>NC_136059.1:746895890-747497676 GCF_964261635.1 Lissotriton helveticus | reverse complement strand
TATTTACAAAAGTTTAAGCTATTGCCATTATAAATTACAATAACTTTTATTTAAGTATTAATTATTAAAAAAATTAAAAGCCATTGTTATTTGTAATATCAATACATCTAAGTCACGTGAATACAACACATATTGCATTACAAATGCTATGAGTGTCACAAGTTATAACTATTGGCATTGTAAATGACAAAGCTATTATTTTTCCTATTTTCAAACCCAACACATAAATAAAAAGTTTGTCATTTACAATACCAATAGCCCAAACTTTCCTAATGCGAGACCTTATGCATTGCAAATGCTTGTTTATATTTGATATAACAGCAGGTAACTAAGCAGAACCAGCGCAAAATCATACACAAGGTGTGCATGGCTCTTGTGGGAGTTAGGTTGACTGGCTTTATCAGTATTACCTGTAATGCCTCTAAAAAGCTGTGAAACACTTCACAACCTATTAGGGACTGCAACAGTGCTCTTCCCCTGGACATAGCTTTCAATGGTGCAGCAAGCGTCTTCACACAGGGCTCCAAAGGTTTGTCGGGAGACTGGGCCAACAGACCCCAAATATAACAAGTGTTTACTGCTTAACCAGGGAATTGGGCCCATTTTAGTTGACTACATTATGGATTATGGCTCGTTGCACCTTTGCTACTGCACTGATTCTTCATTCATATTTGCAGAAATTTGGCTAGAGTGTTTGGCCCTAAAGTGACCATACCTACGCTCGTCCTTTTCTTCGATTTTGAAGCAATGGTGAGAAGCAGATTATCAATGTAACCAATGGGATCCTCGTCCTGAAGTAAACCTTAGTAAATGTTCCCAAAAACATACTCATTTTGCACTCAAGCATTTCTTAATTTCCACATCACTTTCCCTTCCTTAACCAGATACTTTGGCTGCATTTTTATTTCCTACGGCATTGTTCTATTTTCTACTTTTGTTGAACTTCAACTGATGTAAAATATTCTTATGGTTTCTCTCCCTAGTGCTACCATGTTGAACGTATTCATGACTCAAAGAGCTTCAGTGGAAAAAATAATTATTATCATTCATTGCAAGCCACTCATCCAAAGCATCAAAAGCCTTTCTATGCATGAAAAACTCAATTTTTAGCCGATATTGCTCTCATGCATGTAACCTTTCAGTTTCAAAACTCTAATGTGATTATTTTACACTTTTCAAAATCTATACCATATACAATATGTATGACTAGAGGGCTGTAAAATAATCAAGAATGGCACTTCATAGCAGACATCTTTAGCCATCAATCTTTACAGCAGATGTCACCTTATGTGCAGAGAATAACCTTACAATTTCTATTGCAATAGGTCAGTTGTTGGTTCTGAATATTAAAATGTGTCTTCTGAGCTTTGCCTGCAAATTATCTAACGCTATCCAGTAATGTAAATTGCACATTCGCAATCAACATATGGATGTAATTGCTATGTCGCCATTACTTTATACTAAACTTGTTAAATTCAATAAGTACATCACAAAAACATGAGGAAACGCTAGTAAATACTCTTAAATGATATGTTATACGGGTGCACATTTTAAGTAAATGCATACAGAGCAATAATACTAATATTTTAATAACAGCATTCTGCAAGGGTTGTGCGATGATAAAATGAGTGGTGGGTGTGTATGTAGTGTAATTGTGTATGTACGGAACATGACTGTAGTGAATGGGTACTAAGGTAGACAACTTGTGAATCTCATACTGAATAGGGCAGGTGAAGTTTGAAAAAATTGACCAAGGAATATTGAAAGGTCACTATTCAGGGTGAACAGGTACTATTTGCTGGACAATTTTGAGCCTGAACATTTTTCTCTCAAACATGCCTTACGTATCTGTTAATTTATGTAGAATATATTTCCTGTAGGGAAGAGAAGACCACTCAGGGCTTAACATAACCCCCTCATCTTATTTTTGTGTCCTGACTGCACCCACTGCACCCTCTAACACAGTAACAATAGTATTTTAAACAAAACACATGGGAAATCGTCTCCAAAGGCAAATTGTGACACTTATGGGCAATTGGTTATAGCTTAGCAGGTGAGTACATAGATTTGTTATGACTATGACTATGATGTCATGATGTCATGGGGCATGTTATGGTATTTTCATGATTCATGTAGTAAGTGTTTTTAAAAATCGCCCGGGGTTTTGAGAGACTGAAATGTATGCTTTATGAAGTATTTAAAACATTTTTCAAACACGCTCATTTACTTGTTTGTGGGTTAGTATGTAAATGGGAATGGAGCCACACCACACCCTTTGCACAATGTCTAGGACGTGTGTCAAATATTGTCAAATCTCCCATCTGCTATATTACATGTTCAGTGATGTCAGTGGCACTCCAAATATGGTGGATACAACATCCACCACTTTCTTGAGGATGTTTGGCATCTGCAAAACTATAAAATACAGATCATGTCTACTATCGACTATTTAGAAAATGTAGTGTTTCAGCATGGAAGCCATTTGTCATTCTTCAGTCATGCAGGCATGTCCCTTAAATTAAATTGGTTCTGAATTGTTATATGGTTCCTAGGAATTAAGTAGTACTGTGTATCTGGACAACATGAATGTCAGAATATGGAAACTTGGTTTACACATATCATCAGAAAATGATTGCAAAATTACAATCTAGCTCACAGCGACTCATATGAACATCTAAATGTACCAGGGTACAAGATGGTATCAGCAACCTTGAACATGACCACGCTTTGTTCTCCAAGGAAATCATGAGCAAAGATCTACCCTTTTGTTATTTACTTTTGCATGACCAAGGTAAGCACAAGAAAGATACAACTTGGCTTTTCAAACGTATTGAGACAATTGTATTCTTGTATAGAAAGAGTGTGCTGCAAAAATTAGGCAAAAGAAGAAAAGCATTGTAACCAGCATTAAAAGAATGGTGAGAAAGAGAAACAGTTCAACCACGATAACATTACTATATGATTACACTCCTACCTAACACTACATATAGTATCAAGAACATAGTTGGAGTATCCTGTGCCAGATCCCTTGGGAGAGCCTAACCCCCATACCTGAGGATGATGTGTCAAGAAGATTGCCTGTGTAGAACAGGCTATCATAATTTTCAGGATAAAAGTGAGAGTCAGCGGGACTGCATCTCAGTGCATTGCGTTCTAGGACAATCCCAGCAGAAGTGCTCCTCTGCCAAATACAATCCAGAGGTTGTTTACATAACAAAAGCACTGCTCCAATCGTACTGTGCCAAAGGTGCAGAGCTGATGCGATGGTGTGTCTGGCGCCAAAGAGCTATCTCCAACCGGACAACCAAGTTCAAGGGCAGCACGTGCCTATCCTTGGACAGAGTGTACAAGCAACATGATAATAATGCTTATAAGGAAATAAACTGTACGTTGAAGAGCTTCCTAATACATTATTGTATGAGGCTAAAACTTGCGAAATGTTACCCTTAGGAAAAAATATCATGCTAAAAACATGAAGCTAAAATTGAGACTCACAGTGGGCCCAGTAGTGCTTCACAACACCACAAAGGTGGCTGGCTTCTGCACCTGTGGTGTATGTATGAATGCCAGTATGGGGCAGGCTCTAGCCTCAACTGGCAAGTATGTAAGTAGAACCTGGTTTTGTAACATTCAAGGAATTATGTGAATGTTTACTTCATCTCTGTAATTACAGAAAATTGTTATTCATGTCATGTGATACATTGCACTAACTTATATTCTAACTATTTATCTTGTCCACTGTGTAGGTTAGAACTAATAAAGAATACCCAGCAACCCTATATACTTTTTCTGCATTCATATACATTGTATATTATTGCATATTCACAGCCTTGACATTGAGCCAAAAAAATAATAGACAAAGATTGTTTATATGTATTCTCACTGTACTTTTTATTAGGATTTACACTTTTCAATATATTTTTCTCATATTGTCCACAAATTAACTACTAATTTGTGGAAAGACATATGTAGTCACCAAACAAATGATCATAAATTAAAATATAATCTAATTGTGTACAACAAGGTAATACCAACTTTGCTCCACAAAACAATCTAAAACTTCGACACTCTCTCATAAATGTCTTAATCAACCCTCACACGCATCTCAAATATAAATTTATATTAATGTTATATGTTAAAATATTTAATATTAACTTATTTTAACTTTATATCTGTTAAAAAAAGTTATAATGCGGTATTGTTGTTAAATGATATTTTGCCCCCGATATTTTTGTACTTACCATCATATGTATAGTAATACAATATTTTTGCGATCAATATTTTTGACACAATATTTCTGTATCACAATATTTTTGTTTTCGATATTGTGTTAGTGATCCATTTTGTTGCTGCTGATCTCCAAGAGTGTTGCATTCTCTATGAGTGTACAGAGAAGGTATTTCATATATACTGGACTATAATGCAGGATAACTTGTGATAGTATTACACAACAGCTACAATTCACCAAACACTCACTAAAATGTGTGTGTAGATCACACTAGTCAACTTGTGTCAGGAGCAGTTGCATATAGAGATATCACAATCAAAAAGCAATGTTCATGACGAAAAGCCACAACACACTTGACTGGACAGTTTAGTATAGAATTAAGAATTACTTTATTCGGTTGTCCAAAAAACATCAAGTTTAAGAGTTCTTTGTCATATAAAGGGTGAATAACATTGGGGTAACGACCCACCCCTATCATAGCCACTCATGATTCCGATTTAATCAGATATTCCTCCCTTACTACCCCACAAAACTTTGGCATAATTCTAGGTATGAAGATATACAATGAGTTCAAGCAAATTCTCTGGGGCACCCAGATTTACCAAAACTCCCCACCGAATGTCACAGGGAATAAGATTAAATGCTGCTCTAAGGTCGACAAAAGCAAGATAGAGCTTTTCTTTAGACAATAAAGCATATTTTTCAGTTGAGAGTAGAGAATCTAAAAATCTAATCAGAGGTGCTTGTTTTTAGGCAAAATCCGATTTGGAGCGGGAACATTAATTGTTCTTTTTCCACTCAGATTAATAATTTGTCTAGTACTTGTTTTGCAAAGATCTTTTGTAAATTATTCATAAGGCTTATTGGTCTATAGTTGGAAGGAATGCAAGTGTCACCCTTTTTATAGACTAGGATTATTTCTGACCCTCTCCATGTCTCAGTAATTTCTCCCCTGATGTGATGGCATTCGATAATATATGTATATAGCTTGTATATAATTGGGGCTGTGATTTATACAAATCACCAGGGATTTTATAAGGCTGGTGGGCTTTAGCTGGTTTTAACATATTGATAGCTCCAACAGTATCTTCTAAGCTAAAGACTATTTTATCATTTTTCCCTATATCATTTGCTGGGATGTCCTCAGTAAGGGAGACCTGACCAGAGGTCAGAAGCAAATCGCTAGAATTTGGTATAACATACTGCGTACTAAAGTGAGTGACCCAACTATTTGGTTGGATATGAAAGTGGTATGTTCTTAGACTATCTGTACTATCTTGTGATGCTAGGCGCCAAAAGGAGTGATTGTTGTTCATTTTACCAGCATGTTGCATATCTTGCCAGATCGTGCAGTTCCATTCACTTTTAGCTTTGCTGAGGGCAGGAATATATGTATGCCTGGTTTCTGCAATCATTGCCCGGTTGCCCCCCTTGACAGCTGCCCTTAGGGCGTGTTTAGATAGTGTGCACTCATCATTGTACCATTTTACCTCTTTGCCCCTATGGAGTTTCCTGGGTCCTATCTCCTTTTAAAAATCTCCTGCATCTTGATGAATAACTGGCTTATGATGTTTACTATAGGACTGATGGAGCTGCCATTTCATTGATCCATATGATTGCTTCTGGAACACCTGTTTGTAAAACTTTGTCCTAAATATGGGTAAAACTTTAGAACGCCCAATTTCTCATTTTCCAAGAAGCAGTGCAAGTTCTATCTGCCTCTACATCCCCGATAGCTAAAAACCATAACTTAGGGGCCGATTACGATGGCGGGCCGACAAAGCCCGCCCGCCATCGCAGCTGCAAAAGGGACCGCCCGCCATAGGTGCGGCGGTCCCACTATACGGATTGGG
Source organism: Lissotriton helveticus (assembly GCF_964261635.1). Taxonomy (NCBI): domain Eukaryota; kingdom Metazoa; phylum Chordata; class Amphibia; order Caudata; family Salamandridae; genus Lissotriton; species Lissotriton helveticus. The sequence goes on along the minus strand of NC_136059.1, from coordinate 747,491,595 downwards.
ATGCGCCTGCCACACTGGCGGACGCATCCTGTATTTTAACATTGCGGCTGGTGGTAGCACCCTCCACAATGTAAAAATACATGTTTTGCACTTGTATGTACAACGTGACAGGCACCGTGCGGTGCCTGCCACCTTGTAGATGCAAATGCAGGGGGGTACCATAGGTACCGACCCACGTGCAGCACCCAAGGGGGTCACGCAACGGGCCCCCAAAGGCATTCTCTGCCTGTCTTTTTGCGGCGGGATCTCCGCAGAAAAAGACAGGCATTGTAATGCCCACAGCGGTGTCTGCACTGCAATGCTGCCATTGCCCCATTGTACCGTGTCCCGCAAGGCGGGCGAAAAAGGACTGCCTTGCAGGACCACGGAGAACGGTCTTTCTGTCCGCCGCGGTACCGTTTCCATTCCCACCGCCATCCTAATTTGGCACTGTAGGAGGAAACATGCAAGAACATAAATGCCAAGTATAATAATGTACATGTCCCATAAAATAATAAAATAAAATAAATAAGGTCGTCACCGTTGTCATTAGCGTTGAATTGTTTAAAGAAGTTACACATTGCAAAAATAATAAGATAAAATAAATAAGGTCGTCACCGTTGTCTGAAGTTTAGTAAATCGTGGTGAAGATAAGGGAACATGCAGTAAAAGTGAAATAGTACCTTGGCAGGATGATTGTGTCCACTGTACCGATCTTCACAAACCAGTCTTACACAAGAATTGCTGAAGGAGATGACTGCCGAATTAACGTTGAAGACTTCACTGAGGTGTAGGTTTACAGTTGAGGAGCACCTCATTCATGAAACTGAATGAAACGAAAACGTGATTGGCAAACAAGGCACGCATTAAACAGTAGCTGACCTAATGAAAAGTGCCAACCTCAAGATGGTGGCACATAATCAGACGTCCGGCAGAATGGCTCACTGCACATCTGTGCAGTGAGAGTAAAGGAGCGTGCGTCCAACACATCAATAAAGACGTATGAGAACTGGTGACAGCATAGGGCAATACTGAAGAGAAGAATGCGTGCGGTCCGAAGCGCTCGAGCTGCATGTTTAACCAAGAGGAGGATGGTTAAAGTGCCAAGGTGCAAAAGCAAACTACTTATATTTTTAAATGGATAATCAAGTACTTAAAATTAATGACTGATGCTTATGTTTATGTTTATGTTCATGGGATTTGTAAAGCGCATGACTACCCTTGGGCATCTCAGCGCTGGAAGACAGAGGTGAGGGCAGTCAACACTTAGTCCAACGGGAAAAGCCATGTCTTGAGCCTTTTTTTAAAAGACAATTCATTTTCAATGAGTCGAATCTCTGGATCTAGGCTGTTCCAGAGCGTGGGAACCAGATGTGTGAAAGATCTTCCACCCCATCTGGCTCTTTTAATTGCGACCGCTTTCATCAGAAATTTTGAGCTTGAGCTAGTGTGACGGTGGGGTGAATAGTGAGTGATCAACTTTTGGATGAGAGCAGGGCCTCTCCCATACATGGCCCTGTGGGCAAGACTCAAAGACTTGAATTTAATTCTGGCTTGTATCGGGAGCCAATGCAATTCCCGGAGTCCTTGCTTTGCTGATTGGCGTCTGGGTATGCTCAGCAACATTCGAGCAGCGGCGTTCTGACAATTTGCAGTCTTTTTATGACATATTTGGGTGATCCCAAAAAGAGGGAGTTGCCGTAGTCCAGTCTCGATATAACCAGGGCCTGGACTATGGTTCTCCTTGCATCCTCTGGGAGCAAGGATATGATTTTTCTAATCAGACGTAACATCCCAAAACAAATCCCAGACAGTTTATTAGCCTGAACCTCCATGGTTAAGTGCTGGTCTAGCCATATGCCTAGATCTTTAATGGCTGCTATGGGGGGAGGGGATGGCCCCCAGCTTGCTGGCCAGAAATTTCCCTTCTCGGATTAATGTTGTTACCCAGAATCATCAGTTCTGTTTTATCACCGTTCAACTTGAGCCTGCAGTTCGACATCCATGATCCTATTTTTTCAAGGTAAGGGACAAGTTACCGGTGGTCTCAGTTAAGAGAATCTGAGATTGAAAACACTAGTTGCGTGTCATCACCATATATGATACAATGGAGATGCCGAACTCCTGTATTAACTGAGCCAGAGGACTGAGGTAAATATTAAATAACTTCGGACTCAGGGAGGATCCCTGTGGGACTCCCCATGGTGCTAAAAGGGGGTCTGACTGAAATCCAGCCTCCATACATTGGAAGTACCTGTCCCTCAGAAATGATGCCACCTATTTCTTTGCAGTTGTTCCTATTCCTGCATTTTCCAGCCTCTGGTTCAGCAAGAAGTGGTCTCCCGTTTCAAAAGTGGCGTTCAAATCTAAGCTTACCACAGCTGCAGTTCTTCCTTGATCCAGAATAGACTTGAGTTTTTCAGTGACCACCAGCAGGGCTGATTCAGTGCTATGTTTAGGCCTGAACCCCATCTGGGTCTGATGAATGGCACTATTATTTTCAAGAAAGGTAGAGATTGCAGTATTCACATGCTTTTCAGTGATTTTCCCCACTATTGGAAGTAGCAATATTGGGCGATAGTTTGATAGGTCGGCGGGGTCCAGATCTGTTTTTTTCAGCAAAGGCTTATTGATTGCGTGTTTCCAGTCTCTTGGAACTTTACCTTTTTCAAAGGAAAGATTAATTAAATTGCATAGTTGAGTAAGCATTAATCTTCCTCCCTGTGCAAGAATGTGCGGTGGGGCTGGGTCCCGTGAGGAGCCTGACTTAATTTCCTGTAGTAAAGAAGATATAAGATCTGTATTTACTGGCGGAATAGACATAAGAGCAGGACCAGTTGAATGATCTGGTCCCCTTTGTTCACTTTGTGATTCGTCATAGGGGTTTAGTGGTGCTCCTGGTGTCATCATTGGGTTGGGGGAAGAGAGTTATAAATATTTTCTACTTTACTTTTAAAGAAAATGGCCAATCCATTACACCTTTCTTTAGAATATTGTGGGCTGATTGCTCCCTAGTGCACAATCTTAGAATAACAAATGAATGTGTCAAAATCACCCATTTTGCCCATATTAACATCGCTGTCGGAAAGAGGCGAGTGTCCTGCGAAGAAAGCTGGCAGGAATTAAAAGTTAAACCCCTTCAGGAGAGCCAAATGAGGTACATACTCTTCTTTGGTCGATGGCAGTTATTCGCACACATTGTCAGATTCAGTCCTTAAAGTACTTTAAACTCTGCCAGTAGTTTTGAAAGCAAATGCCAGATCGTGTAGATCAGTAGTTCACGGAGCATCTCAATGTGGCAGAACAAGCAGTAAAGCAGGGAAATCCTCTCTCACTTTACAAAATGGACAAAATGATGAAGGCAAAAATAAATTCAGTCAGGACGCCTTTGAATTAGGTAGTCAGGAATTGTTATGGAGAAAGTTGTAGCAGGGACTGGCATTGTTTTGAAATAAGATGGCGACCGGTGGAGGGTCACTGGTGGGGTTCGCCAGTATGCTTGAAAGTCAGTTGAATGAAGAAATAAAATGTAATTACCTTGTTGAAGCTTTGTTATTGAAGGTTCATTTCAGAAGGATGCTGAAGTTCGCCCAAATTGTCCCCACAAATTGTGTAGTGAATGATGGATAATCAAGGTCCGAGTAGTTGCTGGTAGATGTAATTTATTTGAAGTATGATGGTACAAGGTACATTCATGAAAAGTAGTTGATAAGTAATTAGGATAATAAGAACGCCACCAGGAGCAGGTTCATTTCAGCTCAGCCCCAAGTCTCAACTGAAATTCAAGCTGGGGCAGCATTCCATTACATCACAACTTGGTTTTATTCTAATAAGCAAAGCAGGAGAGATTGTAATGAAGAAATTTGCAGAAGTCAATACACTATCCCTGCGTTATGACCAACATTCAATATAGATTGCCCCAAGGGACCTTTCTACTTGATTGCAATTTAGTACTATTTGGCTCCTCAATTACGATAGGGAACCACAGTTTTTTATGTTTCTGTTTAGGGATAAGTTGAATCATGTTCTTCTTTGCCCCCCTCCGACTTTGTCGGGTGTTACGTTCTCTCGAAGGGGAACCTCCCCAAGGGGTGCAGTGAATAAAATATTAGCAGCCTCTTCAATAAGCTGTGGTTTAATCGAGGGATCTGGCATGCACAAGGTTTTTAAGTTACATTTTCTAAAATTAGGGTTTACCTGTAATGGGAACGTAACTGGAGTTGCATTTAAATTAAAATTTCCCCCAAGATTAGTAGACTGGGTACTCTCTCTACATTGTTTAACTGGAGCTAAGCTTACCAGGGGACTACCTGTAGGCGTTACAAATATAGAGGCCTCCTTAACTTTCTGCTCCTCTAACTTAATTCCCCTTATAGACACCCCATTACATGTCTGGAATGGGCTGCAATCTATGTCAGGGACCTTTGATAACTTATTTGTTACTTGATTAAGCGAGTTACGTTCTTGAATACCCATTAAGATTGGAGAGAGAACCTCCAATATATGATCAGAATTTACTGTAGTTTTCTCCAACAAAGATAAAATAAATTGATGGGAGAAGTCTCTCCAATGCATAAAAAGTCTCTAAGGTACCTTCCCCGTACATTCTCGACTGAGTTCAGGATGTCATATGCCCCCTTATCTAGAAATGCGTCCAATGCCCCCATTTTGGACAATTCTAGTGAATGAACATGAGAAAAAGTAGCGAGGGTACTACTGTACAGAGCGGGCATATGAGAGCAATTAGCTGATAAAACCGGAGACGGTCTCAATTCTGGATCCACTGTGATTGACTTTCTCAAATGCACCTTCAAGTCTTTGTTTTTTTCCAGTAGCATAGCGATGTCCGGCAGGGTATAATCTGCCATTTTCACCAGTACAGGGCTAAGCTCTATAGACTGTGACACCTGTGAAGCCTCACACAGATTTGGTGGGGAAGGACCAGAATTACACTCAATGAATCTTCTAGGAGTGGTTTTGGGTTTATCGAACCAGGATACCAAACCTCCCAATTGTGACAGTGATGACAGTTCTTTTCCGTCCAAGCTCTCAATCGGAAAGACTTCTACTCTGCCCTCAGCTAGATCGTTTTCCATCTCGCTGTCTTACACTCCTGGTTGTAAGGCATTTCCACCAGGAAGCTGTGTAAAAGAGGATGACTGACGTTTTTTGCCTGTGTTCTGATGGTGAAGAATTAAGGTGGGAAAAGGAGGTACTTTAAACTCTGGGAGAGCGGACTGAACTCCCTCCTCATTCTCCAGTTTTACATAGGTATCTATCGCTTGGACATCTTGGACCTTCTTTACCCCTTCCTTTGCCCCCTTATCCCGTTTGGAGATCCTTACACCCTTTGTGAGCATTAACATCACCAATGGACAGGTTTTCAAATATGAAAGGTGCTCCCTATTTCTCCTTCGCCTGATCGTTTTTTGGAGTTTTAGGGGACTCTTGTGGTCCATAGAGCGACTTGCTGAACTTGCAGGGGGCTCTGACAATCCTGTGTCTGAGCCTACTAGTGTGTTTAAGCGCAAGCACCTGGATGGCATTACAAAATATTTGAATCATTAAGTGGGATGCCACTTACAGGATGCCACAGAACGCCACTTGCATCCTCTCATGACTGGAATCGAGGTGTTGATGTTGGATCTGGCGCTGGCGCTGCCACTGGCTTTGAGGCGGGCAGGCACGTCATAGTGCATAATGTTAGTTTGAGAATAGCTCAAAAAAGTATTCAAGGACTTATTTTAATAGTAAGTTAAAATCCAACTTAATGATCAAGTCAGATTTTATGTAACTATTTTGAAAATTGCACTTTTAGAAAGTTATTATTTTTCTGCCTGAGCCAAAAATACCTTTCTGTCAGTGCTCAGTGAATTAATTGCTCTCTTATAGTGAGATGTGTATTGCTCCCAGACAGTGGACAAAAATCTTGGGTTTGATGAGATGTTGAACACAATGGCCTGGTGGGGATGTGAACTGCCCTTCCTAAACTTCAAAGGAAGCCTACCCTGTTACTGACAGATGTAGCTCTCCCCTGAGCATGCCTCCTCTTTGTCTTCATAGCCAATCTGACTCCAGACACAGCAGGAGGAGGAACTACACCGGAATTGGTCTAAAGTGATCACAAGTGAATGTTTGCCCATTATCGTAGCCACACCTTTCTGTGCTCTCTGTGGGCACATGAAGCTCTGCACAGGGGATGAAAGATTCTGCCATATGGGATTTAGGTAGAGAGTGGCACTGTATGACATTTTACAGTACAACACACTGTAAATGCTGCAAAAAGTGGGTAGGGTCACCTTTGGGAACTTTTAGCCCATAGGTTAGAGAGTGGCCTGGAATTTCCCCCACTTGCAGACATGTACTGTGTGCAAATGTGCCACCTTCAGTACCCTCTTCACAACACCTCTGGACATGTGGACGATGGAAGAGAGACTGCCCCTGCTGCTGCGACCTGACAGGAGAATTTCCACTAGTGTTTTGGACAAAGAAGTTGACTCCAAGGGTCAGTTGGCTGACATTGTGTTAAGATACAGAGGCACACAAGCTGCAAGAAGCCAGGGGGTGCTAGATAGTCTGGCATCAAGATGGCCACCACATAGCCAGGGGATGCCGGCTTACTCCACAATTCAGCATATAGCTGCTGTGCCAGGGTGACAGTCACTTCATACGGGCCTGCTGGCATGCCCTAACTGATGATGCAGCAGAAGATGTCGAACGGTGATAGCTATGGAGGACGAGTAATTATCAGATGGATGCCCCCACCTGCCACGTGGCCTGGAGATTCACATTGGCCTCTCCTCTGCATCTAAGGTCTTTGAGGAGACAATGGCCCAATGCACCAGGGGGGTCACAATGCTGCCAACATGAGGCTGTGCACCCTATCCCTTAGGAGACACTTCCCTGATGACTCCGCCACTCCTCCCATGGGGGCCAACATGACGGGGGCATGCCGTAGAGGCTGAACATTTATTTGGGGTCCCCTGATGAAATGAAGACCATGTAGGATATAAGGGAGGCCTGCTCTGTTGTGTAGGAATCTAGGACCCTAGTGTAATTTTCCTGATTCATGCCCATATATAGGTATAAATTACCCGATCCTTATATAGGCATAGAAATCATTACCATATTTAGACTGAGCCTATGCAGCCCAAATACGGCATGGCTACTTCCACCAAGTTCCGAGAATCAACAACGAATTCTTAGAAAAACCCGCTTTCAGTAGCTAGGGACTTCCCCTCGCCTGAATACTAATTTATCTAGGAAATCATGGAGTTTTCAAAGAACTGAGTCTTTGAGTGACGTTACTATGTCCAATCATACGTCAAACTCGGCACCTTCAAGGTATAAATATGCCTACATTTGCCCCGACAAACACACAGTGGTTTGGAGCAGATCGACCAACTACTTGCCTGACGCCCTGCAGCAGCAAGTGCCGAAGGAAGTCGACCCTCCAGCTGGTGCACTGAGAGACGTTGTCTTTTCTCCTGCCGAGAAATCCAGCTCCAGTTTTTCCAGGTTACCCTTGCCGGTTGCTGGGAAATCGAGTCATGAGAGAGAGATACAAGACCTCCTTCATTCTAAAACCAAGGTACGGAGCTGATTAGACCCTTAAGAGAATTCTTGGAATAGATTCTTGGCAAAGAATATTAAACTTAGGCTATACCTCACTTACTTCTTCCCTTATACTAGACTTAGGTTAGGTACACCGGGGTAGGGGTATTTTAGAAGCACCAGTTGAGTACTTTTAGTCAAAGTCAAAGTCAAAATATGCTTTATTCGATTTTGTAAAAGTGTAAAATCATAAAAGCCAAAATTTAAAAAGAAACAATCTAGTACATACATATTTTTTCCTTTACACTTTTAGTCATTATTTTATCACTGTATGTATTTTATGTATTTTATGACTTTAGAAACCATATCATGCTTTTACAGTACTACTTTATAATACTCATCGTATTATATGCCTTGTACTTCATAACCAGTATTACAATTGTAGCAGTACATTTCTTATGCTCGAGAAAGAAGACTGTTCAATAAATACTTTTTATTGAAAACACCCGTCTCTATTTTCTCAGCACCTCTGGTGAAACGAAGCATACACAATTGACATAGTAAAATAGTTATCTATTGTTTCCGCGACTCTAGAGATTGATTTCTTATTCTTGGGAAACAAACTTGTCATGTTTATGCGGTTGTCAGAAACTAATCCCTTCTTGTGAATTCAAGAAAGTTTCTAGTGACCTCTGAGCTAGCTGGCACTCACAATTCAGTCTAAAAGATTCGGTAGAGACCTAGTCGACCTCAGTCCTACGTCTAAACTACAGGCTATATTATTCCAATGCGCAGAGCCTACTGGGAATATAGGAACTACACTAAAGCTCGTCCTCCCAATTAGTTTCTACTCAACCTTGAGATGAGGTAGGTCTCTGAGGGGGCGATTGGAGATCGTAATACCCCTCAAATACCCATAGATATTCATATGGACACAGAGACAACCTGTGGGAGCACTGCAGTCCAAAGTGGTGCTCAAGCGGTAAACCCAAATGCACCACAGCGACCTTGACGGGGCTGCTGATACACCCTGGAAGGTGTCCCGAACAACCAATTTGCAAGACCTACTCATTACGGAGATGCAGGTGGACGTCAAAAACAGCTTTCACACCATTGATGCAAAAAAAGACCACTTATTAACCAGCCTTTTCAACTGCATCAAGGAGAGAGTAGATAAGCATGATAACTGCCTTGCGCTCCTCGAGACCCACACCTCTGATATGGAGGACATGGAGACCGCTTCGTGGAAACACCTCCTCTGCATGGATAAAATCCTCAAAGTCATTTAGCAGAAAAATGAAGATCTTGAAGAGTGTTGCAGGAAAAACAATCTTTGCATCATCAGGGGTACCTGAATCCACTACAAATGACAAAATGGTGGACTATGTAGAACGCATACTGCAGTTGCTGTTTGAGGAAGCACTGTCGCCGGTCTTCATCGTTGAAAGAGTCCAACTCCCGCTTGGCACTCACCCTCCTCCAGGAGCGCCAGTGCAATCCATTATCACAAGATTGCTCAACTATAGAGACCATGACACAGTGCTGTGGCTTGCAATAGCTACCAGACGTGAGTCCCTTGCTCACTTTGCCACCAGATTCAAGAAAGCCGGGCTGAAGACCGCTGTATTGCCAGAAACCGGTCCTCGGAAGCTTGTTTCCGGTCCAGGGAAGGCATGGTTTAGCAGTTCGGGCTGGACTGTTCCCATGAGGCACAGGGTTATGTTATGTTATGTTATTTAAAATTTATTAAGCGCGCATACGCCCAGGGGCTTCTTGGCGCTGGAAAGAGATAAAAGAAAAAACATAACAAAAGGTGAATCAACGAAAGTCTCTATTTCAAATATGCCTGTGTGAAAAGGTGAGGCCTAAATGCCTTTCTAAAGGCAAGGAGATCCGTACCCTGTCTGAGGGCTAGTGGCAAAGAATTCCACAAGGTGGCTGCTAAAAAATGAAAACTGCTGCCACCCTGTCGTTTCTTCTTAAAGCGTGGTACCTCAAGTAGGTCTTTGTGGGCTGATCTCAAGTTACGTGAGGGAGCGTATCTTCCAATCAGCTGCCTAATGAATAAGGGGCCCTTGCCTTGCAATGCCTTAAAAATGATGCACCCAGCTTTGAATTCGGCTCTTTGAGCCACAGGTAGCCAGTGTAAGGTCTCTAAACCAGGTTTAATCGATTCCCACTTGGGTACATTGCATATCAGTCTAGCGGCCTGGTTCTGCAAGTACTGCAGTCTTTTGAGTTGGCCTACAGGTAGGCCAAGATAAAGACTGTTTGAAAAATCAATATGGCGGAGGACTAAGGCCATGACCACCTGAATTAGGGCAGTGTGGGTGAGGAAGTGTGCAATTTTCCTAATTTTCCTCAGTTGAAAAAATCCGGAGGAAACCACGGTTCCGATCTGGGTTTTTAAAGTAAGGTCCTCATTGATGGTTACCCCCAAGCTTTTTACTGTTTGTGATTTTTTTGGGGGGAGACCCATATCAACAGGCCAGAAATTAGAGCTCCAGCTGACTTCGCTCTTACCGGGCAGAATCAGCTTGGTTTTCCCCGGGTTTAATTTAAGGTGATTTGAGGACATCCAACTCTGGATTAGAGCCATGGTTGCCTGAAAGTCCTCCTCAGCATTTGGAGAGTTGAGTTCAAAGACTAGCTGTAAGTCGTCTGCATAATTATATACCATGACTTTGTGCTTTCTCAAAGCAAAAAGAAGGGGCCGCATATACGAATTAAACAATAAGGGAGACAAAGAAGAGCCTTGGGGGACCCCACAGAAGGAATTGATTTTAGGAGCCGAAAAGGATCCTAGGCAGACAGCCTGGGTGCGTTCAGATATGAACGATTTTAGCCAAGCCAAGGCAGAGTCTCTGAGGCCCGCCTGTTCGACACGGTTGACCAGAATGGAATAGTCAACCGTGTCGAATGCCGCGGACAGATCAAGGAGCACCAGGGCTTGGTGAAGATTTTTGTCAGCGTTGTACCTCAAGGTGTTCTGGACGGCCAGTATTACTGCCTCAGTAGAATGACCAGGCCGAAATCCTGCTTGATTAGGTTGAAGATAGCCCGATTCCTCCACAAAGTTTGAGAGGCAGTTGGTAACATGAGCCTCCAACATTTTGGATAAAAAGGGAAGCAGGGATATAGGCCGATAATTCGTGAGGTCCAACGGGTCGATACCAGGTTTCTTAGTTAAGGGTATCAGTAAGGCCTGCTTAAAACTGCTGGGCACTGTCCCAGAAGTGAGAGAGTTGTTAAGCAAGGATATCATGCTGTTGGGAATGGCTCGACCAATTTCCCTCATAATTTGGGGGTGACAGGCATCCATAGGGGAGCCTGATTTGACTCTGGACAATAATTCTGAGAAAACTTTCAAATCAATAGGAGGAAAAGAGTGTAGGGTTAGGGGATTAAAAAAGATGTCGTCCACAGGAGCGCAAGCTGGAAGTGTGGAGATGTTCTGTTTGATCAGTAGAATCTTTTCACTAAAAAAATCATTCAGGGAGTTGCATAGTGCTTGTGTAGGAACTACCGGAGGAGAGGTTCTGTCATCATTACATAAGTCGTTCACTATCCTGAAAATTTCTTTCGACTTATTGGTAGAGTTTAAGATTTTAGACGAGAAGTAGGCAGTCTTATGATTATGTAGAATTTTTTGATATGCCTTCCTGGCTAGGCAGTAAGTAGCCCTGGCTAGAGGGCAGTACTGAGAGCGCCATGCCCTTTCCTGTTGCCTCACTTCCAGTTTTAATTTTTTGAGCTCGGGTGTGAACCATTTATGTGCGTCCGAGCTCCTAGAGCTGCAAAGACGCATGGGAGGGGCAAAGATATTGATTGCTGAAGTAAGCCATTGTTTAAACCAGAGGTCGGCCTCCTCCACATTAGTACTCTCTGGGGGAAGGGAAGTATTTAAAAAGTTTAAGAAAGCTGACATATCCATGGAAGTCCATTTCCTAATGGTCTTACTGGTTTGTAGCTTAAATTGGGTGGTTTTATCTAACTGGAAAGAAAAACTTATGCTATAGTGATCAGACCAACAACAAGGTTTTATATCTATCGAGGATATTAGTAAGTTCGAGGACCAGATTTGGTCAAGACTATGACCTTTCTGATGAGTCTTAGTGTGAATGTGTTGTATCAAGTTGAGGTCGTCAAGAAGTTCTTTCATCTCTGCAGCTTGAGGGTCTAGCAATGTATTGTCAAACCAGAAATTTAAGTCCCCGACCAAAAGCAATTTAGAATGGTTTATGACCAGAGGGGCCAATAACTGTGCTAGAGTAGATGGAAATATAGCCATGGTTTGAGGTGGGCGATACAGTAGCACCAGTGCAAGTGTTCCATTAGGAGTGTCTAATTTAGCGACTATGTTTTCTGTGTTAGATAAAGGCAGGGATGACAGTTGTCTGAGTTGATGTTTTTTGTTAGCTATAATGGCCACACCTCCCCCAGTTTTCCCTCCCGGGCGTATTGCTGACAGAATGTAATAGTCTGCTGGTAGGGCAGCTAAAATGTCCGGTAGTGAGTCCGGGGTGAGCCAGGTCTCAGTCAGTAGCAGCATGTCAGGTTGTGTGTCCGTTAATACCAGAAAGATGTCCGTCTGATGTTTAGTCATGGAACGGGTGTTTAAATATATGCACCTAAACGTGCAAGTAGCGCTGGGTGTGGTAGTGAGCATCGCATACTTAGGAGCGGGATCGGCTGTAAGAATGACAGGGTTGTTTATGCCCAAGTGAGAGATTCGTTTAGCCGTATTGTGAGGGACGGGTGGACACATCATTGTAGATGGCCGTAGTGCTTGTAAGTCAGCGGATGTGTATGTATAGGAGCAGGCAATGTCCTTAGCCCCTAGTCCCGGACGCTCGCGGACGAGCGCAGACGAGCTTGACTCTAGCGCGACTCAGGCGCGCATCCGTCGCGCCCGCTGCGCTCCCTCCAGCACATTACGTTTTATGTGAAGGAGCCTTGAGCAACTGGACCGCTGCCTCAGGTCCCAGTGCTCTCGGACTCCTCCCAATATGGCGCCCGCTCTCACCACCAGACCGGCACCAGGAGCCGCGGTAGATGAGCCGCCCTCCACTCAATCGGCAGGGGAGCCGCGGTGGACCGGGGCAGAGGGGCTGCTGTCTGAAGGTAAATAAAAGGTGGCGCTGATAATCAGCCGCGCTGCTTGCCTTTAAACGATACAGTTAAAATGCACCTTCAGCCTGTAAGAGAATCTGATGTTAAAAAGATGGTAACCGTTTTGATCACAGTTAATCAGTAAGACACTAAGGTAGTGCAAATAAACAGTGCAGATAAACACTAATCAGGAATAAAAAATTAGATTCTCAAGATATGCCCTTGTGCGCTGTCTCTCTTTCTAATGGCGCCGGGAAGCTGCCACCAACCCGGAATCCACGAGGGGAGAGCGATTCCCTGTCGTTTTATGTGAAGGAGCCTTGAGCAACTGGACCGCTGCCTCAGGTCCCAGTGCTCTCGGACTCCTCCCAATATGGCGCCCGCTCTCACCACCAGACCGGCACCAGGAGCCGCGGTAGATGAGCCGCCCTCCACTCAATCGGCAGGGGAGCCGCGGTGGACCGGGGCAGAGGGGCTGCTGTCTGAAGGTAAATAAAAGGTGGCGCTGATAATCAGCCGCGCTGCTTGCCTTTAAACGATACAGTTAAAATGCACCTTCAGCCTGTAAGAGAATCTGATGTTAAAAAGATGGTAACCGTTTTGATCACAGTTAATCAGTAAGACACTAAGGTAGTGCAAATAAACAGTGCAGATAAACACTAATCAGGAATAAAAAATTAGATTCTCAAGATATGCCCTTGTGCGCTGTCTCTCTTTCTAATGGCGCCGGGAAGCTGCCACCAACCCGGAATCCACGAGGGGAGAGCGATTCCCTGTCGTTTTATGGGAAGGAGCCTTGAGCAACTGGACCGCTGCCTCAGGTCCCAGTGCTCTCGGACTCCTCCCAATATGGCGCCCGCTCTCACCACCAGACCGGCACCAGGAGCCGCGGTAGATGAGCCGCCCTCCACTCAATCGGCAGGGGAGCCGCGGTGGACCGGGGCAGAGGGGCTGCTGTCTGAAGGTAAATAAAAGGTGGCGCTGATAATCAGCCGCGCTGCTTGCCTTTAAACGATACAGTTAAAATACACCTTCAGCCTGTAAGAGAATCTGATGTTAAAAAGATGGTAACCGTTTTGATCACAGTTAATCAGTAAGACACTAAGGTAGTGCAAATAAACAGTGTAGATAAACACTAATCAGGAATAAAAAATTAGATTCTCAAGATATGCCCTTGTGCGCTGTCTCTCTTTCTAATGGCGCCGGGAAGCTGCCAACAACCCGGGTCAGACTGATTTGCATATAGCCATGTCTGAACTGGGGTGGCAGAGTGGGCTAAAGAACGGTGATGGATCAAACCCAGATCTTTTGACTGGGTGTGAGTGTTTGATTGGTTCATATGCTCCGTCCATCACCACCTCCTTTTGTACTGCTTTTGGCCGCCATAAGTGTGGCAGGGTATGCTCAGACGTGAGTCCATTGCTCACTTTGCCACTGGATTCAAGCAAGCCGGGCTGAAGACGGCTGTAATGCCAGAAACTGGTCCTCGGAAGCTTGTTTCCGGTCCAGGGAAGGCATGGTTTGGTGTTCGGGCTGGACTGTTCCCATGATGCACAGGGTCAGACTGATTTGCATATAGCCATGTCCGAACTGGGGTGGCAGAGTGGGCTAAAGAACGGTGATGAATCAAACCCAGATCTTTTGACTGGGTGCTAGTGTTTGATTGGTTCAGATGCTCCGTCCCTCACCACCCCCTTTTGTACTGCTTTTGGCCGCCATAAGTGTGGCCGGGTATGCTCAGACGTGAGTCCCTTGCTCACTTTGCCACTGGATTCAAGCAAGCCGGGCTAAAGACGGCTGTAATGCCAGAAACCGGTCCTCGGAAGCTTGTTTCCGGTCCAGGGTAGGCATGGTTTGGCAGTTCGGGCAGGACTGTTCCCATGAGGCACTGGGTCAGACTGATTTGCATATAGCCATGTCTGAACTGGGGTGGCAGAGTGGGCTAAAGAACGGTGATGGATCAAACCCAGATCTTTTGACTGGGTGTGAGTGTTTGATTGGTTCAGATGCTCCGTCCATCACTACCCCCTTTTGTACCGCTTTTGGCCACCATAAGTGTGGCAGGGTATGCTCAGACGTGAGTCCCTTGCTCACTTTGCCACTGGATTCAAGCAAGCCGGGCTGAAGACGGCTGTAATGCCAGAAACCAGTCCTCGGAAGCTTGTTTCCAGTCCAGGGAAGGCATGGTCTGGCAGTTCGGGCTGGACTGTTCCCATGAGGCACAGGGTCAGACTGATTTGCATATAGCCATGTCTGAACTGGGGTGGTAGAGTGGGCTAAAGAACGGTGATGGATCAAACCCAGATCTTTTGACTGGGAATGAGTGTTTGATTGGTTCAGATGCTCCGTCCATCACCATCCCCTTTTGTACTGCTTTTAGCCACCATAAGTGTGGCAGGGTATGCTCAGACGGGAGTCCCTTGCTCACTTTGCCACTGGAATCAAGCAAGCCGGGCTGAAGACGGCTGTAATGCCAGAAACCGGTCCTCGGAAGCTTGTTTCCGGTCCAGGGAAGGCATGGTTTGGCAGTTCGGGCTGGACTGTTCCCATGAGGCACAGGGTCAGACTGATTTGCATATAGCCGTGTCTGAACTGGGGTGGCAGAGTGGGCTAAAGAACGGTGATGGATCAAACCCAGATCTTTTGACTGGGTGTGAGTGTTTGATTGGTTCAGATGCTCCGTCCATCACTACCCCCTTTTGTACCGCTTTTGGCCACCATAAGTGTGGCAGGGTATGCTCAGACGTGAGTCCCTTGCTCACTTTGCCACTGGATTCAAGCAAGCCGGGCTGAAGACTACTGTAATGCCAGAAACCAGTCCTCGGAAGCTTGTTTCCAGTCCAGGGAAGGCATGGTCTGGCAGTTCGGGCTGGACTGTTCCCATGAGGCACAGGGTCAGACTGATTTGCATATAGCCATGTCTGAACTGGGGTGGTAGAGTGGGATAAAGAACGGTGATGAATCAAACCCAGATCTTTTGACTGGGAGTGAGTGTTTGATTGGTTCAGATGCTCCGTCCATCACCATCCCCTTTTGTACCGCTTTTAACCACCATAAGTGTGGCAGGGTATGCTCAGAGGTGAGTCCCTTGCTCACTTTGCCACTGGAATCAAGCAAGCCGGGCTGAAGACGGCTGTAATGCCAGAAACCGGTCCTCGGAAGCTTGTTTCCGGTCCAGGGAAGGCATGGTTTAGCAGTTCGGGCTGGACTGTTCCCATGAGGCACAGGGTCAGACTGATTTGCATATAGCCATGTCTGAACTGGGGTGGCAGAGTGGGCTAAAGAACGGTGATGGATCAAACCCAGATCTTTTGACTGGGTGTGAGTGTTTGATTGGTTCAGATGCTCTGTCCATCACCACCCCCTTTTGTACCGCTTTTGGCCGCCATAAGTGTGGCAGGGTATGCTCAGACGTGAGTCCCTTGCTCACTTTGCCACTGGATTCAAGCAAGCCAGGCTGAAGACGGCTGTAATGCCAGAAACCTGTCCTCGGAAGCTTGTTTCCTGTCCAGGGAAGGCATGGTTTGGCAGTTCAGGCTGGACTGTTGCTATGAGGCACAGGGTCAGACTGATTTGCATATAGCCATGTCTGAACTGGGGTGGCAGAGTGGGCTAAAGAATGGTGATGGATCAAACCCAGACCTTTTGACTGGGTCTGAGTGTTTGATTGGTTCAGATGCTCCGTCCATCACCAACCCCCTTTTGTACCATGGCTTGCAATAGAGCACTGAACCATCCAATGCTAGGGCAATGATCTCACTTTTTACTCGGACTTCACGCTCACAGTGCAGGCTGCCCAAAATTAATTTCTCCCTTCAAAACATCTGCTCTAGAAAGCTGAAATACCTTACATGTTATTGTACCTACCAAAACTACCAATTCAGTACAATGACAAACCTAATCATTTCACTGAACCCAAGGCAGCACTGAAATTCTCCCACCAACTAACCAACTCTAGGGCTGGCCCCCGAGTGGGACCTGCCTCCCCGGATGATGGCCATCTAAGCAACAATGGATGAGAGGTCCCCACATGACTATACAAGCCGATGTTATTCCCCAGTGGATGCTCTACTTCTGACTACAGCCCTTTAAGTTTCCCAATTGCTAGTCCTCCTGATGGACTATTGTTGACACTGTTTATGCATGCCATGCCAAGACACTCTTGTGTTGATGGAACACTCATGACCCACCTGCACCGTCCCCCTTGGGAGGTTCTAACTTATCGCCTCGATCTCTGTTGTCTTACGGGATGATTCCCACTGTATCCTGAAATTGGTTGGGATTGTTTTGAGGAGGGGTATTACTGGGTCTCTCAACTGGTTTGGGGGTTTGAGGTGGGAGGTGGATGGCAATGTTGGTTTGGTTTTCCCTGCTTGTCTCTTCCCTGACCCACAGCTTGCGAGACTCTGCGCCATCACACAGCATCCACGGCTCCTCAATAGGCACCTTGAGTTTCCCTCACATGCTCTGCTTTCCCTCCATAGACAAGGGCTGACCACCAAACAATGCCTGACCTTGAACATCTGCAGCCTGAATGAACAGCAGAAAGCCCAAATCGCTATATGGTCAAGAACTAAATTGGGTTTATTCGCCGGTAAATCGCTAGTGGGGGGCAGAAGCAAACAAACCCTGGATGTGGAAGATTCTCCTATCACAACGTTGGACGCAATATTACTGTCAGTTATGGCACATTGAGAAGAGGCCAGACAAGATAGCAGGCACACTCAAGCGGCCATACGGAAGGTACAGGGCTCAGTTTGCAAAATACTGAAAGTGTGCACTAAAATTTCAGATCATAAACAGCTCTGGAAACACTTACGGGGAATATGGAGGCAGATATGGTAACAATACAGGCTCAGTCCGCATCACATGAGGCCAGGTTTACAGATGTTCAGTAGAAACTTGAAGAGCAGTAAAATCATCAACGGAGAAACAATCTCCGATTTTTAGGTATTCCGGAGGATAAAGGAGGTACAGACATCCGCCTCTATATGATTGAGCTTTTAGCTAAATCTTTCCTGAGGTGGGGGGCTGGAACTGGTCACACAAAATCCAAAGAGCAAATCGGGTGCCTATGACTGCTAAACAACCGTCAGCTGCAACCGGAGATGGTAGACCTCGAGCGGTACTTGTGTATTTTGAGAATTATCTTCTCCGGCAGATTATTTTCAAGAAGTCTAGACCAGATCGTAAGCGAAGATGTAGAGTTTTTTACACGCCCTGATTCTGTCATGTAACTGTTGAGCGGCGCTGGAGACTAAGACAGATGATGAACCCGTTTCAAGCAATAGGAGTGCAGGCATATCTCATGAACCCAGCAAAGCAAAAAATTGTATTCAGAGATAATACCTGTTATTTTACATCAGAAGTCAAGGCTAAAGAGTTTTTGGAGGAAATAAAGGGCAAAAAGTAGGATGGATTGGAGCATGAGATAAATGTGCATATATGGTTTGGTGTTACAAGTAACCCACTGTTATGATTTAATAATGTTGGACAATGTGTCTACCTAATGATATGATATAATAATATTAGACAAAATGAGAAGAGGTTTACAGGAGGGGGTGTATCATGGCCCATGGCGTAATGCTGCCACATCGCCAACTAGATCATTGGTGTAGCTGCTTCCAGGGGGAGGAAATGGGGGGTGGGAGGAGGGATGGTGTGTGGCAGGGAGGTTGGGAGAGGGGGGAAAAAAGCCAGACAAGTTACATAGAGAAAATGAGGAGAAAACAAAGAATTGGACAAAACAAATATAGAGCTGGTAAAGTGGGATCTTTGAGGTGATGGATATGGATAAGTTAAAGATTTGCACAGTTAATGTGGCAGGGCTTGCCAATAGGGCTAAAAGAGATAAGATATATGAAATTCTGCAATACATTAGTCCAGAAGTTCTTGGTTTGCAAAAAACACATATTCCTTGAGGTAATCAGGCAGTATATCAGATAAATGATTATGATCTGGCAGTCTGCTCCTCACAGACATCCATGATTAGGGGAGTAACGGTTTTTATTAAACATAAAGTGGGAATAAGTAAAATACCTTAGCAGATAAAAAGGGCAATTGTGTCTTTGAATCGGGGTTGACAATCAGGACTATCTATGCCTCAAATCAGGATGGTCTGGAAATTTGGGGAGAGTTGGAGATGGAGTTAGCTACATGGCCAACCCTATTAATTCTATGCGGTGACTTTAATATTGATCTTGGGATTTCATGGGAGGTAGATGTGGGGGATGTTGGAAGGAAACCTAAAGTGAATCATGCAATAAACATGCTTAAGGCTAGCCATGGTTTAGAGGACGTGTGGGCGGCCAAAAATGATAAAGATCCAGGATTCATATATTTCTCATGTCCACATCAAAAAAGTTTACGTTTGGATTATTTTTTGGCTTCAACTCAGATCCTTGGGAGGCAGAAATGACAAAAATGCCCCAAATGTTCTCTGATCATAATCCTCCCATGTTGGAAATAACTCACCAGGATAGGGAAGAGAAGCCTTGTCCATGGCCTTTCGATAGGAAATTACTAGCGGATGAGGAATGTTTAAAGTTGATTTAAGATTGGACCAGAGAGTTTTTTTATATTAATCGCTATAGTACCTCCTGTGCGATGGTATGGGATACACTTAAAGCTAGTCTCAGGGGACAAGTAATAAGCTTTGTTGGCCAGCGGCGTAAACATCGTAAGGACCAAATTACTGTGCTTATGACTATATTGGCACAACTAGAGACAGACCATATTAATCTATTAGGGCAGGGAAATCTGGGGAGGTTATGCGAGGTCGGGAAAGAGATAGCAATAGCTAAGGCAGAAATTAACAGTCTGTTAAGTGGCCCAGGCATATCAAACATATCAAAGAGAGAAGTATGAATATGGGGAGATGGCGGGTAGATTACTGACTTTTAGGATTAGGCAGCGGGCCTCGCATAACATAATTGCCAAAGTTAAGAACTCTGATGGACAATTGCAAAATACTCTGATAAAAAATACGGAGGTGTTTGAACAAATCCATAACAAACTATATCATTTGGATCCTGGCGACTTAGGACAAGCAAGAAGTATGGGAAATTGTTTAGGATCTGGTAGGTTGGATGCTGAGACATATTCTGAACTAGAAAGGGAAATCCCATCGGAAGAAACAAAGATAGCTCTGAAAGCCTTATCTTCGGGTAAAGCATCTGGCCCCGAAAAATTCCAGTTGAAATATATAAAATGTTGCAATCAATTCTGGCTCCAATATTACAAGACTTGTTTTTAGATGTACAATATCATAGGATACCCCCCAGATCATGGCAGGAGACCGACATTGTAATATTTCCAAAAAAAGGAAAACCAACTGAGCTGCCAGGATCATACCGGTCGAAATCATTAATAAATTCCGAAGCCAAAATCTACTATAAGGTTTTGGCTAAACGGCTCCAGGGGATCAGCTAAACTAGTTTCACCATGGCAGCACAGCTTTGTACCTGGTAGCGGTACTACAGACCACATTCGACATGTGATTCCATTGATAGACATTGCAGAAGTTAAAGGAGACTGTTTAGCTGTGATCCTCTTGGACACCAAAAGGCTTTTGGTGATGTGGAAATATGTTTGGGAAATTTTATCCAAGAGAGGGTTTGGCCCACAGCTGATTACTGATATTCAGTTGATGTATTGTAAGTCCTCTGCAAGGCAGCAAGTGATGGGGAATGCTTCTGAACCAATTATGATAGCTCGGGGCACCAGTCAGGGTTGCCCTTGTTCCCCAATCCTTTTTGCTTTATATATTGATCCCTTTGGTAATCAGTTGATTTTAAATGCCGTAATTGAACCGTATTGAACTAACAGGCTATGAAACTAAAGTGCTCACTTATGCAGACTATATCGCCGTAGTTACATGTAGACCAGGAATGGCAATTACAGAGATTCAAAATATAGCAGAGGAATTTGGGAAAAGATCAGGTTACCGGCTTAATAAGGGTAAGACTGAGATAATATGCTCGAGACAGTGTGTCATACAAGATCAGTAACAGACTGACTCTGCAATGTGTCTGGGGGTAAGGTTAGAATTTAAATTAGATATGCTATGGGCAAATAATCTCAATCCTATTCTTAAGGATGTTAATGATGTGCTTCGGCGAATAGACAAATTACATTTAACTATAGTTGACAGGATAAATGTGTTCAAAATGAAAATCTTTCCTAGAATTTTGTACTTGCTATGCTCCATTCCCCTCAATCTAATATAGTCCAGAAAATGAATGCTATTTTCTCTAACTTTATTTGGAACTATCATAAAGTAAGACGGGCTTTAAGAACACTAATTCTCCCTCGGGAGAGAAGTTGCTGGGCTGCCCCGAACATACTTTTGTGTTACTGGGCAGTTCCGCTGCAGTAGGTGGGTATTCTCTTGGTGGAGGAGAGGATGACCTGCCCTCTATAGATCAGCTTGCTATAGGAAAGGAAGCAGAAGAGTTGTTTCTTAGACAATGGGAGTCGAGTTAATATGAGAACATTCGCTTTAAATGTATCAAAGCAGCCAGGTCGGTCTGGATAAAAGTTTGTAAGACTTTGAAAGATCCCAAACTTAATAGATATAAGCCGCTATGGGGGTCATCATTGTTTCCAGTAGAAATATGGGATGGTATGGCTAAGGACTGGGAGCGGGCAGGAATAATACGGGATTTATGCTTATATAATGACAAAGAACAGATAATCCCCTTTTTGGATTTAGTAGAAGAGTTTTGAATCAACAAAGGGACTCTGTTTAAATAGATGCAAATGAAGGGGTGTTTAAAAATCTTGAAAAGGGGACCATTTCGTCTAGGAGCAATACCTATATTGGATAAAATACACCAGGGGGAGCTCGGATTGGGGAGTTTTATAACATACTGTTGGAAACTCTACCAGATGATCTATTTAAAGCAAAGACACGATGGGCAGAGAAACTCAGGGATCCAGAGGTAGATATAGACATGTCATTGGAATTAGGAAGAAATACTCTTTTGGCGGCCAGACGTAACACTATAAAACTATTTTTGATTTATAATATACCACAGCCAAGCTGTGTAAATGGGGGAAACGAGAACCGGATAAATGTCCTAGATGTTGCCTGAGCTCTGCTGATATTATTCATATGTTCTTTTCATTTAACCTTCTCAGCTCCTTAAAAAAGGGAATTGAGAAGTTTTTGGCAAGAAACAACCAATTGTATGATTACTATCACTCCTACCATGATGCTATTTGAGTATGATAGCAGAGCTGAATTATCAACAGCTCATCGAGATTTTGTGTTTTTTACAATTACAGTAGGCAGACTTTTGATAGCATCAATATGGAAAGATGTAGAACACCCATCAAATGCTGCTTGGCTATATCAAGTGTTAAGCATTCATCTTAAAAAATGGCATTATATAACATTAAGGGCTGGTGTGCAAGAGAGAAGGGACATAGGATATGGGGACCTATGATTAACTGGTTTATAAAAAAAAAGGATCCATTGTGCCAGAAAATAGGACAGGAATCGTGTACCTCCGGATGATTCATAAAAATGTGTACATAATCTATATATATAAAAACGAATATATGTCTGTCTGTCTGTTTGTCCTTGATGCATTACTACACCATTCATCCGATCGCCATGAAACTTTTGGAAGTTGTTGAGTACACTCTTGCGAAGGTTTCTGTCATTTTTGTTGTTGTTAAATATCGGCCCCCCAGAGACCTCATAATCTTTCAAATACTGATGTACGCACCAGATGGAAAAACAACAAAACGTGTATCCACAAGCACTCGAATGAATAAATAGAATTAAAACACCATTCATCCGATCGCCATGAAACTTTGAGAAGTTGTTGAGTACACGCCCGCAAAGGTTTCTGGTATTTTGTTTTTAAATATCGGCCCACCAGGGACCTCATAATCTTTCGAATACTGATATACGCACATGACGGAAAAACAAAAAATCGTGTATCCACAAGCACTCGAATAAATATATAGAATTAAAACAGCATTCATCCGATCGCCAGGAAACTTTCGGAAGTTGTTGAGTACAATCCCGCGAAGGGTTCTGGCATAATTTTTTTTTAAATATCGCCCCCCCAGGTCCCTCATAATCTTTCGAATACTGATGTACGCACCCACCACAAGCACTCGAATAAATAAATAGAATTAAAACAACACTTTGAAATGTTTTCCATATTAAAATGAATAAGTTTCAATAAAAATGACACAATAAAAATTGAATGTTATCATAACGAGTTTCCTTGAATTTCCTTTCTTCGGAGATCGCAGCAACGCGCAACGGGTAAACTAGTATATAATGTAATAGGCTTTATGTTATTAGTTCGTGTTTTGCATATCAATTCTGCTATGATAATAATAAGATTGATGAATGTATGTTTGAGATAAGTGACTTAACTTAAAGGACTTTAAGAAAGGAATGTTAATAACGAATGTAAATTATATGTGAATAAAATGTACCTTTGGCAAAATAATAAAACATTATTTTTTTTTTTTAAAGCTGAACTTGTCCATGCATACTTTAATAGGCATTACACTGACATATGCAATTTCCTCTGCCTCCAGGTGGGGTGGATTGCTGAAAAGTGTCCCTGTTCTGCAGTTATGCTGGGGAAATTTTGATTCTAGTCTGTAATGAGTTAGCCTGGCACATGCAACAGATACTATGCGAGGGGCATTTCAATAGGTACTGGCACTGTGCACGTGCACCCAGTTATCCTAGTTTCTATATGTGGCCCCAATACTAACAGCCCAAAGTTTTTCACTGAGGTATGGTGCCTAACTGCCATCATAGGCCCTGGAGCCGTTGTCTGGAGTGGCAATTTTATTGTCATCCGTGATCATACTGCCGATCGTTCTAGTACCTCCAGATGGCCCAAGTTAGAAATGGGCTTTCTGGTTGGCTAAGGCTTGTGCCAAAGCCAGGCAGAAACCACCACTTTAGTCAGGGCAAGGGAGTTACATGCTGAAAATAACCCCTGCTTGCCCCCTTGGCAGCTTGGCACGAGCAGTCAGTCTTATCCCAGAGGCAATGTGTAAAGCGTTTGCGCAACACACTCACAGAGCAGAAACACCCTAGGCACACCACAACAGGGACTCCACACAAGGTTATATAAAAAATAGCCTTTGTATTGTCATAAACACATTACAAACATAATCACATATTTACACTGTGCCAACTGGCACTGGCAATATTCACAGGGGAATTATATGCAGGACCAGGCCAATCAGGCCCTGGTCAGAACAATCAGAACGGGTAAGTAACTGCAAAAGACTGCCAGTAACTACTGGTACAATAATGACCTAAGCATTATTACATTAGCATTTAGACATCATCCTAAAATATCATAGCATGACATTAGGCAATAAATCACCTTAGGACCAAACGTATTGCGCCAACTCTGTAGGTATAAACATATCATACCTAAACCTCATTAGTAGGGCACCTTAGGAACTACTAGCAGGGTGCACACTGTACAGTGGAATTACTAAACATAGCCATCAATACACCATAGTATCACGTTTCAATCAGGGCAAAAGCTGTAACCATCCTGGCTAATTACACACCACCGCAGAAAGACACTGTAATCACCAGATGGCACTGAAGCATAACATGTCATTTGCATTAGACATAAAACACAATTATGCGTCAACCAGGCTTGCACCACAGTACACTCACCAGGTATCCAACCCTGACCCCAGGCCCACTGTCCTTACTCGGGGATCCAATGCCTCTTGTCCCAAAAATGTCAGGGTTCCTGGGGGGGGACCTTTCACAGGGTCCCCTGGCTAGTGCAGCCGCGACCACAAAGTGGGTGTACGCACCCCTCTTTTACTTAAAAAGAACTGACCCCCACGTTGCAGCTGCCTGCGCTCTCGAAGGGCAGCTGGAAACAAAATGCCCAAATAAAATCAGGCACTCACGGTGCCTGTTGGGCCCCACTGGGACTCCAAAACAACTATGGCCCCAAGTTGCAGCTCCCCACTGGAATGTGGGGCAGCAGTGAGAACAGCCCGGGCACTCAGGGTGCTCTAAGTGCAACCACAGGGGGGGCGGGCATCGACAATGTGCCCTGACGCCCCCTGAACAACCAGTTCAACAATGCGCCCCACTCACCTGGCACTCTGCTGCTGCAACGTCACTGCTCTTTCCGCAGCTCTGGGCAGGACTCGGTTCTTCACCCGCTCCCTCTCATGTGACCGGGACTTCTGCAAGGAGCCAGCAAGGCTCTGGACGTCCTAGGCTGTTTGCGGGCTCCTCCCAACAACACGGGAGCCCCGCTTGGGCCGGCACTGACCTCCTTCCTCCCAGTGGACTCTGGCTCTACTTCGACACCAGAGCGCGAGGTAGCCTCCTGTCTGCTTTCTCTCTTCTTTGGGGCAGCGAAGCCGCACACGTGGGGCTTTCCCTTCACCACGGGAGCCCCGCTGCTCAACTGCCGTCCCTCTGCCTCTCCTCTGGCGGCTTTTGGGGCATTTGCCAGAGCGAGGTAGGCTTCCACCTGGCTTCTTTGCATGCTCTGGGTTGGACCACACACGGGGCACCCTCCGGTACACCGGGGGCCTGCCTTCCTCTTCCCAGACTTTCTCCTCGGCCGCACGGCTACTGGCCGGCCGTCGGGATCCTTTTCCGGACCCTCCCACAGTCAGGCGACACTGGCCTGACTTCCTGGTTTTGCTGCCCAATCGTGGCGGCCGGTCGTTTCTTCTCTCGGGCAATGCGGGGTGGGCTACCGCGGTTTCAGCAACCACTACAGTGGGGTGGGCACCCACTTTTCTAAGAAGAGCAATGCGGGGTGGGCACCGGTTTTTCTAGGCACAATGCAGGGGGTCTCCCACTTCAATAAGGAGCTCAGGGGGGAATCCCACATGCCAGGATTCCCTCACTGCCTCACTGCAGCAGGGCCAGCTCCTCTCCCCTCAGGCAGCCAAAACACAGCGCTCACAAGATGCTAGGAGCAAGCAAAAGTCCTGGAACTAAAGAAAAACAAAAGGTCCAAGCAGGAAAGTTCTGCCAGGTCTATGGGGCATAGCTGGGCCCAGAGAGGCCAGCACACAGGGCCCTCCAGCAGGGAGGTAAGCCCCCATGGCAGTTTATCCTGGGCCCCAGGAGCAGCAAGCCCCCAGCATAGAACAGTACACCAAACATGGGGTCACAACCCCTCCATTTATTCACCATTTCTATTTGTCTGCAGTGCAGGTCATGGGGGAACCAGATGCAACTAGTTCTGGGGAGTTTTGGAGCACTCTGTGTGCAGTGCTCACACCCTCCTTTCAGAGATGGGGCTCTGCCATAAGACACATCACAGGGGGCAGAGCCAGCATTCACTAGGGCAGGCACAATCCTATTCAGGGACCAGAAACTTCTCATCCCGCCTACTCCAAATGCAGATGTCCCATTCAGCCTAGCTCTGACTCACCCTGCTCCTTCTGGAGCCACACACACCCCACCAGCCCCTGTCACTCAAAAGCCAGACATGCAATTCACATCAGGCAGGCAGACACATAGCACACAGAAATGCCAACTTCTAAAAGTGGCATTTCTAAAATAGTTATAATAATTCTGTGCCCACCAATGCATAGCATTTATTATCACTATTCCAAACATACCAAACTTGACCACACTGTGCCTCTCATATCAGGGAGTACCACTGAAACACTTATCAGGGAACCCCCAATGCATTCCTATAGGAGGGCAGCTCCACAGTGGTGAGAAACCAAAATTGATGGTTGTCACTACCACAACATGTTACACACTTAAGGTACATGTCCTATCTTTTACCTACAATTCAACCTGCCCATAGGGCTAGCTAGAGCCTACCTTAGAGGTGACAGACATGTAGTAAAAGGGGTGTCACGGACATGACACACACTTTAGGTGCCACGTCACAGCGGCAGTGACACTGGGCGCACAGGCCCTGCAATGGCAGAGGCCTGAAATAGGTTTGAAAGGCTACTTTGGTGTGTGGCACAATCAGCGCTGGACGCCCAGCAGTACAACGCACTGACAGGTAAAGTAAATAGGCCAAACAGGTGTAGACCCATCTTACAGCACAAGCACTTTACACTGGGCAGCAGTGCTAAAGTGCCCAGAGGCCTAAAACCACCAACACCATGTCAGAAAAAAGGCTAGGAGAAAGGCAAAAAGTTTGGAGATGACCCTGCAAAAAGGGCCAAGTCCGACAGCCCCACTCCAATGCAGGGGCACCGCTCAAAATGCTCATATGTGACAACTGCCTGCCTGATGTCTGGCGCCTTAAACAAGCTAAAAGCATGGAGGGCACCTGTATTACATCCACACACCATATGTGGTCCAGGATCAACTATTGGCTGCTCACCCTGTTCTTTTTCCGACCTCTCCCTGGTTCTACTAGAGCTGACCCCCCCTGGCCACCCGCAATCATTTACCTGGTGCCTGGCACCTAACTCGTATTAAGACCCAGTCTCTTGAGACCAAGTCTGAATGACGATCATTTACTACTATGCACACAAAGGAAGCTCGGTGGACTCCATGGCAATGCTGTGGAAGGTGTTTTAAAGTTGGAACCCATGTAGTCTGTATAGTGAAACAGTTGGTTATACTCAAAGTGATATGAGCACAACTCACTTCCTTTAGGGGAAAATCCAAGCCCATGAGCTCAGCTTCTACATGACACACAATCCACAGGTCCTCACTGCCATCAGATAGAAACTCTCTGCATATGATGAGGATGCCCAGAGGGAAACCCGTTCCCTTCATTGAGAAGTGAATACTCTGCACTATGGCAAAGACGCTCACACTGGGAAGATGCTGGTGACTACTCCAGAAATCCTGTGCTGCCCCTTATGTGGTGGACCTTATTGATGACCAGCAGGTTAGACACATGAACCCCTACAATCCTAATGCAGACCATGGCATTGTTCTATAGCCAGCTGAACAGCCCCGTAATAATGTATGATGCAGAGGCATTTGCTGCCTACCTGGATATAATACAGCCGCTATGGCTTGACACAGCGTATGCTTATATCTGAATTCTCCCTTCACAGTGAGAGACACGACCCAGATGATACAAAGCCTCCCTGGGGACAAGGTACCAGGACACTACATCCTTTTACAAGTACACTGCGATCCTGGCCCCTCAACTCCTGAATACGTATGAGGACTCCGTAATGGATGGTGTACTGCCACTGTTGCTTTGGGAGGTGGTCATTGTAACAATTCTAAAGCCTGATAAACCCGCTAATCGATCTGAATGATAAACGTGGATAACAACATATTAACTAAACTCCTGGCCAAACAACTTCTCCCCTTACTGTTGGATATCGTCTGCCTGGACCAGATGGGATTCATGCTGGGCTGTTCCATGGCGCATAACCTCTGCATGATGTTTGCCCTCATGCATGCCATATATCCCCAGATAGCTGCAGTTGCTGCCCTGCTCAATGGCACTAAGGTATTCAACTCCCTAGATTTGCCACACTTATTCCATCTCTTCCCTCAACTCGGCTCAGTACTCGGTTCCTGCGACTGATTCGCCTATTATATACTTCCCCGACTTCACGTATCCACTTTGATGGCATGACATCTGCCCCATTTTCAGTCAACCACAGGTCTAGGCAGGGATGTCCCCTATCCACAGTCCTATCTCCCATAGTGATGGAGCCACTGGAAGCTACGACAGCACAATGCCAACAGGGTACTCAACTTTGCTGCCAGGTGGATCCTTATATCAATTTATGCTGACGATATTAGGCTGTATACCAGGGAACATCAAACAAATCTGTCTCCCATAATTCGAGAAGTAGTAAGGTTTGGTGGATACTCCAGAATTAATATAAACTGAGCTAAATCCACCTTGTTCCCTCTGACACCCAGCACACAAGTATTTGAGCCAGACTACCCCTTGCAATGGGCTGATGGCCCAGTTCCCTATCTGGGCATTTGGCTAAGCAGAGACTTGAAACAACTCTGGTGGGCAAACTATGGATAAGCCATGACCTGGCTTCTCTGGTTCCAAATACCCCTCCCCATGGTGGTGAGGATAGCCATTGCTAAAATATTTGTCCTGCCTAAATACCTCTATCTGTTCCTCAATCTCCCGCTTCCGCTCACTGCACAATTTATGAAACAGCTACCTTCCAATTCAATTTCCTTAGCCTGGGCTGCAAGCAGCCAAGGATCACTTGGGAGACACTTACCCTGCCCTTCAGATAGGAGGGCCTGAATGTGCTTGACATGTACTGATAAAAACATACTGGGGAAACGCCCACTACTAACATTTTTACCTCCATACCACTTGGTTCCAGCCTTATACAGCATTGAAGGCTGATTAAGTGGCCCCTGTACTTTAACCAATGCACTTCATCAATGAATAACCTTCTGCATGCTGAGATCGACACAGTGGCCTATGTTTGCTGGGCGTGAGATGACCTGCTGCAACATACACGGCATTCCTGTATATTTTCTCCCTCTTTGTCTCTCATGTGGAACCCGATGCTTCCACTGCTGCAGGAAGAGGGTACTAGGCGGCAATCCAACTTCCTTTATCATCAGCTTCATGCTACATGCTGAGCGCGGTCATACATGTTTCTGGCTTCACCTTCACACTGCACACCCTTGAATGCTTATTGATGAACCCATCCCCCATAAATTGGTCACCCACTTATATTTTGCAATGCAGGACAAGGCACTGCATGTGCCCCCACAAGTCAATTGACATGGGACCTCGACCTCAATCGCTCCATCTGAGAAGCACAGTGGCTGTACTGCTGTCACCAGACTGCAACACCCAAATACAGACTTAGGCTCATCCACTTCAAATTTCTGAATAGATTTTACCAGACCCCGGTGCAACTGCATTGCATGTGACTGATCAAGTAGCCGCACTCTCTGAGGTGTGTTACCCCACAGGCCACATTCCTACACCTTGGTTGGCACTGCCCACACGTAGCCTGCTATTGGACTGAAGTTTACAGTGCCCTTGCTTAGATCACTGGCCTCTCACCATCTATATGTCAAAAATGCCCGCTCCCCAAAACTAGATGCCTGACTGTGATGCTTTTGTTGCTGGCTAAAAGGACTGGATATGGGATACAGCGTATTGATAGGAACAGCTCTCTCACTATTGGATGCTTATGCCACATGGGAATGCTTCGGACGGAAGGGTCTCAGCCAGATGCCGGGATGGACCCCCCAGCTCAAGATAATGCATCTAACCCTGATTGTTTGACACTTACTCATCTACAGTTGGGACTGACGTGCTCTTTGGCATCCATAAATTAAATGCCTGTTTGACCCAGATGTTACTTCTAATAAGCTGTTGTCTTGCCTTCACCCAATGTTGACATTATATATATGATATGGATTTACATATACTGTATGTCACCTGATTTTACCTCCCCCTCATTCCCCCCTTTTTTGCTGATTGTTAATGTTCATTCTCTTAAATGGCAATAAACTATTTCAGAAAAAAGGCTGCAATCTGCCCACTCTCCTGAAGAGCCCAGCTGACTAGTTCCAACTGCACCTTCCCTAGACACTACTGAAGTGCGTCCTGACCCTCAGTGGTATCATTAAGGTAATGTGGCCCATAGATAAGTGTTTGAGTGCACTCATCATGCAGAATGCTAAAGGGTTGGAATTTATTTCCATTTCTATTCTTTTTTTCCTGAAATAAACAACAGAGGTCTGGGACCAACCTGGCGAGTAGATCCGCCAAGGGTGCATCGCCAAAAGGCCTGACTACACTGAGCTCCCACCATGTGCCTGTCCAACATCAGAATCTGTCAATGTTGGGCCACTTCAACTCCATTCCACAGCTTCCTTGAAGCCAATCGACACCAACGGCTTCCAGATTGCAGAAACACAAACTTGTCTCACCTTCTTCCAGAACGTATGGGGGCTCCATCCTCCCGGAACCCAAAATTGTTAGCCCTGATTCAGCCTATGCAAGCTTCTTGGAATTAACCCGTTGATGATCCAGAGAGATAGCGCATGAGTCACGATGGGAGTCCTTGTATCTGACTGGTAATCAACCACAGTTGGCCTTGAGTTTAATTAGAGTGTCCAGTTGCCTGTGGTTAGCGCTGTGTGCTTTTTAGCTCTAAAATGTATTTCAAAGTTTCAACATTCGTATCTACGGTTGGCCTCATTAGATTTTTGTTGTTTTGATTTTGTTCACTAAAATATTCTCAATTTTTATAAATTGTAGTGAAATTTCAGTGTGTTGTGTTCTCAACTTACTAACTGTTTTGATGCTTCTAAATTCTTTTTATATTTTCTTAAGTTGAGCCTCTCTGCTCTATGCCATAACTATCAGGGGTTTAACTCAGGTTCAAATTACTGAAACCATTACTGGACCAAAATTCCTGAGGTGGACTGCCATCTATCCCCACTAATAATCCGCTCTCTTACACATATGTCAATAACTGCAGCCAACACATGACACATGGATGTGAAAAATAGTGTTTCAAAGCAAAAGAAGGGTAACTTAATAGATTGGCAACTTTTGAAAAATATTCTTCCTGAATCAGGATGCAGGGCTTCAGTAAGGACACCTCAGCACCCCTGTGATCACAAAACAGTATGCAAGTAACCATTGAGTGGCATAGTCATTCCAACAAACTAAATTAAACAGGACAGTTGCATGCATACTGCCCTCAATGTAACAAGGACATACATATTCTGGGTCAGGGAAAATTGATACTTGTCCTTGCACTGTGTAATAGGACATGTAACATGTGGAAGTCTAACTAAGCCTCACACACCTTGTCAGCAAAATCAGTAGTAGGAGGAAGGATAACAGAGAAGGAAGTAAAGTTCATATTCACTGTCCTGCAACGTATCAGGTCAAGATATATGTTTCCTCTCAAAGGACATCACCAAGAGCATACTATATGATCAATCACAATATCAGTCCCAAAATGAGGAAATTAGACTGTGTCTGCTGAGATAAATTTAGGGTCTGCGTTATCATTATTTCATGTAGTACAGCGCAGTAAGCCACCCTGCTGTGATAGCATTAAAGGGCAGGAATGCATGCATCATATTTAACATCATATGGAGCATTCATGTCCTTTCTTTGTGCTGGCGCACAATGAGCAACCTAGCACCAACACATACATCCTTGCATCATGGTGCAGAGGTGCCTGCGTTTCCGACAGGATCGTTTTATGAAGGAAGGGGCACGTCCCTGTAAAAAAACAATCCATATTTGTGCAGGAAGGGGCACCTTCCCGTAGAAAAATAATCCTCTGAGTCATTTTCCTCTTTTTATGTGGGGCATAAAATGCAACACACATAGAAAGAGGAAAGAAAATGGAGAAACAAAAATATTTGTCTGCATTACGCTGCACTTGTGGAGGCGTAGCATTTTGATGCATTCCCAGGTCTACCAGTAATGGTTAATCAGGGAATGCACCAACATCCATGGGTGGATGCAAGGGAACACCTGCGTTCCACCCATGGAATGCCTCCCTGGAATAGAATAACACAATGCAGCAGATTGCGCTGAATTGCTCTACTCTAGCTGTATCAAGGCATGCAGGGCCACATAAGGAGGCCTAGCATGGCTTGATAAATCTGATATAGCAGTTGCTTCGCCCCTGGGCCCCCTTGTGTGGCACAAGGGTGATGTAATTAATAAAGAAGCAATAGCAAGCTATAAATGTGGTATTCTTATTAGAAAGGTGTAACCACACTACGATTATTCTTGTACTTTTTTTCAGTTGTTTTCACTACAGACGGTTTCCTGACAAAGGCAGAAGTGCCGAAACGCGCTTAGTTGTCATCTACCGGCAGCCTTCATCAATTTTGTCCAGGAAAGATACAATTATTGAATGCATCAATTGAAATAATCTCTTTCTTTTATGTATATATTATATCTGTGTATGATTTTGGTGAATATGCATAGTTATGCAATTGATTAAGAATATATATTTATAAAAACGTATCCAAAAAATAGTTTTAATAACAAAATAAAAATATATTTTTATAAATAAAAAATCAGTTATTTTTTCAGTCAGTTGTTATTAATGGTTTTCTGTGTGGTTACACTTCACATTAAGAGGCCTAGAATATTTTAACTCCATATCTGTTTGAAAGCTTGCTATTGGTTCTTTATTAAATATTTTTCTCCCTACAATTAGCAAGCATATTGTATATGTAGGGATCCCCCTTTTTCCAAAACAAGGGTGATGTAACTCATTGATAAATCTGCTCCTTAGTAAATTCCCTTGCATAGTGAACTACCGGTTTTCTCCACGGTTCCTCTATTTACTCTCCTCACAAGAAGTACTAATGACTGCACACACCGCCATTAAGACCATGTGACCTACCCTTTTGAATACTACAGGGCAAGGGATAAACACATCTCAATTGACAAGACAGAGTTTTATAATAATACGTTTATCAAAGAACAAAGAAGCTATTTTGATTTCCTTATAGTCCAAGGCCAATTTTACTTGCTAAACTGGTGCGCTTTTTAAAAAAAATTCATTTGAATAATTTGAGAAATAATTTATATTGCGTAGATAATAATTATGTTAATTTTCTAGAAATTTAACAATGTTATGTTCAGTTTTCAAATCCATATTGTCAGCTGCTGAGACTGTGAGTCACCCAAGGAAGACACTAGAAAACCTGATGTAGTTCTTTGTCTCTTTATTTCATCAGAAAAAAAATCCTTTCTTTTAGGATTCAACTATGTTGTCAATAGAAGGAATTCCGAAACAGGAATAAATGTCGTCTTCTTTCTTTGCAGGGTCTCTGTAGTTCCTGTCCGCCAATACCCTCGACAGAAAAAGAAACTCAGGTAAGAATTTGTTCTTAGGGAAAACTTAATTTCTTTTTGAGGATTAGTATAGGGTCCTGGGAAGGGGGGAAGTGGATTGCCTTCCTCCACTGTATGTAGATATGGTTAGTGATGGTTAGTGGTAGGGAGGGGAAAAGGAGAGAGAAATTGCTTTTTGGGAGGTAGAGGAGTAAAATAGAGGGGGATTCTGTATACTTTTCTCCTTCACAAAAAAGTTTTAGGATTTCCCAAAATAAGGGTTTATGTATATTTAACTCCCCTACAGTCTATTTTGATTAAGTTCAATGTTTTCAGCGGGTTTAGCTCCATGAAGACAGAAGGCTCCTCTCCTCTTCTGGTTTCTCTGACTGCTGCCTCCTATATCGCTACTGCCTCGGACCGAGTTCCTTTACCTCTTTACCTCTCCCGCTGCTATTTCCCCATCTTCCATCTTTTCTCTCTCTCTCATGCTCCAGTTTCTCCTTGCCATGCATCTTCGTCCTGTTTACCGCCTCACGTAGGGTTCCATGGCTCCTCAATTCCACCTGACTTCTGTGATGGACAAGGAGGATTGAGTCAGTTCCTGTCTGTGGACCGTGCTGGAGAGGTCAAGTAGGTGACACATATATACCACGATTAGACCAGTTCAACTAGATGATAAACCATGCCACTAAGGGGCAACACTGGTGGGTGATGGTATATGTGAAAAAACATGTCATTTTCCTATACCCTGTGGAGGGTTAGTTCATAAAAACTGATTGGCTCATTTTGATTTTTTGCAAATAAAGTATCAACATATAGGAACATGCCAAGTGCCACATGTATAGTAACTGCAAACAAATGATGGACGGAATGCTGACAATGCAAACATTCTCCTCCAGTCAAAAGATCTGGGTTAAATCCATTGTTTTTTTGCCCAAAACGCCACCCCAGTTTGGACCCAGCCATATGCAAATCAGTCTGGACCCTGTGTCCCATGGGAACAGTCCAGACCGAAATGCACGGCCAGGTCCTCCCTGGACCGGAAACAAGCATCCTGGGACCAGTTTCAGGGTATGTAAATGTAAATGTAGTATACTTGTAAAGCGCACAGCTGCCCCAGCAACGGGGCGTCCCGGCGCTGTATAACTCTGGGGAACCCATCCTGGCTTTCCCTGTGGGATGGTCCCTTGCTGGGAGTCCCCAAGGTGGAGCCAGGCATCCCCGGAATTGGTGGGGCCGTTGTGGAGATTAGGCAAGCTAATGCCCAGAGTTGCCGAGTGGAACCCCTGATTAGAGTAAGCACCGAAGCGAGAATTATCGAGTCCGCTGACCAAGGTCCACGACCCTGCCGCGTCGGGAATTGAACCCTGGTCCCGGGCCGACTTCTGCTCTCGGGCCCGCCGCCTCTAACCAGTGAGCCACACCACTCCACTATGTCACCCTTCTTCAGCCAGGCTAGCTTGAATCCAATGGCACAGTGAACAAGGGACCCACGTCTGGGCATACCCATCCCACGTAGGGCTAAAAGTGTTACAGAAAACAAATGATGGACGGAATGCTGACAATGCAAATATTCTCCCACAGTCAAAAGATCTGGGTTAAAACCATTGTTCTTTTGCCCACTACGCCACCCCAGTTTGGACCCAGCAATATGCCAAACCGGAATGCCATGCCAGGTCCTCCCTGGACCGGAAATAAGCATCCTTGGACTGGTTTCAGGGTATGTCACCCTTCTTTTGGCAAGGCTAGCTTGAATCCTGTGGCACAGTGAGCACAGGACCCATATATGGGCATACCCATCCCACTTAGGGCGAAAAGTGTTACAGCAAACCAATGATAGATGGAATGCTGACAATGCAAACATTCTCCCCAGTCAAAAGATCTATGTTAAATCCAACAGATAAATATTAATAGCTCTAAAATCTCTAAACTAACCTAAGCTATCCCTAATATAAAACCTATCTTAACATATGCTAAAATACTATTCAAATAAAACAGCAAATATAAACTGGGGAGGGGCAAAAATTCAGAGGAAGGCTAACAGTTGTGCAGCAATCCTGTCTACTGACTGATGTAATGTGCAAAGCATTTGCAGGATTGTGACCACCTGCAGTTGAAGGCAAGCCATCCTCACGTTCATGTCTGCATTGTCCTTCAAGCACTGCTTCCCAAAGTCAGATTGTTGCCCTGGGGTAGTGGGGACTGCCTGTGGTAGCACTGAAGCTGTGATTAGAAGGGTCCCGGCACTGCCCCTGGATCACCACCAAGGGAACCCTCAACTTCCTACCTGGTGCTTGCCTTGTTCAGCACTTTCTGTCCCGAGTTGGCAAATTCTGGGTTACCCCTATCTTCCATTCCTCTTGCTTCCTTCCCATATGCCTGTATACCTGATTGACATTCTTGAAGTTGCAGTACCTCGCCAAGTGTATTCTGTAGGCCTTCTCCCTTCAGGGGTCGTGTTGGCTGTTGGAAGGACATAAGTTGTCCAAGTTTTCATCAATTACATGCTTGAATTACTATTAGCATTACTATTAGCAGCACAAGTGGCATGTCAAGCCAAAAAAAGGCATCGATAGAACTAATTATTACCAAACGTTATGAGAACCATGTACTTCTCCTAAAGTTACAATGCAAAAGCACTTAGGCCTTAGTCTTGTATGGACATGAATTGCCAGTGTTTGGCCTAATAAACGTATACTCATGTGAATAGTAAGACTGATTAGGAATGATAATATTGTGTACACATGGAAAGGTACACATTGTCCATCTGGGTACTCCCTGGGGATTGTCATGCAGCATCAAAGAGGGAAAAACCTATGGTCATTCACCCATGTAAAATAAGTAATGTATAGCAAGTACACATATTATGCCTCGGCAATGCTTAACTGTTATGGCAAATACACAAGGCCACACACATTGCAGCATAGACTGACTCAGTGCCAGGTAGTTCAACTATAGATGTAGTGCGGCTAGCTAACTCCAAATCAACAGACCTGTTGGACACTTCTCCAAAACTGACTCAATGAACATACCTGGGATGCTTTAACATAGATCACATCTAGAAATTCAAGCAACAGCATGTGGTCCCTTACATTACCAAGTCTCTTTCCATACATTTCAGTAGGGATTGTTACGTAAATGTACATCAACTCATAATTTATCCAAGTAACAAGTGTTTGCATGCATGCACTTGATCTAATATGTATGAGTATATTGCGCTGTATCTTGCAGGTAAAAACCTGAAAACGTTCAATGGTAAAAATTGTTGTGGGACAATGGGTAATAGCAGCAGAAAGTGGACTATTAAATGTCCTGTATGCTGACAACACAGTGCATACATGGCCGTGGTACTTAACACATTGGCCTTATTCCTCACAAAAGCTACAAAGGTATAAACACATGTCTATTATAAGGTATTGGCTATATGAGGGCATGAGTCAGAGATATAACTACATTGACATGTGTGGACTGGTGACATGTGCCACATCGGCTCACACCTATCTGTCTGAACTGAGGTAGGAATCACTTAGTGTGTGTAGAACTGCAACACAAAATTGACCATACATTGCCATTTGGATGCCATACACCAGCAATATGCCTCAGACAGGTATATTTAAGTTCATCCATTCAATTCTATGCCCACATAGATTTTTGTGACAACATCCTTTATACCACCATGGCATTTTGCCAACTGCTGCTCTGGCACCCCGTTTGACATGTCACTGGTATGCAGTACTCTGAGGAATGCACAGGGACCCATGGTGCAGGATGACAGTTGCCACATATCATGATAAATGTGGACTAGTGGTGACCCCAAGTAATCCATTGGCATAGACACTGGACTTACACACTCACAGCAACAGATCAGGATATGTAACTTGCCCACTTCTTTTGCTATCATGAATGATACATTTCAACTATGCCACTCACAAATAAATATGCAGCATTTATACTAGGAAGGAATCATTGTTCTGTATGCCAAGCCTGTTCACATGGTCAACCAAGTCCATTGAAGTCCTATCTTTGGCTAGATGCTGAACTACAGGTGCATGTATTGATACCAACACAGTTTGCTGTTTGAGTGCCATGAATGTCTGCCTTCAACCATTTAGACTGTACCAATTTTGGTATGTTGGATGAATATATTCTGCAGGCATGGCAATGGTGTGATGTGAACACACAATAGGATGACAGTTATATTGAAAAAAGATGTTCACTGTGCACATATCAACATTAATTGTGATGTTGGGAATTGGTAGTATTGTCTGGGATATAAGTTGCACCCCAAACAAAACTTTGTCCTGCTTAAAATTTGAATTGGGCAAAAATACTGTGTCAGGAAAATCACAGCGTATTCCATGCAACCTTTCAGTCAAATATTTTGGGTACCATGTTGTCAATTTCTGTCCATAGTATTACTGAGAAAAATTTGAACCTATGGCCATAGGTTGGTTTTGGGGCAGGTGATGGGACATGTGCCTTAAACATCCATGCCATAGCTAGCACAACGTTAGCACAGCAGATTCAGAACCATCCATCATGTGGGTCTGCATACATTGTAAATTAATTCACATTTCATTTGGCCACTATCAAGTGCACATGAAACCTTGTCCTACTTATGCTGCAAATCAACATGTAAGGCAAAGCATCTTTCGCTGACTGATGATACTCCTTACAAATCTCACTGCAACCAATATACTAGAACATGCAGA
The DNA here is from genome assembly GCF_964261635.1 of Lissotriton helveticus. Lineage (NCBI taxonomy): Eukaryota > Metazoa > Chordata > Amphibia > Caudata > Salamandridae > Lissotriton > Lissotriton helveticus. The sequence goes on along the minus strand of NC_136059.1, from coordinate 747,453,485 downwards.
ATCCTTACAGAGCACAGACACATTCAGATAACATTCACTGGTAGCACTAGAATCTCTTATGCTGGCCAGATCACCACGGGGTATGGGTGAGGTCCACAAAAACATGGTACATTGGTTTGTGAATACTGAACATGTACACTGTATACATATGAAGCACAGTACATTGACTTCACAAATGCCTGGTATTGTCTGTATGTTGGTCATGTAGTATAAGGCAAAGTTGGACTACCCCAACGATGGACATATGTATGCTGTGTTGCAGTCTTTTAAGATATTCCAGGCACATAACGTATCAAGTGCACAGAGTGTGGACAAAGTACAAGACTAGTCTAGCTTGCTACATAGTGCAAGTTTGCCTGGCTGTGATGGCTATGTGAACAGTCCAATTTGACAGGCAACGCTCTGTATAGTATGATAATGCTGGAGCCTCCTCAAGTCAGTATGTGCTCTGAACAATGCTACACACATCAGACAGTTTTTCTTTTCACTTAGCTCCTAACATGTGCCAGTGCACTGTAAATGGACAATGATCATTCAAGCACTGCACAGGCTCATTAGGTAAAAGTGAACATCTTTTGTAATATACACATAGGTTTATAGAATTTGGGGGAAAATCAATTACCCTGTCCAACCTGTGTCCTGATGACATGTTAGTGCTCTACCCTGCAACATACACGTCTGGTGGCCTCCGCAGTTTGGAGTGAGTAATGACCTAGCAGACCGAGTGACAATAGTCCCTGCACAGTGCTGGATGGGTCCCACAGCACTTATGGGCCTTCCCTGTACTGTATGGTCTGTTTTTGGCAATCATAATTCCACTGTGAACAGGCCCCTGTGGTGTGTTATGTTTATTTAATTGAGTTATCCCGTATCATGCCATACTAACCCAAAAATATATCTGGGCAATCCTCTTGAGTTAGCATTTCAAGATGTTTGCAAGAGCTACACACCTGAAAGCTCATAGAAAATAGGGACTTACTGGTGGTTTTATTATAGAACTCCACTGGCATCTACTCAACACACCTGTACAACACAGTCAGTATCATGTCTGTAATGTTACTACATGTTACATTAGCATGCAAGTTATTACAACAATTTGCTTTGGGGGACGCTGGATTTTGGAATAGTATGACTTACTATTCCAATTCCAGTCTGCGCACTAGTGGGGTTGCAGTTGGACTTAAACATCCAACAAAAGTCCAACAACATGCCCCATATAGCAAGTCATAATAATGGCTTGTGTGGTAAAGTAACATGTAGTAACTTTTTATGTGGGGTACTGACTTTATTGTAAAGGCTGATTGTTATAAAGACTGTCGGGTAAAGGATGTTTCCCCTTACCAGTTTTCCCCAACTTCAATCCCCAGGTGATCTAGGAGATCTGCCCCCAGGCTGACCATATCTGCCCATCGGTGCTTAAGTTAGTGGACGTTTTACTCTACCTTGAATACAAGAATCATCTGGAACCACACCTTGTCCCAACTCTCCTGCCTCTCTCGTGTAAGGTAGTCTTGGCTCACCCTACCTTCACTGTCAATCCTGTTTAAAAGGTAGTGCACCAACAGCCACAGCATGCCACTCCTCCTCCAACAGATGTTTGGCTCTGCCCCTGATGACATGTCTCACACAAACTACCCACCCTAAAATGAAACACAAGAAAAAATATATTTTCACCCGACCCCTAAGATTAAAAACTCCTTAATGGACAAATACCCAACAAAACAGTGCACAAAACAACACAAAATACAATTACATTACAAAAATAAAAGTGCACCCTCACAACAGGGACAGCAGGGACACCAACAAGACAAAATACAGTACAATTCTCAAGAGCACACTTCAAACACTTCCAACAGCCAGCACAGATGAAAAAGAGTGTAGTGAAAGTGAAAGGGGCTTCACACTTTCTGCCTTGCAACATGGCTGAGGCACTGTATCATTTCCTGGCTGGATGCAGCATGTCTCCTACTAAAGCGTCACATTTCCTACTAAAGTGTAACGTTTCCTACTAAAGCTTCATATTTCCTAATAAAGCATTACATTTCCTACTAAAACACCATGTTTCCAACAAAGCATCACTTTTCCTACTAAAGCATCACATTTCCTACTAAAGCGACACATTTCCTAATAAAGTGTTACGTTTCCTACCAAAGTGGTACATTTCCTACCAACGTGTCTTGTTTCCTAAAGTGGTACAAAAGGGGGTGGTGATGGACGGAGCATCTGAACCAATCAAACACTCACAGCCAGTCAACAGATCTGGGTTTAATCCATCACCGTTCTTTAGCCCACTCTGCCACCCCAGTTCAGACATGGCCATATGCAAATCAGTCTGACCCTGTGCCTCATGGGTACAGTCCAGCCCAAACTGCCAAGCCATGCCTTCCCTGGACCGGAAACAAGTTTCCGAGGACCGATTTCTAGCATTTCAGCCGTCTTCAGCCCGGCTTGCTTGAATCCAGTGGCAAAGTGAGCAAGGGACTAACGTCTGAGCATACCCTGCCAACTTATGGCGAACAAAGTGGTACAAAAGGGGGTGGTGATGGACGGAGCATCTGAACCAATCAAACACTCACAGCCAGTCAACAGATCTGGGTTTAATCCATCACCGTTCTTTAGCCCACTCTGCCACCCCAGTTCAGAAATGGCCATATGCAAATCAGTCTGACCCTGTGCCTCATGGGAACAGTCCAGCCGAACTGCCAAGCCATGCCTTCCTTGGATCGGAAACAAGCTTCCGAGGACCGGTTTCTGGCATTTCAGCCGTCTTCAGCCCGGCTTGCTTGAATCCAGTGGCAAAGTGAGCAAGGGACTCATGTCTGAGCATACCCTGCCACACTTATGGCGACCAAAAGCGGTACAAAAGGGGGTGGTGATGGACGGAGCATCTGAACCAATCAAACACTCACACCCAGTCAACAGATCTGGGTTTAATCCATCACCGTTCTTTAGCCCACTCTGCCACCCCAGTTCAGACATGGCCATATGCATATAGGATATATTATTCCAATGCGCAGAGCCTATTGGGAATATAGGAACTACACTACACAGGGAAGAACCATGCGATTTTATTGCAGCCTACTTTCTTCTGGATACATTTCTTTGGAAGCACTGTGTTCAGTAATTCCTCGAACCAGAGTGTTAACTTCAGATAGTCTGAGATAGGATTAAGTTCTAAATGAAGTTCAGTATTTTCCATTACCCGAACCCACTCTTCCAACTGGAGTTTACACCATGGTCGTACCTGTGTACGATTTGAGTGTGAGTGCAGTACGGAAGTTGATGGGGTCCATCTTGTGGAAATAAGGAAGTGGTCAGACCATGGTAAGGCTGTGGGAGCCTTGGCTTTAAGGTCCACCAGGTTAGAGAAAATTGGGTCCAGAAGGTGACCCTTGATGTGAGCTGCTTGGGAGATCTTCTAATGGAGTTGACATGCCATCAGGTCTTGTGTTAATTCGATCACTAAAGACGCTGAAGGATCGTCAAAGTGTAGATTGAAACCTCCCAGGAGAGTAAAGTTAGCTGAAGTGCTAGCTAGGGTCATAAAAGTCTTCATCAAGGATTTGCCAAATTGACCCATTGACCCAGGTGGGCGATGAATAAGAATGCCCGAAAAAGACAGTGAGGGGGTGAATTGAATCACAAAATGAACAATCTCACACTCTGATAATAGACTCTCTAGTAATCTACAGATCAAGTGGTCTTCAAAGATTATGGCAATACCACCGCCCATCTTGGGCATCCTATCTTTCCTCTGGATTAGATATCCAGAGGGGGGAGTGCTTGGACAGTGTCTGGTTCTGAGCAGGGGTTAGGTCAAGTCTCTGTGAGGAACAGAACCTCCATCTCAAGTAACCCTGGGCGTAGTTCGTGAAGTAGCGCTACGCATAGCTATGCAAAATGCACTATGCAAGCTACGCGTAGCACTACACAAAATGCGTAGTACCCTGTTGGCACTGTGCAAGATGCCGTTTTCAATGAGGGCACAGTGCGGACAAGCATCGGGCACTGTGCAATCATTGTAAGCGGCACCTTGCACAGTGCGAGCTGTAGTTTTCTGCCGCTCTAGTAGATTTTTACTCGAGCGGCAGCTTTCTCAACGCGGACTGGAGCATACTCAACCACTCGCAATGAGAAACCTGACTTCCCCGCGCTGAGAATCTCGCTGGGAGGTTTATTTTCCACGCTCGCGATCGGCAACTTGATGTTGCTGATCGCGAACGAGGAAAAAGTCTCGCCGGGATGTCATTTTGCTTGCCCTCGGTCACCAATTTGACATTGAGGACCGCGAGCAAGCAAAAAATGACCGCTGCACTACGCTACGCGCGTTTGCACTGTGCTACGTGTAGTTCGCGTTGTGCGAAGAAGCGAAGCTTCGCAAACTGCGCAAGCGTAGAGTAGTGCTTCGCCCAGGGTTAGTCTCAAGGTCATTTAGAAGCATAAAAATCTCAGCCATATGTTTGGGCAGGGATCTGCAATTAAGCAAGAGCAGCTGATAGGTGGACCCCATTTGGATCACAGGAGGGACCTGTGGGGAAGGTTTTAAGTCACATTAATGGCACCTATTATGATAATCCTCCAAGGAAATGGTATGCATACAGCTGGGACTTGGAGTTTTTTTTAGTTGCTTGAGCACAGAGCTGGAATAAAAAAGCATTTCTAGGGGCCCAGATGCAAGGGTTCTGGCCCTTTGTCCCTGTCCGGCGCGGACAGGCGCAGACGGCTTGCCATTTGGCATATTTAAGCCATCAGCTGTACGTCGGGTTTAGCAACTAGAAAGCTGACCCGGCGCCAACCCAGCATGATCCCTATTCACTGAGATTCCCTCACTCCCCCCCCGGAGCATTTAACATAGCTCCACAGCAGGATAAAGGTGACAGATTTAAAACAATTAAAAAGGAGTGAAAGCAACAATTAAACGAGTCATAGCAGCAATGACTTTTTTTAAAATTCAAGACGAGGGACGCGGCACACCTCTTGATCCTGTGCGGGTCAGACCCTCTAGTACACTTATATTTTTGTGAATGTTTGAATTTTCTTGCTCTTCACAGAGTAATTTACTGGAAATATCTTTACAACTGCAGAGTTTCTGCACATAAAAAGCTAGCACTCTGCAGCATTACTTTGTTAGTGGTTGAGCTTTTTGTGAAAGGGCAGCAGAATGTTGTCAATCACAGTAAACTGGAGTGGGGTGGTCTATTGCCCCATGCTGTATGCTTCAATGGACCGATGAAAATGCGAATGACGGAACAAACCAATAGATGGTTAGCTGAAAGCCCTTATAAGTAAGTACACTGTCACTGACCCAAGTACGATGGACGACTATACGGCTTGTTGAAATGGCTTTTATTGATACACTGAGGTCGGGGTTAACAACTCATGAGAGGTTTAGTCACTGTTCTGGCTTGCTCAGCACTCCCAGCTGTCTTTGGGTTCTGGTTTCTATTCTTTTTCCTCATCGGCTTCTGTTCCTCGCCCCTTTGATGTCGGTCTTCTCCTCAGGAGAGAAGAAACAGGAGAGGCTATCAGTGAATTAGTCCTTTGCTTCAGTGTTCTACACAAAACATCCCTCTCCCACCCCTCTATTCCGTAGTCTTTCGGCTTTGCCCACGTGAGGAGGCACAGTGTTTGCTCACACCGTTCGGGAGTATATACTGTTTATTCAGGGGAGGCCTTACAATAGGTGACCACTATTTCTAAATGCCCTTTCTTTGTGGTCCACAGCAACCGCTCTCTCTGTGGTTCTGTATCGTGAAAACAAAAGAGGGTTTGTCTCCCTTCCCTCTTGTCGCGCAGTCCCTCCCTACAGGCCTGTGTACATGGCCTGGGAAAGCAGCCACCCTCCCAGCAACACGCCCTGTCACTTGCAACACTTGCCTGTAGCTTTGACCCGTTAACAGGGTCACGGCCGCCTCGTCCTTAGAGCCTTCCTCTGGGGACGCCTTCTCCCTGGACTCGCTGCTCGCTTTCTTGTCCTCCGGTTCTCCTGTGTTCTCCCTTGTGTCCTCCTTCCCTCCCGCGTGGTCGTCGTCAGCGTTTCTCGAGAGCTCCACTCCTCGCGTGGGTCCACTTCTCCACTCGGGAGTATATACTGTTTATTCAGGGGAGGCCTTACATTAGGTGACTCCTATTTCTAAATGCCCTTTCTTTGTGGTCCACAGCAACCGCCCTCTCTGTGGTTCTGTATCATGAAAACAAAAGGGGGGTTTGTCTCCCTTCCCTCTGTCGCGCAGTCCCTCCCTACAGGCCTGTGTACATGGCCTGGGAAAGCAGCCACCCTCCCAGCAACACGCCCTGTCACTTGCAACACTTGCCTGTAGCTTTGACCCGTTAACAGGGTCACGGCCGCCTCGTCCTTAGAGCCTTCCTCTGGGGACGCCTTCTCCCTGGACTCGCTGCTCGCTTTCTTGTCCTCCGGTTCTCCTGTGTTCTCCCTTGTGTCCTCCTTCCCTCCCGCGTGGTCGTCGTCAGCGTTTCTCGAGAGCTCCACTCCTCGCGTGGGTCCACTTCTCCACTCGGGAGTATATACTGTTTATTCAGGGGAGGCCTTACATTAGGTGACTCCTATTTCTAAATGCCCTTTCTTTGTGGTCCACAGCAACCGCCCTCTCTGTGGTTCTGTATCGTGAAAACAAAAGGGGGGTTTGTCTCCCTTCCCTCTGTCGCGCAGTCCCTCCCTACAGGCCTGTGTACATGGCCTGGGAAAGCAGCCACCCTCCCAGCAACACGCCCTGTCACTTGCAACACTTGCCTGTAGCTTTGACCCGTTGACAGGGTCACGGCCGCCTCGTCCTTAGAGCCTTCCTCTGGGGACGCCTTCTCCCTGGACTGGCTGCTCGCTTCCTTGTCCTCCGGTTCTCCTGTGTTCTCCCTTGTGTCCTCCTTCCCACCCGCGTGGTCGTCGTCAGCGTTTCTCGAGAGCTCCACTCCTCGCGTGCGTCCACTTCTCCACTTCCTTTTGTAGTCGCTGTCTTCCTCGTTCTCCTTTGGTCTGCTCTCACTTGAACCTTCTTCCGTGTTCATCACTGCAACCGGGCTCTGCCCCCCTGAGGTCAGTGGATAGGGCCGAAGACGGACCTGTTCGTGCCTCGGGGTATCCATGACAGTCCTATGAGGGCGCCCGTCACATACACTATATTTAAAATGTTACCAAAGTCAAAATTTTCAGGCTAACACTAGACCTAAAAAGAGTTGATTGAAATAATAATTGACCATAGGTTTTTATAGTATTAGTCAATGGGAAATTATGTAAGCCTGTATACATTATGTCTGTCTGTATGTATTTACATATGTATTTACCATATATATGTAGATATGCTTGTATGTAATATTTGTATTACAAAAGCGGCACATGGTCTAAGGCAAAGATACAGTAAACAAGTGATTTGAGTAGTAACTGGGTCTGAGAGCAGATGTAGACTGTTAGTGTGTTAGAATTTAGTGAAAGTGTACTACACATTGAAAGCAGTGGCCTTTAAATGTTTATTAAAGCGTCCTTCTGGGTCCTATTAGTGGAGATGAGTTCAAGTCAGAAGGAGGGTAATGAATTGAGTTGTTTTCATGTATATATTCACCCCAGTAACAAAGTTCCCTCATGGCATTTAAGAAATCACAGACTTCTGGTAGACCTATAAGTCTTACAGCTGTCTTTGCCCAAACTTTCTGCCTTCACCCTCCTATTTTTCTAAATTTGTTTTTGCTGGTATTAGGGCTCTGTGCACTTTACCACTGCTAACCAGTGCTAAAGTGCTTTCGGTCACTCTCTAAAGCATGGTAAAATTGACTTACCCCACATCGCATATTTCATTTACTTATACGTTCCTAGTAAAGTAATATAACACATTCTCAGGGACTGTTAATAAATGCCGTTAGAGGGCCTGTAGCACTTATTATACCACCCACCAAAGTAGCCCCATAAACCGTGTCCCAGGTCAGCCATTGCAGCATGTATGCAGTTTCAAATTGCCAATTGGACTTGGCAATATAACCCTCTTAACAAGCCTAAAAGTCTCTTTTAATTACACCACTCAGGCACTCATGTATCCACTCACAGAACAACCAGCGACTCATACACCCACGCAGACACCCACTTAGACACTCACTCAACCACTCATAGACCAACCCAGGTACTCAAGTACCCCCTCACACACCCAGTGAGATACACACACACTCACTCACACAACCAATAAGACACATATGCACTCACTCACACGCTCACTCTCAAAGGTTACAGGTTACGGTTAGGAAATAACATAAAAAACATAATAATTCACTGAAAAAACAAACATTACAGTTAGGCTCAGATTTCACTTTTACAAAGCCATAGAAATATAGAAGATATAGTTACCCAAACTAACTATAACTTATGACATCATTTATGACATCTCAAATGACATAACTGATGACATTATCTACAGAACCCCTCAAACATCCCTTTACATCCATATGCAATATCTCAGATATCCACTCACACAACCACTCACATACCCATTCACAAACCTATACAAATTATTATGCAACCACTAACTCATGCATAGAGCCACTCACACACCCACTCACTCACTTGTACAGGCACTCATGCAACCAGTCACTCACCCATACAGATACTCACACACCCACTCACTTACTCATATAGATAATAACACATGTACTCAGTCACCTAAACAGTCACTAAGACAACCACATAGTCTCTCATTGATCCCTATCACACTCACTTACTCACCCATACAGCCACTCACACTCCCACTTAGTTACTCCTACACCCACTTATATATCCATTGACACACCCATACAGCCACTCATGTACCCTCACATTCACCCATACAGACACTCATACACCTGCTCACTCACCCATACAGCCACTCATGAACTCTCTCATTCACCAATTACAGCCACTCACAGAACCGCTCACACACCAATAGTGCCACTCACACAACTAGTCCCTTACTCATACAACCACAGACACAACCACTCATTTATCAATACAAAAACTCACACAACCACACACTCATCTATACAGTCTCTCACCTATCCACATACTCATCCATACACCACTTACACACTCACTCACTCTCCCATACAGGCACTCACACAGCCACTTACTCACCCATAAATTTATGGAAACCGTTGGCGAAATGCTATTTATTTATTCATAAGACACCTGTTTCTTCAGTATACATTGTTGTGGTCACCTTCATTAAGAAAACTGCAGGAGATAAACATCCAGTAAACTGTTTATGTCTAGCACATGTTGAGGTCAGGACCATTGATCATAGTTGAAGGTATTTCATTAATTTGCTGGACCAAACCACTATAGTCAATATCTACATTGAATGATACTGTTTGACACAAAAACGCTTAACAGTCAGTGTACTTTCTATGAATGTTTATGCTTCTTATTGGATCTTCAATCCTAAATGTTTGCCTATTTTTGTATTTTTTTCAGTGTCTCCATGGTATATCAATAGGATTTCGTTCCTACAGTGTAAGGTAATTTATGCATATTTAAATCTAAGCTCCAATGTACTCTCCTCCTAAGCTATATCAATCCGTTTGTATGTCAATCATCAAACTTTCTGCTTCTTGAAAATCAGATATTATTTGGGATAGTAGTGCCTGAAATGATGTTTATACTGGCCACTTCTGTAATAGAAATCATGTCCTTTTTAGTGAACATTCTATCCTGAGGTGTTTGGCTTCTTTATGGATAATGTGTTAAACCCAGTGGCTTTCCTCCTTGTATGATGGGCTATGCCACTACTTACGACTAGACCTGGACAGTTGTTTTATGGAGTAACTTCTAATTATATGCTGCAATTATTTGTTGTGATTTTCTTTATAGCCATTAAACTGTTTCAGATGATTTTCTCCCAACTCCATCAAGTAGACAGTGACTTGCAGGGACAGCACCATGGCTGTGAGACATTTTCTGCTTGAATAAATCCCCTACCAGTATCTATCAAGCTTTTTGTATACATTGGGCCGTATTCATGAAAAAGTGGTGCAGTGTAGTTCAGCAAGTAACCTTGCTGCACTGCATCACTGGGAAAGGACAGGAATGTTCCATATTTAAGGCAATACAGTAAATTCTTGCTGTTTCTCTGCACTGGCACACAACGGGCTGCCTAGTGCTAACACAGGAACCACATGCACCATGGTGCAAGGGTGCTTGTGTTGCATGCAGGATTGTCTTTGTGCAGGTAGGGGCACATTTCTGCACAAAAACAAAACCCTGAGGGGCGTTTCCCTCTTTCTAAGTGTACTGCAGATTTCAGCTTATATAGAAAGAGGAATTACAAGGAAAAATAAAGATATTTCTCCTCATAACACCTTTCCTGGGGAGACGTATCTTTTTGACGCATTCTCAGGTTAAACTTTCTCGTAAATCTAGGAATGTGTTCAAGTCCATGATTAATGCATGGGAACAACCATGCATCACCCATGGAAATGCCTCCCTGGGACAGAGTAATACACCCTTGCCATTTGTGCTGCGTTACATCACTCTAAATTTTTGAAGCCACTCAGGAAGGACTTGTGTGGATTCATAAATCTCATTTTTCATTTGCATCACTATTGCACCACATTGTGTGGTGCAAGAGGGACACAAACGGGGTCATAAATATGTCCATAGTATTGTAGCATTTGTATAATGTTTTCTCTACCTTTTGTGGAGCCTTCAAAGCTCATTTCAAGTGGGTGACCAGGTAGGACTCAATAGTCTATTGAGTGGATGAGCAAGAGCATTGGCTGTGATATTTAATTCAGTAATGAGCTTTTATGAAATACATGATACCAAGATATTTAAACTTGTTGTAGAAGCTTGTAGCAGCATGCTTTTCATGAAGCGAATACAACACAGGAAAATCCTACCTTACATCCCTTTTAGAAAGATAGTGGTACCACATTAATACAGTCATAATTGGATTTCTGCAATGGGCTTACCTGAGTATGCAGAAGGAATATAAAAAAAAGCTTCAAACTGTTCAAAACACAGCTGCATGACTGTTGGTAAATATCCCCAATTATGATTCAGTAACCAAGGACATTCATAGACTCCACTGGCTCCCGGTGGCACAACAAATTAAATTCAAGTGCTTATGTCTAGCATACAAGGCACTAAGCAACACTGGATCACATTTTCTTAGAAATCTCTTTACCTGCTATGAACCATCCAGACAATTACGTTCCACAGGTGCTAGACTCATGAAAGTTCAGAGAATACAGTCCGCAAGCTGGGGTGGCCGAAGTTTCTCTTATGACACCGCAAAACCCTGGAACATGCTGCCAATGGAGCTCAGAAGTGCAAGCTCCCTCACCATCTTCAGGAAAGGGCTGAAAACTTGGCTATTTCAGAATTAGACACTTTGGCTGGGCTTACTGCACTCATAGCACCAAGATATCCCCGGGTATTTGAGCTCTCAATAAATCTCATTAACATCACATAACATAACAGAGTGCTGGTAATAGTATCATGAGCAGCATATACAAACCAATGCCATTCATCGCGGCCACCAATCAGGTAGCTCAAATCTTTGTTGCTGATCTCAATAACAGTGGTTTTGACAGTCAGAATTTAACATTTGTGGGTGAGTTCTAAAGGGAATGTGCTAGATGAAGGGAAAAGTGCTACATCAAGGTCACAGTGGTTGAAGTCCAACCACTGGAGGCACACCTAAACCACCAGTAAATCACCGTTGTGGTCTTGTCCCAGGAGCAGAATCAGCCTGACCTCTAGAGACATGTTTAATTCACCAATAACATACTATTGATTCTATTATGAGGTGGGGTATTTCATCTGGAGAGATACCTCTGGGTGAAATACCCTAAGGCACTATTATGAGCTTTTGGGGCTGGAACGATCAGGTGTGAACCCTCCAGTCCAGATCACTCTGGTCGGAGACACCAGGCCTGATTCATTTGCTGTAGGGACAGGGAATGCAGGAAAGAGCATTGCTTGACCCCCTCCCACATCCTGAAGCAGTTTCAGGGAAGCATAAAGAGCTCCCTGTATATGAAACACTCATGCCCCACAATCATACAGCCTCACCGCCCCTCGAATTCCCCATGATCACCTCAGTTAACAATTTCAAACTGCTTAGATCAGGTAGAAAATATTAACATTTTTACATTAAAATATTGAGAAATTGCCTTTTAAAGTACTCAGTAGTTCAGATCTGAGAAATTAATCCCCATTTCGGAGCCAAACATGTAATGGCTGGACTTTGATACGAAGATTATGGCCAGTAACAAACTCCTGTCACCCGGCATCTCCACACCAAAATCTGGTCAATTCATAATGAGGGCCTTAATGGAGTCTTCAAATTAATGGAGTGCAACTAAGAGTGATAAGGACACATTTTTCTGAGACAGAGTAAGGCCACCAATAAACCACTTTATGTAATACTCCCACCAGCAGTGTGAGGCCCACAGCATAGCAAAGCATATCACATAAAAGATATGTCTATTAAATTTCAATTTCAATTAGTCTTTATTCGATTATAAACAATCATAAAAGACACATACACAAACAACATTAAAACCATGTTTGTCATAATAAAACATATTAAATATCAAAAGGTAAAAGTCATTAAAATCCATTTACATATCTTATTTCAAATACATATAGGGGGGCTTTTATCATCATGGTAAATAAAATCATACTGGAAGAGTGAAACCTCGCTTAAATATGAGAAAAGAATCACAAACATATGGGCACATAGTACCATATTTAGGTTGGAAAATAATAGTCCAGCCATAAATGTTTGAGGCCCATGTCCGATAGGGTAACCTTAATTTGTGTAACCATGAGATTTTATTCGATCTATCAGCTTCTCTAATATGCTTAAGTACTTGCGCATAAGGAGCCAACTCAGGGGTGGTCCAAAGCAGTCACCAGTAGACAAGTGGTCTATAACCCACTGCCTCTTCAAAGGAGATACACCACAGGTCCATCAATAGCGGTCTTAAAGGTGTAGACTGCGGAAGACCAGTCAATGCCCTTAGAAACTTATTCTGTGCTTGAACTAGGTGTGATATGTTTTCAAATCCCCAGAGTTCAGCTCCAAAAATTATTGAGGCTTTAACCTTCCCTTGATAAAAAGCCATAACCGGCACCATTGTTTGGGTTAGTGATAGACGATGTTCCTTTAAGAGGGCCCCCGCTAGTTGATTATGCTTTACCACCAGTAAATCAATCTGTTGCTTCCACTTCAGTATTTTTGCCTATTGTGACCCCTAAATAGGTAAAGAAAAATCAGTTTGTTCGAGGGGGACATTATTCATTACTACTCTGGCTTTGACCGATTTACTTCCGTGCAAGACCATGAGCTTGGTCTTATCAACATTGACCACAAGTTCATGTTCATTGCAGAAAAGGAGAAATCGGTCGAGGGCTATTTGCAGACCCACTTGTGTTTTAGACAGAATTAAAGTATCGTCTGCAAACATTAATAAAGGCACCCTCGAACCAGCGAGAGTCGGAGCATCCGTAGGATAGTCAGAGTAGTAGGAGACAACTTTGTTGATGAACAGGGAAAAAAGGGTAGGGGCAAGAACACACCCCTGCCGCACTCCCTTGTTTACCAAAAAATGATCTGTTGTCTCCCCCTGTTGTCCCCATCTATCTCGGGCATAGGTAGAATCATATAGCTTAATGATAAACGAGAGGATCTCTGCAGGCATCCCAGCTTTATTAAGAGTGTCCCAAAGTTTGTTGAGGGGCACTAGATCAAATGCAGACTTAAGATCTATGAATGCTGCATAGAGGGTGCCCCCAGCTAAGACCACGGTGTTCCAATACAACATCACAAATCTAAAGACTTGATCAGTAGTGCTAACATGGGAACAAAATCATGCTTGATAGGTGGATAATATCTCACTATCAACAATCCACCTATTTACCCTGCTTAACACTAATCTAGCCACCCACATCTGCATAGTGTCTATAAGACTGATGGGCCGGTAGTTAGATGGAGTGGCTCGGTCCCCTTTTTTATAAATAGGGATGATCTCTGCCCCGAGCCATGATTCTGGGATGGGAGTGCCTCTAGCTAAGCCGTTGGCAAGAATGAGAATGTATTTCAGCCAGTTCTCCTGGTCAGATTTGAATATGTCTGCCGGGATACCATCCGGGCCCGGAGCTCTACCTGCAGCCACCCCATTAAGCGCGCATTTTACTTCTAGCATAGTAAAGGTTGTAGTTACCTCTGGATCTACACACTGATACTGTCCTGAGTTGTGTGTATTAGAGGAGAATTGTGTCTGGAAGTATGTAACCCATGCTTCTGGTCTAACATTATTAGCAGGTTGTGGACTAGGATGGTCACTTCCCCACTGATTTAGGTGCCAGAATCTACACCAGTTTTTTCCATTACATGCGGCTAGCAGCTCCTTCCATCAATTTTCCTCAAGGGCCTTTTTTGCTCGTTGTTGGATAGCCTTGTATTCAGATCTCCTGCTTCTTACCTTCCGAACAGAGACTGCCCTTATTGCACTGGACTGAGCCCTGTAGGCGTTCCTACTTGCCCTATCATACCATTTTGCTGCCTTGTACCCTGGGCTCATGTTGCTGTGCACTCCTGGTTTTACAAGATAGGTTCTAAGCTTGGTAAACAGGGCCTCATGATGCGTTGTGAGTGCTAATAAAGTATCCTCATTAGTATCTAGTTGCGAAAGGGCTGCAAGAAAGTCTACAAGTGTCAGCTTAATCTGTGTTACCGTAGCCTCATCCGCGGCAACCTGAGCCCATTTTAGCCTGCAGAATTGTTGGACACAATCACATCTGGTGGTTCGCTGTCCAAAATGCCACCCCGATTTCCGATATAAAACACATCTAATGTCAGAAGAAGAGGTTCGTGGTCACTCTCTGGTCTATTCACGACCTCCATAACCCTCATCCTTTGCCAGAATTCTAAATTGATAAGGAAATAGTCAATCCTACTTTTCTTAACCCACTACTAAAAGTAGGATTGCCTTGGGTGTCTGATTTAGATCTTCCATTAACTGCACAGAGCTCACACTCCATTATTAAACTTGTAAGCTGGAGCACCGCTTCAGACCATTTCTTTATTGGGGCGAGCAGTAATGACGGGACACCCCAAACCGCATCTTCATCACTAGTGAGGTTCCCGTCCTCTAGCCCAAGCGGCTCAAACGTGCAATTAAAGTCCCCCGCAATGATCTTACTACAGGGCCCATTTTGGGTTTTCAGAAAAGAATCCAATGTAAGGACGGTCGAGAAAGGCTTTCCACCTACCTGCCCTCTGGCATAGACATTCACAAATAAACACTCAGACTCATGCGCGGAGGTTATCCTAATGACCTGAATATCTCCATTATCAATCACTAACTCTTGAACCAGCCTGTTGTCACACCCATATCAATCAGCCACCAGATGGACGCCCTTTACTACTAAGAGTTGCAGGCTTGCCAAATTCCAGATAACCTGAAAGATCGTGTTTAGTGCATAGATTTCTTGAAACGCAGCTATGTCACACAACTCAATGAAATTTGACCAGTCCTCGGATCTAGTCTTACATGAGCACCCAGCAATGTTCCAGGATGATATATTAAATGGCTTCTCGGCTAAGCCGATCTTTTGTCCTGGAATGACCAGGTCCTCAGTACCCTGGGTCCCATTAGGATTTATTAATTCAAGATTTAGATCCGACCGTTGGAGGGTATCAGGGACATTAGGGGTCTCTTCCATCTCAGATGTGTCAGCCACTTTTATGTGCTTAGATCTCCATGTCAACTGCAGAGGATCCACAGCCATGAACTTACTATTAACTCTCCATTTGTGAATACCAATATATGAGTACACTTACATAAAAGTGTCAATATACCTTTGTGAATCAGGTCCTTGATATTTCTACCATGTGCGTTGGGGCCTTCCTGTCCCACCAGATAGTCATATCAACACAAGTGGAGTATCATTTTTATCAGGAGTATGGAATACTGGATGGTAGGCATTTTGTCATTCCCCCACAGACTCCGGAACCTTCTTTCCCAAAAATACGAAAAAGTTCAGTGATTTCACCAATGTTTAATGTTCACAGGGCATAGTAGGTAACACAATGCAGTGGAATTCATGTACAACCCCACTCGCTGTACTCCTTTAATTGCCTAGTTTTTAGATATTTTAACGTTGCTAGATTTCTTTGGGTTCAAGCAGACCCTGTTTTCAAGTATAGCAGGCACCCACCTCCAGTAAAATCTATCTTATCAGATATAATTTCCTCTCTTTACATGGTTGCATTTCTGGGCCTTTACAGTCCCAAGCAATAGTCACTCCCACAACTGTGGGGTATTGTTTTAATTGGGAAACGTTTAGGCAGTATAGGAACACAGAACCATTGGAGATTTGTTATTATCTTTTTGAAATTCTCTATGCTTCTGGCGTACAATTGGAAGTCAGTGAGCTAAAAAATAACCCATATTCCTAAACTCATATTCTGGGGGACATTCCAAAACTGTATAGTTATCCTTTATACCCATTTTAATTTATTACAGGCTTATTTAGAAGGAGCTTGCACCATCAATGATTTATATTTTTAGAGACACATTGGCGGCGCAGCAGTACTCCACATTTACAAGGTGACAAATCTGGACGGATGTGTCACTTTTTAGAGTCCTGTGTAGACATGTACCTGCACCTGAATTGGTTTTTCCACGTAAGTATTAATATATGCAAGGTAGGAGTTCCATTGTAATTCCAGCGCAAAACCGATGCAATGATATTTATGAGTAAATTGAAAGGTGACACATCACCAGAAGGTGTCACACAGGGGTCCAAATACTTCAAAATTCCTGCTCCTCAGTAATCCAGGCATAGGAAATGACACATTGGCTTTGGCATAGAAAGAGTCTACGCCATGAAGGTGCTGAATTTGAAGCTGGGAGTCACAAGGAGACAACTGCCACCAACACCACCACAACCACCCCCTCCTCAACACCACAAATGCAGTGCAGGAGAGGGGAACATGTTTATAGGGAGCAGACTTCCCTCATTGATCTCAGGGAGGATGAGATCATCACCTACTACCGGCTCAGAAGGCAGTCCATTGTCCAACTGCTACACCAGATAGTGCCAGGGCTCCAGCCACAAACTCTAAGGTCTACCGACATCGCTCCGCAGGTCAAGCTCATGGCTGTCCTCCACATGTTGACATCTGGGTCACTCCGGATTACAACAGCAACAGTGGCAGAAATCTCCCAGTCATCTTTCTTGGCTTTCTTACCCTCTGTCCTGGATGCCATCATCTGCCTAACACCACAGTACCTCCTCTTCCCCAACACACGACAACTGCAGCAAGGCTTCTACGCAATTACTGCTTTCCTATATGTGCTGAGTGCCAATGACTACACACATGTGCAGCTTGTCCCAACCTACAGCTACATCCCATCTCTACCAGAGCCACAAGCACACACACTCAATGAATTTCCAGGCTATCTGGACTATCAGGGCATGTTCACCACCAGGTTAGCTAAATGCCCCAGGAGTGTGCATGACGCATACATCTTCAGGCATTCCAACATCAAAGAGTGCTTCCAGAATGGCACATATGGGAATGGCCTAATGGTTGTTAAGTACATCTGAAGTACATGTCAGACCTATAACAGTAAATATTCAGTGACTTAATGAACAAATCAGTGTGTGTTACCTGAGACAGTGTATATGTAAGGTGGGTGGGTGTCATAATTTCACAATTCATCAGGCATATATGCAATGCTCACCTGCAAGTCACACGTTTCAAGACATGCCAAGCCACTACCTGTGTATAGCAATAGTAAAATGAACCTGAGCAATGCAACGCTTAAATGAATGCTGTGTTGCAACACTGTGCCCCCGAAAGGGCTGCCATGGCTGTTGTCTATTTGTCCAAAAGTAACACGGACTACATGTACTCACTACCTTACACTTCCAAAAGGAAATTAACAATTCAAAGGCTTCGTCACCGGTAGGAAATGCAGCAACGACATAAGTGGTTCCACAGGGATACATGTATGTGTGTGTGAGAAACAGGTTTGTACTGGTACAGCCTACCTATGGAAGACAACAAACCCCAATTTGTGAGCAACATACTCTCACTTTCTGTGGTAATAGACCTAGAAAACACCTATCACCCTAAGCCACAACCCAAATGTGTTTGGCCCCTTGTGTCACTATCAAAAGTAGCAGGCCATGCACATGTTTTAATCTGACACAGAGAACAGGAATAGACATGTGGAATTAATTATGCTAATCTTCATGTAATCAATTGTGTACAATAGTTGTCGGAATGTGTAAGAGTCATTCAGGACACATAACAGACTTGTACTTGAATGTGGGTTGATCAATTGCCATGAGCATTGAGTGCATTCTCTCCCTTTGACTTTGCAGCTGACCAAGGATTTGGTCTGCAGTCATGAGTCATAACCCAGTATGCACATCCGCCAGACAGAGGCAGAGCACAACTACAACTGTGCACTGGGCAAGACCAGGGGTATCGTAGAGCGGACATCCGGGGTGCTGAAGTGTTAGGACATGTCCGGGGGCCAATTGCTATACTCTTCCCTATGGTTTGCAAAATTATCCTGGTTTGTTGTACATCTGTGTGCAGATAAATGTCCCACTTGACCAGTGCCATGAGGAGCGGGAAGCAGTGGATGAGGATGACGTTGAGGACAGAGGGGAAAATGTATCTAGGCACAGTTGCTGGGATTTGGTGTAGGAACACCATTGTGCAGACCTTTTTCAATGAAGCCTAAATCTATTTGATGGCCATACATCTCATTTCTGTTTTGAAAAAGTGTTAAAAATGTAAATAAATGAATGAGCACTTCCTTTCTTTAAACACAATGTAACAGTCATTGTAACAAACTCTACACTCACATCTCACCTAATTGTATTTGGCAGATCTTAAAGGTCTGTAGCTAGATATCATTCTCCCCCTAGGACACCATCATGTGGTTTAAAACATGTGTGCATATCAGGAACCTATGTCAAATGCATATGTGTGTGTAAGGCTTACACCAAAGAAAGGTAGCAATGTGGAACAGTGTGCACATTGTAATATGTGTAGTGCAACTGTGTACTGACTGTCAGACATCCTACCACAATCCAAACGGAGGGTAAATGTAAACAGTGCGTAATGACTGAATGTGTGTGTTGTAAATCATTTTTTTCACTGATTTACACATGTGGAGGCTAGCATAGTGACCATATTGTCTCATGACTATGATCAGAGGCCCATCTGATGTGCATGGGCACACAGTGCAACCCAGTAGGTCCACATATGCTACACAAATGTTTGCAAGCACATATCAAATTCAGTGTGGCATCTCACCTACCACATATAAATGTGGACTCCTAACATGTGCCTGTGGTGAATTGGCTACCTAGCCATAATGCAGCCACAATTGATCCACTAGGCAAGGATGCAACTGTTACATGCAGAAATTGATTGTGCCTGTGTAGCTCTGTCTTGCTCTGAAACAAAGAATACTCTGGCTCCTACAGCTTGATCTATGTGTGCTAAAGTGTTCAAGACACAAATGAAACCTAATAGCCAAATACATTTCTTGGTATAACTAACTACATGTGATGTTACTCCTAGCAAGATATGACAGCTACTCCCACTCCCACTTATTCACCCATACAGCCACACCCACTCACACACAGAGATAAACGTTTACACAGACACTCACATAATCTATGTTTCAAAATAGAATCACTCATTAGTAGAACACAAAGTAAACTAATTTAACTTTGGTGATACCTTAGTATAAATGTTTAACACTCTGGAACATTTAGAAAGCACTCACAATTACTTGCCGATGCCATGAGTGATGTAATATGTGAGGTCATAAGTAGTGCATTGTGGGGGCATAAGTTATAGGTTGCTCATGTAGCTATAACTACTGAATTTCTATGGTTTTTTACGAGTAAAATACGAGCCTGACTATAACGTCCCTTTTTCAGTGAATATATATGATTAGTTATAATTAGCAGAGCTTTACATATTCTTTCTACATAAACCAAACTTGAAATATATAAACATAAGACATTCTAAAATTATAGATACACACCACAAGTTATAACTTAAATTTATGATTTATGTACCACCTTCAATGTACTATAAGTAGCATACCACCATACATACACATCATCTCATTCAAAACACTACATTAACTAGAACTCGTGCCTTCTCCATGCAGTCGTTATTCCATTGCATATTACATGCATTATAGCCTATAAAATTATAGTATTCATAACAATACTTATGACATCTGAAATTACATAATTTCTGAGAACAAAGTGGTGAGTTATAATTAATGTAGTCTGAGAAGTGATGCGACAAGCGTCTGTATGTAGGTGTGCGACCTATAGGAAATTGAAGGTGGTGCATAAATAATTCATTTAGGTTATAATAGGGGGTGTCAAAATTATAAATCTAAGTTGTAATTATAGCTTTAGAAAAAAAAAGTTTTCCTAACTTTACCTTATCCTTATATTTGTTTTTTTTAATTAAATGTTAATGCTTTTTGTTTATTTTGAATACAAACCTGTTTTAAATTATACAGTCCATTATCATGGAGTGGAGTGTCTTAATGTGGAGTGTCATACAACACAGTGGAGGAGAGTGTTGGAAAGTTTAGTATCGTAGAGTGTAGTGTTGTAGTATAGGACGGTGGAGGACAGTGCAGTGGAGTACAGTGGAGTGCTATAGAGTGGAGTATTGTGTGGTAGACTGGAAGGTCATAGAGTGTCACTGAGTGGAGTACAGTGCCGTAGGGTGGAGTAGAGTGAAGTGGCCATTAGTGTAGTTGGGTAGATGGAGTGGTGTGCAATGTAGTAGCGTAGAGTTCAGTGGCAAAGAGTGGAGCGGCATACAGTGAAATAGCAAAGAGTGGTGTACAGTAGAGAGGTGTGTTGTAACCTTTTGAAAAGTGTCAAAGAGTGGAGCACAGTGGACTGGCCTAGAGTGAAGTAGAGTGTTATACATTGGCGTAACATAGAGTACAGTGTTGTAGAGTGTGGTAGAGTAGAGTGGTATAGAGTATTGTAGAGTCATGTCACATAGAGTGGGGTAGTGTAGAGTGCTGTACAGTAGAGACAATGGATAGGCATGGAGTGGAGTAGAATATTGAACAGTGGAGTAACATCAGTTGTGGCTGGTACAAGTAAGAGTGGTGGGTGGGCCAGGGATGGTCCGTGGTGGGGGGAAGATGACATTCGATGGGATAGGGAAAATAAAAAAAATAAAACCACTTACCTTGCACACGCCACATCGCTGAGTCAGCCATGTCATAGGCTGAGGGAACCTGTAGTAGAAAGGAGTAGAGTTGAGTGGCATGGAGTGGAGTACAGTGTTGTAGAGTGGAGTATTGTAGGACAGAGTAGAGTGTGGTACAATGGAGTGGCAAAAATGGTATAGAGATAACTGACATGTAGTTGAGAAGAGTGGTATTTAGTGGAGTAGTGGAGTAGAGTGGAGTAGTATGTTATAAAGTACTTTTTTTTACCAAACTATTTATTGTTTTCTTTTCTAAAGCAGTGCTATCAACTGTAAATATTTTGACTAACTGTCTGCATCTGGAAGTTGATGGGGAATTCATTTTGTCTTGCTACAAGTAATTGAACTGCCATCCATGAACATTGTCTTTTTTATACGCGTTCCATTCTTTTATGGCACAATGCCGAAATAAAGATTTCTTGAATGAATGAATAACGTAGAGTGGAGTAAATTGTGGTGAAGTAGCATAGAGGGAGTTGGGTAGAGTGGAGTAGAGTGTGACAGAGTAAAATAAACAGGAGTACAATGTTGTACAATGCAGTAGCATACAGGGGAATAGCGTTTGGTAGAATGGAGGGGCATAGAGCGTCATAAAGTGGAGTAGAGGGTTGTAAAGCAGACTAGACTGAAGTGACATAAACTGCAAAGGCTTAGAGTACAGTGGCATACACTGTTGTGTCATATTAGAGTGTTGTATCATAGAGTATCATAGCATGGAGTGTCATGGCATACAGTGTTGTGGTGTACAGTGCTGTGGCGTACACTGGAGTGGTGTAGAAGGAGTGGCATATAGTGAATTGGCATAGAGTGGAGTGGCAGACAGAGGATTAGGGTACAATGGAATAGCATACAGTAGGGTAGCATACAGTGGGGTGCTGTAGACTGGAGTGGCATAGATAGGAGTGGTGTACAGAGGAGTAGCCAGCCATGGACGCTGCAGGTAAGAGCTGTGGGGCAGTGGGGCCGGCTGGGGGGAATTATCGAGAAACTACCATGAGGGTAAATTATTTATTTATTTAATTTTCCCTTGTAGTAATCTCTCGAGATCCCACCCCAGCCGGCCCCACCGCTCTTACCTGCAGCGGCCTTGGCTGAGAATAGCATAAATTGGAGTGTCATACAGTTGATTGGGGTAGAGTGGAATTGCAGAGAGGTCTATAGTGCTGTAGTGTACAGTGGAATAGCATTTAGCGGAATAGCATAAAGTGGAGTAGTGTACAGTGGAGTGGCGTACCATAGAGTTGTGTAGAGCAGAGTAGCAAACAGTAGATTGGCATAAAAATGAGTGGCGTACAGTGGAGCAGGGTAGAGCGGAATAGCATTGAGTGGAGTGGTGCAGAGTGGAATTGCATACAGTGGAATACCATGTAGTGAGTGGGGTATTTCACAGTGGAGTGGGGTACAGGGAGTGACATACACTGGAAGAGCATAGAGTGGAGTGGTGTAGAATGTAGGTGTATACTGTAAAGCGGCACAGAGTGGTGCAGTGTACAGTGGAGTGGCATAGAGTGAACTAGCATAGAGTGGAGTGGCATACAGTAGAATAGCATAGAGTGGAGTAGCGTTGAGTGGAGTGGCAAACAGTTGAGTAGCATAGACTGGAGATTTGCACATTGGAGAGGCATAGAGTGGAATAGCATACAGTTCACTGTAGTAGCATACAGTGGATTGGCAAAGACTGTAGTGTTGCACAGTGGAATAGCATACGGTGGAGTGGCACATGATGGAGTTGCGTTCAGTAAAATAGTGTAGAATGGATTGGCATAGAGTGGAGTAGTGTGGCATAGAGTGGCGTGGTATACAGTGGAGTGGCGAGTGTGGAGCAGCATACAGTGAAGTGGCATATTGTGGAATATCATAGAGTGAATGTCATCCAGTTAAATAACATAGAGTGGTGTACAGTTGAGTGGTGTAGCATGGAAAAGCATAGAGTGGAGTAGTGCAGAGTGTAGTTGCAAACAATGGAGTGGCATTGACTGGAGTTTCAAACATTGGTGTGGCATAAAGTATAATAGCAAATAGTGGAATGGCGTAGAGTGGAGTGGCATAGATTGCAGTGCCATACAGTGGAAGAGCATACAGTGGAGTGATGTACAGTGCACTGGTGTAGAGTAGAGTGTCGTAGAGTGGACTGGCCTACAGTGGAATAGCATAGAGTGGAGTGGTGTAAATTGGAGTGGGTAGATGGAAATAGCATAGAATGGAGTGGCACAGAGTGGAGTTACATACGGTAGAATAGCTTAGGGTGGAGTAGTGTACAGTGGAGTGGAGTGGCGTACAGTGGAGTGACGTTTAACAGCACCTTGATTCCTGGTACTCTGGCTCTATGGATCAGTAGAGGACTACACATCCCAGACTTAACCGATCGCTGGCAACATCATTTCCGCCTAGAGGTGCTTAAATACTGCAATGCGACCCCGTGGTACTGCGGTCCCTGGCTTTACAGACCAGGGGAAGACTACGTATCCCAGACTCCCCTGGTCGCTGCAACATCGATTCTTCCCGGAGGCACTCAATTACTGCACCGCTGTCCTGTTCTCCCTGTGAGGCAAATCAGCACCTTGATTACCGGTACTCCAGCTTTACAGACCAGGAGGGGACTATGCATCCCAGCCTCCCCTGGTGACTGGCAATGTCATTTCTGCACGGAGGTGCTTAATTACTGCACCGCAGTCCTGTGGCACAGGATGCATCCGGGGAATCCCGGGCCAAAGGCGGGCCCATCCACGCCCATCATCGCCTGGAGTAGACTGGGCTGGGCCCCCCTCTAATGTTTCCTGTAAGAGAAGCCTGAGGATGGTGAAAAAGATTGCTGAAAGGATGGGGAAGAAGAGGTAACCCTTAGATCCTTAGATACCTTTTTAGCAAAAGGTTCATCAGCCATAGCTATAGAGTTTGCCCATGCGGAGAGGAGAATATCGACGGGCATGGATGACGATATAATTAAGGACACATCAAGTGTGACAGGCCAAAAGGGTCAGACACCGAGCAAACAAATGGCTGTAACCAGCCCTCCAACTCCTACCAGGGTTGCCATTTCCAATGTTATGGCTGAAGGAACAATACCACCTGTTGTAAAGACTGAGTAAATGCAAAATACCTCCAATTAATCCATCAATTGGTGATACAAAGAACCCGCAACCTCGCCCAAGTGTCATGTCACCAAATCTGGACGATCTTCTTGAAACAATTAACGGGTACCTATCCCCAATATGCCTACTTCTAGAATACCTCGAAAAAGCAATAAAGGAGATAGCAGTAACAAGACATTCGGCACCTTGAGATGTTGGTGTCAGAGGTAGTTCCATAGGACAGATGCAACATTCCTCAGATGGTGAGAATAATACCACAATAGCTTAAGTCTCCCACCCCTGGCACATCCACAACTCCATATCATGGCACTTTTAACACAGGCTCCACCCCTGTTCAATGATGCCAATTTACTTCTGGCTTCAGTTGCGAGCCAAGTAGTAGAGCCACCGATGGCTACTTGATCCCATTCTGACTCACAGGATATAGAACAGGGTATTTCGGCCATACGATTAGAGGGCTCACACCTTACACAAAGGACGGATGGAGGGCCAGGGCTAGACCTCCCACCAGCTGCTTGTCCATATGTAGTTATTTTGCAAACACCCCTGTATTAAAAAACAATCAATTGGAAACTACCACCCAATTAATTCACAACGCCCAACTCTAGATTATTAAAACTACCAACGATCAGTCAGAGGGACAATTCAACATTTTAATGGCATGCAGAGTTTTCCTGGCTGGGCAATCAAGTCAAATCTATTAAGGGTATTGTGTAGTCTTAACTTTTAAGACTCCGGCTAAGGCTGAAATACTGCTACATACATTACTTAATATGGCAACAGCAGCAACACAAATATTTGCCCTACCTCTTGGCTTTTTTTACAATCCGTTGATGCACCAGCCACAGATAAATGGAAATAGGGCCCATAACCCTATTTCACCCATAATGGATGCCGAATTGCGCACATGGTGTGCAGCAAACACTGCATCACCTCTAACAACTTCTAACCAATTCTTGGCGTTGTCGGACCTGGATGCCTGAGACTGACGGAGAATTAAGGAGGGGTCCCAAAATGTAGCAGCTAGCTGTGTTCCAGAGTGCTTGGTTTCCCAGGCCCTTCTGCCAAAGGATATTGACAAATGTACAGCAATTACATGGAATATGACAGACCTGGGACACAAATTGCTGGATCAAGATTGGCTTAAGAACATCTCCACCTTTGAACTAGTTATCCCGCAGAAGACTTGGGCAGTGGGACCTATTTACATGGACAGTTACGGGTCGTATTATACCCCCGCAATTGCTTCAAACTCTGGTCGGGCGAGGGGCGGGATGGCGACATTTTTAAAAAATACCCTTAGATTTGAAGTACTTTCCTCCCACAATGATTGTCAATATTTTAATATGCTGCACCTTAAAGGACACGGTGGAAACACTATTTTATTAATTAATTTTTATAAAAATGTATTCAGGGGCAATATGTGTAATGTTGCAACCATAGTGGAGGAAAACATTAAAAAGTGTATTAACTCTTGCAAAAACGATCCAGTAGTGTTGTGGATGGGCAATTTTAATGTACATTCTTGCCCCTTCGCTTTAACCTCAATATGTGGCCTAAAAGACGAGGATGGAGGGGTTAATGCGCATTTT
Organism: Lissotriton helveticus; assembly: GCF_964261635.1. Lineage (NCBI taxonomy): Eukaryota > Metazoa > Chordata > Amphibia > Caudata > Salamandridae > Lissotriton > Lissotriton helveticus. The sequence continues at coordinate 747,427,526 of NC_136059.1, read as the reverse complement.
TGCCAATCCATTTTGGGAATGTTTAAAATAAGCGTAAAAGACCTGGAGCTAATGAGCCCTTTGTCGGAATCCACCGGCCATCCTTTCAAAACCTTCTGTTCTATTCTAAATAGCGGTCTGAATGGAATGAATGAGAAAAAGAAGAGAGTCCTTCCTTTTTAAGAAACCCCTCACTCACCGACCTAGTCGGTGACATGCTTCATCATCGGGGTCCACCCTGACAGCCGAGTGCCATCAGGGTGTGCTGCGACACCTGGACTACAGTGGAGCGGGTATTTTGTGTGTGAAGTAAAAAAATGTTAAAAATTGTCCTGGTATACTTGTGTAGAAAGTTTTATTATCAAGAACTGGACAATATTAAAAATTTGTGTGTGGATACGTTTAGGTATTATGACCGTGTGTATCTCTTATGTGTGAGGTCTACATGTTTCAACCCGTTTGGTGGAAAAGTGCCGGGTTTTCGTCAGGACCAAGAAGGAAAATGGGTGGTCAGGACACACTAACGCCCTGCCGGTCCCTATTTCCCTGTGCACAACTGACAAAATTGGTCAGAGTGAAAAGGCTCATAAACAACAATGGTTGAGCTAAAAAGCAAAAAGACCTGTAGGAGAAGAAATGTAAAAGGTCATGAGTATGATTAATACAAGCCTGTTACGAGGTGCCAAACTGGTTCTCACGTGTCTTCTGCTGTGTCGTACATTCCATTCAAGGTTATTTGTGATCGGTAGTGATTGGCTATCACTAAAGCTGGCACACTCTACCATTGGTGATGTGCTCGGTGATCACTAAATACTCAATATAGGCATTCAGTCAAATTTAGCACTGAATCGTGCGTGGAAACAAAAACTCACAGAGCCATTAGCGTGAGAGAACAACGCAGTGAATTCTACGTGCTTCACCTATGACTCAGACTTGCACACTCCGGTGATGTAGGTGCGCTAAGTGGTTAGGTGGTTAAATGGTACATTATCATTCAAAGTGGGTAGCACTCAGCACTTCCGAATGCTTGACACGCCTGCTCACGTATAGGTTTGGAGTGAGCACTGATCGACAAACATACACTCACACTCAGCAGTCACACGGATAACTCACACATACGGGCGCACAAGGGGGAAGTAAGGCTTCTAGGTTCTAGGTAGAACTTTGAGACCAACTGAACTGTAAGTAGAACTCTGAGCCCGATACTGACTACTCGGATTCAGTATCCTGAAACCCAATCCGTGACAGATATCTTTTCAATCTCCCCTTCGCAGGTCGATCAGTGCTCACTCCAAACCTATACCACCTAACCACTTAGCGCACCTACATCACCGGAGTGTGCAAGTCTGAGTCATAGGTGAAGCACGTAGAATTCACTGCGTTGTTCTCTCACGCTAATGGCTCTGTGAGTTTTTGTTTCCACGCACGATTCAGTGCTAAATTTGACTGAATGCCTATATTGAGTAGTTAGTGATCACCGAGCACATCACCAATGGTAGAGTGTGCCAGCTTTAGTGATAGCCAATCACTACCGATCACAAATAACCTTGAATGGAATGTACGACACAGCAGAAGACACGTGAGAACCAGTTTGGCACCTCGTAACAGGCTTGTATTAATCATACTCATGACCTTTTACATTTCTTCTCCTACAGGTCTTTTTGCTTTTTAGCTCAACCATTGTTGTTTATGAGCCTTTTCACTCTGACCAATTTTGTCAGTTGTGCACAGGGAAATAGGGACCGGCAGGGCGTTAGTGTGTCCTGACCACCCATTTTCCTTCTTGGTCCTGACGAAAACCCGGCACTTTTCCACCAAACGGGTTGAAACATGTAGACCTCACACATAAGAGATACACACGGTCATAATACCTAAACGTATCCACACACATATTTTTAATATTGTCCAGTTCTTGATAATAAAACTTTCTACACAAGTATACCAGGACAATTTTTAACATTTTTTTACTTCACACACAAAATACCCGCTCCACTGTAGTCCAGGTGTCGCAGCACACCCTGATGGCACTCGGCTGTCAGGGTGGACCCCGATGATGAAGCATGTCACCGACTAGGTCGGTGAGTGAGGGGTTTCTTAAAAAGGAAGGACTCTCTTCTTTTTCTCATTCATTCCATTCAGACCGCTTTATCTAAGCTACTTCTGATGGTACTCCTCTCTTGTTTTGTTTATTATTGATACCTAGGGGATCAGGAGTACTCTCCGTTCACCTTTGTGAACAAATTCCCTCACTCTCTCCTTTGGTTTATTCTATTCTAAATAGCTCCACTATTGACTTTATAATAGCATCAGCTGACAGTTTTTTTTTAGCAATACTACGGCTAAATTCTCAGGCTTCAGCGACAATGCGGCTGTATCTTGCCAAATGTGTTGGGTAGCTATCCATGGTTCCAATATTTCACATATAAAACCTTATGTTGCAAGGAAGAATGGGATGACACTTAAGTGAGAGATCATTGACAGGGTAGTTCTTATCCCCCGGGTAGTATCTATCAGGCTTAATGAAATAGCAATATGCCTGGATTTAAACCAGGACCCGTCAAGCACTATCGTGGCATTTGAAACCATCTTGTTTGAAGTAAAAAGAAATCTCTCGAAGTGTAGTGGGTTCCTAAAAAGTAAGGGCCAGAAATGGTTCAAACTGAATTGTACTAAAGCACTTTCTCATTTACACCAACTAATTAAGGTTGTGCCAAAAAACCCAATCCTGGTCAAACAAGCTCACCTAAAGTACACCACGGCCAGAAAAACTGTTCCAAGCATCTGCCACAAATAACTTGAGTGATTGCTAGGCCACTGTTAATGTCCCATTCCTAAAATCACTTGCAGACCCCAACCTTGACAATCATGTGAAGGAGGACTTCTGGGTGGAGCATTTTAGCAAAAACTTTAACGGAGATAGGGGGGGTACTCAGGAGCTGTGCGAAGCCCCGTCTCTCCACTAAATATTGCTTTCACTTTTAATAATTTGGATATAAGTGAAGCCCCGGCACAATGCACTAGTAATAAGTCTCCTGGTCTAGATGGCACCCCAATAGATTTGATTTACTGACTCTCCTGCACTCTGGGTAACAGTGCTTACCAACGTGTTCAATGCAATGGCCAAAGATGGTCCGCCTCTTTCTTGGCATAAAGCAAGTTTAACACCCATTCATAAAAAAGGAGATAAATCTGATCCCTGAAACTAGAGACCAATGTCCCTCCTTGACAGCACGGCAAAACGTATGGGTAACGTACTAGTAAACAGACTGGAGGCCTGGGCAGTGACAAATAATATCTTAATCCTGGCCCAATATGGCTTTAAAAAAGGTAGAGGCACTTACTAACTTGAGTCTGCCTATAGCAATGTATACCCATTAAGCAAGGTAATCTATATGTGGCCTTCATGGGCCAAAGCGCAGCCTTCGACTGCATTGCCAGTTTCCATCTCTGGAGGATCATGAAGACTGAACGTTAGGATTTTTCTCAGTTTAGGATCCCTAAAGTTATGAGTCCTAACTTTACTACTCCTAAACTGAGAAAAATCCTAACTTTAAGACTTTCGGTATTCACAGAAGGTATTTAGTAGTCCTAAAGTTAGGAGTCCTAACTTTACTACTCACAAACTGAGAAAAATCCTAACTTTAAGACTTTTGGTATTCACAGAAGGCATTTAGGAGTCCTAAAGTTAGGACTCCTAACTTCTGAGAATACCGAAATGAGAAAGTGCCTTCTGTGAATACCAAAATGGTAGTAAGTTTAGGATTTTGTCCTAAGTTAGTTCTGTGAATCAGGCCCTTAATGTTTATCCTTACTCGATTTTATTTGTATTTTAACTACCCCTTACTAAGGGCAGTGGCCGAAAGTGCAGTGGGTAGGAACTTTTCACGTTGATTTATGGGTAATGGTGAACCTCCATGCGCTGTTAGAGAAAAGTCTGGATTGGCATTATATTGAACTTATTGTTTGGATTTGCTGTTTGGCACATTAAAGAAAGAATACCCATTGGATTAAAACATTGGAAAACATTGGTAAAATGGAGTCAATACTGCTGATTACATTAAAATTCAATTCCATAGTGGTGCACCCTGGGCCTGGAATACCTGACGAGGTTCAAGCTACCTATGGTACATAGTCGTTCCCCTGCAACCACCCATGCTTTTTGATGCTAAACGTTATCCACTAACATTAGTAGACAGGGTTTAGTACCAGCTGAAAAGCAGGCACTAAAAGGAGAAATGTTTCGATTTTTCTGTGATTTTCCGACTTTGCATGTTTTCTGCACTGTACAGCACACATACAAAGTAGGAAACGTTTTTAAACTTATCTAGCCATAGTATTTTGTACAAGAAAGGTACCCTTCCTGTACAAAACCTATGGTAGACTCAGGCACTCACCCTAGCACTATGGTGTTAGGCTGTTTGCCCAGCGCACGGTACGACAAATCAGCACCAGTGCTAGGGAGAGGGGAGGAGAGTGCCATACCTCTGTGAACGTGGTGCTCTTCTGCTATCTCCATGTGACGCAAAGCAATGCAGCGCAGCCTCTTTGGGTGCTGCGCTGCATTGCGTGACACCTTTGTGAATCGGGGCCACAGTGTGATTTACCACCAGCATGGTGTATGTATTCAGATTGTCATCAAAGAACCTGGGGGCAGATTTATGAAGGCCTTGCGCCGCCGGTGCATCATTTTTAACATGGGAAAAAGTGACGCACCGGCGGCGCAAGGCCTTCATAAATTTGCCCCCTGCTGTGGTAGACTAGCGTAAATTATCATATACTGCACTTTCCAAATTTAAGTGGGATTTAACCGGAAAATGAAAATGGCTATTTTATGCAATTGCAAAAAACCCAGTGGCCAAGTAGTGTGTAAATGTGAAATGAAGTTCCAAGAATTAATTATTTTAATATTCAGAGCGCTTGTAGTTTTAATTCATGCAATGCCCTCTTTCAGACTTTCTCGACCCACGTTGGTAACAAATGTACTAAACAGCATTCTCGTATAGTTAACGTCTCTAAACAGATACAGCCTCTCCCTGCCCCCCAAATGTTGGAATGGTCGTTCATCCATTTGTTCACAAAAATCCTGCTTGCTTCTCCAAACCTCCAAATCGTCCTTACTATCACACACCTTCCAATGATAACTGTGCCTCTCCTGCAACATAAAGTTTGTTCTCCTAATTTTCGACCTTTCTCCTCACTACCTTCTTGTTGGACCCGGCCTCATGGCGTGGTCCTACCCCTCCCGCATGGCGGGCCCAGGACGACATCAGCCCTCCTCCGGACCTCGGGCGGCCCCTTCGGCCCGACCCTGAACGCCCCAACACCACAGGTCGGGCTACCATCCCGGATCCCCATCATCGGCCTGACCCCAGCGTAGGCCCATCACGACCGAAGCACGAGGCCGTGCCCGACTCCATCTTGGGCCCACCACGTCACGACCTCGTGGCCTCGGCCCCAGCCTCGGCCCCAGCGAAGCCCAGACATCGAGGCACCAAGCTCCACCCAGGTGGTCGAGTGGCCACTCAACAGATCCCGGAGGGAGAGGAGTTTCGATGGCCCTCCAGCCGTCCTCGGACGCCTGGTATCGATCACCCTCCGGCCTCCCTGGGCGCTGGCTCCACCCCCCTGCTGGGTGTCTGGACACCATCATCCCGGCCCCTCTGGCCCCCAGGCGCCAGGGTCCGGACATCAAAGGACCTCCGTCCTATATCTGGGCCAGCCCCGGAGTAGGAAGCCAGTTGTATCCTGGACTGGAAGCCCTGCTGACGCTGTCACGGCCGACACCAGACGCACTCATCCTTCCTGTAACCTGAAGCCATCTGAGAGCCTGCTGGCGCTGCCGCGGCCTACCTTGCTGAACCATCCGAGAGCCTGCTGGCGCTGCCGCGGCCTACCTTGCTGAACCATCCGAGAGCCTGCTGGCGCTGCCGCGGCCTACCTTGCTGAACCATCTGAGAGCCTGCTGGCGCTGCCGCGGCCGACCTTGCTGAACCATCTGAGAGCCTGCTGGCGCTGCCGCGGCCTACCTTGCTGAACCATCTGAGAGCCTGCTGGCGCTGCCGCGGCCTACCTTGCTGAACCATCTGAGAGCCTGCTGGCGCTGCCGCAGCCTACCTTGCTGAACTACCTTGCAAGCCTGCTGGCGCCGCCGCGGCTCGAACCTCTCGGAACCCCCCAGCTCGAGGATTGAGAGCTGTGCGTAGGGTATCCCTTCCTCCGCCCAGAGTAAGACTGTCCCTTTACCTTACCCTCCTTGTCCGAGACTTTACGGATCCCTCGATCCAGCTGTATATACTGCCAAGAACCCGCAACCGTTATTACTTATAAAAGCTTGAGAACTTGACCTCCTGTGTGGTGTCCGTTTGTAGTGCTGTGATTACTCTGCTGTACGATCCTAGGAGAGGGCCCTCATTCAGGAGGCCTCTCGATAACGCTCGGCTACTTCTCAACGGAGGGGTGGACCTAGGGGTGGTCAGTCAGACATCTTCTGCCTCCCCCGGGTCGCCTTTCTAACATTGGTGGCAAGCGCTGGGATCCGAGCCCACGCAGATCGTACAGAGAGTGATTCACTCGCTACCCAGAAAAACCCACTGCGACAATGAGCACAGAATTCCAGAAGGAGAAAATGGAAGACTACAGTCACAAGGAGCTGAAGCAATTCTGCAAAGATCTAGGCATCGCTACCACTGGCTTAAGCAACAAAGAAGATTTCAAATCGGCTCTGCAGGCCTGGGTGGACGCCGGTGAGGCGCCACCTCCGAGTGAAGATAACCCGGGCCCGAACGGAGGCCCGGAGGCTGAGGTGAACCCGGCGGGAGGGAGACCCGCAAACACAGACACGGGCCTCTCCCACGCAGACACCCGAGAACGAGAGAGGATCCGGCTCCACGAGTTGGACCTGGCTCGACTCCGACAAGAAGGAGAACTCCAACTGGCAGAAAGGAAGCTAGCCCTCGAGGAGAAGAAACTCCTGCTCGAGCACGAGCGCGTCCTCAAAGAATTGGAACTTAAAGCCAAGGCAAACGAGACTGGCCTCTCCGGGGGGAAGACCTCACCTCCCCCGGTGGACACGAAGGTGCACATACCCAAGGATGTCGTCAAAGAGTACTATAAGAACGACGACATCCAGCAGTGGTTCAAAGCTTACGAGGTCGCCATGGCTGCCCATCGAGTACCCCTCAGGGACTGGGGTGCCGGCCTGTGGGGGAAGTTTATCAACGAAGGGAGAGACGCCCTGCTGGAGCTCCCTGATACAGAGAGAACCTCGTACGAGCACATGAAGACCGCCCTCCTCACTCGCTACGGACTCACCCCCGAGATGTACCGGCAGCGATTCCGAGACTGCAAAAAAATCCCCGGTACCACGTGGGTGGAATACGTGAACTATTACAGTAGGGCCTTCAAGGGGTGGACTCGGGGCTGCCAGGTCACCACCTACCAGCAGTTGGTCGACCTCATTCTATGGGAACACCTGTCCAATAACTGTTTCATCGAACTCCGGCAGCACCTCCTCGACAGCAAATTGACTGAGCCACGAAAACTCGCTGTCGAGGCAGACCGATGGGCAAGCACCCGAGTTCCCCGGAACACGATGGGAGATTACGGCCGGGGGTCCCCGGGGAACCACCGACCACGAGGTGGCGGAGTAGGCCCGAGCCAGGGTCGAGACGCCCCCCAGGGGTCATCCCCTACCTCCACGTCGCCATCCCTGGGCCGGAGAGGGGGCCCCCCAGCCAGGCCGGGGCCCCGCCCGTACGTTACGTGCCATAGATGCCAGCGACAGGGTCATTATGCGAATGACCCCCTCTGCCCGATGAACCAGCGACCCGGCACCACCGGGCCCCCAGCCCGCCAGATCGCGGCAGCTGCCCTAGGTGAAGAAAGAAGTGAGGAAGAGGACGACGGCCCCGAGCAGGCCGAGTGGGAGCCCGCCGCCATGACCTTAGCCTGCCTGGGTACTCACGACATGATCCCCCGAGGGCCGATCCCCGGCAACACCCAGAAGTACCGCCAGTGGGTCACCATCAATGGTCGCCGGACCGAAGCCCTCCGTGACACTGGGGCCAGCGTAACAGCGGTCCGCTGCCATCTGGTGACCCCGGAACAGATCCTTCCTAACGTCCTGTGCCCAGTCCGATCCGCAGATAACTCCGAAACTTTGTGTCAGATGGCCCGCATCCCCTTCGAGTGGGGGGGAGTGTCGGGCGTGCTGAAAGTGACTGTCCGCGACGATGCCCCCGTGGACTGCCTCCTTGGGAACGACCAGGAAAGTTCCCCATGGGCTGGCGTCGAACGAAGAGAGCACCTGGGGATGCTAGGCCTTCCCGAGTGGGTCTGTGCGACCACCCGCTATCCTGAGGCCATCCCCCTCCGAACCATCACGGCCCCCGTGGTGGGCCGAGCCCTCATGAGCATCTTCTCCCGAGTCGGCTTCCCCCGAGAAGTCGTGAGTGATCGGGGGTCCAACTTCATCTCGAAGCATATGCGGTCCCTATGGCAACAGTGCGGGGTCGCATATAAGTTCACCACCCCGTATCATCCCCAGGGAAATGGACTAGTGGAACGCTTTAACAGGACCCTGAAGGGGATGATCAAGGGCCTAGAAGAGCCCCTCCGGCGCAAATGGGATGTCCTGCTGCCCTGACTCCTGTTCGCCTACCGAGAGGTACCCCAGAAATCCCTGGGGTTCAGCCCGTTCGAACTTTTGTACGGACAACCGGTTCGAGGCCCCCTTAGCCTGGTCAAGGAAGGCTGGGAGACAGCAGTCCGAGAGGCCCCACCGGATGTCTACCGGTACCTCCTGACACTCCGCAATCAGACTCGGAGGTTCAGGGAACTTGCTGAGGCCAACCTGGAGGCCAGTCAGGAGGAAATGAAACGCTGGTATGACCAGAACGCCTCGTCCATCGAGTTCGAGCCGGGCCAACAAGTCTGGGTCATGTTCCCGGTTGAACCGTGTGCCCTCCAGGACAAATGGACGGGGCCCTTCAAGGTGGTGGAGCGCAAGAGCCCCGTCACCTACCTGGTAGACCTGGAGTCCCCCAGGAACCCCCTCCGGGTTCAACACGCTAACCGGCTCAAGCCGCACTTTGCACGCACTGAACTGAGTCTGCTGCTGGCGACCGATGACGGAACTGAAGACGACTCCGAGCCACTACCAGATCTCCTCAGCACCACCGAAGACGACGGCTCCTCAGAAGGGGTCCGGCTCTCCTCTACCCTGACCCCAGAGCAGCAACGAGACTGCCGGAAGCTGCTGGGGCAGTTTGCGGCTCAGTTTTCCCTCACGCCGGGGGTCACCCGGTGGTGTGTCCACGATGTGGACACCGGAGACAGCCCCCCTGTAAAACAACAAGCTTTTCGAGTGCCCGACCGGGTTCGGGCCTGCATCCAATCTGAGGTGGCCAAGATGTTGGCCCTGGGGGTAGTCGAACCCTCCAACAGCCCCTGGGCCAGTCCTGTTGTCCTGGTCCCGAAAGCCGCTTCCCCCGGAACCGCTCCCGAGCTCCGGTTCTGTGTTGACTACAGGGGACTGAATGCAGTCACCAGGACCGACGCCCATCCCATCCCCCGGGCGGATGAACTGATCGATCGCCTAGGGGCCGCCAAATACCTCAGCACCTTCGATCTCACGGCGGGGTATTGGCAGATCGGCCTTACCCTGGTGCCCAAGAGCGATCGGCCTTCTCGACGCCAGATGGCCACTATCACTTCAAAGTAATGCCCTTCGGCATGAAGAATGCGCCGGCCACCGTCCAAAGGCTAGTGAATCAGGTGCTGGCCGGACTAGAAGAATACAGCGCCGCCTATCTAGATGACATTGCGGTGTACAGCCTTCACTGGGATGAGCACCTGTCCCACCTCTGGGAAGTCCTGACGGCCCTCCGGCGGGCCGGACTAACCATCAAGGCCAGCAAATGCCAGATAGGCCAAGGGTCCATGACCTATCTAGGACACCAAGTAGGGAGCGGTCAAGTAGCTCCCCTCCAACCAAAGGTAGACGCCATCTGAGCCTGGGAGCCCCCGGTCACCCAGACCGCCGTCCGAGCCTTCCTGGGGCTCACTGGGTACTATCGGCGATTTATAAAAGACTACGGGAGCATTGTGGGGCCCCTCACCGAACTGACATCAAAGAAATCACCCCAGAAGGTGCACTGGACCCCTGCGTGCCAGACAGCCTTTGAGACTTTAAAGACTGCCATGTGCACCGCCCCTGTGCTCCAGGCCCCCGACTACAGCAGAGAGTTTGTAGTCCAAACCGACGCCTCGGAGCACGGCATCGGGCGGTCCTGTCCCAAGTTAGCCCCGAAGGAATCGACCGGCCTGTGGCCTTCATCAGCCGACGCCTCCTGGCAAGAGAACAGCGGTGGAGCACCATCGAGAGGGAAGCCTTTGCCGTGGTGTGGGCACTCAAGAAGCTCCGGCCCTACCTCTTCGGCACCCACTTCCGAGTCCAGACCGACCACCAGCCCCTGCGTTGGTTGATGCAGATGCGGGGAGAAAACCCGAAACTGCTGCGCTGGTCCATTTCTCTGCAGGGGATGGATTTCACTGTGGAGCATCGCCCCGGCAACGACCACGCCAATGCTGACGGCCTGTCCAGATTCTTCCGCCTCGGCGAGGAGAATCCCCAAGAAGATGGGTGACTCTCCCCTGCCTTCAGCTGGGGGGGACGCGTGTTGGACCCGGCCTCATGGCGTGGTCCTACCCCTCCCGCATGGCGGGCCCAGGACGACATCAGCCCTCCTCCGGACCTCGGGCGGCCCCTTCGGCCCGACCCTGCACGCCCCAACACCACAGGTCCGGCTACCATCCCGGATCCCCATCATCGGCCTGACCCCAGCGTAGGCCCATCACGACCGAAGCATGAGGCCGTGCCCGACTCCATCTTGGGCCCACCACGTCACGACCACGTGGCCTCGGCCCCAGCCTCGGCCCCAGCGAAGCCCAGACATCGAGGCACCAAGCTCCACCCAGGTGGTCGAGTGGCCACTCGACAGATCCCGGAGGGAGAGGAGTTTCGATGGCCCTCCAGCCGTCCTCGGACGCCTGGTATCGATCGCCCTCCGGCCTCCCTGGGCGCTGGCTCCACCCCCCTGCTGGGTGTCTGGACACCATCATCCCGGCCCCTCTGGCCCCCAGGCGCCAGGGTCCGGACATCAAAGGACCTCCGTCCTATATCTGGGCCAGCCCCGGAGTAGGACGCCAGTTGTATCCTGGACTTGAAGCCCTGCTGACGCTGTCACGGCCGACACCAGACGCACTCATCCTTCCTGTCCCCTGAAGCCATCTGAGAGCCTGCTGGCGCTGCCGCGGCCTACCTTGCTGAACCATCCGAGAGCCTGCTGGCGCTGCCGCGGCCTACCTTGCTGAACCATCCGAGAGCCTGCTGGCGCTGCCGCGGCCTACCTTGCTGAACCATCTGAGAGCCTGCTGGCGCTGCCGCGGCCTACCTTGCTGAACCATCTGAGAGCCTGCTGGTGCTGCCGCGGCCTACCTTGCTGAACCATCTGAGAGCCTGCTGGCGCTGCCGCGGCCTACCTTGCTGAACCATCTGAGAGCCTGCTGGTGCTGCCGCGGCCTACCTTGCTGAACTACCTTGCAAGCCTGCTGGCGCCGCCGCGGTTCGAACCTCTCGGAACCCCCCAGCTCGAGGATTGAGAGCTGTGCGTAGGGTATCCCTTCCTCCGCCCAGAGTAAGACTGTCCCGCTACCTTACCCTCCTTGTCCGAGACTTTACGGATCCCTCGATCCAGCTGTATATACTGCCAAGAACCCGCAACCGTTATTACTTATAAAAGCTTGAGAACTTGACCTCCTGTGTGGTGTCCGTTTGTAGTGCTGTGATTACTCTGCTGTACGATCCTAGGAGAGGGCCCTCATTCAGGAGGCCTCTCGATAACGCTCGGCTACTTCTCAACGGAGGGGTGGACCTAGGGGTGGTCAGTCAGACATCTTCTGCCTCCCCCGGTCGCCTTTCTAACACTTCTCGCAAGGTGTGTTATACCGTGCAAATATTTTTGTTTTCACTTGATATGGCCACTGCTTGAACCCATGCTGATTGCCTGGCTGGTGAAGACTGTACACTGACTGAATTGCATCAATCATATAGAAAGCCATTTCTCCTCGATTTAATAAGGCATAAAAGCAATATATTTGGGAGAGCTCCATGGCTTATATGAGACATGAATAGCTAGTAATATCTGGCATTAGCTTTTAATAAAATGTTGCCTTTTGTCGACAGAAATAACAGTACACCTATAAAATAGAAAAATAGTGTAAATGAAAAAGATCTTCTGCTCTAGACCGAAGGTGAATCCCAGATGCCTTATCGCGGGATCCACACTAGCTGATAAAGTGTTTTTCAGCTTTCTTGCCTCATTCAATTATAAAACTTGGAAAATTCCTACACAAGTGATGGACTCTCATCTGAAGTTCTGTCAATTTAAGAACTTTCCCAGATTTGACATGTGTCACTTTTTGAAAGACATGTTCAGTTACTCCGTGTCCTATATCGAATCACAAACTCGGTATTTCGTCTTGCTCCAGACAGATTATGTGCTGTGTGAAGCCTGAAATGTTTTTGGGCACTTTGGTGTATGTTACATATATTGTCAATCCCACTAGCAAAGTGATGTACCGAGGAAGCACACGCATGCTTTGAATCTGTGTGTCCTTTGGGCTCAAATAAACATACATTTGACCTCAGTGCTGTTTCAGTTCCTATTGAAGTATGCCTATATTGTTGAATTTTGGTATACTGATGTGCATCTATATGAATTGGAAGGCCTTACTTTCCAAAAAGGATATTTTTATATTCTCAGAGATTGCATAATTTCATAAATGTATCTGAACTCTGAAGGCGTTCCTCCTCTAAGTAATACGCACACCTATGTAATAAGATAAATGCAGATTTTACTGGCTAAATTGTGAAGGGAAGTTCTTTTGGGCCAGATTTACAAGCCCCTAGCGCTGCCAGTACGTCATTTTTTGTGAAGCACTGGAGGCACATTTCCCTGCCCTATATTTACAAGGACAGGAAAAGCCACCCTGCGTGGCTTATTCTGTCCTTGTAAATACGGCCCCTTTACACGCAGCACTTTGTTCCATGTGTGTTACTGTGGGTGTTCCCATGCAACAACAATAGATCCAGACACATTTCCAGGTTTACGAGGAATATTAAACCTGGAAATGAGTGAGTATTCTACGCCACCCTAGGGGTGACGTAACGAGGCACAACGAGGAGAAATGTTTTCATTTCTCTTCGTTTTTTTTTCCTCTTTCAGTACGTGCTGCATTCTACAGCACACATTGAAAGAGGAAAATTCCTGTAGTGATTGTTTTCGTGCAGGAAGGTGCCCCCTCCTGCACAAAAACACTCTCCCCATGACGCAGGCATCCTTGTACCATGGTGCAAGGGTACCTGAGCTGGCGCATAGCAGCTGTTTGTGCACCTGCGCAGGGGAGAGCACAGGAATGCAAAATATCATTGTAAATATGTTGCATTCCTGTGCTATGAAAGTTCCACAGGGTGGCTTAGCAAATGCCTTGCGGTGCCGCGCTGCGGCACTTTCTTGTAAATCTGTCCCAATCGTTTTAAGGACTGGAAGGTGAACACCATGCTTTCTTAACTTGCTATTTTTATTATGGCCGCAATGAACCATAGGAAGCTGTACTTTCAGGAAAACCCTAGGTCATAACCCACAGGTTGTGGGGAAAGGAAACCAACAATTATTCAAGAGCTTGCAGGCACATGCATCAATATTGCATTTTGCGATTCCTTAATTGCGAAAAATAAGGAATCGCAATTAAGGAATTGCAAAATGCAATGCATCAAGAAATCGCTAAATAAATTGCGATTTCTTAATATTCCTTAATTGCGACTCACAAATTGCGAGACGCATTTAAGGAATACCTCCCCATTCATTCCTATGGGCCTGGAAGCCCATAGGAATGAATGGAAAGACATTCTCAATTTGCGATTCGTCGCAAATTGAGAATGCGATTTCAAGGGTGCAGGGGTGTCCAAAGGACACCCTGTTGCACCCCTGAAATCAATCTATGCACATATGTTGTGCACACACATGCCCTAAGGGCATGTGTGTGCACAACATGAAACTTTGAAAAATGCACAAAAGTGCATTTTTCAAAGTTTTCGCAAATTACCATGAGGTTCAACTTCATGTTAATTTGCTCCCCCTAATTGCGAATTCGCAATTTTTTTAAGTGTCATGCATTGCATTTAAGGAATCACAAAATGCGATTCCTTAAATGCAATTACAATTTGAGAATTCGCAAATATTTGTGAATTCTTAAATTGCATGGGCCTTGACCCTTCATGCATTCCAAAAGAGGATTTTGCAATTGCAAACGGCAGATTTTTGCGATTCGCACCGTTTGCGATCGCAAAATCCTTTGATGCATGTGCCTGTTAATGTCTACATATAAAAGTGACCAATAATAAATAGCCTCTTTTGTGAATACAAATTAAATCCATGATTAACACGCATTTGAAATGCAATAGGTCTCGCATTAGTTCATGTTTGAGCTATTGGCACTTTAAATGCAAAAATTATCCTGTGTGGTATAACATCTACTGTTTGTGACTGCTTCAAGGGTAACTAAGTTAAAATTTTGCATGTGGGCGAGGCCATTTTTAACTTGGGCATAATAGAGCTGATTCATTGACTGACTTTATGTTCAGGGTAACTAAGATAAAAACAACACTTAATGATAATGAAAATAGATGTATTTGAACATTTAATTGAATTGTGCTAACATGCAAAAAATTGTTTGTAAAAATTGTGAAAAGAAAATTTAAAAAAAAGGTTGTGAAAGTGAATGACTCAAATGCACCTGAAGCCACAACATTTACACCATGGATAAGAAACATCTCAAGTAAATGTTATTGAATTAAAACAAATTATGTACGTGAAATTCTCCCAAATCTCACAACGTGCTCCGTGACGAAAAGTAACTTTTGGCAGGTCCGATCCATGTCTACATCATCTACTCTTGTTAACCAATAAACTGAAAGCACACATTTTACTCACTGAGTTTGGATAAAATAAAATTAGTTCGGGTATTGCAGAAATTGAATTAGTTCAAAACAAATGTGACATGCACTTTTAAAAGGTGCTGGTTAGTCAATCTAAAAGACGTGATTTGTCCAACATATGTGATGAAAATAAACAAAACACTTCTGACACATTATACACAAATATTGACAAAGCATAAATACACATTAGGGCAGATTTCGATGTCGGGTGGAATTGCTTCCGCCCAACACGTCTCCTAAATGGCACCGACCGACCTCCGATCGGCAGTCCTGACCTCATGATTTGGATGTGATCGAACACTGTTCTTTGCATTCCAACATTTCCTTATCTGAGCATGTGTTACGGCCGTAAACCGGCCGTAGTACATGCTCCCATGGGGAATTGGGAGTTGGTGCAAGGATTAACAGAGGGGCACCATAGGAGCCCCCTTGGTCCCCAACCAGAGGCTGCACACACAAAGGGGTCCTGCTAGGGGCCCCAAACATGCTTTCCAACAGGGTTTCCAAGTCGGTAAGGCTGGCATGGCAACCCTGCTAAAAACCGCGCATCGTAATCCCAAGGGCGAGAAAACCATCCTTCAGGATTACAAGCCAGCCTTCAACTGGCTGATGAGCTCCTTTAGCCAGTCGGAAGCCGGTCAGAATGCCACCAATAAGAATCCAGAAAATAGAAGCAGTGCAGTGGTGAACCAATTGAAACAGAATGTGGGATTACACTCCATATAGAGCGATTACGGCTGGTCTTGCAGACAGCACAAGCGCACTGCCTAGGTTCGACCGAAAAAGGAAAAACGTAATCCCAGGAAATCCAGCAGCAACAACAAAACAACTACTTTGGAATCTCCAGATGACTTGCCCGAAATATCCAGGAGCCTGGATGCTGCAACGTCCTGCATGCCCTTTGGTGATGATGCCTTAGGAAGTAACAGGAGTTGTAGCAATTGAAACTGAGAGAAGGAATCAAAAACATTTACAGCACAGAAAATATAATCGGAGAGGAAAAACAAATCTGACAAATGATAGAAAGTAGAAGGATAATATTTGCCTTGCTATCCTTAATACAATTCAAACTTTGCCTCACTATTCTAGCTTGAAATATCACATTTTATAACAAGACTAGAAGTTCATATTACGCTTCTATATGTACATTCACTACTAACAAACAAGCACGAGTCACTGGATTGCAATATAATACATGCATGTTGCTGTTCTGGATCAATCCGTAGATATAAGAATGTTATCTAGCCACGAGTCAGTCAAAATTATCTGGAGGCATGTCTCCTCTAGTGGAATAAGTTTTAAAAGTGTTTGTATCTTTTTCAGCCAAAGACATAGCCATAGTCCATCAAGCTAATGTAGGAAAAGGTATAGGAGCACTTATTTATTAGAAAGATTAACACAGAGGAGAGACTGCTAATTAACTGTAACAGAAACATTATACACAACTTTGGATGAGAAGGAACTTAAGGATACTCAACACTAGTGGGGGCATTCGTCATACACTTGGTAACAGCAAAGAAGACAGCTGAAAGAAAATGATGTCTTGTAGGTGCGTCTTGTTGGACCTGTTTTTTTTTTACACGTTTTCTCCAAACTTTTTGCATTCTTCCTATTTTTGTTGGCTTTAGGACTATGGGTACTTCACCACTGCTAAAGTGCATGCACTCTTTCTTTTAAACAAGGTATGATTGGTTTATACCTGTTTGTAAAATGTAATATACATGTAAGTCCCTTGGGTAGTGGTATCCTATATAACCGGGCTTGTAATTTAAATGCTACTTATGAGCCTGCAGAACTGCTGATACCACCCACAAAAGTAGCCTTTCAAAACTGTCTCAGGCTCGCACTGCTGGGCCTGTGTGTGCGGCTCATTACCACAGTGACTTGGAATTTAAAGAAACTTCCCTTTTACTACATATAGGACACCCCTAATGCAGGCCCTAGGTACGCCTATAGGCAGGGTAATGTGTGGGTAAAAGGTAGGACATGTGCCTTCATTGTGTGACATGTTCTGGTAGTGATACACAACCTATTTTGTTTCTCACTACTGTGAGACCTGCTTCTTCCATAGGCTAACTTTGAGAATCTGAGAGGACTAGCGCTGCCATGTTTGGTATGTTTAGTATGGTAGTGGAAAATCATGTAGATGGATTTTTTTATTACTATTTTAGAAAGTGACTATTTTAGAAAGTGAGCATTTTTGTGCGTATAACTCTTTGTGCTTTGCAGTCTGACTCCAATCCATGTCTAGGGCAGAGTGACAGCTACCCTTTGTGCAACTTTTCCAGACATCCATCACACAGGAGGGGTCGGGTGCATCGGCAAACTGTTTGTCTTCCTGGGCTGGGAGAGAGGGAGGCGGCTGCACCTATATTTGTAAAGAGTTGTCCTGTCCTCACACAAAGGGTTTGTTTATCCCTTGCTGTATGTCTGGAATCAGGGCTGGGATTTAAAGAGATTGTTGCACACTTGCAAGCTATCTTTTGAAATGCCTACTTGCTCAAAAACATTTTGAGTGTAAGTGCAGGGGCTCTGACCTCATGTTTGGAGAGTACGTTTGAAACTGGAACTGAATATCTGTCAGGAGTACTGCAGAGCTGCACAAATGACTCATCTGGACTGCCCTTCTGTGGTTTCCCTGCTGCCAGCTATCTGCTGGGTGGCCTAAAGGACCCACTGTATTGCCTTTCGGCTTGTTGCCCTGATGCCAGCCGTCCCTGACTCTATTTTGCTAGGACAATGTAATGATACAAAGAGAGATTGCCCTTAAGACTGGAGGTCTGGTCGTGCTGGTCTGTCTGCCCACTGCTGTCTGCCTCCTTTCTAAGTGTTCTCCAAGTGCTGGCAGATTTGCCCTGCAATCTCCAAACCAGCGCGTGGTGAGCGCTGGGTACTGCCCCTTTGACTCCTCTTCCCCGATATCTGTAACAGTGTGTGTGGAGCATATTAGCTCTTCTGCCTGACCCAGGGTGTGGGCTCGTAACAGTGGTTTCCCCCATGTAGAGCATGGTGAGTGTGGTGATGAAAGTTGTGTGAGCACTGTAGCTTGCTCCTCTTGGTGAGCACAGGTCATTGCTACAGGTGCCTAAGGCAGCTCAGGGCAAGCACTGGTGATCAATTCAGTCAGCGCAGGGTGAGCACTACACTGACATCCAGGAAGCCCTTGTGTCTGCCTGTTGCGAGAAGATGCTAGCGCTTTCCAGCTCACTGAAGCCGCAAGGTCATGAAGCATACCACCTATCTATGCGGATTGTGTTTCCCCCGCATGAAGTAACCTGTTCAAGGGATTCTTGTACTTCCGACTGCCATGCCCAGTTTCCGTGCAGCCCAGTTACAGTCGACTCTGCAGGAGGCTGCTATGTGTGCCGCCAGCATGAATTTGTAAATACCACGGTCCTGACGCATGCAAAGTACTGCATGATTATGGCAGCACTACTGTTTGCAGGCAGCCAGTTCTTAAGCAGTGCAAGGCCCCACATACACCCACAATCTCACCTTCCCCTCCCCGTGGGTACTGTACAGAGGGATCCTTGCTATATCCCAGCAGGAGGATCCAGCAGAAATCGCATTGGCCTCGTGCTGAGAATGTTTTCCACTTTGGAGCATTCCTTGGTAGTACAGTACAAAATCTGGTAGAAGGGACAGCTGTCTGGTAGTAGAAATTACCAAATTCTGTGTTGTAGGCATGCAGGTTTCCCGGCAGCCTACCGTTTATGCCAGCATTTATCTCCAAGGGGCTCATCTTACCACCAAATCCATATAGCACATAATAGGAGTGCAGGTGTGCTGCACCCGCTGCTCTTCTGGTATTATTTGGTGACCTATGTGTTGATGGAGAAATAGAGTGAATGGTGTATCTTTACTTTACAGTCGGTTGCATTTCATGTTCTGATGCTATAATGTTGATTCTTGCATTGTCAGGTATGCAGAGTATTGATGATTCATGTGTTTTTATACCCTGATGCTATCACATATGTTCTGCCTTACATTGTCAAAATAATGAGTATGATCCCAGGATTTGCATACTATGCACAGTGTTTATGGTTCATGTTGTTTTGGTGTTTGTGTTATGTACAATATACTATATATATTTGTATATCATCCTATGTGGAGTCTCTTTTGTTGTGTGTTCATTATGTTACTGGTGTGAGTGTGCTGCACAAACCCCTTACATATGACCTCTGGGATTACGCCTGACTGATCTAGGGGGTGACACACAATATCTTTGGTGTGTAAATTACTTGCCCTGACTAGAGTGGTGGGTTCAACCTGGCTGAGGTACATAACCTAGCCAACCAGAAAACCCATTTCAAAAACATCTGGGTCCCAATCATTCAATGCTCTTTCAAGATGAAATCAATCAGAGTAGTGAGATTGGTTTTGCAATGATAGGAAGACATTGTCAGGCCATGTTTGGAATACTTGTAAAATTAGTTTAACATATCTGGTTGGGGAAGAAGAGATGGTACGGTGAAATAGCTGATATCCATCAGCCATTTACAGATTAAAGGATGTTCCCTCATAAGCATGTCTTCCAAAGGATGAGGGCCAGCGTATTAGCTGATGAGTAGCCTTTAATAGTTTTGAAACACCTTCCCTGAGAAGTCAACAATGGTAGGAAATTCTAAAGTGAATGTCATTTGCTAAAAAGAGTTGTTTCCTCTCCATACACCAATTAACCCCAAGTTTATCAAGCGTTCCTGTAAGTCTTCATGTTACCCAGGGCCCATGAAGATTTTATGAGGCTAACCACTGAATGTAAAATAATCAATAACTAAGATTACCCGAAAGTTTAAAAGCCATCAGCTGTAGAATTTTAGACTCCGATTCTCGATATTGGCACCTTAGAGCAGGTGAGAGTGAACTTCAAGTAATATGGAAAAATCTGTGTTTATTTTGAGGAGAGATCAGAACCAGGCATCAGCAATCCAGACTTTGGAAAGTAGAACTACCATGGCCTTCTGTATAAGAACCTGAATCAGGTACCTGGAGGTCATGATAAAAAGAGGAGAAGTGTACATGGGGCCGGTGTTGCAAAAACATGTTTATGTCTTTAGAGAGAAGATACTGTAAATGTTGGGCATTTGTGAGTTCAATGTGAGGCAATGATCCATTGATAATAGGCCGCAGCTATGATACAGTGTTTTTGAAAACTACCTAATGGAGTCTCCTGTCACAACGGTACTTGGAGATTCAACCTACCTCCATGTGGATGCTAGTAAGACATTTAGCATTAAGTGAAACCTTTTAATTTTGACAACACTGCCAAAATACATTTGCCAACCTTACCAGTGGATTAAACCTTGTGGCTTGTATATGGTTTATATATTACAATTTCTGAAGCCTGATTGCTAATTTTAAGTGAGTAATGCTTTATTGTCCATGGTTATTTAAAACCTTTACAATGTAGAAAAGGGTTTAATTAATAAAACAAAGGTCAAGTTCATCCATATTAGGACAATAAATCCATTAGTAAAGAGCATACTGAAATAGCAGCCTCAAAGCTAAAATGAAGTATGAGTACAGTTAGACAGCCTTTTTTGCGGAATAAGATGCGTAGTAAGTTGATCCTTGTTACCAGCAAAGTGGTAATGTAGTAAAGTGCCACTGCAATAAGAGCATTTGAGAAAGTGCCACTTCAGTTAAAACATATTTGCATTAAAAAAAGATGATTAATCCTATTGACAGTTGGGGGTATCTCTGTGGTGTGGTCAGTGTTGTTCAGTATTTCTAAGTGGCTGATTGCTTTCAGCACTATCCTCCACCGAGTGAAATTCGAGGCTTGGCAGGTGGCGACATGAAATTTGGGTAAAGTTCCGGGGCCTTGATTATTGCCCTTCTGATTGAATTGGAACACAAGATGCAGCATGTTATTCGTCCACACCAAATGACTGGAGCAGTGGTTGAGCTGTGTGGGAGCAATCGTTAGATGAAACAGGCTAGAACTTAGTGCGAGCACGCTTTGAATCTCAGTTCTCAAGGGGCTGATGTGATTGAGTGCGGTGCGATGTTCCTGGGCATTCTCAGCAGATGGTTTGGTGGAGTCTGCATGCTCCATCTGTTGGGTACCTGTCCACTTGCCTCATAGGTGGGCTGCTAGTTTGTTCCTCTCTCTCAATAAGGATGCTACTATTGGCTTTCCTGTTGGTTACAGCAGAAAAAGTTGGTGCCTGTTAGTTTTCCTGCCACGGCCACCCACTCATAAAGTTGGTTTGTGATTGTTTTTTTTTTCTTTCTTTTTTAGTCCTCATCTACGATCATGGCTTCTAGCTGCCAGGCATCAAAAGAAGGTAGTATGATGTATGAGGAACAGTCGTGCTACTCAGTCAAGACTGGTAAGGAAAGCGGGCAGGAGATGGTAACGACAGATCCCAACAGCTACGACTGACCAACATCAAACCAGACTCCCCGGTGCCCCGATGGCAGATATAATCCATTGAGCCAGTTGTTATCATAGCTAATGCCAGCAGAGAATCGGGCATTGAAGGATAATAAACCATGGCTGCGTAATCATCGGACCTGGGGGAAAAAAAAAAAACAGGTTCAATGTGACCAGACAAGCAAATGCCAGAAGGCTCTTTTATCTTGTTTTCCAGCCCTGGCAAGATCTAATTTCGAAATTTGAAGGATTGAATTGCACCAATCGTGAAATGTGGGGGAGGATTCATCCTTCCAGTGCTTGCAGATTTCTCTGCGGGCAGCCAGAATAGAATAAAACAGAAGATTCTTGGCTGGGCTACGAGTCTGGTCCATGACTCGAAAGATTACAATGCGAAGGTCGATCACTACTTTAAAGCCCAAAGATGATGAAAGTTTGCTGCTAATTGAGTCCCAGAAAGGCGCCAGCTGGGGGCAATCGAAGAACATATGTGTATCCGGGGCCTCTTTTAAACCACACCTTGCACAAGCCTCGAGACCTCCCGGAGAAAACTTGGACAGTCTCTGTGGGGAATAGTATGCCCTATGCAGGGTGAAGAGATGGTTTCTTTGAAGCCAGGCTGGTTTAACTAGGTCCCATAGTACTTTGCAGGACATTAGCCACAGATCTTTCACATTCAGGCCTGGCATCGATTCTCCCCACAGGAGCTCTGGAAGGTGGAAGTTGCCATCGATCTTCTCCAATATTGAATTGTACCACAGAGAGATCTCTTTGTTGGCGGTTTATCTAATAGGAGAGATTCAAGTTCACAACCTCCCCCTAATGGCAAGTTAGTTCGGCGTGTAGTTTGGGTGGAAGCAGCTTGGGCCCAACTCGATATTTGCAAGTATTTCAATCTGGACAAGTTGGGCCCCACCTTGTTTAATAAATATTCCCAAGTAAGCAAGGTCCCTTCAAAGAACAGGTCTCCCCAGACTGATATTCCAGCCTCTCTTAACGGGAGAGCTAGTATATCACAAGGCCAACCTGGAGGCGAAGGTAGCTGCCATATTGGAGATCTGCTAGAATAATACCCCAGATTAATTTTAGATCTCATCTTTGCCCAGGTTCTTGCGAAACTATGCAGCACCTTCAATTTTACCTTTTTAAAGAATTTGGGATCTCCAAACTTAAACAGATAACCAGATTGACCAAGACCTTCACAACTTAATAGAGCCAAAAACATACAGCTAATACCCTCATCTGTTGGCATTTTAAGTAACATGCATGTGTGTGATAGTTGAAATGCCCACGTGTAGATCTGCAGATCTGGGCCTGCCAGCCCCCCCTTCTCCCTGCGGCACCTGATTTTTTTCCAGGCTAACCTTGGACTTTTATTTTTCCAAAGAAATGATGAAATTTCGCCCTGTAACTTGGCCAAAAGGGAAGGGTAAAAAAAAAGTGGGATTGTGTTGAATAAAAAAGAGACTTTTGGCAGGATAGACATTTTTACAAGATTCACTCTACCCAGCAGAGACAGGGGGAGGTATTGCCAAGATCTCATTAGCTTGCGACATTCTTTTGCGATCACTGCAAAATTCAAAGGGGCAATCTGAGTGATAATTTTAACGATGTCTAAGCCTAGGTAACGCAGGCTTGCACTTGGTTGTTGATTAAGTCCACTGGCATCATCGTTCCATGTCATTATCTCAGTCTTTGAGGCATTTACCTCATACCCTGACACGTCTCCGAATTCAAGGGCTAACTTTATTGCTGCAGGGAACGCGGTACTGATTTCTGATGTCATTATCATGACATCGTCTGCGTAGAGGGCCACCCTCTTTTCCCACTCTCCATAAATGAAGGGCTTGATGGTTTCATCCTCTCTTAACTTCTGCGCAAATGGCTTTATATAGAGGTCAAATAGGAGAGGGGATAGAGGGAATCCCTGTCGTGTTCCTCTTGTAATAGCAAAGGGTTCGGACAAAGCCCCATTTACCAGTATAGAGGCAGTTGGACTATGATACAACAACTACAAAAGAAGATTGGTAGTGGTGTAGCCTTTGGTGCATTGACCAGAAAGCTATTACCTGGAACGATCTGACTTCGATCTGACCCTGTTTTTACCCCCCTGCTGCCGCGACCCCCCCTGGCCCTTACCGCATTTAAAATACACTTAACCACCGCTATTTTGCGGGTCCGGGCTCCGGGGCTCCTGGGTCACGTGACGACGCCGCCATCTTGGGAAGGCTGTTCCCTTCCTTGTTGGGGGTTAGCGCGCTAGCGCTTTTTACCACCAATCGCCTACTTAAGGCGAGCTTGGATTCGGGGTCAGCCTGGAGGAGGTGACCACCGCGTTTAGAGTGCTCAGAGCGTATTTCTGCATAGCGCTGTGTTTGTGGCTCGCGCTCTGCATTTTTAAAACCCTTTTTGCCTATTTGTGTTACATTATGTGCATTTAACCCTGTTTTTACCCCCCTGCTGCCGCGACCCCCCCTGGCCCTTACCGCATTTAAAATACACTTAACCACCGCTATTTTGCGGGTCCGGGCTCCGGGGCTCCTGGGTCACGTGACGACGCCGCCATCTTGGGAAGGCTGTTCCCTTCCTTGTTGGGGGTTAGCGCGCTAGTGCTTTTTACCACCAATCGCCTATTTAATGCTCGCCTGGAGCGTAGCGGTCTAGCGTAGCGGTCGCGCCTTCGCTACGCCTGAGTCTCGCCAGAGTCCTGCCCGTCTGCGCCCGTCAGCGCTAAGGCAGGGCTAGGGCGGGGGACTCTGGCTCCCACAGGATGATATCCGCTGAGACCTTGCGTTTACTACAATATGAGGTAAGCGACTGCAATCAT
The DNA here is from genome assembly GCF_964261635.1 of Lissotriton helveticus. NCBI lineage: Eukaryota > Metazoa > Chordata > Amphibia > Caudata > Salamandridae > Lissotriton > Lissotriton helveticus. The sequence goes on along the minus strand of NC_136059.1, from coordinate 747,403,283 downwards.
GGTCCCTTGGATCCTCTAAGTGGCCCTTTCCAATGTCCCACTTGTCCTTTCAAACTTCCTATGCCGTTGCCTATTAAGGGTCTTCTGTCTAGGCCCCCAGCCGATAATAAACTGGATGCTGTTGCAGATACGACTACTCAATTTGCCCTTAAAGTTTTCCATTTAAATGTCAGATCTCTGACATGTCTTTCTCAAGAAGTTTGTTCCTTGATTACTGATGAGCATCCGGATATTTTCTTTTTTACGGAAACATGGCTGCATGATCAATCTATGGCGGTTTTGAATTTAGCTCTCCCTGTGGGTTATACCATGCACTCCCTCCCTCGCAATGCTAGAGGTGGAGGTATAGCAGTTGCGGTAAAAACATGCTACCCCTGCATTTGGAAACCTATCACTATAGCAGGATGTGAGAGTGCACTGTTTAACATCTCAGTAAACCCCCACTTTACCCTCTCGGGACTATTAATTTATAGGCCCCCTGGTCCTGATGGTGCTTTTCGTCAAAGTCTACTGGAGGTGGTCTCTCCTCTAGTGCTAAAAACTGCTAACTTTACGATTATTGGCGACCTTAATTTACATATGGAAGCCCCACTCTCCAACTCGGTCCACAGTTTGTTAGCAGATCTTGAAGCGCTTCAATTAATTCAAATGGTACAATTACCGACTCACACAGGTGGCCACTTATTAGATCCTTTTCTTACGAATCTGGCCACTAATATCACAGTGCTTCATCCTAGACCTATGGCATGGACTGATCACCATCTGATTGAAATTCGTATAATTACTACCATCTCCTCCTCCAGAAATAACATCCCAGCCAGTTTCAAACGCCCCTGGAGAAACTTGAACTTAGAGCATTTTCATCAGCTTCTGATGAAATACCATCCTCTACCTCCCACCGAAGTTTCCCTTGGCTACGATAGTTTCTGTGATTGGCTAAATCACTCGTTAGATATGCTTATTCCGGCCAAGTGGAGTAAGTCTAGATCCAGCCCCTCCAGTCCTTGGTATGATGAATCGCTTAAAAAACTCAAAGTCTCCTGTAAAAAAGCGGAACGCGCATGGCGTAAAACTTATGATACTGACCTCAAGGCGGCCTATAGGGCCTGCACTAGAGTGTATCATCGGGCCATATGCGCAGCTAGGGCTGCTTTTTACTCCCTGGAGATAAAGAACAGCACCAATCCCACCAAGGTCATTTTCAGGGTGTGTAGGGATCTCACAAGCAATAGGACTAACTCTGCTACTCTCGAACCCTCCATGGCACACTGCGAGGATCTGGCCTCATTCTTTGTCGAAAAGGTGGAGACCATTTATAGGTCATTCTCTCATCTTTCCATCAGGGAGAATATGCCTACATCATTGGTTTCCAAACCATTGCTGATTATTCCTAGCCCGACTTTGGATGAGTTTAAAGCCTTGACGATTAAAGTCAAATCCGGTTCCCCGGATGACCCCATGAGACCTTTTCAATTCCGGGAACTTGCTGAATGTTGCTATCCTGCCTTGCATAATCTCATCAATATGTCCTTCAGCATGGGCAGTGTTCCTAAGGCTTGGAAACAGGCGACGGTTATTCCTATTCTTAAAAAACCCGCCTTGGATCCTACCAAGCCAGAACACTATCGACCCATTTCCCTACTCCCCTGGTCAGCCAAGTTAGCAGAAGCGCATGCTAATTATATTTTATCATCTCACCTGCAGGAGTCGAATATACTGGATAACTCCCAGAACGGATTCCGTGCAGGTCATAGCACCGAGACTGCTCTCTTGGCTGTGGTGGAGCACATTAGGAAGCTGTTGGACCAGGGGCAGACGGCGGCACTGATCCTTTTGGATCTCAGTGCCGCCTTTGATACGGTGTCCCACCAGATTCTTTTACATCGTCTGGTGGAGGCTGGAGTTGGTGAGGTGGCACTTGAGTGGTTTCGTTCCTTTCTTAAGGATCGGGGCTTCAAAGTATCTACACCCCCTTTTGTCTCTGCTCCTCGCCCCATACTTCAGGGTGTCCCCCAAGGATCGGCTCTCAGCCCTACCTTATTTAATTTGTATGTTCAGCCACTGGCGGAGGTAGTCCAGCGTTTTGGTCTCTCCTTGGTGTCATACGCCGATGACACGCAGCTGGCGGTGGCACTCAATGGCGACTCCAACATGGATGCCCCCACCTTTCAGTCAGCTCTAAAAGCCGTGGCTGGCTGGATGGCGAACAATCGACTCCAACTTAATGCCTCCAAGACTGAGGTCATTATTTTTGGTAGGGAAAGCGGATTATGGGGAGATCAATGGTGGCCCTCTGAATTAGGCCCTGTCCCCACCCCCGTGACGGAAGTCAGAAACCTCGGGGTGTGGTTTGACGACAAGCTTTCGTTTACTTTCCACACTAAACGTGTGGCTGGGACATGTTTCGGCACTCTGCAGTGTCTTCGGCCTATTTTTAAGTTCTTCGATGCGGAGACTAGACAGATTATAGTCCAAGCTCTGGTTCTTACCAGACTGGACTATGCTAGTTCTCTGTTTTTGGGCCTAAATCAGGCCGAGCTTTCCCGCCTTCAAAGGGTCCAAAACGCGGCGGCCAGGATGCTAGTCGGCCTCCCAAAGTTTGTTTTGGCTCGTCGAACTATTCAAGATCTCCACTGGCTACCGGTAGGGCAACGTATTAAGTTTAAAGCATTATGCCTAACTTTTAAAATTCTTAAATTAGCCTCCCCTCCTATCCTTTCCCAGACGATTCTTCATTATGTCCCTGCCAGAGCCCTTCGCTCTGCTGGATTAAATCTTGCCATTGTGCCACGTTTTAAAAAAGCTAGAATGGGTGGACGTTCATTTTCTGTGCAGGCGGCAGCCCTTTGGAACTCTCTGCCGGCTCCTCTCCGCTCCATCCCTGACTTGCTCCCCTTCAGGAGGGCTTTAAAAACCTTCCTCTTTTCCACAGTTTAGACCCTGTTTTCTCTGATCATCTCTGATGTGTTGTGTTATTCAATCCTCCAAAGCGCCGGGACGCCACTTGGCTGCGGCATCCGCGCGCTATATAAAATAAAAATAACATAACATAACATAACTTCGAACATTTGGACTTCTGCTTCTTGATGTTATATGATCGTCTTGAATCCTTTTGGCTATGGTTCCTGACTTTTAACTTTTGCAACTTGGACATGCTCTAATTTGAGATACGACGTGACTATTTCGCTTCGCTTAGCCTTGAAAAAGTCATAGTACTGATCTGCAGTACTGACGAAACACGTGTTGGCTGTTTCTTGTTAAGTCTACTCCTATGGATTTTCTAATAAAGAATATGACAATTTGAACTTTTCTGCTTCTTTGTCATGTCCAAATGTTGACATTATTGGATAATCTGCATATATTGTGAAACAACTAGGAGACCTATTAGTCTGTTAATGTACATATGTCCGTTAGGAATGTGCTCTGTTTGACCCCTTGGTTTCTATGATACAACAACTATATAGCTCTACGGAAGCCCTCACCCATGTTGAATTTAGTCAAGGCCCTCGACAGTAAAGTCCAATTGACCCTGTCGAAGGCCTTGGTGGCGTCCACCGTGAGGATAGACAGTGGAATGAAATCCTTAACTGCTATATCTAATGCGCCTATAAGATAGTAAGTGAGTTCATAGAGTTGGCGACCCCTAACAAAGCCCTTCTGATTGGGGTGTAAAATATCAGGGGCAACCTGGCCTAACCTGTTTGCTAGAATAGATGCAAAGATTTTATAGTCTGCATTCAGAATTGATATGGGACGGCACGAACCACAGTTGGTGGCAGGTTTGTTTTTTGTTTTTTATTTTTTATTTTTTTTATTTTTGTCCTCATCTTGCGATGTCTGTATGATTACGGAGTTTCAGGTGTCTGCCTCTATTTCTTTTCCGACACTGCCCCTCGATCTATCTTGTCTGGGGAGTTTTTTTCCTTCCTCTTGTTGATTTTTGAGGAGTTTCCTTTACTCGTTACATGCCAATGCTTCTGATTTGGAACGAGGGGAGCTAGTCAACTTGACTACTCGACAAGTATCATACTTGTCCACCAGAAGATGTATCGCGTTAATCATAGGACTTTTATTTAGGTCTTATTTGGGGTTTAAGAAACTTTCAAAACTTTCCCAGAATTCAAATCTCTTACTTATATTTCCTGTCCTGTCAAGTTTGTTAATTCTTATAGCCGAGTTCAGCCAGTCTGCATGAGTTGGGCTAGAAGATCCTATCCATTTAATACAAATTTCTCTCCTTGCGAGAACTATTAAAACAAAAAGGAGATTTTCTTGCCCTTTGGAGAGCCCCACCTCAATTCCTGGATCTATAATCCCAAAAAGAATAAGAATTATACTTACAGTTAGTTTTTTGGACAGGATAGTGCTCAAGGTCTTACCAACTTGATCCCAAAATTCTTTCAGTCGGGGGCAGCTTTTGAACATGTGGATGTCATCTGCTCTTTCTTCTCCACATTTAGGGCATTTCTTTATTCCTGCATTTTTAAATTTGGAAAGTTTTCTTGGTGTCCAATAAGCCCGATGGATTGTATACAGATGGTTCCTTTTCAAGGCCGCGGATTTCAGAGTTGACCAGCATTTTGCCACAGATTTTTCCCAAATTAGGTCCAAATTTGCTGTTAGAATGTCCTTGCCCCATATTTGTGTTTCTATGTTGAGGTTTATATCGTTGGCCGTTATCAGGGCCCAGTACCATTTCGCTACTTCTTTTGGTATTCGTGTTGTTTTGACCATATCTTTTTCCAAATTATCATTTCCATTTACATTGGGAAGACTCTTGGACTTACAATTTGGTAGTATTTGAATTTGGATAGTGTGTTGTTCGTCAACTCTTGAAGCTCTGACCATGTTTTTAGGTTCGATCCGTTTAGAATTTGTCCCCAGTAGTTTACATTGCCTCTTTTAAGTGAAAGTGCAAGAATATCTTTGAAGCATTCTGGAGTTCCGGGGGAGTCCCAAATAGGGGCCAATTTACTGTAGTACGATATTTTCAGAATACCTCTTATTTGTGTCCACAACTTTGCTGCATCCCTTAATGTCTTAAGCTTTATTTTTTTTGAAGTACTTGGGGTGTCTAAACTTATAAAGTGCATGATCATCTGACTTTGTAATTGCTTGCAAGTAAGTTGGGTAATTTTCGTGACTTTTTAGTAATACTTTGATGTTCTTGAATTGAAAGGCTCTACAATATTCTACCAAGTCTGGGCTGGCCAGCCCTCCATCTTTCTTGCCCTTTCTGATCTTTTTCCAAGCAATCCTAGTGCTTTTTGCTGCCCATATGAAGCTTGTAATGTCTCTCTGTGCTCTTGCTAGTTCCGTTTTTCCAAACTCCATTGGAATAGCATTAAACAAGAATGTGAACTTTGGTAAGATGGTCATCTTGACTATGTTTGACCTTCCAATTAAGCTCAAAGGTAGAGAGGCCCAAGCCTCGAGCAGTCTCCTTACATCCCCGGCTATTTTATTCAAGTTTCGTTGTGTAATCTTCTCTATATCTTGATTCACTAGGATTCCTAGGTATCTGATTTCATTTTTTATGTAGTTACTTTGAAAGGAAGTGTTCCATGTCATAATCTCCGTTTTCGTTTGATTTACCCGGTATCCTGAAACTTTCCCAAACTTTTCTAAAGTATTCCCGATTGTATCTTTGGCTCTTAAGTAGTCATCCGTGAAGATCATCAAATCATCTGCATAAAGTGCGATTTTCTTTTCCCATGTGCAGTGTTTAAATGCAGAGATTTTGTTGTTGTTTCTTAATTTGTTCGCTAACGGTTCAATATATAAATTGAATAGCAGAGGAGAAAGGGGACAACCCTGCCTCGTTCCTCTGCTTATCTTTATATTTTCTGTGAGGCTACCATTTATTAGAACCTTAGATCTTGGATCCTTATATATTTGATTTACCATATGAATGAAGTTTGATCCAATGTTGTTTTTGACCATAACTTTCTCAAGGAAGGTCCAGTTGACCCTATCGAAAGCCTTTGCGGCATCAACGGTGAGTATGGTAAGAGGAGTTTTCTCATGTGTTGCGATATCTATTGCAGTTAGTAATTCTTGTGTGACTTCATGTAGATTTCTCCCTTTGATGAAACCTTTTTGATCCTTATGTAGCAATTTTGTTAATACTTTACCTAAACGTGCTGCCATTATTTTTGTAAATATTTTATAGTCAGCGTTCAGCAAAGATATTGGACGATACGACTCGCATTTGGCAGGGTTCTTTCCAGGTTTCAGGATGATTGTAATTATGGCGTCGTTCCAGGAATCTGGTATAGGTTTCTGTTGTGTTAGAATTATATTAATTAATTTGGTTATATGAGGAAGTATGGAATCTTTTAATTTCGTGTATAGTTCATTCGGTAGAGCATCAGGTCCTGCTGCCTTTCCTTTCTTCAAGCTTTTGATGGCATCAGCCACTTCATCTTCTAGGACTTCTTTATCTAGGATTTCTCTTTCTTCTTCTGTAAGTTTTTGGAGCGCCGCATCTTCTAAGTAGGAGTTGATCTTTTGGTCCGATGGATTTATATCTTCTGTATAAAGCTCTTTGAAGAATTTCCAAAATTCTTGTCTGATAATATTTTCGTCGGAGTTTGGAATAGAATGATCATCCGGAATTATGCTTTTTACTTTGTTTCTGGTCAGATCAGTTTTAAGTTTCCATGCCAGCCATTTTCCACAGCCTTCACCATACTCATGCTTTGCTAGTTTGCTGGAGTCCCATTTTATTTTCAATCTTTCTTCCAATATGTAGTCGATTTTATCTTTTTGCATATGTTTTTTTTTAGATAGTTCTTGTTTTTTTACCTCCTCTTGTTCTGTGGATATAGTGATTTCTAGGGAGTTGATGTTGTTTTCCAAGTCTGAGATCTCTTGTTTTAGTTGCTTGTTTTTTCGAGCTCCTAAACTCAGTAGTTTGCCCCTTATAACAGCTTTAAAGGTATCCCAAGTTATTTGTTCTGTGGTACCAGATGCGTTTATTTCAAAAAAGTTTTTCGTTTCAATTTCCAGCTCTCTTTTTAGCTGTTCATCTTGTAGCAAGGCTCTCTCAACTGTGAATCTTCTTTCAGTTATTTTTTCTGTTACTTGTAGTACTAGTTGAACTGCCGAGTGGTCTGACAAATGAGCTGGAAGGTGAGATACTTTTTCCACTTTCTTTGATAATTCATTACTGATCAGGAAGTAGTCGATCCTGAATTTATGCCCCAGTTTTTTGTTATATAGGGTGAACGGGTACATTTTTTCTCCTTTAGTCTTCCAAATGTCTACTAGGTCAAGATCTCTTTTGTAGATCCCAATCCATTCTCTCATTTTTTTTAAATTAGTCTGTCTCCCTGGTGGTGATCTGTCTAGTTTTAGGTCCATCACTAGGTTGAAGTCACCTCCCAATATTATGGGAGAGGTGGCTAGAAGTAACTGCGAGTATAGTTTTTGCAACGGATCGGCATCATCTAGGTTGGGCCCATAATAACCTGCAATGGTTAGGGGAGAATTTCCTATTTTGACGCTAGCTATGGCCCATCTACCTTTACTATCTACTTCTGAGGTGGTTACAGTTGCTTTTAGGGATTTTTTAAAGATTATCGCGATTCCCTTGATGTTACATTGTTGTGAAGTGCATATATAAGAATCTACCCACCATAGGTTCTTAATTATTTGATCCCATTCTTCTTTTAACAGATGAGTCTATTGTAGTATTATTATCTCACTTTTTCCAGTTCTTATGTATTCCAAGATTTTGTTCCTCCTACTTTTTGTCCTCAGGCCATTTACATTCCAAGATAAGATTTTTACGTTCCTACTTGTACTCCCCATTGTTTTTCACATATTGCAATTTCTTATGATGTACAACTCCCATTTGTTTTGATTTCCTAAATTTTCGCAGATGAGAAATTTTTTGTTTTTTTTCTCCCTAATATGCTCCCCACCCTTTTTCGTGTGGTTTTGTACTTTCTTGAGTGTGTTTTAAAGTTACCCTCCCCGGGGAAGCCTCCCTCTTCTTCTCCTTCGGTTATCTTCATAACCCTTTTGGCTTCCCGTTCCCGTAATTCTTACCTATGTACATTTTTTTTAAAAATTGTTAATTGGTTGGTTACAAGCTCCTTCATAGTTTGTTACATACTTTGCACTTGACTTGATTAAATTGTATGTGTTTTCCTTTTAGGTTTAGTTTTTTTTTTTATTTTTATATAGCTTCTTTACATAATGTCGTATGAGGTCGTTTAGCTCAAGGGTTCCTCTGAGCGCACTTGATCTCTTATTTGCTCTATCAAGATTTTCACCTCTTCTGGTTCTCTCATATTACGCATTTTATTCCTCCACATGATGCGTAATGACGGTGGAAATTTCATCTGCACCGTGGCGCCTAATTGTTGCAATTCTGACATTAAGTTTCCCAGTTCCCATTGCCTGGTCTGGGAGGCTTTTGACATGTCCGATCTTATTTTGAAGGTCCAACTGTCTTTGTTGTAAGTTCCTTTTCTCAAAGCCTCTCCCAAGATCCTGTCTTTCAACATATACGTTTTGAAATTAACTAAGATCTTCCTGGGGTTTTTTCTTTCTTTGCTCTTTCCGTAGGGGTCTCTGTGCACCCTCTGTATGTCTTCTTCCAGTACCCCTTTATCTGCCCATGGGAAATGTTCTACCAGAAGTGCTACTACAAATGTTTTGATATCCTTGCCCTCTTGGTTCTCCGGCACATTTAGGACCCTAATGTTGTTTTTCCTTGCTTGGTTTTCCAAGGATTCCATTTTTTCATTCATGATTTTGTTTTCTAATCTTAAGGAGTTTATTTCCTTCCTGTTTTTCTCCACCTTTTTGTCTAGGACAGCAACATCGTTCTCCACTGCCGTAACTCTGTCACCTAGTGCGTTTAACTTGCTGTCTAGTTTCTCGCATACTTCCTGAATTTTGTTGTGCTTTGCTTCGGAAATTGAGAATTTCTCTTTCATTTCTGCCCACATCCTCTCAAGGAGTTCGTCTGTATGGGTTTTTGAGGGATCTTTGTGGCTTCCTAGAGAACTTGCATCGTCGTCTTCTTTGTCTTCGACTTCTGCCATTTTATGTGCTGCTGCACCAGAGAGCTCAGTACCCCCCTCCGCCATATGGCTTTCCAGAGTTTCAGATCTTTCTATTGTTCTGCTTCCCTTATTGGTTTTCCAAATCTCTTCCAAGCTCTTTGCTTCTAACAAGCTCTTTTTCTTGCTTCTGGTTTTTCTCCCTTTCCTTACGCTACCTGAACCTATATTTCCGGCTCGAAGGGGAATCGTCTTTGGGTTCTCTTTTTCTAAAGAGAAAGCGTCTGCAAGCTTAGTAGCCTCCTCTTTCTCGCCTAGAGTCTCTGGGGTGAATTGTGTTTGTAAGGAAGCTAGAGGCTCTGGCTTCGATCCTTGCTGCTGAATTTTAAAATAGGTTCTTAGGGAGGGGGTGACTTTTATTTTTATTTTGGGTCTTTGTGCAGATTCCAATTTATTCTCCTCCTTCTCTGAGGTGTTCTTTAGGTAGCCTTTGGATATGATTTTTTGTCTTTTCCTACTTACTCTCGGAGTTATGCCTTTAGGAAATTGCTCTTGGCACAAGAAGTTTCTATTGCGTAGGCTGTAGCAAGATTTTACCTGTTTGATCTGATCTTCTGAGTGCTGAGGTTCTAATGCCTCTTTGATTACCTCTTTTATAGGGGATTCCTCTGGCTCTTGAAATACCTCCTCCTCCTTTTCCTCCTGTACTGGCTTTATGAGTTTACTCATAGGCTGATTATTTGCGGAAGTTTTCTCATTTGAAACAGCAAAGTTGCAAGGCTGATAACGCTGACAAAACTGAGCAGTGAACTGACTGAAGGAATTGTTGTCAGAATTTTTGAGATTAGAATTACAAATACAATTAATGCATATGCATATATTAAATTGTTGTGCTATGCAGAGTACGTTATTCAAAACCCAGACCCTCTCTGGCCTATTATTATTGTTAGTTTCCCTCTCGTCGCTTCTATGAGGAACAGCAATTTTTAGTCCTTTTGATTCTGGTTTTCTGCACTCTGCCGTCTTCTCATATATTTTTTCCACGTTATTGTGATTTTTTCGCTCTGTATGTTGGCTCTGAACTCGCTTGCTGTAATCGAGGCTGATTCGGCAGACTCGGCAAACTCTGCTCCACTTACGGGCTCGAACCTCAATGACCGCTCCTCCCTGACTCTACCGCTCGTCCCCCGGAACTGATAGCTCAGTCTTCCGGAGGCACGGCGGCAGCGGGTCTTTGCTTTTACCGCAGCGCTCCACTTGTAATACTGCTCCCCAGCCTCAGCGCGGTTCTCTGCTTTCTTACCCGGCCTGTAGCTCTCGTCTTCCCCGACGGCCGAAATTTGGGACCTCCGACGGCAGACTGCACTCTCCTCCAGGCCACCACGAGAAGGAAGCCGAACTTCACTCACTGCCCCGCAACCAGACGGGGGACGGAGAGAACTGATGGAACCGATGGAACACACCATTCCAGGGGGTGAGAGGGTCTATAACGTCCGGTTAAAGTGCCAAGTGCCAAGCTATTGATACATTTCATTGATTATTCTTATACTCCGTGCATTCTTTCTTTTTTTTTCGGCTTGTGGGAGCCTCCCCAACCGCTATCGCCACAGAATCACGGGTGCTCCGGGAGCTCTCCGACTGAGCTTCCTACTCAGCCGCCATCTTCCCCCTGTCAGCACAGTTGGTGGCAGGTTTGCCTGGTTTCAAAATAAGCGTGATAGATGCGCTGTTCCAAGATGTTGGTGGGAGAACCCCCTTCTGCATTATTTGATTAAACAGGACGGCGAGGAAGGGAGATATTTCACCCACCAGATTTTTATAGATCTCGGCTGGCAAGCCATCTGGGTCTGCAGCCTTACCTCCCTTGCTGCCCTGAATAGCCAACGCCACCTCGTCCTCAGAAATCTCCCTATCCAAGAGAACACTTTGCTCAGAAGACCATGATGGTAGTGAAACATCTTCTAACCATCTATCTACGCTATCAGTAGCGATATTCCTATCCTCCTGATATATGTTTTTAAAAAAATCCTTAAAGGCTGTTCTAATTTCTGAGTCCGAGGAGAGGGTGCCTTTACTCGTTGTTACAGAGTCTATGATGTTGCGTGCCTGGTCAGTTTTGGACTTCCAGGACAGTAATTTGCCAGCCCCTTCCCCGTATTTGAAATGGGACAACCTGCTTGCCTCCCATTTCTGGATGATACGTTGTTCTAGAACAGAAGCCAGTTTCTCTTTAAGGGCAAGCAAATTTTTGTGAAACAATGAAAGGTCTTGATTAGGAACATTATTTACTTGCATAAACTCGCGGGTTTCTGATTTAATAGACGCAACGTCGTCTGGAGACGAAAGAAGGGAATGGTCAAAAGACCAAGACCTAGCAGAAGATGAAATTAGACCATTGAGATTCATAGATACTGAGGAGTGGTCTGACAGATGCGAGGGGAGATAACTGATATTCTTTACAGAGTCGACCAGGTTACAACTAATTAGGAAAAAGTCGATTCTGGATTGATGTCGGTATTTAAAATTTCGAAACGAAAAACCAGATTCCAGCCCTGCTCTTACCCTCCAAATATCTATAATTCTATATTGACTCAAGTAGTTAAGAAGAAAGACTCTAGATTTTGAAAATACTTGCTGCCTGCTACTTGGAGACTTATCAAGCAAGGGGTCGAGGACGATGTTAAAGTCCCCTGCTATAATAAAAGGCTCTGGGAAGTCCAGAAGATGAGTAAATAATAATTCAAGAGCTGATGGATCATCCCAAATAGGCCCATAGTAACCTACCTAGTAACCTACTACGGTCAAAGAAGCTCCACCTATGTCAACAGTAGTAATTACCCATCTCCCTCCAGAGTCCACCTTCTGCAAAATAACTCTTGTATTTTTTTTTTTTAAAGAATAGTCACGCCCCTTATATTCAATGTTTGGGAGGAGGATATGGAAACGTCTATCCATCTGTTTTTCTTGACCAATTCGAGCATCTCAACCTCAATTAGATGTATCTCCTGGAGTATAATGACCTGCGCATCCGAATCTCGCAAGTATTGTATGATCATATTTGCTCTTGGCTTGGTGCGCAGGCCATTAACATTCCAGGAGAGGATCTTCAGATTTCTCATAGGTCGAAAGTCCTACCTTACTCATATATCCGCTGAGTCTAGTTAGAAAAAGAAAGTCAACACTGACTCTTCTCATATTTAAGTTGACTACCCGTGTTTTATTGAAAGAAAGAGCCAGAAGCCGAACCATAAATGAGGAAATTTCGTGTTTATTTACCCAACCCCTTGCACCCCAGTGCCCCAACCTACCTCCCCCCTCCCATGAGGAACCCTTGTACTATCTAACCGGGACAAATCCGGCTGATGGTACCCCTTCCCCTACCCAAGCCCCTGCAGAGTGAATTCTAAAGGTGTTTTTTTTTTTTTTTTAATTTATAATCTAATTAATATATATATTTTTTACATTTTATATTTAGTTAGTTAACCATATCTAATGGGGTTCCTTATTATTTTTTTTTCCTTTTGTTATATCGATTGCCCCCTGTCTCCTTAGATCCTTGTTTCACCCTAACATAGTCATTCTCGCTGAAGAGTTAGAGGGTTAGAGGGCTAGGTGGCCAAGAGAGCCCAAGAACTAGGGGACCTAGGGCTAGAAAGCCAGAAAATTAAAAAAGAGGACTAAGAAACAGAACAGATGGCTGGCCAGTTATATGGAACCTTATATTGTTACATTTAAATACAAGCTCAAGTTATTCCTCTTTTCTAACCAGAGGCCCCCTTTTTGCCCCCTAAGGACAACCGTAACTCGTCTGCCGCCTGTACTGAACGAACATTAAACATCTTGTTGTTAAACATGATCTTTAAAGCTGCTGGAAAGCTCATTTGAACTGTAGCGCCCAGACCTCAAAATGCTTCCATCCGTCTCCCCAATTCCCACTGTTTTTCCAGGGTGGTCCTGCATAGATCAGATCGTATCAGAAAAGTGAACCCTTTTCCTGTTAAACATTTTTGCCTTAAAGCTAGATTAAGGATCTGCTCTTTAAGAGCATAAGTATGAAAGTTCACCAAAATCTTCCTTGGCTTTGTCCTTTGGGGGTTACGCCTAAAAGGATCTCTGTGTATCCTCTGGATATCTTTAGCTAGGTCTTCTTCAGATAAATCAAGGTTGAGTGACTGCTTTAAAAGTGGAATGATGAAACATTTAACGTCCGAGCCCTCGTTACACTCTGGTACATTTAGGATTCTAATGTTGCAGCGCCTTGCATTGTTCTCCAATGTTTCCATTCTGTCTGCTATTGCGAAGTCTTCCTTCTTAAGCTTGGATATGTCCTCTATAGCATTGTCTAGGTGTAGGGATAATCCACCAACAGTCTCTTCCAAAACTTTGGTTCTCGTAGTGAGACCATCGATTTTGCTGTCGAGTGACTCACAGTAATTTCTGATCTCTCTCTGATTTAGTGCGGATTCTTCAAACCCTCTTTTAATATCAGCTGATAGAGTAGAAAACATAAGCTGCAGGGATGCCATTGAGATACTTGAAGAGGGATCAGAGACAGTGAGTACATGACCACTAGCTGCTGATGTGTCTTCTGTGGCGGATATGGTAGCGAAAATAGTTTGTGAAGAGCTACCACGGTTTAATTGCATCTCGTGAGTTTCCCCCCTATGTTCTACTAGAAATTGTTCTGTTCCGCTCCTAGGACATGGGTCGGTAGTAGGATCAACAGCTAGTAGGTTAGAGGACCCTTTTTCACTACCAGGGGGTACAGCACCTCCATCTTCTGCCTCATAGAAGGAAGAAATCGATGTAGCCTCCTCCTGAGAGACGTTTTGCCCAGTCAATGATGCTGATGATAATATAACATGGTAATCTTGAACATTATGGCAAGGTGTTAAACTCTCCATCGATAAGGGCCCCTCCATGTTAGAAGCTAAAAGAACAGGCGGTTCAGAGACTGATATAGTGTCTGGAACGGCCGAGAACGGTGGTAGGTGTGATCTAAGGGTTGACATAGAACCTGATGGAGCTGAGAAGCTTAGCTGAGTAGGGGTACTAGGTGAACCGGGGATGGTCGAAATAGCAGAAAAGTCGCTGACGTTGGGGTGATGATCTTGACCTAGATCCAAGACCTGCGGGACAACTTTAAAAAATGAAAGTAATGAGGGCGTAATCCTAGAACTGGAAGTGGGCACAGGTTTAATGGCCTTGGCTCCCCTAGGTGAACCTTTGGCCTTGATCTCAGTTGAGAGATAGGAGGAAGTTTTCTCGGTTGTTTTACCGGATATATAACCCACTGGTGTTGTTGTGATATCTTGGGGAGGAACTCTCAACTCCTGCTAGGAGAGCAATTGAGGAATCTGGGCCGTTGGTAACCCCCTCCCCCCCCTATTCTTCTTACGGGTGTATTTCTCTCTGCTAGTACCTTTATGTAGCGTTTTTCTACTTGCAGACAGTACTGCAGTCAAGGGGGTCAGAGGTCCTACTACTATTGCTGGACCCCCAGCTGACTGCCTCCCCTCCTTCTTCCCCTTCACCTCCTCTTCCAGCACTGAAGCAGCTCCGCCAGGTGTCCCCTCATGTGCTGCAGTTGCTGTCACAGCTTCTGCAGCTTCTTCTAACTCTGCCGGTTCTGTCTCCACCAAAGACGTTGTCGGAGGCGATAGCGCTGACTCGAGAGTCTCTCCAGAGACTTCGGAGCCGTCTGCCTTGGCGGAGCTCCAGGGCGGCTTGGTTCCACGGCCACAAGCCTGTCAGTGGCTCCCTCTGTGGTTTCGCCGCGGCGCTGTCTAGAGGAACCGCCGACTCAGCTTGCACCACGCCCCCCGAAGGGAAACACATTGACGGGGGAGTGTCGCGCCCAAACGCAGCACGGCTCACACAAGAATCAGGGCAAAGCACGAAATAAAAGACACTCGAACCGCTGTTTTGCTTCAAATATGCCCCACAAGTAAGAAGCTATGCTTGCGCAAATATATCCGTGTGCTTCACTTTGATTTCATGTCCGTCAAATCTCTCACTCTGCCGGAGCTCCGAGCGGAGTACCGCAGCAGCTAGCCTGCTGTCGCCATGTTCCTCCCCAAGGTGGGCAGTCGGTTTGTGATTGCTTAGCAGCATTAGGACACTGCTCGTGCCGACATTTTGCCATCTGTTTCATTGCCTTTGAAAGCTGGTGCTTTCTCATTGGGAGTTAGAATAAATTGTTCCTCTTGCCCTTTGCAGTGCTGCTAGAATTTTGGCTATCTTTCAGGGCTTTAAAGTGGGTTTCCTCCACTGCAAGGAATTTTACCATTTGGCAGCTCAGTGGATGTCGTCACCTTGAAAGCAAGCCAGAACCGGTTGCCTGCTGGTCCGTATCCTGCGTTTGTTAAAAAGCGGTCTCACGAGGGAGCGACGTTCTTGTTTAAGTTCGCTGCAGATGGCAATGAGATGTACGGTATTGCCGTTCCTGCAAAGTCGCCATTTAGTGTTTTCAGATCTCCCCTGCTTACTTTGTGCCAGCTTTTTATGTATGTTCCTTTGCGTGCCAGCTCCAGTCTCATCTGTACCTAGAAAGGCCAATGATCATGTGCAGCGCCTTAGCTACCGATCCATCTACTGGAGCGGCATCCCTCCCCCTCATGGCTTCACCGCCATAAGTGATGGCTGGGATTCATTTTGACTGAATCACCTTTATGAGGGGTAATAGGCTTGGGCCGGGGACCACGTTTTTTAGGTTTCTAAGTGCCACCGCAACCATTAGCCCTCCCAATTTTATGGTGTCACATTGTGGCTTGAAGTTGTGCTTGCAATCTATGATGACCCCCTAATATCTATATTCACAGACCATTTCCAGCTTTCTTGATGCCACGAGCCGGTCTGTGTTGTTTCTTTTTGATGGAGATTAATGCACATAACTTTAGTTTTTTCTTGATTGATGCTGAGTCTATTAGCTGCTGAGTATCTCGACGTAATGTTCAGTAGCCACTGTAGGCCTACGGGGGTCCAGCTAATAAGTAACAAGTCATCTGCGTAGAGGAGGTTTGATAGCTGGGTGCCCCCTAGCTTTGGTGCATGTGAATTACTTTCATTTAGCAGCGTTGATAACTCTCCTATGAAAAGATTAAAAAGTATTGGTGCAAGTACGCGGCCCTGTTTTACCCCTGGGCTTGTTGAGATCTTCCTTGTTAGGTATTCGCCAGAGCCTAGTTTGACCTGCACCCATGTCTCACTGTGCAGGAGAATTAGTTGGTTTAGGAGCAGCGGGGAAATGTTCAGCTTTTTTAATTTTTCCCACAGAACGTTTCTAATGACATGGTTGAACGCAGAGCTGAAGTCAATATAGCACAGATATAGGTGTTGCTTCGTGTCAAGGGCAGCATCGATTAAAAGAGAAAGAGCTAACATATTGGTGGTAGTCCCCATACCTTTATAGAAGCCTGTTTGATTGTATGCGATTGTTGAAACCTCTGCTGCACACAATGTCAATTCCTCAAATAAGAGGCCCGCAAAATATTTGGCCTCGTTTTCAAGCAAGGCCACTAGCCGATAGTTTTACGCGTTGTTTCTGTTTCCCTTTTTGTAGATAGGTGAGATGATGGCACCCCTCCATGATGATGGAATTATTGATGTCTGTAGGATTTTTTTCAAACATTGCTTTGAGGGCGGCTGTCCAGTATTCCGGATTTTGCTTGAACAGTATAGAGGGAATCCCATTTAATCTAGGCGCACCATTGCGTCTTCCCTGTGAGATTCTATTGCTAATCAATGCATTCATGATTAGGATTACCTGATCTGACTGCTGGAGATCGTTGCACAGCACTAATCGCCCCTCAGTGTCCTTTGTGGGATTAGGTATTCTTTGACTATTTGTGTCAATTTCATTAAAATGCATGCTAAGAAAAGTTTTCCAGTCATTTTCTGTGACATCAGAGTTTATGCCTTGACTCCGCTCCTTGGTCAGATTGTTGATCTTTTGCCAAAATTGGGCGCTGTTGTTAGTTTTGGCATCATGTAAGCGTTTGGCCCAGATTGACTCATCTGCTTCTCGCTTAAGTTGCTAGACCAGCCTTCTACGATCGCGCTTTAGCCACCTCAACTCTTCTTTGGCTACAGGGTCTGCCATCAGACTTCGTATTGCTTGGCTAATGAGGGTCTTTAGATCAGCATTGTTTCTAAAGTTAAGGTGCCTCAAGTACTTCTCAGATTTACAAGCTCCTTCATATTGGTTGTTTTCCTGGTCTGTTCCCATATTGTTGCGTAGTGTTTCTACGAACTTCTCCCAGCTCTCGATTACATCTGTTGTTACATTTTGCGCTTCACTGAATGCTTGCTTAACATTGAGCAGAAGGCGAAGGGGGTCATCTGTTCTGCATTTAATCCACCTATAATTTGCGGTGTAGACTGAGCTGTGCCCTTTGGCTCGTAAAGGGTTTAGGATTGTGAAGGCCTCTATTGTGACTTCTTGAGGTTAGTGATCACTGAAGTCTAGTGAGCCAATGTGAAAGTATCTTGCCGATTGGAGCAGATCAATGGAGAGGAAGGTGATGTCGATTGTGGAACTGGTCGTTGTGCTATGGAACATTGCTGCTTTAGGGCGATACCCTTGGGATTCTTCCATTAAGTGCTCGAAGGCCCAGTTCTTGTAGTGGCTCTAGAAGTCGCTGTGCTATTTTTGTGCTTCTGCCTCCAGAGTATTATTTTGAGGGCTTGATTCCCATGCAAATGGGTCCTAAACTGTGATGGTTTCCGTGGATGTGTTTTTGAGCATATTCAGGTTAAAGTCGCCACTGATGATCAGACTGTTTGTTTTCTCTGTGGTTAATAATTTTCTGAGCTCTTTTTTCAGCTGTTGGACCCCTTGCTTCTTTCCACGGGGGTTTAAGTGGAGATTTATCAGGATTATCTCCTCTTTTTTGACCTGTTCCCGAATGGAGATTCGTAGTGCTTGCATTGCATTCGGTGGGTCTAATTTGTGTGCCAGACGCACTACTGTGAATATACTTCTTTTTTAACTATATTTAGCCAGGCCTCTCTTCTTGTGACCGAATATTGCAGTCTGTGTAGTGGGGAAAAAATTCAGGTTGTAGCCTGGAAGTGCTGATGGTGAATCGGTCCATGTTTCTTGCAATGGATAAGGTTGAATCTTTGCATGAAGAGCTTTAGTCCCATATCCGTGAGCTTATCTCCTAGGCTATTAATATTCCCGATTGGTAATTGGCAAAGAGCTTGCTGTCTTCGATATGGTTGTTAAACTGAATAGCAGCACATTTTTCAAGGACTGTTCCAATGAAGAACATGTTAGTCTTTGGGTAAGAGTGCTCAGGGCTATTTGGGTCTAGGTAAGGCTCGGTTAAGAGAGAGGTGATCTGACCATTGGTAAGTGAGTGAGGAACTGTCCCCTCATTTAGTGATGAGTTGATTAACTCCCTGATTACTCTATTTGAAAATCTTTGCAGATTTGATACCATGATAGAATGATAGTTTTAGATCATCGATGATTAGTCAAAGTAGACACATTTTATGACATTTGAGTGGAGGAAAGGGTGAAGATGTCATAAATTTAGTATGGATTGACTTTCTCCAATACAACATCTTTGTGGGGAAGAAATCTAGAAAGTTGCTGCATTTCTAATGATTAGCAGATATTGACAAGATGACTGAGAGTGAGGAACTTGAAAAGGTTTGCCTTGCTTTATTTATTGCATTGCATATTAGGTTTTAAACAAAATCATTTTTAGCTGTAAGAAGGTCATTAGCCTGCCTTATGTCTTTTCGAGTGCCAAATTCTCTCAGGTTTCCTCAGTTCTGTACTCGTAAGTAAGATTGCAGTGGAGATCCAGAATTTCCTTTATTTTGGGGTGACTTTAACTTGACACTATTGAGTGAGATAGTAATTGCAGAATTTTCAAAGGAAAAGAAGCGATTGACAATTTTTGGAGAAATTAACAATTACTTTATTCTGAGAGAGACTTCCAGTCACACATTCCTCATTTTTTTAATTGTCCCCATGTGTCAGACTGGATCCAATAGATTTTTTCAGCAATACCTTAGTGCACCGATAGGTGCTGCCATTCAAATCCGGACCAACTCTGTTCCACTCCAGAAGGAAGTGCGGAGCCTATATGGGCCCTCCGCTGTGTGCTGACATTAGTTCCTTTCTTTCCATGCAACCAGACGAGGATCTGGAGCTCCTCATCTCACTGAGTCACCTCAATATTTCCACAATTTCTTATTGTGCGAGTGACTGTCATAAAAAAAAGTCTATGACAGATCCCTATCAGATGTGCCTCTGGTGCTTGGGGTTGAGGAGCAATGCCAAGGCCCGATAAAACTGCGCATCAATGAACCCAAAGGCCTTCTGGGAATGCGAGGTAAAACTTCAGTCACCAATCATAAGAAAACTCCTCATCTGGAACTCATGCTCCGTGTTCAACATTCGTTTTTGTTTCAGCTCCCATTTATGGAGTTGAAGAAGTCACAGCAGAGGTTAGTCTTCATTGCACTCCAATTTTAGAGTAGGAAGAAAAAGCAGAAGTCCAAGCTGGACTCTGCTCCCTTGTACCACTTGCATTTGTCTGATCAGGTGCGGGGGCAGAGTTAGCCTTCCCAATCTTGTTACTGTTAGCTGACTTGAGAGCCAATTCAGCAGCTTATTCTGGCAAAACCCGTGTTTTTATGGCTCAGCCACACCGTATCAGATCAAAGAGTTCTGAGCAACCATGCTCTGAATTTTTGGATCCCAGCTTTTTACCTCTGGGGACCTTCGGGTCCTACAGAGCCAAGAGGTCTTCCACCTAGGATATCCCCAGCGAGTTCACCCTCAGCACCATCTGGACTCTCCAAACCCATCTTACCTCCAGCTACTTGCATCAGGTCCCATGCCTGCCTCAGGCATGTGGATGATGATGCCGACTTTGCAAATTGGTCTTTATGATGCCAAGTCAACACTGGTGCGACCGAGGATCCACTTCTCCACCTTATTCTTCTGCCCCTTCGGCATCTGCAGGGTCATCAATACTCACGTCATTCCCTTTTCAGAACCTATTCAGAAAATGATCATGACCTGGGTGATTAGTTCACTGATCCCTATCAAGAAGACGATTGATATGAAGACTTGCACGTGTCCTTGATACCTCCTCAGAGACGGCATTGTTTTCCCCACCTAGTCCAGCCACAGAAGAATTTGCTTTCTACATCATGGTAATGAGTAGAGCTTCCAAAGTTCTCAACTTATCAACTTCGTCCCCTAGACATTAAGAACACTTTCCTTCCCTTCAATGAAGTGCTAATAAATAATAATAATAAATCCACATTTGTAAAGCGCACAATCACCCGTAAGGGTCTCTAGGTGCTGGGGGCCGTCGGGAAGATTAAGCAAGCTATTGCCCAGAGTCACATGGTGCTGTGCTAATCAACCGCCGGTGCCGGGGATCGAACCGTGATCCCCAGATTCCGGAGTCAGTCGCCCTGGCCGCGGCGCCACACCTCTTCCACTTCCTTATTAGGTGCTCAGGCCAAAGTATGTTCCGGACTGCTAGTTAATCATAAGGTTGCTAGGCACTATTGCCCTGCTGCTGGCGACCTGTATTTCCTTTCTCAACTGTCTTCACTGGACAGCCTCCACAAGTTGTACCAACCCAAATACATTACCTTCCACCTCTCCTAACAGGGATTCTAAGAGAATGGAAATGTTTAAAAACATGTCTACTCTCCCACCAGTGTGGCCCTCCATTCTGTTAAAGCTAGTTGCTAGCTGGGGCGTTATTACCATGCCTTTTGGTAGTCTGTAGCACAAGTCCTCCCTGTTGTGCCTGATGATGTTTGTCCTATCCCATCTCAGGCAACTCCAGGTTTTTCTGATTTGGCCAAGTTAATAATTTGTTGAGGCTTGTACACCATCAATTTCATTGGGTGGGTATTTTTTTCTGTGTTGCCATTCGCTGCCATAAATCGCTGTGCCACACTGGGTTCTCTGACAATGTCCAGTCCTCTGTGATTGACATACCTTTTCACGGGCCTATTCGGGGACACAAATGACTCCCCTTTCGAACAGTTTAAGGAGAGATGGGGCACGGCTCACTCCCTGGGACCCTCCGCACCACCTCAACAACTGCAGCATTTCCACCACTCCATGTGCTGCTTTGGCCCAGGCAACCCATACCCCCAGACTGTCTAACCACCACAGGGGCCCCAGTGGTTTTGCAGCAGAGGTCAGCAGGCTGTGCAGTCCACCGCTCTTGCTGCAACTGCCCTAACCAATCTTCTTTATCTTAGCCTTCCAAGAGTATAGCCACCCAGTGGGAGGCAGAATCCACTGATCCTATGGGGGTTGGCATGTTATCACCTCAGACAGGTGGGTTCAGCAGATTGTCCACAACAGACACATCCTACCCTTCCTTTCTTCTCCACTGCACCTTCCATCATCCCCCAGTGTCTGACTGAGAACCATCCCTCCATTTTGCAGAAGGAAATGCAAAAGGCCAAAAGGACTATTGTTAGGGTGCCAGTGCCAGAAGTAGGACATGGTTATTATCCCCACTACTTTTTGGTGCCCAAGTAGGATGAAGACCTTCATACAAATGTAGACCTGTGCCTTCTCAATGGAAGGATACATTCAAAATGCTCACCCTAGCCCAGGTCGTGTGTCTGCCCCAATGCTGGAGACTGAATGGTGTTTCTAAAGACAGTGGTCCCAAACATTAGCAAAGATAAGACAATCCAAATGAATATAGACCAAAATTGAAATCTATATTTGCTGTCCAAATGGATATATGTATCAAAGTTGTTAAGCAATTACCAAGCGGGACACAGCCTGTGTCCAACTATCAAATATGTGAAAACATATGACATACATATAAGGCAAGAAAGGGCAGTCTGTAAGTACTTCAAAATTATAACAGACGATTAATATAAAAATACACTTTTTGTGATTTTTGTAACACAGTATATAAATCATTAAGTGTATATTGTCGATGACGTTTCGATCCCTACTTAATATGGGATCATCATCATGACTTATAAATGCATGCCTCGATGTTAAGCAAGAAGACAAGGTCGTCTAAAAGTACATGACACGGAAGCTTTTTCATATAAGGACCACTTAAACGTTCCAAGGATGAGGAACAATTCGAGAGCAGTCCCGCATTCCGGTCTGTGGCCGGTCGGGGTAACGTCGGACGAGTTCCTTGTAACAAGGAGACTGGATGGTGGCTTTGTCCCAGCAGGACACCTATTTTCATAGGTCCGTCCTGCTGCAGTAAACCTATTTCCATATACCTGTCGCTGTACTTCCCTTTGATTCTAACAGTGACCTTCGTGTGTTCAGAAAAGTGAGTCTCTGCCAGAAGGAACATTACGGAAGGTAGTAATTTGCTCATGTATGCTGTCCATTCTACCACAAAACCAAGTGTGGATGGTTGCTAAGATGCCTGTGAAGATTCCCTTGAGTTGTGTTGCAAATGGATTCAGGAGGTCATATATCCACTCAATTTTATTTTGGCATTTTTTTGAAATCTTGGACTGTGTGATAGGCATTTCATTTATTCTAAACTGTCATTCAGGCTTCCAATTATTCAGTGCTTACCTGACATCCACTTCCATGTTCATCACTGTCCACAGAGAGTCAAATGGCTATGCAATTGTGTTGTGCTTTCTTCAGGATTCAGGTTATAAGCTTTACATGCAAGTTCATATCTATCATGCAGGCCACACTAACAAATCCTTGCCAGCTGAGTATCAGGGCAGGTCCTTTGGGGTGCAGAAGAGGGAAATGGTCAGAAATTACAGGCTTAACCTCTATTGCCTCTGAAGCAAGGTAGGTTTAACGGTCTCAAGCTTTAAGGCTCTACCTCAAGTTCATAAGCCCTGCAAGTCCGCTACTCATATCACTCCCTAAAGTTCCCTCTCCCTCAACCTCAGCTGTCAGTCTCCTTCTACTGAATCTAAAGGACAATTTACTCAGGGAGTTGGGGGTTGCAGCCTTGGAGCAAGGCTACTGAGTGGATGCATCATAGGGATTAGTATTGTCTCAAGGAGTCTTTTCCTGTGGTCTCAGTTTGGCAATAAAAGCTTGTTACAAGATGTTTTCAACCGTCTCAATTGCTCTGTGAGTTCGTTAGTCCTCGTGGTACTCACCCTCAGCTCAGTCCTTTAATATCTAGAATCTGATCACTTTTTGCTGTAGGAGATAGTAACAGCTGAAATCTATTGCGCTATAATAGCAATTTTCCTGTAGCCTAGAATGAAATTGCAATGCTAGTTACCAATAGCAAGAATTTCCTCCATGGCATGCAGCTGCAGGGGTTACTTTGATCTCTGAAAAAAATGAATGTCGGGATCCACACAAACAAGGTCTTCTTGTATTCATTCTTTGTGGAAACCTAACCTCACTAAGGTTCTATGACTGCCTGAGTAGAGGTAGGCGAGCAGTCAAATCCTAACTCAATGCATGTGGACTAGATTGAGCCAAGGTATAGCAAACCACAATTAGCATAGTGGCAATAAAGATGTCAATGTCCATCCAAAGTTGTGGTAAACATCTTGCTTATAATACCTCAAAATATATGTCTGTTTACTTAGTTTTTACAGTGTAACTGGTAAGAGAAGTCCTAGAAACTACTCAACAAAATACCCAAGATCATGTGGTGAGAAGATTGTGAATGTCAGCACAATCCTGCAATGATAAGCATAATACCACAACAGTGCACTTACTGAACCATCGAGAGGATTACCTAATGTTAGTCAAACAACACACAGCCATAAGCAATGTCTCTTATAGATCTGTACTCTTCAAAATGGGGGACTCACAAACTTCCCTTTCAATATGGTGTTATTTCTTTTTTTTATAGTCCATAATATATTTAATGTTCACAACATTAATATTCACAAACACCTAATGTAAGGTAAGAACAAAGCAAAAACAATGGCAACACTGGAAAAGGTACTGACAGCGAGCAGGAGTGTCTTCCTTCAGGGATTAGGACAAACTGTATGGTTGCCTAAAATGGGGATAGCTTCTTACAAAGGAACCATAGACAGCATTGGACTGGCTTTTTGGACAGTGTGGCACTGTCAGATGGGCCAACTTGAAAAGACCAGTGTGGAGGCAGGTTGTTTAGCCCTACAGCACCCACAAATAGCCTATACAATGTATCTTTGAAACTGTCCCATCTGCCCAAAAGGGCAGTACAACAATTGGACCTAGAAACGTTAGGTACGTGGCTCCACTTATGGTATGTAAGACCAACCTCAAACCAGGGAGTTGGACTACTCTCTGGCCCATAAAAAATGAATATGAAGCTCAAAATCACAGTTGCCTTCTTTTACAACAAATATGCCTCTCATAATATTTTTAGTTGCCAAGTCAATGCAGTGCTGAACCACCATAACCCAAAGACTCAGTAAAGAATATGCAAAGTAAGCAAACTTTTTTCAGATAACTTCTATGCTCACGAGGAGCCATCACTCAGATCATTTACACGTGTAGTTGCAAGTTTATAGGGGAAACATCAAGTCTTTGTTGAGGGGGACAGTAGTTTTAAGGTACTGCAATTGTTTTTCTGGACTCGTGGGTATGGCTGGGGCAGAAGAGGCAGTAGACGTTTCAGCAGATATTCAACAGGGGCCTTCAAGGTTTATCCTAGCCAAGAGCAAATGAGAAGCACTTGGGGGCATATTATCAAGGGGGTTTATCTCCGCTTTTTTGGCTTTAAAAGCCAAGAAAGCGGAGATAAAATTATCTCCCTATTACCTAGCTGTCGCTAACACCAGTTACCGACAGCTAGTAGGAGATAGCGACCATCTTGGGCCCCACTTTGCATGTCAGTGATATTTATCACTAATGACATGCAAAGTGGGCGTGCCAAGATGTTAGCGACTGGAAACAGTCGCTAACATCGCTATCTCCTATTACCAACTTTTGGAGATATTCGCGCTAAGCGCGAATATCTCCAAAAACTAACACCTGCCCTGAGCAGTTCTTAGCCATGTTATCCAATGGGAGGTGGATAACATGGCTAAGAGCATTAGATCGGTAATGCATGAATATCGCTGACTTTTCAGCGATATTCATGCATTGCGGCCGTTTTTTATCGTATTTGCGATAAACCTTGATAATAGCAAGGTTTATCTGCGATAATTTCTGACGATGCTTAGCGTTAAGAAATTCGTTGCTAAGCATCGTTAGCGATAAATATCGCTTAACGTTGGTAATATGCCCCTCAGTTCCATTTTCTAGAAGAAGCAACAGTAGTAGGGTCCATACAGGACCAGATCCAAAACGTTTTCAAGAAGCTGAAGGGAAGCTCTCGCTAATACATTTATTTTGCATAGTTTTCCTATTCGACTGCTAATCAGATTCAGTGCTTCCTACAGATTCAAAGAACATAACAAGTCAGGCTGCAGCAGAGTTTATTTCTCAGTCAGAGGTCTTGGAATGTATTCTCCTGAAATGCTTCGAGGTGGTCACTGCATGTAGGTGACAAAACGCATCATCTTGGCTGCTGTTCCGGATGAAACTTTGTGATTCCCTCCAGGCAACACTGTACACAAATAAGATGCATAAGAGATGATTTTCCCAGGAATTATGTTGCCGACTATCCATTCTCAACTTGCAATAGACATTCAAACAAAATTAAATGTTTGTGAGCACCTATTGGCAATTCTTAATGATTTGTCCACTAATCATGTTTAAAGAGCACAGATTACGGCCATTTTGATCTATAATGCAAAATGCTATGCTTTTACTGTTCACAAACCTCCAATACTCACAAAAGTAATGAACACAAAGAGACTGCAGTTTTCCACCCACGGTCAAACATAATTTAAGTGGGAAGTGAGGTAGGCAACACCCATGTGTGCCGGTATTGTACCACAACATCTTTACTCATGTTGGCACTAGCCTGGACTTGTGTAGAGGGGGTGATAAGTGTCTACATCCTTGAGACTGCTGGATGGCGAAACTACTGTCGGGTCTCTCCATCTCAGGGCACACCAACTGGTATCCCTGAGAAGCAACAGATGTGTAGTGTGAGGAGTTCCAAGGCAATCATGACTCCAACTCTCCCAAATAGCAAAAATGCCAAGGGAATTTCAGAGAAACGGAGACATGCCAGAAATGGTCCTGTTTTATCATCAAAAACTGCATTTAGACTATTAGTTTCCCCAGTCACTACTTTATTGAAAATTAAGTTCGCATGGATAATAGAGCCTGATGAAGGAGTTGGCAGTTTAGCTAGTGTATGTAAGCATCAAATACTATGTAGAGGAGCCATATTTTTTCCACGAGAACCATTTAGAAACACCAGAAAAAGTCTCGGCCTAGTACATTCTTCATCTGTGGAGAATTGACATTCATTTCTAATATGTATTCTTGTACTGGTAATTCACAATAAAGAATGTGAATGGCTGGATTTGACCAGGTAAATTTGCGACTGTCATGTACTTAGTAGATTGAACTGCATATCTAACATGTAAGAAACATCTTACTGAATGAAGTGCCAAGTATTTAGGCCTTCGGAGATTCAGAACAAATATTATAATTACTTTTATTTGATCTCTGATGGTTGGATTTGGATTTGAGGCATTTTGTCTTCAAGGATTTGAGATTTTATCTGTTCTGAGTGAGAGAAGAACCCTAAGCGGATTTGCTGTCATACAGCATTCTTTTTAGGTCGAGCCTAGCTACAGGGCGCAAGTGCTGCTGGCTCTGCAAGACTGCTGTAGCAAAGCCAGCGCCCACTCCCTGCCTTTTCATTGGCTTGTGTCACTGTCTTTCGTAAATACTGCCTTCAGATTCGTTAATAGGCCTGTTAGTCTCTCCTTAGTTCGGCCTTGTCTTCATTTATACCCTCCAATTGCGACTGGCCCTTTAACTTCGTTTGATGCACAGGACCTGTTATTTAGTCTGTAAGCACTATTTACTTTAGTGAGTTTCTCTTATTGCTGGCCGGACATGCTGTGCCCCAGCAGAAACCACTTGCGTTTTTTTAAACAGCACGGCCTCGACGTAACAGGGGCGCCTGCTTTCAATCACTTTGAACAGGCATTATCTTGTGTCTGTTTCAACCACCCCCAAGTAAAATAGTGTCTTTCATAAATGCTGCCTTCGGATTCGTTGATAGGCTTGTTAGTCCCTCCGTAGTACGGCCTTGTCTTCATTTGTACCCTCCCTTGGCGACTGGCCCTTTTACTTCAGTTGTTACACAGGAGCTGTTATTTAGTCTGTAAGCACTATTTACTGTATTGAGTTTCTCTTACTGCAGGCCGGACATGCCCTGCTTCAGCTGAAACCTTTTGGTTTTTTTTAAGTAGCATGGGCGCCTGATTTAAACCACTTTGACCCGGCACTATCTTGTGTCTGTTTCAACCCACCCTAAGTAAAATGGATTTAGAAATGATTAGCAAATTAAGTCATTTTTAAAAAAAAAAAATTTTATTGAGGTATTTTGGAATCAAAATAAACAATAGCATGTTTAAGGTCAGTCAGCAAAAAAGAAATAGAGTAACATCAGAAATACTATCAGGAATACAATATGACAAAAACAGGGAGAAAATCATAATATACTTTTTAGATACCAAACATAGAAGTGCAACTAGTCAAAAACTAAATTCCAGATTTTGTCGAACTTTATAATCCCTCCGATTCGTTGTGCATATAGCAATTCAGTTTTTCTTACTCTTTTCATTTTATCTAACCATTCCTGGAACAGGGGAACATGTATTGACTGCCAGTTCTGAAGTATCAGAGATCTTGCCACAGCTGAGACTATATATAACAGTTTAACCAAATGATCTGCCAAACCAAGACCTGGGTCGTAGCCATATAGTGTTATTTGAAGAGTGTGAGTGATCCTGATACTGTAATTCGAGCCAAGGAAATCAAAAATGTTGTTCCAAAATGTCAGAATTTTCGGACACAGTGCAATAATGTGAGACCAATTGGCAGGAGCAAAATGCCTACATCTAAAGCAGGTAGCCGACGTATTAGCATACATTTTAGCGATTAGAGCAGGAGTACGATATAGTAACCATTTATTAAAGAAAAGCATTCTGCGCCAATTGGACCCTCTCAATACACTAAAGTTTAATTTATTTAGGACTTTCCAAGTATTAAGAGACATATTATGATTCTCATGTTCCTGCCATTTGTTGATTGCTTTTATACTAAGATCTTTCTCTATACATTGAGCAAGACAGCGTTTCCATTCCCCCGGCTTTCTAACCAATGATGTTACAAAGAGGTCATTCCATATCTGATTAGGGGTGCTAATATGTTCAAAGTCTAGTAGATTCAGCGTTTTGTAAAATCTAATATAGAAGCCACTTAGCAGGAAGTTTCCTTGAATCAGTTGTGACATCTGTACCGGAGTTAGCCACCTGCCATCTCTACAGAAATCTGCTAATTTATGGAACCCTGCACGGTTCCAATTACCTACGATTTCCGAATTGATTTTTATCTCGGTATGTACAAAAACGTGTCTTAAAGGAGTCATTAGGTTAAACTGTGGAAGGGAGTATCTTTTAAACATACCATCTCTTCTTTTGAGAAACCAATTTATAGTTTTGTATCTGACAAGTTTCGGCGATCTAGGCACTAATAACTGAGAGGGAATTTGAGCTTCAAGACAAATTAAATCCATTAAAAAATTAATAAATAAATCTGGACCTTGTATTTCGGACTTAAATCTATTTAAATATTGAGCCAAATAGGCGTTATAATAATCTTTTATGTTTGGTAACGCAAGACCTCCTTGCTCCGTATCTGCATATAGTGTCTTTATTGCTATACGAGGAGTTTTCTTACCCCATATAAACCCAGAAAACAAAGACTCTATTTTTAAGAAAAAAGAACCTGGGAGAAAGCAAGGGATTGTTGAAAATAAAAAATTAAAAAGTGGAAGGATAGACATTTTAATCAGGGCTACTCGGCCCAGAATGGATAATGGAAGAGGGTTCCATCTAATAAACATGGAGCGAACTCTCTGAAGGAGCGGGTCAAAGTTAAGCCCATACAGATCCGAGACAGACACAGAAAACAGAACTCCTAGATGCCTTTTAGGCCTAGGATTAATACAGTTAACTAAATCTGGGTGTAACTCTGGAGCTGCACCTCCACAGAGCAGAATTTCGGTTTTTTTCTTATTAATCCGATAACCTCCTAGCGCTTCAAATTCTTCGAAAATCTGTAAAGCTTGGGTCTGAGATTGCAGGTCGGGTTGAATTAATAACATGATGTTGTCAGTATACAATTTAATTTTAGACATAGAGGTAACCGGAGACATAATAGTCAAGGAATTCCTAATTACAGTGGCCAGTGGTTCGATAAAAAATGCAAAAAGAATAGGTGATAAGGGACACCCTTGTCTAGTCCCACGTTGCACCACAACTGATCCCATCATAACAGAATTAATAATAACGTTGGCTTTGGCACCAGTGTATAGATTTTTGATTAAAGTGATAATCTGTAAAGGAATTCTAAAGTGTGTTAAAATAGAAATAAAAGTGTCCCAAACTACCAAATCAAAAGCCTTTTCTGCATCTAAAAACAAAATCAGTGCAGGAATACTCCTTACCTGAAAAAAATCTAATGCCTCAATTAAAAAGTGTGTGTTAGTGATTAATTGACGACCTGTTATAAAACCGTTTTGATCAGAGTGTAATAAATCAGCGGCAATGGTGTTAAAACGAATAGATATTAGTTTGGTGGTAATTTTGTAATCGGAGTTTAATAGAGTGATCGGTCTATATGAACTGGGATCTTTAGAATCTTTCCCCTTCTTCAAGAAGCTCACTACCGTGCCTTCATGAAAAGAATCTGGAACTTGACCTCCATTTAGCATAGAATTTAATAATTTTAGCAACAGATCGGAAAAGGAGTTGAAGAAGACTTTAAAGAATTCTGAAGTCAGCCCATCCGGGCCGCAAGCTTTACAGAGTGGTAAGTCCTTAATTACTGATTCTAATTCAATTTTAGTGAATGGACTAAACATTTTCTCCTGTTCAATATTTGAAAGAAAGGGAATTGGGTGTCTACCAAGAAAGTTGGAGAGCCTTTGAGAGTCAATGGCTTGATGTTTACTATAATTCTGTTGGTAGTGTGAAAGCATTATAGAACCAATTGCCACTGGGTGTGATGTTTCAGTATTTTGGACGGGACATTTTAAACAGCGTATTTGATTTGCGGCAGCTTGTTCTTTCGCCTGCCAGGCTAAAAGCTTGTCTGTGAAATTGCTTTCCTCATAGATTTTTTGATTCTGTCTAAGGAAAATTGCTTCACTCTGCGAAAATAGATTAGAACAGAGTTCACGTTTAGCTTCACTCAATTAGTTCTGAACCTGACTAGAAAAATCAACTTGTCGTTTTAGGGTTAAAATCTGAATTTTTTCCTGTAGTAAGTTTCTATTTTGTTTAATGTTCGACCATTCAGCTGCGTCCTTACTTATAACGATACCACGGATAAACGCTTTCAGGGAGTCCCAAATTATATGTAGGGGGGCGGTATCAGAATTACGTTCTATAAAATCTGAGATTTCTATTTTAAGACAATTAACCCAATTGTTGTCTTGTAGGTATCATTTATTAAATATCCATCGTTTCGGAGTTCTAGAATCTTCTCCCAAAACAAACTCGGCTATCAGCATTGCATGGTCTGAAAAACCATTATGAAGAATTCTTTGGTGAGAGAATTTTAATTGTCGGGAAGCCAGGAAAAAATCAATCCGTGAGGAAGATTTGAACCTGCCTGACCAGCAAGTAAATTCTTTTTTCTGTGGGTTCTGTGTTCGCCAAGGATCACATAAATCAAGAATAGACATATTGTTATTGATTGATCGACGTGACTTAGGTTTGAGCTGTTTCTTAGAGGATGTAGTAGAATCCAGCTTTGTGTCCATCAAAATATTAAAATCTCCTCCAATAACAATATCCCCCCCTACCATAAGTAGTGATTAAAACAAATCTTCATAGTCTTGTGAGTTATCGTCCACCGGTGCATAGAAGGTAACAAAGGTAATCAGCCTCCATCTATGCATAACTGAACATGTAACCCAACACCATCTGCCTCCGCTACCCTCCTCAGAGTGCATAACTTCTGCATTCAGATTCCTATTCAAGAAAAGGGCAACACCTTGTTGAGATACTGTAGTGGATGAAAATCCACGAAATGTGGCCCATGTCTTAAACATAGTAAATCAAAACGGAACACTGATGAGTAAGGTACTATCAGTTCCAGGATGCATCACATCGTACAGGTTGGTAACCTTGCTCATAAACCGATTAATCCACAGTCCATTTTTTGTTCCAAATTTAAAACAGTTTATTGTTCTTTTGTTGATATGTTCAAACCAAGGTGATTTCAATTTTCAAATGCATGTATAATGCCCAACGGCCTTTAAATACAGCATGTAAAATCCCTTGCTCCATGAAATATGATTTAACCCAATGCATTTCAAGCCGTTCTGGCCCTTCCTCAGGGGTTCATATCTGTAAAGTTGAAATCAAATATATTACCATTTATATTTTGAACCAATGTTCACATGTCAATATAAATTGTCTAGCAGTTTTTAATAGCCCATTGCATACCCTGTTATACCTCGCCATAGCCAGCGTTTGCCCTCTATGTGCAAAAAGTGCCGTCTACATGACCCATTGGAGTGGTTTCATAAGTTATGCCCTCTATACCTCTAACTTTTCAATAACAGTCTTTACTACCGACATACGGCCGATGAACAAACGGTATATTGACGTACCTTTCCTGACTCATCAACTGCGAAAATAACGCTCTAAATCCTCTCTCCCAATTCCAGTTCTAGTCCTTCTCTAGTTTCGTCTCTTGTTTTTAACACCTAAATCCCGCCCACATTATTCACATGGTTGTTAACCGCGTATTTTCTAACCGGGTTGAAACCTACCCATCTACCACGTATTCTTGGCCCCATTGTATCCCTTTTAACTCGGGTCATGCCGTGATCCAACCACCTTCAGTGCCATTCTTTGCCCCGCCCTACCCTCGGATGTTTAATCGCTACGCTGTTAACACAATGACTGTTATTCAGCACAAACTAGTGAATATGCAAAACATTTGAACAGAATCAAACAAGTGAAACATTACAAGGTGTCATAATGTCCAAAGTTACAATATATAAATTTCAAATTGGTATGTAGTTCATGTTCATGCGTTTACGTCGTTCTTCGAAATTCCACACTTTTTACGGGTGCTGAGTCTAGTAGGATGACAGTTCAGACGAATAAGTTGAGATGGAGACTCGCACACCTATTTAAACAAGTTCATCTTAATTAATTCACTTATGGAGCTATCCTGGGGAACGCTTTCATCCACAAAGCGCCGAGCATATAAATCAAAACGGAACACTGATGAGTAAGGTACTATCAGTTCCAGGATGCATCACATCGTACAGGTTGGTAACCTTGCTCATAAACCGATTAATCCACAGTCCATTTTTTGTTCCAAATTTAAAACAGTTTATTGTTCTTTTGTTGATATGTTCAAACCAAGGTGATTTCAATTTTCAAATGCATGTATAATGCCCAATGGCCTTTAAATACAGCATGTAAAATCCCTTGCTCCATGAAATATGATTTAACCCAATGCATTTCAAGCCGTTCTGGCCCTTCCTCAGGGGTTCATATCTGTAAAGTTGAAATCAAATATATTACCATTTATATTTTGAACCAATGTTCACATGTCAATATAAATTGTCTAGCAGTTTTTAATAGCCCATTGCATACCCTGTTATACCTCGCCATAGCCAGCGTTTTCCCTCTATGTGCAAAAAGTGCCGTCTACATGACCCACTGGAGTGGTTTCATAAGTTATGCCCTCTATACTTCTAACTTTTCAATAACAGTCTTTACTACCGACATACGGCCGATGAACAAACGGTATAATGACGTACCTTTCCTGACTCATCAACTGCGAACATAACGCTCTGAATCCTCTCTCCCAATTCCAGTTCTAGTCCTTCTCTAGTTTCGTCTCTTGTTTTTAACACCTAAATCCCGCCCACATTATTCACCTGGTTGTTAACTGCGTATTTTCTAACCGGGTTGAAACCTACCCATCTACCACGTATTCTTGGCCCCATTGTATCCCTTCTAACTCGGGTCATGCCGTGATCCAACCACCTTCAGTGCCATTCTTTGCCCCGCCCTACCCTCGGATGTTTAATCGCTACGCTGTTAACACAATGACTGTTATTCGGCACACACTAGTGAATATGCAAAACATTTGAACAGAATCAAACAAGTGAAACATTACAAGGTGTCATAATGTCCAAAGTTACAATATATAAATTTCAAATTGGTATGTAGTTCATAATCATGCGTTTACGTCGTTCTTCGAAATTCCACACTTTTTACGGGTGCTGAGTCTAGTAGGATGACAGTTCAGACGAATAAGTTGAGATGGAGACTCGCACACCTATTTAAACAAGTTCATCTTAATTAATTCACTTATGGAGCTATCCTGGGGAACGCTTTCATCCACAAAGCGCCATAAATCAAAACGGAACACTGATGAGTAAGGTACTATCAGTTCCAGGATGCATCACATCGTACAGGTTGGTAACCTTGCTCATAAACCGATTAATCCACAGTCCATTTTTTGTTCCAAATTTAAAACAGTTTATTGTTCTTTTGTTGATATGTTCAAACCAAGGTGATTTCAATTTTCAAATGCATGTATAATGCCCAACGGCCTTTAAATACAGCATGTAAAATCCCTTGCTCCATGAAATATGATTTAACCCAATGCATTTCAAGCCGTTCTGGCCCTTCCTCAGGGGTTCATATCTGTAAAGTTGGAATCAAATATATTACCATTTATATTTTGAACCAATGTTCACATGTCAATATAAATTGTCTAGCAGTTTTTAATAGCCCATTGCATACCCTGCTATACCTCGCCATAGCCAGCGGTTTCCCTCTATGTGCAAAAAGTGCCGTCTACATGACCCACTGGAGTGGTTTCATAAGTTATGCCCTCTATACTTCTAACTTTTCAATAACAGTCTTTACTACCGACATACGGCCGATGAACAAACGGTATAATGACGTACCTTTCCTGACTCATCAACTGCGAACATAACGCTCTGAATCCTCTCTCCCAATTCCAGTTCTAGTCCTTCTCTAGTTTCGTCTCTTGTTTTTAACACCTAAATCCCGCCCACATTATTCACCTGGTTGTTAACTGCGTATTTTCTAACCGGGTTGAAACCTACCCATCTACCACGTATTCTTGGCCCCATTGTATCCCTTCTAACTCGGGTCATGCCGTGATCCAACCACCTTCAGTGCCATTCTTTGCCCCGCCCTACCCTCGGATGTTTAATCGCTACGCTGTTAACACAATGACTGTAATTCGGCACAAACTAGTGAATATGCAAAACATTTGAACAGAATCAAACAAGTGAAACATTACAAGGTGTCATAATGTCCAAAGTTACAATATATAAATTTCAAATTGGTATGTAGTTCATGTTCATGCGTTTACGTCGTTCTTCGAAATTCCACACTTTTTACGGGTGCTGAGTCTAGTAGGATGACAGTTCAGACTAATAAGTTGAGATGGAGACTCGCACACCTATTTAAACAAGTTCATCTTAATTAATTCACTTATGGAGCTATCCTGGGGAACGCTTTCATCCACAAAGCGCCGAGCATATAAATCAAAACGGAACACTGATGAGTAAGGTACTATCAGTTCCAGGATGCATCACATCGTACAGGTTGGTAACCTTGCTCATAAACCGATTAATCCACAGTCCATTTTTTGTTCCAAATTTAAAACAGTTTATTGTTCTTTTGTTGATATGTTCAAACCAAGGTGATTTTCATTTTCAAATGCATGTATAATGCCCAACGGCCTTTAAATACAACATGTAAAATCCCTTGCTCCATGAAATATGATTTAACCCAATGCATTTCAAGCCGTTCTGGCCCTTCCTCAGGGGTTCATATCTGTAAAGTTGAAATCAAATATATTACCATTTATATTTTGAACCAATGTTCACATGTCAATATAAATTGTCTAGCAGTTTTTAATAGCCCATTGCATACCCTGTTATACCTCGCCATAGCCAGCGTTATCCCTCTATGTGCAAAAAGTGCCGTCTACATGACCCACTGGAGTGGTTTCATAAGTTATGCCCTCTATACTTCTAACTTTTCAATAACAGTCTTTACTACCGACATACGGCCGATGAACAAACGGTATAATGACGTACCTTTCCTGACTCATCAACTGCGAACATAACGCTCTGAATCCTCTCTCCCAATTCCAGTTCTAGTCCTTCTCTAGTTTCGTCTCTTGTTTTTAACACCTAAATCCCGCCCACATTATTCACCTGGTTGTTAACTGCGTATTTTCTAACCGGGTTGAAACCTACCCATCTACCACGTATTCTTGGCCCCATTGTATCCCTTCTAACTCGGGTCATGCCGTGATCCAACCACCTTCAGTGCCATTCTTTGCCCCACCCTACCCTCGGATGTTTAATCGCAACGCTGTTAACACAATGACTGTTATTCGGCACAAACTAGTGAATATGCAAAACATTTGAACAGAATCAAACAAGTGAAACATTACAAGGTGTCATAATGTCCAAAGTTACAATATATAAATTTCAAATTGGTATGTATTTCATGTTCATGCGTTTACGTCGTTCTTCGAAATTCCACACTTTTTACGGGTGCTGAGTCTAGTAGGATGACAGTTCAGACGAATAAGTTGAGATGGAGACTCGCACACCTATTTAAACAAGTTCATCTTAATTAATTCACTTATGGAGCTATCCTGGGGAACGCTTTCATCCACAAAGCGCCGAGCATATAAATCAAAACGGAACACTGATGAGTAAGGTACTATCAGTTCCAGGATGCATCACATCGTACAGGTTGGTAACCTTGCTCATAAACCGATTAATCCACAGTCCATTTTTTGTTCCAAATTTAAAACAGTTTATTGTTCTTTTGTTGATATGTTCAAACCAAGGTGATTTCAATTTTCAAATGCATGTATAATGCCCAACGGCCTTTAAATACAGCATGTAAAATCCCTTGCTCCATGAAATATGATTTAACCCAATGCATTTCAAGCCGTTCTGGCCCTTCCTCAGGGGTTCATATCTGTAAAGTTGAAATCAAATATATTACCATTTATATTTTGAACCAATGTTCACATGTCAATATAAATTGTCTAGCAGTTTTTAATAGCCCATTGCATACCCTGTTATACCTCGCCATAGCCAGCGTTTTCCCTCTATGTGCAAAAAGTGCCGTCTACATGACCCACTGGAGTGGTTTCATAAGTTATGCCCTCTATACTTCTAACTTTTCATTAACAGTCTTTACTACCGACATACGGCCGATGAACAAACGGTATAATGACGTACCTTTCCTGACTCATCAACTGCGAACATAACGCTCTGAATCCTCTCTCCCAATTCCAGTTCTAGTCCTTCTCTAGTTTCGTCTCTTGTTTTTAACACCTAAATCCCGCCCACATTATTCACCTGGTTGTTAACTGCGTATTTTCTAACCGGGTTGAAACCTACCCATCTACCACGTATTCTTGGCCCCATTGTATCCCTTCTAACTCGGGTCATGCCGTGATCCAACCACCTTCAGTGCCATTCTTTGCCCCGCCCTACCCTCGGATGTTTAATCGCTACGCTGTTAACACAATGACTGTTATTCGGCACAAACTAGTGAATATGCAAAACATTTGAACAGAATCAAACAAGTGATTTCAATTTTCAAATGCATGTATAATGCCCAACGGCCTTTAAATACAGCATGTAAAATCCCTTGCTCCATGAAAAATGATTTAACCCAATGCATTTCAAGCCGTGGTAGATGGGTAGGTTTCAACCCGGTTAGAAAATACGCAGTTAACAACCAGGTGAATAATGTGGGCGGGATTTAGGTGTTAAAAACAAGAGACGAAACTAGAGAAGGACTAGAACTGGAATTGGGAGAGAGGATTCAGAGCGTTTATGTTCGCAGTTGATGAGTCAGGAAAGGTACGTCATTATACCATTTGTTCATCGGCCGTATGTCAGTAGTAAAGACTGTTATTGAAAAGTTAGAAGTATAGAGGGCATAACTTATGAAACCACTCCAGTGGGTCATGTAGACGGCACTTTTTGCACATAGAGGGAAAACGCTGGCTATGGCGAGGTATAACAGGGTATGCAATGGGCTATTAAAAACTGCTAGACAATTTATATTGACATGTGAACATTGGTTCAAAATATAAATGGTAATATATTTGATTTCAACTTTACAGATATGAACCCCTGAGGAAGGGCCAGAACGGCTTGAAATGCATTGTGTTAAATTATATTTCATGGAGCAAGGGATTTTACATGCTGTATTTAAAGGCCGTTGGGCATTATACATGCATTTGAAAATTGAAATCACCTTGGTTTGAACATATCAACAAAAGAACAATAAACTGTTTTAAATTTGGAACAAAAAAGGGACTGTGGATTAATCGGTTTATGAGCAAGGTTACCAACCTGTACGATGTGATGCATCCTGGAACTGATAGTACCTTACTCATCAGTGTTCCGTTTTGATTTATATGCTCGGCGCTTTGTGGATGAAAGCGTTCCCCACGATAGCTCCATAAGTGAATTAATTAAGATGAACTTGTTTAAATAGGTGTGCGAGTCTCCATCTCAACTTATTCGTCTGAACTGTCATCCTACTAGACTCAGCACCCGTAAAAAGTGTGGAATTTCGAAGAACGACGTAAACGCATGAACATGAACTACATACCAATTTGAAATTTATATATTGTAACTTTGGACATTATGACACCTTGTAATGTTTCACTTGTTTGATTCTGTTCAAATGTTTTGCATATTCACTAGTTTGTGCCGAATAACAGTCATTGTGTTAACAGCGTAGCGATTAAACATCCGAGGGTAGGGCGGGGCAAAGAATGGCACTGAAGGTGGTTGGATCACGGCATGACCCGAGTTAGAAGGGATACAATGGGGCCAAGAATACGTGGTAGATGGGTAGGTTTCAACCCAGTTAGAAAATACGCAGTTAACAACCAGGTGAATAATGTGGGCGGGATTTAGGTGTTAAAAACAAGAGACGAAACTAGAGAAGGACTAGAACTGGATTTGGGAGAGAGGATTCAGAGCGTTATGTTCGCAGTTGATGAGTCAGGAAAGGTACGTCATTATACCGTTTGTTCATCGGCCGTATGTCGGTAGTAAAGACTGTTATTGAAAAGTTAGAAGTATAGAGGGCATAACTTATGAAACCACTCCAGTGGGTCATGTAGACGGCACTTTTTGCACATAGAGGGAAAACGCTGGCTATGGCGAGGTATAACAGGGTATGCAATGGGCTATTAAAAACTGCTAGACAATTTATATTGACATGTGAACATTGGTTCAAAATATGATTGGTAATATATTTGATTTCAACTTTACAGATATGAACCCCTGAGGAAGGGCCAGAACGGCTTGAAATGCATTGGGTTAAATCATATTTCATGGAGCAAGGGATTTTACATGCTGTATTTAAAGGCCGTTGGGCATTATACATGCATTTGAAAATTGAAATCACCTTGGTTTGAACATATCAACAAAAGAACAATAAACTGTTTTAAATTTGGAACAAAAAATGGACTGTGGATTAATCGGTTTATGAGCAAGGTTACCAACCTGTACGATGTGATGCATCCTGGAACTGATAGTACCTTACTCATCAGTGTTCCGTTTTGATTTATATGCTCGGCGCTTTGTGGATGAAAGCGTTCCCCAGGATAGCTCCATAAGTGAATTAATTAAGATGAACTTGTTTAAATAGGTGTGCGAGTCTCCATCTCAACTTATTCGTCTGAAATGTCATCCTACTAGACTCAGCACCCGTAAAAAGTGTGGAATTTCGAAGAACGACGTAAACGCATGAACATGAAATACATACCAATTTGAAATTTATATATTGTAACTTTGGACATTATGACACCTTGTAATGTTTCACTTGTTTGATTCTGTTCAAATGTTTTGCATATTCACTAGTTTGTGCCGAATAACAGTCATTGTGTTAACAGCGTTGCGATTAAACATCCGAGGGTAGGGTGGGGCAAAGAATGGCACTGAAGGTGGTTGGATCACGGCATGACCCGAGTTAGAAGGGATACAATGGGGCCAAGAATACGTGGTAGATGGGTAGGTTTCAACCCGGTTAGAAAATACGCAGTTAACAACCAGGTGAATAATGTGGGCGGGATTTAGGTGTTAAAAACAAGAGACGAAACTAGAGAAGGACTAGAACTGGAATTGGGAGAGAGGATTCAGAGCGTTATGTTCGCAGTTGATGAGTCAGGAAAGGTACGTCATTATACCGTTTGTTCATCGGCCGTATGTCGGTAGTAAAGACTGTTATTGAAAAGTTAGAAGTATAGAGGGCATAACTTATGAAACCACTCCAGTGGGTCATGTAGACGGCACTTTTTGCACATAGAGGGAAAACGCTGGCTATGGCGAGGTATAACAGGGTATGCAATGGGCTATTAAAAACTGCTAGACAATTTATATTGACATGTGAACATTGGTTCAAAATATAAATGGTAATATATTTGATTTCAACTTTACAGATATGAACCCCTGAGGAAGGGCCAGAACGGCTTGAAATGCATTGGGTTAAATCATATTTCATGGAGCAAGGGATTTTACATGCTGTATTTAAAGGCCGTTGGGCATTATACATGCATTTGAAAATTGAAATCACCTTGGTTTGAACATACCAACAAAAGAACAATAAACTGTTTTAAATTTGGAACAAAAAATGGACTGTGGATTAATCGGTTTATGAGCAAGGTTACCAACCTGTACGATGTGATGCATCCTGGAACTGATAGTACCTTACTCATCAGTGTTCCGTTTTGATTTATATGCTCGGCGCTTTGTGGATGAAAGCGTTCCCCAGGATAGCTCCATAAGTGAATTAATTAAGATGAACTTGTTTAAATAGGTGTGCGAGTCTCCATCTCAACTTATTCGTTTAAACATAGTAAAAACATAATTTTTTGAAGCGGAGATATGAGTTTCTTGTAGTATAATGACAGCAGGATTTTCTGTTTTAATCCATAATTCGATGGCTCTCATTTTTTTCCTATTATTAGGCCATTGACATTAAAAGAGATTATTTTAAGCCCCCTATTGATAGACATTTGAATCTAAATTATACAAGCTTCCAGTAACCATTTCAACCAGAAATATTTTTTTCCATTCAATTAATTCACTCCCTTTACATGATATATAAAAGAAAAAGTCGTCGACCAACAATGCAAAAAACATCCAAAATACATCCACATTTTTTCTTTTTTTCCCACCCCCAGCACCTGTGGTCCCCCCCATACCACCCTCACCCCAATGGCCCTGTCTCCACACTGGCCATGGTGAAAAACCCCTTTTCATTGAGGTGCCTTGCTGTTGCGCCCCTTATCCTCTCTAGGTGTCCTGTCCTGGTCCCCCGCCCCCTGCGCTAAGAACTAAAAGAGAATACAAGTACATTGCGACATTATATTGGGAAACCCTTAAATCAAAAACGAAATCCCTCAACAAAGCATAAGGCTGAATCAGAAAAAATTCATCGAACAGACCAAATCAGAAACCATCTTGAGTTTCCCTAGTACCGCTAATCTTGTGAGATGTTACGAAGCAATGCTTGTGCTTCATCGATATCGGTCAGCATGTAAAATTTGCCTATAACAAGAACTTTTAACTTTGATTGCTGGGCAATCATGGCTTGAGCACCCTTATCTTTAAATAGTTGAAGAATTTTTACAAATTCCTTTTTCCTCCTGGCCGCTGCAGCGGACATGTCTGAGAAAATCCTACATTTTGTGGTAGCATTTGCTGCAAATTGCCTTTGTTTAAAGGCCTCGGGGAGGATTATCTCTTTGACACGAACATCCGCGAAATTCACCAGAATAGTACGAGGAAATGTAGAGTTTGTAAGGGGCTGCGCAGGAACTCGATGGGCACGAGTAATCGTAAGATCTCCTTTATATTCCGGCATAACCTCATGAAGGAAAAAGGAAGTGATCCATTGTTTCATATCTGATCCCTCAATTTTCTCAGGAACTCCAACAATTCTAAGATTTGATCTCCTATTATAATTTTCCAATTCGTCAAGCTTAGATTCAAGTTATTTTGAGTTTATGGAAAAACGTTTGACCTCCTTTCTCACTTCAGTCATGTGGTCTTCCAGGCCTGATATACTGGTTTCGGCTTCTTGTAATCGAACGGGGAGGGAAGACATAGATTCTTCAATTTTATCTAAGCGTTGATTGATAACCGCGAGTTTGGTCCTTTGAAATTGCTTCATTTCTCTCACCTCACCAAGTATCATATTTAGCATGTCTTTGACTGAAATCTGAAACTCTCCTGTGGTCTCAGTCCCCATATCTAAAATTGGGCTGTGAGAGTCAGTGAAAGGAGGGGATACATAATGAGTGTGTAGGATTGCAGTCACTTGGTTTCCTTTACTCTTTTCCAATTCGACCAAATCAACAGAACTGGGTATCGGACCCAGAGTTTTAGAGGCAGGTGTTGGGGCTACCGTGGCATCCATGGCTCCAGTAGCACCTACAGCAGAAGTTTCAGATAAGGAGCGAGATATCACCCCTGAGGCAGATGGTATAGGGGTAAAAGATGTTGACACAATGGTTTTCCTCTCAAATAAGGGAAATTGTTTAGGAGTTTTGGTAGTTTTGGGGACTACCGGAGTCATCCCGTCTTTAGATACCTGTGCGCCATTTTGAGGAGAAGGTGGCACTTGAGTCAACTCTATTGATGTAGTTCCAAGGTTGTTGATAGCCACCACAGATGGCTCTGGCGCTGAATTGTTCCCTAAATCAGGCTGAGTCAAAGCAATAGGAAAAGTCTCTGGAGATTCCTCTTCTTCTTCTCCCCCAGAGTTTTCCGAGATATCAGCTCCTACATCTGTATCTGCATTTTTAGCAATGTCAGCGTCGTCTTTCATTTGCTGGCGACAAACTTGTGCCTTCGCACGTGCGGTTAGTTGTTTCCCCATCTTCCGACTCTTTCAATGGAAAAAAAAGCCAAACTTTATGCTCTCCACCTACTACCCTCTTTGCGCCTGTCCGCTGCAAATGCTACAAGGTATGCTGTAACTTGAAGTTAACCCAAAACTGCGGCCGCTGCCTAATAATAAGCAGCTTCAGCGGCAGAGGGAACTCTCAGCACGTCACTTGAGTGGGCCCCAAGGGTAATATGCAGACAGTGTGGAGAATAAAGGCGTATAGACGGTGTAGAGGCGTAGAAGAACAGGGAGAAGAGGCAAGTAGAAAGCACCCTACCAGCTTTATCCGCATTTACCAGCGATAAGAATAGAAGCAATAACTT
This sequence comes from Lissotriton helveticus, assembly GCF_964261635.1. Classification (NCBI taxonomy): domain Eukaryota; kingdom Metazoa; phylum Chordata; class Amphibia; order Caudata; family Salamandridae; genus Lissotriton; species Lissotriton helveticus. The sequence goes on along the minus strand of NC_136059.1, from coordinate 747,360,874 downwards.
CTTCAGTTCTGCGCTGATATGATGAAACCAGGATCCGTTCTAATGCAGTACAAGGCCGTTGAAATAGAAAACCGCACAACTGATTGCTAATCAACAGCTGTGCACAGAGCTCTCTCTAAGTTCTCCTCGAGGTTGCTTTGAAGATGTTTATCTGCTGTGCTCCTCAGAAAACGTAAAAGCTAACAATGTCAAAAGGATTATGAAGGTTCATCCAGTCTGCATATTTGCATTTGCAGAATTGCGAGTTTCTGTGCGATATTGTGTGTGGCAGCAGGGTGACTCTTAATACGCCAATAATAGAAGTTCAGGCGTCTCAGTTTAGAAGAGTGTGCAGCTGGCAGATAAACACACGAGAGGTCAGCAAAAGTCAATGGGAACAGAACAGGAGCTAACAGTATGCTCGTTCTCAAACATTGTAGGCGAAGACGAGAAAAAGTCTTTACTTGATCCTGCCTGATACAATGTATCCAATCCGTCTCGTGAAGTATAAAGCTGCTCCTCTCACCTCACACCCTCGTGAGACAGGCACAGATACAGGCTCAGCCCGGACGCCGTAATAGTTGAACCCCCTCGGTCACAGGACAGGAATTCAGCGCTGCCTCCGAAGCTTCAGAAACGCCGCACCTGGTAGTAGCAAGCAGCACGCCAAAGACCGACAGTCGCCATCAGACTCGTGGTCAGGGGGAGGAGTCAGGAACAGGAAACCCTAGGCTACGTGGAGGCGTGGAACTCCACCGTAACGGCCAACCATTCAGTCTAGCAAAATAAGTCATGTCAATTCCAGGTAGCACATAATCGTGTGCTAATGGGCTGAAGCTGACAACAGCACATCTGTGTTACATCTCATCTGCACTAAGCCACCTGACGGGTTGTTTCAAAAGCCTAATTTACTAACGACACCACCAACACCACCACCCATGCCACCACCATCAATACCACCACCAATACCTCCACCACCAATACCACCACCAATACCACAATACAAATACCACCACCAATACCACCACCACCAATACGACCAACTCCAATACCACCATCACCAGTACAATATCACCACCACCAAAACCAATACTACTGCAAATACATCACCACCAATACCACTATCACCACCAATACCACCACCAATACCACCACCACCAATGCCACCAACAATACCACCAACACCAATAGTATCACCAGCACCACCACCACCAATATCACCACCACGAATACCAACACCACAACCAGTACCACCAGTACCACCACTACCACCAATACCAATACCACCACCACTAATACCACCATCGATGCCAAAACCACCACCACCAATGCCACCATCTCCAACACAGCCGCCAATACCACCACCACCAATACCACCACCACCACCAATACCACCCACAACAATACCAGCAGCACCAATACCACAACAAATACCACCAATATTACCACCACCAATACCAATACCACCACCAATATCAATGCCACCACAATACCAATACCACCAGCACCAATACCAGTACCACCACCAATATCCCCACCACCAATACCACTGCCAGCAATACCAATACCACCACCAATACCACCACCACCACCAATACCAGTACCACCACCACCAATACCAATACCACCACCACCAATACCAATAGCACCACCACCACCAATAGCACACCACCACCAATACCCCACCACGCTTAACCCACCACCAATACCACCACCACCAACACCACCACCACCAATGACAATACCACCACCACCAATACCAATACCACCACCAACACCAATACCACCACCACAAAAACCATTGTCACCACCAATACCCCCACCACTACCAATACCATCACCACTGTCCTGTGTGTTTGTCATCGTATTCTGCAGGGGACGGCTCCCTCCTATCTGTCTGAGCTACTCACCCCCTTTGCCCCAACATGCCATTTGAGATCAGGTGGGACGGGTCCGGTGTGTGTTCCAGCTATCAAGAGAGCAAGGATGGGTGGACGCTCCTTATGCCTGCTGGCAGCCCAGCACTGGAACAAGCTTCCCTTGTGTCTCCAGATGGAGGCCCAGGAGAATATTTTTAGGAAAAATTTTAAAACTTATCTTTTCCACCACAATAGCTAGGTGAGGTGAGGTTCTGGTTGTGGAATCTGTGGAGTTGCACCGCAGCGCGGGGACACACTGGCTGAGTGTAACCATGTGCTTTATAAATGTGCCTATTATTATTATTATTATTATTATTACTGCCATCGCCACCAATACCACCACCACCAATACCACCACCAATACAACCAATATCACTATCACCAATACCACCATCACCACCAATACCACCACCACCAATACCGCTACCACCAATACCACCACCACCACCAAGACCACCACCACCAAGGCCACCGCCACCAATACCACCACCACCAATACCAATATCACCACCCATACCAATACTACCACCACCAATGACACGACCAATACCAATAGCACCACCACCACAAAAACCACCACCACCAATACCAATACCACCACCAATACCACCACCAACACCAATACAACCAATACCACCACCACCAATACCCCCACCACCACTAATACTACCACCACCACCACCAAAACCACCGCCAATACCAATACCACCACCACCAATACCATTACCACAAACACCAATACTAATACCACCACCACCAATAACAATACCAGCACCAATACTACCACTAATACCACCACCAACACCACCACCACAAATACCAAGAACAATGTCACCACCAATACCCCCACCAACACCAAAACCACCACCACCACAACCAATACCACCACCACCACCACTACCAATACCACCACCACCAATACAACCAATACCACCATCACCAATACTAACACCACCACCAATACCAATGCCACCACCAATACCACCACCATCAATACCATTACCACAAACACAAATACCAATACAACCACCAATATCACTACCCCTAATAACAATACCACCACCAATACCATCACTAATGCCACCACCACCAATACCACAACCAATACCACCACTACCACCGTCAACAATACCACCACCACCATTACCAATACCACCACCAATACCACCACCAATACAACCACCACCAATACCACCCCTACCAATACCACCAATACCACTAATATCACCACCACCAATACCACCACCAATATCACCAATGCCAATAACATCAATACTACCACCAATACCACCACCACCAATACCAACACCTCCAATACCACCACCACCAATACCACCACCACCAATACCACCACCACCAATACCACCTACCACCACCACCGCCAATACCAATACCACCACCACCAATACCACCAAAAATACCACCACCACTACCACCACCACCAATAACACCAATACCTTCACCAACAATGCCATCACCAATACCACCACCACCACCAATACCACCACCATCAATACCACCAATGCCACCACCACCAATACCAATACCACCACCAATACCAATACCACCAACAATGCCAATACCACCACCAATGCCAATACCACCACCAATACCAATTCCACCACCACTACCAATACCACCACCTATACCACCAATATCACCACCAACAATACCACCACCACCACCAATACCACCTCCACCACCACCAATACAACCAATAGCACCACCATCACCAATACCACCACCACCAATACCACCACCACCAATACCACTACCACCAATACCACCACCACCACCAATGCCTTGACCAATACCACCACCACCAATACCACCACCACCAATACCAGTACCACCACCACCACTAATACCAATACCACCACCACCAATACCAATACCAATACCGCCACCAATACCACCCCCACCAATACTACCAGCTAAACCGATACTACCACCACCAATACTACCAATGCCGCCACCAATTTGACCACCACCAATACCACCACCACCAATACCAGCACCACCAATACCACCACCACCAATACCATCAATACCACAAATACCAATACCATCAATACCACAAATACCAATATCAATGCCACCACCTGAGTTCCTCTCACTCACCAGTAATAGCAGAGGCACTGTACAAGGCCGGATCTGCAGCCAAGACCATCCTTCCATGCATGCCATGAAGCACAGCCCACCCAGCACCAGGAGGTGAAGCCAGGGCTGTACTACAGCTGGAGTGTTTATTATTAGGCCAAAGATAGCAATGGCATTACGCAATGGCACACTCCACACTAAAATCACAGTGCGGGCAAAAACAGCCTCTCCCACCCGCTCGTCCCACTGAGTGGCGACAGTGTAATCACAGAGTGAAAGGTGTTGGAGTGGTTTGTTAGTGTTTATATCTCGGACCATATGTAACTCTCACTTCACACATTGTGTCTCTGTAATTTACAACACTTACACATCTTCTTCACTGCACTAGTATTTATCACTACTTTGAAGCCGACGCAGTCCGGTCTCTTCCTCTGATATTTACAATCTATCAAGCGTTTGAGAAGGCCCTTTATTGCAATGCAATAGGTCTTGCATTGCAATAGGCATTGTCATTTACAATGCCAATAGCATGAATGTGAGACCTATTGCATTGCAAATGCTTGCGAAGGAAGTGACCCGATTAGAGTCAGCCGGGTCACTCACAACCACCTCTTAGCCTTCCATACCAAATGAAGAGTCGGTCAGACAATAGAGAATACATACCAATATCTGTTTATTTAGGTACATTCAGAGTGGAGCCTCGTCTGCCCAGTCGCTTATGAGTGCTGCAGAGGTACTGACATCAGCAAGTATAGATATACATTATGTAAATTTCAGAACCAACTAAGCCCCGCCCACAATACATTTTCCAAGCAGATACAGCTAAATAATGAAGTACAGATGATAAGTTTCAATTCTGAGGCCGGGCACACACTATCTACTACTCAATGTTGCCCTGCCCGTGCCCGCCACTAGACAAGTGGGAGAAAGCTTCTATCTAGTAGGAAAAGTATGAGCTAACAAGGACAGTGTATTCATTAGTGAATCAAAACCCAGCCTCTAGGAATTGAAACTCAGCAGAGACCTTTTCTCACAAATGACGAAGAATTTGTTTTGATTAGGTCTCCAAATGGCGTCCACACAGAAAATGGCACTGCGAATTCTGACATACAAGGAACAATGTGCAAACATGAATTTTTCTATTCTAACAGACCTTCCTTTTAGAATTAGCTAAACATTTTCTAGTAATAGCAAAGAGCATATATATCAATAAAACAGAAAGTCATAGGTAAACTTCTTAGGAGCACTCCATATTGTCAACATCAGGAATTGAGTCAGACAGGATGGAAGAAGTCTCAAACAATGCCCTCATCTATCTGCATGAGGTCATCAATCTCCTTTTGAGCCATCATTTTAGCATTGGTGTCATGAAACAATGCTTTCCTCTTAGGAGTGAGAAGAGGGGTGCAATAAGTACAACACAAGGGAAGGCATTGAACAAGGACACAGCAAGAGACCAAGATCACAATGAAATAAATCACCTTTTCAAGGATCAAACCCCAGCTGACAAAAATAGCTCAACTCCAGATCCCAGTTTCCCTTCCTTTGTCTAAAATGTGTTGGGTAATATTCCTTTCCCTATTTGTGATCCCGACTATACACTGGTCTCCTACCACAGCGCACACACCACCACTCTTTACTAGAATGAAATCGACTGCATATCTAGTCTGCTTGGAATGTATTCACATACTTTCCAACTGAGTGGTGATGTCACACAAAGCTGCTACTGTGGAGTTAGACAATATTTGCAGCTTACATCCAAAATATTCTCTAGCTTTCTCACCCCTGGCCGTAGCAGTGCCACCAAATGTAATTCCGGAGGAAATAATGTATCCAAAAGTAATGCCATTACTATAATTATTGACTTTGAGATCTGTCACTCCTTCACAGAATTATTTGGTCAATGTCCTTTTAACCCATCTTACTTTAGGATTTGCATGTTTGCAAGGTACACCCAAAGGCAGTATCATCCCAAGTGCCACATAATTCATACCATTATGGAAATTCATATAAGTCCCATAAGTAAACAAGGAAAACCCTAAGTGTGCATATACCGGTCTATTATAATCTACTGCAGAATACCTGTAAATCCTCCCAAAGTTACTGGTGTCCTTTGGATTTACCAAAGAGTATGTGCCCTTACGCAATACTATCCCTGAACAATTGACATACAATATAGTGTCAGTAGAATTGATAATTGGACAACAAGCAGGGTAATAACCAGCTTCTTAGGGAACTGTCAATTCCTTATAATGGTAACCAACCAGTTACCTTCTGTTTTCCCATATAGAAGTTGTCGCAATAAGTGTTGTTTTCACACCACAGATGACACATGCCTTGTGGCTTTCTATGATATAGACAAGGACCTGGATAGCCAAACCCTCCTTGCACTTCTACAAAGTCAAGGGGCAAAGTATAAGTGTAATTGACAATTGACAATAGGTATTCTGTCCATAGACTCGTGACAGAGTCAGTGGGGTAACAAGCGGTCCCTTCTCTAAAGAACCTCTTGTGCGTATCTGGAAACATATTGCTTGGGGCTGTCCTTTTCTTTCGGACTTAAGGAACAACCTTTTCCTTACTATGGTAAGGTACACTTTGATCACTTTCCAAAACCCATGATACCCAACATAACATGATTAACAGCAAAATCACAAGGGCAATACATGTTAACTTTTGTTTACGGGTCCACACTGCATTGTGCTGGGCAACAAGAATCACTGGCTGCTCCTTCTCAGCAACCACTCTACCAAAGGGATGCATAACGAATGATGAAATGGGGCAAAATACATGGAACTATACAGGTTCCAGTGTCCGTCAGAGCCTCACTGGTAGAGGATCCTATTATCCATCAATACGTCAGCGCTCTTGAGCACCAGTGGTGGACCTTGCTCTGTCCTAAGCTCATATCCCACATCGACCAGGATAATATACCCCCAAGGGATATTTTGATCTATCCTGTCCAATGTTCAAACAGTGCACAAAACTCTCATCCCCCTAAACTAATACTATAGCAAACTACATCCTGACTTACACAGTCCATCCCTAATTAATATTTCTGCTCTTTTGGTGAACCATTCCCCAGTCGAGGGCACAAATTGTACCTAGTGGACCCAGGCACAGAATGGTTAACGAACAGGGGCTCCTGGATAGCTCCTATTTCCAGAGGGACCGCTACATTCAACACGCTATCATTTTCCTTGTCCGTTTGCATATAGGTCAATTTGGCATCACTGAAGGGGACAAACTGAAGCACCACCTCAGGCTCAGACTCCCCAATCCCATCTACTGGTCATAGGGCAAGAGCAAAGGAATTCTGCGTCAATGTTCTTACGGCCAGCGACCTTGACCGCGGTGCGCGTTGCCAAAAGGACTTGTTATGGCCCCTTCTACCCCAGCTCCACAGCTGGGAGTTCTTGATGAGCACAAAGTCACCATGCTGAATGTTATGGTGGGGTCCCTCTGGTGTGACTGGCAGGGTATCCGGACCTGTTGGTGGATAGAATAAAAACCTTCTGGTCAAAATATTCAAGTAACAGTGGTTACTCAACAGCAGAAAACCACTGAGGGTGTGGTATGCCCCAGACATTTGCCAGGTGTCCGAACACGACCTCATACGGTGACAATTCTGTCCTAGAATGTGCTGTCGTTCTTGTTGACAAAAGAGCTAATGGTAAAACATATGGCCACTTTAACGCTGTGGTCTCCTGGATTTTTGCCAGTTTGAGCTTGAGAGTACCATTGTACTTCTCAAACAAACCTACTGACTGCGGATGATTGGCAGCATGGAACTTTTGCTTTATGTGTAAACCTTCACAGATCAATTGGATCATATTTGCATTAAAATGACTTCCGTTATCACTCCAAATCAACCGGCTTAAGCCGAAACGAGGAAAGAAATCCTTCAGGAGTACCTTTGCAGTCGTAATGGCTGTATTGTCTTTAGTGGGCTAAGCTGCAACCCATTTACTAAATGCACCGACAACCACCAAAACAGACTTCGAATTATTGGATCTCTCTAGTTCTATATAATCAATTTGAAGGACCTGAATTACCAGGCGGTGTAGGGGTACCCTTTCCAGGATTGTAAATCATGCACACCATACAGTACTTCACTAAACATGTAGCTGTCTTAGGGATATTATCATTCTGCCATACAGGGTCCAACAACTTACAAATTCCCTTAGCACTAATATAGGCTGGACCATGAGCCATCGTAACCACAGGGAGAACATATGTATTGGGCAACATCCATCTCTGCCTCCCTGACTTATCAATCCAACATACCTCCTCGTTCAATTGTGGTGTACTTTCCTGCTACACTGCTAACTCTTCTACTATGGATTTTCTTTGTTTCTCTTTTACATTCTCAAGGGTGTCCTCGAACATGACAACCTCAGGCACCCACCCAGCTGAACCTGCTACAAACATTTTTTTCACCTTTGTCCGGACCGTTTCCTTAGCTGTCTGATCGGCAAAAGCATTTCCCCTACCAATATCATTGGGGACCTTTCGGTGGGTGCTACACTTCACTATCGCCAATTTCTTGGGAGTGTTGAAGAGGACAAAAGCCTCAATATAAGGAGCCCATGCTGGATTTTGGTGTCATGGGAAGTAAGGAACCCTCTCACAGCCCAGTGTTACCCAAAATTATGCGCGACCCAAAAGGCATACTGGCTGTCAGTATAGATATTGCAACCAGTCCCTCAATCAATTCACAAGCTCGTATAAGGGCAGCAAGCTCAGCAGCTTGAGCCGACTGATAAGGGACTCATTGTCTCTACTACTGTATGCAGTGTGGTAATATCATAAGCTGAAGTTATAGTGTCATCTGGTAATTTGAAACAAGTGCCATCAACATATAGTTCTCCTTGTGGGTGAGATAAGGGAATGATCAACTACAAACTTAGGGGTCTACTTAGGGAACCAAAAGTGATCCTCTACTCAAAGTAACCTTATCAATAGTACAAGGGTACGATGACAGTGACACTCACAAACCAGATCACAAGATGTGAAGAACCAGTAGCGTAAGTCACCCCTGGTTTAGGATTCCCATCAACGGTCTTGTAATGATCAATATTATCATTTGGTAATCCTTATCGGGTATTGTGTCTCTAGATCATTGAGACCGGCATACCCAGATAACCAGATACGGGGTAGCGACCCACAATCACTCGGTACTACCACATGATGTTGATGTGATGGGAAGTGCAGTGTAAAAAATATATCTAAGTGGTGATCTAAAAAAGGATAGGGAGCTCAACCAAGGTTATTTTTAATAATTGTTGGCCCCTTCCCTAGTAAAAACAAGAACAGTGTAGTATCATCATCGCAGTCCACACAAATAGCTGCGACGAGACCAACATGTTTCAGCCACTAAAGGTTAACTCCTCCGGCTTTCGTCAGGGTCTCTGTTCAAATAATATACTACTGCTTAAATGTGAATTAAGTGTGAAAAAATATACAAAAAAACACACACACAAGTGAAAACCAGTAAAGGATATAATGTTCCTTAAACTGTATCAACTCCTCTCTTCGGCACCTGGTTGAATTTATACTGTGTAAAGAGGACAAACGTACAGGAAGATCACAATCAGCTACACTGGTCTGTAGTAAACATAATATTGTTTTACAAAAATAGATCAACTTGCTTACTCACCCAGGGTGTCCGGGGAGTGGACCTCACCTCTTCCTGGACGTGGCTCAGGATATGTGAGACCCCGCTCTACAATAACACAAACCGGCTACGTAAATTACAAAGACCAAGAGGTCAAACATTAATTTACTCTGGCGGTGAATATTCTGTGTATGGAGCTTATTAACAACCATCTAGAGATTCACCAGACCACCCTCTCCCCACTCCACTGTCAACTACAGGCTAAACAAACAGTCGTATTCAACCCTCCTTTAGTCCAGCATAGTGAAGAAAAGCCTGATAAAAATTCTGAACAGTGGCAAAGATAAAATTCCTTTCCCACTTTTCGCTTTTAAACGCTCAGCTAACCTGAGGGATCGTTTGGTACATACTCGACCTAAAGCTACACCCAGGAGAGAGATAGGCACGCTATGGGATCTCCCCCCGGTGGTAGGGCACCATCCGTGTGGTGGCTGCTCGATTTGCCCTCTAACGACTAAAATCACCAGTGTGGACATTGGTACAGATAGGTCATGGGAACTGCGGCAGTTTACAAACTGCAACAGTACCAACTTGATCTACCTCATCACTTGCACGTGCAATGAACGATATGTGGGCATGACCACGAGAAAGGTGCGTGTGAGGATGCAGGAGCATAAAAGCACTTTTCGCTGCAAGAAAGACATCTCTAAACTCACTAAGCATTTTATCACACGGAATCATGCAGAAACAGACTTCAAGTGGCATGTTTTGGAAAAACCATACATTCCACCACATGTGAGCGATGTGTCCAGGTACCTTTTCATTCGTGAACAAAAGTGGGTGTTCAAATTGGGGACAGACAGACAAGGGTTGAACGATGACATTCCGTGGTTCTCCTTGACCTGATATATCGTTAATTCGTGTGCGAGTATGAGGTCGTGCGTGTAATGTACATGTTAAAGAGCTAATTATTGGTCACGTTCTGACCCTGCACCTAACAGCATTCTCTCTATGATGCTTAATATACGAGAGACCTGAGGGCTAGTTATCATCTTAAGCCCCCTACATAATGGCCGGTAAGGTTGAACTTTGTTTTTTGGTCTGGAGTAATTATGACCTTGAATATTTATTTCTGTTGGGCTCAGGACAGGGGGTTTTTGGAGACATCCTTGGCGCCTCCTGGCTGGCATGAATGCGAGCCTTGTCACCCCGGTTTTTGGGCATTGTCAACTAACCTTAAGAATTTATTCGGGTCAACTATATGACCAACATTGACTTTCCAGTCTTGATATGAATCGACCTCAGCCCTGGGGACTGGGTGTTTACACCCTCCGTGGGGGCGTTGTTTCAATCATGGCACCACTACCGATGTACGCAGGCTTGCGGTATCGAGGAGACATTGTTCTCGTCTAGCCCATTTGGTAAAGTCCGCTACGCGGAAGTCAGAATTAGAAACTACAGATACTGAATATGTGATGTCATCCTGTAGTTTCCAACCGGCTAGTCTCGCGAGAGCATGAGCGCGAGGCCGGGTCGGGCAGGTGGATGCCCCCTGTGGACAGGCTGTCTACATCACGGTACTACCCCTGGTAGACGCGGTTTTGTGTCATCTGGTATACACAGTTCCTTGTGGGGATACTTGAGATAGCCCGCAATGCCGAAGTTATAACTATAAACTACCAAAATGGCCGACGTGACGTCATTCGGTAGTTTTACTCCGGCGAGTCTCGCGAGAGTACGAGCGCGAGGCCGGGAATGAGCTTGGGACTGAGTAAGTGCGAGCACTGAGCACTGGGCGATCTTGAAGTCCTGACTTTGGCGGTGGGCACTTCTGCCAATCAAAGCGCCAGATGAGTCACCCTGGCAGTTTTGGATAGCGATTCCTGTGTAGGCGGCGACAGGGCCAGTCCCCTCCCCCACAGGGATTGATTGGTTGGATGTCACCTACCAGCACAGTGAAGTAGTCAGAGGATAGGAGAGACTGTGCCTCCCCCTGACTCAGTCACGGCCTGAGACAACGACGGACAGGTAGGAGAATTGGTCCACCTGGTCTATTAGCTTTTTATCAGGCTTTTCTTCACTATGCTGGACTAAAGGAGGGTTGAATACGACTGTTTGTTTAGCCTGTAGTTGACAGTGGAGTGGAGAGAGGGTGGTCTGGTGAATCTCTAGATGGTTGTTAATAAGCTCCATACACAGAATATTCACCGCCAGAGTAAATTAATGTTTGACCTCTTGGTCTTTGTAATTTACGTAGCCGGTTTGTGTTATTGTAGAGCGGGGTCTCACATATCCTGAGCCAGGTCCAGGAAGAGGTGAGGTCCACTCCCCGGACACCCTGGGTGAGTAAGCAAGTTGATCTATTTTTGTAAAACAATATTATGTTTACTACAGACCAGTGTAGCTGATTGTGATCTTCCTGTACGTTTGTCCTCTTTACACAGTATAAATTCAACCAGGTGCCGAAGAGAGGAGTTGATACAGTTTAAGGAACATTATATCCTTTACTGGTTTTCACTTGTGTGTGTGTTTTTTTGTATATTTTTTCACACTTAATTCACATTTAAGCAGTAGTATATTATTTGAACAGAGACCCTGACGAAAGCCGGAGGAGTTAACCTTTAGTGGCTGAAACATGTTGGTCTCGTCGCAGCTATTTGTGTGGACTGCGATGATGATACTACACTGTTCTTGTTTTTACTAGGGAAGGGGCCAACAATTATTAAAAATAACCTTGGTTGAGCTCCCTATCCTTTTTTAGATCACCACTTAGATATATTTTTTACACTGCACTTCCCATCACATCAACATCATGTGGTAGTACCGAGTGATTGTGGGTCGCTACCCCGTATCTGGTTATCTGGGTATGCCGGTCTCAATGATCTAGAGACACAATACCCGATAAGGATTACCAAATGATAATATTGATCATTACAAGACCGTTGATGGGAATCCTAAACCAGGGGTGACTTACGCTACTGGTTCTTCACATCTTGTGATCTGGTTTGTGAGTGTCACTGTCATCGTACCCTTGTACTATTGATAAGGTTACTTTGAGTAGAGGATCACTTTTGGTTCCCTAAGTAGACCCCTAAGTTTGTAGTTGATCGTTGATTTTCATGGGGGATAATACTTAGGCTAGGTCTATAAACATCCCTCTAGCCCTGCAAGATAGTGTGTTTTTCCATTTTTAGAGCAGCGTGCAGCTCCGGGCTATTACATGTTGATCTAAGGAATAGTGATCATTTCATTTCTAACAATAAGAAGTATTATATTGACTTTTGTCGTGAGGTTTCCTACACCTGTCTAGCCTTTCCACTGTATAGCTACAATGGCTGAACGCCATGGTTTGGCGTATGATGACTCCATGTATCATTCCATCTTAGATAACATGCCGAGTATCTTAGAAACACTACCTACACCCACAGTCAGTGCAACGGACGACTGGACTAAAGTCCTAGCATTGAAAAAGTCGCACTCTCGGACTCAGACACACGGGATTATCATGGCTGAGTATATGCGAGCTAGCTGTGCACCTCCCGGGCTTATAGTAACCAATGCTCCACGATTATTTCTAAGCGACAAACCATTCCTGAAGGATTGGTCAATGATTGCTTGGCGCTGCACCCGTGATTGGCTAATTCTGATTATCAGCACAGCCAAACGGGTTGCAGACGCGATTTTAGTAGAAATACAGGTCCTTGAGGGCAAAATCAAGGCCACTATCAGTGCCACCTTAAAAAAAAACAAAGATGAATCAGACAAAGCCAACAAAGAATTTGTTGATTCGATACTTCAGACTAAACTTGAGAAGTTCAAGAAAGATCTGGCCAAGTTTAATTTGGAGACGGTCTATCCCTACACCAGCGACAATTACAAAGCTCCAGATTTTAACAAACGAGGGAGAATGTATGGATCCAAATACTCAGGATCTAGCTCAGAGACAGGAAGCGATTCGGAGGCCAGCAATCAGCCACCCAATGCCGGAAACAATCGTGGCAGAGGAGGTAGATCACATAACTATAGGGGCCATTATAACATGCCCGGCCAATCTTGGTGGCCACCAGGACCCTGGGGTTATCCAGGTAACTTTGCGCCACCGATGGGCCCCTTTCCTGGTTTTCAAAACTTCAATAGCCAGCCTTTTTTAGCGCGTGGCCCCAGACGGTCACGGGGCAAAAGAAGACCGGCACAAGGACAACCTCAGGTCCAATGGGAGGATACAACAGGCCCCCATGCAGGAACTCGGAGTCAGACGAGAAGGAATGCTCAAGAACAATAAATAGACCTGAACAGAGCTTGGTGGTCAATCTCAGTCAAAGAATTTTATCAGACACAGAGGAAGCTGTGCTGAATAAGGGTTTAGGTTTCGTGACTACAGATGAGGGTGATCCATTTGTCCTACAAACGGAACTAGCACAGTTTTTCCGGAAGCTAAGGCTCCATTATTTCTTTAAAAATAAGAACACTGAAGAATTAGAGGAGGACAAGGATACTAATACCGGTTTGAGGAATAAATCTACTTTCTCACCTCCCTCACATGCCATACCAACTCAAGTACTAACTTTCGAACTGGCTGTGAAAAATGATATAGATTGTATACAGTATAGTTCTAGATCAGGGTACAACAACCTTACCACTGCGGAGAGACAGGGTCTTAAAACCTTGACCCAAGATGGGACTATTATTGTGAAGCCCGCCGATAAAGGGGGCTCCATTGTGGTCCAAAATGTAGATACTTACAGGGCAGAGTGCCTCCGCCAGTTGAGTAACAGCAATGCTTACCGTCCACTGACTGTTGATCCGACTCCAAGACTGATGAGTGAAATTAAAGTCCTGGTTGAAGAAGCCTTAGGAGAAGGCTGGATTACTCCTGCAGAGGCACAATTCCTGCAGGCTAAACATCCCACCATGCCTTATTTTTACACCTTACCCAAGGTGCACAAACCACAGAGACCGCCTCCAGGGAGGCCTATAATTTCAGGCCAAGGTTCACTTCTTGAACCCCTTTCAGCTTTTGCTGACTACTTTCTCAAACCTTTGGTCAGCAAGATGCCTACGTTTCTCAAGGACACCACCGATGTCCTGAGAGTGATTCCTGATATAGTTTTTGATCGAGAGACGGACTTTCTTGTCTCTCTTGATGTTGAGTCCCTGTATACCTCCATTCCCCAGGATGCGACTCTGGACACTATCAGATCCATCCTGGGTGAATCGGAATTGGACTCCATCACTCCAGTACCGTTCATTATGGCTTTGGCTACCATAGCCATGAAAGAAAACTTTTTCATGTACGAGGATCAGATATACCACCAAGTCTCTGGAACCAGCATGGGCAGTATTTTTGCGCCTTCGCTGGCGAATTTATACGTCCATGAATTTGAACAGACCACAGTTTTGCACCCCACCAACCCCTTCTTTCCATCCATAATTTGGTGGAAAAGATACATTGATGATATCCTGATGGTGTGGAGAGGGACTAGTGAATCGGTTACACTGTTTCACCAATGGCTTAACAGGCAGAACAACTATCTCCGGTTCACTATGGAAATGAGTAAAGACAGACTGCCATTCTTGGACCTCTCAATTTACAGCACTGCGAGGGGTTTGGAGAGTGAATTGTACAGGAAACCGATGGCAAGGAATTCCCTTCTCCTGTACGAGAGTCAACACCCTAAGTCCCTGAGGGATAATCTGCCCTTTGGACAGTTTCTTCGAGTTCATCGGAACTGTTCTACCCCAGAAACCTTCAAACGCCACGCAGATGATCTTTCTAAGCAATTGAGAGAGAGGCATTACCCAAAGAAATTGGTCCAGCGCTCATACAAACGAGCAGCAAATAATCATCGTGCTGCCCTTCTGGAACCACGTGTAGAGAAACCACCCTTGGACCGACTAACACTAGTGAGCACATTCAACACCAAATCGAACTACGTTCAGAAGGTGATTAAAAAGCATTGGAAAATTCTGAACAGTGGCAAAGATAAAATTCCTTTCCCACTTTTCGCTTTTAAACGCTCAGCTAACCTGAGGGATCGTTTGGTACATACTCGACCTAAAGCTACACCCAGGAGAGAGATAGGCACGCTATGGGATCTCTCCCCCCGGTGGTAGGGCACCATCCGTGTGGTGGCTGCTCGATTTGCCCTCTAACGACTAAAATCACCAGTGCGGACATTGGTACAGATAGGCCATGGGAACTGCGGCAGTTTACAAACTGCAACAGTACCAACTTGATCTACCTCATCACTTGCGCGTGCAATGAACGATATGTGGGCATGACCACGAGAAAGGTGCGTGTGAGGATGCAGGAGCATAAAAGCACTTTTCGCTGCAAGAAAGACATCTCTAAACTCACTAAGCATTTTATCACACGGAATCATGCAGAAACAGACTTCAAGTGGCATGTTTTGGAAAAACCATATATTCCACCACATGTGAGCGATGTGTCCAGGTACCGTTTCATTCGTGAACAAAAGTGGGTGTTCAAATTGGGGACAGACAGACAAGGGTTGAACGATGACATTCCGTGGTTCTCCTTGACCTGATATATCGTTAATTCGTGTGCGAGTATGAGGTCGTGCGTGTAATGTACATGTTAAAGAGCTAATTATTGGTCACGTTCTGACCCTGCACCTAACAGCATTCTCTCTATGATGCTTAATATACGAGAGACCTGAGGGCTAGTTATCATCTTAAGCCCCCTACATAATGGCCGGTAAGGTTGAACTTTGTTTTTTGGTCTGGAGTAATTATGACCTTGAATATTTATTTCTGTTGGGCTCAGGACAGGGGGTTTTTGGAGACATCCTTGGCGCCTCCTGGCTGGCATGAATGCGAGCCTTGTCACCCCGGTTTTTGGGCATTGTCAACTAACCTTAAGAATTTATTCGGGTCAACTATATGACCAACATTGACTTTCCAGTCTTGATATGAATCGACCTCAGCCCTGGGGACTGGGTGTTTACACCCTCCGTGGGGGCGTTGTTTCAATCATGGCACCACTACCGATGTACGCAGGCTTGCGGTATCGAGGAGACATTGTTCTCGTCTAGCCCATTTGGTAAAGTCCGCTACGCGGAAGTCAGAATTAGAAACTACAGATACTGAATATGTGATGTCATCCTGTAGTTTCCAACCGGCTAGTCTCGCGAGAGCATGAGCGCGAGGCCGGGTCGGGCAGGTGGATGCCCCCTGTGGACAGGCTGTCTACATCACGGTACTACCCCTGGTAGACGCGGTTTTGTGTCATCTGGTATACACAGTTCCTTGTGGGGATACTTGAGATAGCCCGCAATGCCGAAGTTATAACTATAAACTACCAAAATGGCCGACGTGACGTCATTCGGTAGTTTTACTCCGGCGAGTCTCGCGAGAGTACGAGCGCGAGGCCGGGAATGAGCTTGGGACTGAGTAAGTGCGAGCACTGAGCACTGGGCGATCTTGAAGTCCTGACTTTGGCGGTGGGCACTTCTGCCAATCAAAGCGCCAGATGAGTCACCCTGGCAGTTTTGGATAGCGATTCCTGTGTAGGCGGCGACAGGGCCAGTCCCCTCCCCCACAGGGATTGATTGGTTGGATGTCACCTACCAGCACAGTGAAGTAGTCAGAGGATAGGAGAGACTGTGCCTCCCCCTGACTCAGTCACGGCCTGAGACAACGACGGACAGGTAGGAGAATTGGTCCACCTGGTCTATTAGCTTTTTATCAGGCTTTTCTTCACTATGCTGGACTAAAGGAGGGTTGAATACGACTGTTTGTTTAGCCTGTAGTTGACAGTGGAGTGGAGAGAGGGTGGTCTGGTGAATCTCTAGATGGTTGTTAATAAGCTCCATACACAGAATATTCACCGCCAGAGTAAATTAATGTTTGACCTCTTGGTCTTTGTAATTTACGTAGCCGGTTTGTGTTATTGTAGAGCGGGGTCTCACATATCCTGAGCCAGGTCCAGGAAGAGGTGAGGTCCACTCCCCGGACACCCTGGGTGAGTAAGCAAGTTGATCTATTTTTGTAAAACAATATTATGTTTACTACAGACCAGTGTAGCTGATTGTGATCTTCCTGTACGTTTGTCCTCTTTACACAGTATAAATTCAACCAGGTGCCGAAGAGAGGAGTTGATACAGTTTAAGGAACATTATATCCTTTACTGGTTTTCACTTGTGTGTGTGTTTTTTTGTATATTTTTTCACACTTAATTCACATTTAAGCAGTAGTATATTATTTGAACAGAGACCCTGACGAAAGCCGGAGGAGTTAACCTTTAGTGGCTGAAACATGTTGGTCTCCTCGCAGCTATTTGTGTGGACTGCGATGATGATACTACACTGTTCTTGTTTTTACTAGGGAAGGGGCCAACAATTATTAAAAATAACCTTGGTTGAGCTCCCTATCCTTTTTTAGATCACCACTTAGATATATTTTTTACACTGCACTTCCCATCACATCAACATCATGTGGTAGTACCGAGTGATTGTGGGTCGCTACCCCGTATCTGGTTATCTGGGTATGCCGGTCTCAATGATCTAGAGACACAATACCCGATAAGGATTACCAAATGATAATATTGATCATTACAAGACCGTTGATGGGAATCCTAAACCAGGGGTGACTTACGCTACTGGTTCTTCACATCTTGTGATCTGGTTTGTGAGTGTCACTGTCATCGTACCCTTGTACTATTGATAAGGTTACTTTGAGTAGAGGATCACTTTTGGTTCCCTAAGTAGACCCCTAAGTTTGTAGTTGATCATTGATTTTCATGGGGGATAATACTTAGGCTAGGTCTATAAACATCCCTCTAGCCCTGCAAGATAGTGTGTTTTTCCATGAGATAAGGGAATGGCAGTCAAGCATACCCGTCCTTTCGTCTCATCTGCCGTCCGGAAGATGCAATCATTTTGTCGACTTCATCACTCTCGAAAGGGAGGGGCAGTAACATGGCTGGATTCAGAGTAGCAGATCTTTTGATCGTGATATGTTTAGCAAACAATGTCAATTCATAGTCAGTAAGACGTGCACTGGTGAGGTGCTGTGTCTTTGTCTTATTCAGAAGTGTATCCACAGCATGGGATACCATGACTGTGAGGTCAGTATCCAGTAAAAGTCTAGCTTATTGTCTGATCGAAGTGGCCACGGTCACAACTACTCTGAGACAACTTAGGTGTGCTTTCACGACTGGATAAAGGACAGCAGAGAAATAAGCGCACAGCCGTTGCTTATCTCAAATTTTTGTGTTAGGACAGAAAGCTCACAAACAGCCATTTCATGGAGTATAACACAAACAGTTTGCAGCAATTAGGGGTAGCAAGTACTGGAGCCGAGCAAAGCACAGTTTTCAATTGCTCAAAAGACTGCTGACATTCAGGCGTCCAGGGCAAAGGTTCATCACATCTTTTGTTGTTAAGGCAAGCAAGGGTTTGATTAGTAGGGAGTAGTTCAGTATCCACTGCCGACAGTAGGAAGTGATTCCTATAAAAACGTGCACATCTTTCTGAGTCTATGGACTAGGTATTTTAACAATGGTATCGATGTGCTCAGGTAGGTCAACCTCCTACCTTCCTTCGACAGTGGGTGACCTAAGTAGGTGACCTGCTGTCGACAATACTTCAATTTAGAAAGAGAAACTTTATAGCCATGCTGAGCCAAATGCAAATGTACTATCTTTACAACCCTGCTTTGTACCAGAAGTTATAAGGATGTCATCAACATACAGCACCAATACATTACCTGCAGGAAGCTAAGGGAATCCAATTGACTATTTAAAGCCTGGCTATAAATGCTAAGACTCTTGGTACAGCCCTGAGGAGCTCGACAGAACCTAAAGCTCCTACCAGCTAGGGTGAACCCAAACAAATATCTGCTATCTGGATGAATAGGAATACTGAAGAACTTGTTTTTCAAATTAATGACAGAAAAAAATTAGCGGTGGAAGGAATCAATGTAAAAAGTGTGGTAATATCTGGAACCACTGGAAACTGAGGAACCACTATTTTATTAACTTTGTGCAAGTCAATCACAAAACGGTAAACATCTTCTTGATCATCAGGGGAACCCAAAGGTGCCCGTTTCAGAATCTTAAGAATGGGACAATTGCAAATATTGGCAGACATCTCCACAACCACTCCTTTCTTGATCAAATCATGAATAATTTGCAGTAAGGCTCACTCTCTTGCCTGTGGTATTCTATACTGAGAAATATGAGGCAAAATAGCATTGTCTTTTACCTGTATCGAAACGGGTGTTATATGCAACAGCCCTATGTCTGTATCACCTGTAGCCCGCAAAGTGGGTGGCACTTCAGCAAATTCAACAGGGAGAGGCGCATCCTTGGACAAATACTGTTTAACACCTACTACATCTGGGCCCATTGTCATATAGACACCTGCTGCGGAACAATAAATAGTGGCATGCAATTTCTCCAACAAATCCAGACCCATCAAATTCTCACCCCAATTAGATGTCAGCAAAAATGGAGATCCACAGTGAAAGGACCAATAGTCAATGCAAGGTGTCTTGAGATGGGGCTCACAAACACTACACCTGAAAAACCTACCGAAACATTATTATGGTCAGACAGAGCCGCCCCAGGGGCCATATTTCAAGAAACAATACTTTTGTTGCACCTGTGTCCACCAAAAATTCCTTAGTCGAACTTTGCAGTTCCGCTGTTACATAAGGACCACGCTGGTCTACAGGTATCGGAACTGGTCCCTCACTCTGTCCCTGGCTATCCTAGCTATAAGACATTCCTGTCACCTCATCCATATCACAATCGTCATGATAATACTATCCATCACACGGGTCATCAAAGTAATTATTAGCGGAACGACCCTGTGAGGCTGCAGCGTTCTGAGTCCTATCAGACCCACCAGCTCCACGACCCCGTCCAATGCGACCAGGCAAAGCAAGTATCTCGGCTCGGGGCTTATCACCTGGCTTCCTTTCCTGATCCCATACCTTAATCACATCCTATGTACCACCCACTTCGGGAACATGGTCTTGAGTATGAACCAGGCTCCAAATATCAACCGGAACGAGGAGACCAAAGAACAATTAAATGTCAGCAAGAGTCATTACAGTAGAAGTGGCAGCTTCTGTTAATTCTTTATAATAAGCAACAGAATTTTTTCTAGGGTT
Organism: Lissotriton helveticus; assembly: GCF_964261635.1. Taxonomy (NCBI): domain Eukaryota; kingdom Metazoa; phylum Chordata; class Amphibia; order Caudata; family Salamandridae; genus Lissotriton; species Lissotriton helveticus. The sequence continues at coordinate 747,340,120 of NC_136059.1, read as the reverse complement.
GGCCAAATGAGCATTAAGGAACAGAACTATGCCGGGGCGGTAAATTCCGTTCCACTCACGGAATTTGGGTAATTTCGCGTTCCACGGAGAACGCAGAATTGCCAAACATTTCTGCGACCGCGGCTTTGCTGAATTTTTGCTTGTTCGCGCTTTCAAAATGCGTGTTCGTGAGGTATTTCCCCCTGAGCACGCAAACAGCATTCTCAAACAGGAAAAAGGCATTGTGAACGGGCAGAACAAGCAATTCTGCGTGTTCGCGGAGCTCTGCATACTCGCAGAGATTTTTTACCATTTTTTGGAGCTTTACGTAGCACGACTATGCAAATTCCGCCCACTCCCAGACAGAACCTCACTCCGTTTCCACGGAGTATAAACCCACTGGTCTTCGAAATGGGCTGCTACACCCCCTCTGGTGATAACACCATGCTAGTACGTCAATTCTGGTATTTCTGGATAATATAAAGGATGAACCTCTTGCATTGGAAATTGAGACACCAGGGTAGGACTCTTCTCATGCAACCTGCACTTATAGGCAACCAATGTGGTGATGTTCCCAAAAATGTGGCCTGGGTCCAAACCACTGGCATACACGTGTTCTCTAATATCGAATAAAATCTGTGGTGCGTCGGTCTCAAAATGTCGCTGCCAAAGGCCAATCAACGTAGAGGACATATGTTTAAGAGCATGCTGCTGTATAAAAAGTTCATAATCTTTCATCACACCCCAAACATCCTCCACAGTGTAAATGGGATTATGAACCCACTGCACAGCCTGATTAGCTACTATCTTCTTCTCCTCATCCCCACGGCAGACCATACAAAGGGCCCATACGCTCAATAAATTTTGTCAAGTCTCTATCCTCAAATCCACGAGTTGGCATCCAATAAGGCTGGGAAATGAACCATCAAAGATGGAGAAGCAACAGAAACACCGGGAGGGATATTTGCAGGCGGGTGCACCAGTGGAGACAGAGCTGTAGATAGGGAAGCCAAAACAATAGGTGTGCTAGGTGTGCTAGGTGTGCTAATAGCCACAGTTGCTACAGACAGTGAATGCAGAGAAGGAGGAGGAGGAGTCGAAGCCACAGCCGTCAAAACGACAACAGTATATACAGGGACAGTGGGAAGAACTGTAACAGGCAACTGTGATGGCACAGGGACAGTAGGATATATCCTTTGTGGGGCATATGGAGGCAGGTGTCGGGTGTCTAACAATTCTTCCACAAAAGTAGCAGTTTCCTCCTGAGCTAAATACGATTTATAAACATGTAATCAAAATCTCCCATCTTCACATTCAACTCCCTTCTCCTGTTTTTCTCTATCATATGCTAAAGCTTTCTGAGTCAGTGTCTGCATCTTCCATTTCCGTGCCTCTTTCTCCGTCTTCAATCATCTCTGCCTAGCTGCTTTCTGCTACGTTCTGAGAGAATCAAACATAGACTGTTTACTTCGTCTTTTAAACAACTGTTCCTGTAAATACCCAATCTTTTGTTCATCGAAAGTGCCCGTCAACGGCCACTGCAACTCGACATTGTGCCTTGTGTATTTGTGCCATAATGTACTAAACATAATAGGGCCACGACCATGCTTCACATGCATATCAAAATTAGGTGTGCCCTCTGGAGGCGCCAGCTGAACTTCTTCCAATCGAGCATCTGCAGGGCAACAGTGACAGCACAGAGAAAACAGTTTACTGATACCAGACATTCTCAAAAGAAAACAAGTTCACTATTTATGCCTGGCAAAACAATTGCAAATGCTTTTATCCCAAAGGCGGTACTCATACAGTACCAAATTCAAAGCGAAATGGTACCATATCCACAAAAAACTAAAACAAACTCACCTTATATGTGTAGGTCAAGCTAACTAATTCTCCACTGCCGACTCTTTAGACTAAACGGTCAGCTCCAAGGGTTTCACTATTTAGGACTCCAGTCGGGATGACTGCTGGTCGAGGCACCATCCGGTAGGACGGAATGGGCAGCTGCGAGCAATCAATTCTCCTCTTACAGGGATCCGACCCGACGGTGGCCTTGCCCTCCTCCCCCCCATTGGTGGAAGGGGACGGGTCAGTAACCCAAAGTAGTCCCAGTTCGGGCACAAACTGAAGGAAGTGACCCGATTAGGGTCACCCGGGTCACTCACGACCACCTCTCAGCCTTCTATACTAAATGAAGGGTCAGTCCAACAGTAGAGAAAAGAAACCGTTATCTGTTTATTCAGGTTCACTCACAGTGGAGCCCAGTCTGCCCAGTCGCTTAGGAGTGCTGCAGAGGGACCGACATAAGCAAACAAATAGATAGTTTATGTACATTTCAGAACTAATGAAGGCACGCTCACAATGGAATTTTCCAATCAGAAGCAGCTTAACAATAAAGTGCAGAGGTACAAAGTACAGAGTCAGTCAGACAGTAGAGAATACAAACTGTGATCTGTTTATTCAGGTTCACTCACAGTGGAGCCCAGTCTGCCAGTCGCTGAGGAGTGCTGCAGAGGGACCGATATCAGCAAACAAAGAGATAGTTTATGTATATTTCAGAACCAATGAAGGCACGCCCACAATGGAATTTTCCAAGCAGAAGCAGCTTAACAATAAAGTACAGAGGATAAGTTTAGATTCTGAGGTCGGGCACACACTATCGAATATTCAAGGTCGCTCTGCCTATACCTGCCACTAGAGAAGTGGGAGAAGGCCTCCGTCTAGTAGGAAAGGTATGCGCTAACAATGACAGTGTATTCATTAGGGAAGCAAAACCTAACCTTTGGGAATTGAAACTCAGCAGAGGCCTTTTCTCAGAAATGACGAAGAATTCGTTTTGAATGTGTCAAAATGGCGTCTGCAAAGAAAATGGTACCGCGAATGCTACCATACATAGAACAATGCGCCAACATGAATTTTTCTATTCTAACACTTGTTTAAATATTTAAGGTCATTGACGAAGAAACATTTGTCGACCAGTGTCTGTCTTTTAAATCGGCAGTGCGCATTTACTAGAAGGCAGTGAAAGTTTGTATGTATTGAAGGTTGTAGTACCAGTACCTCAGGGTGAATTAGAGATGAGTCTGGTTGTCAAGCACTAGAGTGTTGATCTGATGTAATGATCTTGAGGACATATTTGCTATGGAGCATTTTTGGCTGAACTAGAAGATGGAACAGACAGATAATTAGTCTGCTACATGACATATTTCAGTTATATGCTCTAGGCTTTTGTATGCTGTACTGTGACATATTTAACACATGGATCTGGTTTGTATTTTATCTGTTTGCAGCTAGCTGTTAGCTTACTATTTTGAGATAAGGACTTGTTTTTAAATGATGGACATTTTTTTGGTATTTCTGTTCAGAGGGTACTGAAGGTATTGTCGTGAATAGAACTCTCATAGGCTTTGAGGCAATTACACAGACGACTCATAAAGGGAAATCCTGATGTCCCTCTGTCAGAAATCAAAACTTTATTGGTGCAGATACTTTGGTCACTGCAGCTAGCTTTTTGAGAATAAGAGCAACAGTGAAAATGTTAAATGCTGCAAGAGGTCTAATAGGACACATATGGCTTAGTCACTGTTGTTGATTGTGGTGCACAGGTTGTGCATTTTAAGAAAATGTTGGTGTGTGCTCTGAACGGAAACATCCTGTTTGTAAGCATTATGTGTCTGGCTAGGAAATTGAATAACTGGTAAACAACAGAACTCTAGGCAACATTAGCTCAATAGAGTCTATGGCTTCCATTCCCCTAGTGGATGACTGTGGGCCCTATTTAGATAACCCAGTCAGGAATGACTTTCTGTGCTTTCAATCGTGTCACCACTAGGGCAGCTTCACGAAGGTTCTGAAGCAGTGTCAGGTGGGTGACTTTTTGTAGCATCAGCTCCCAAAACTTTGTTTTGTTTTATAACAAATGCCTGGCACAATAGATTGTCATTGAAAAACAAAAAACATGCCATGCACTAGGATTTTCTTCAAAAGCTTGAGTCTAATTTCTTGTGTTTCCTAATTTTTCCAAACAGGGAAAATGTGCATTGCAATTACCATCCTGAATAAGGCAGAAGTTCTGAAGAACACTGACATGGAGTCATATAGTGTAGGGGCTGTTGATTAAAAGGTTGTGCAGGCAGAGCTAGTTGATGGTATGCAATTGAACTCTGTCCTACTTGCTGAAGAACAGGAGGCCCCACCTGTTCAGAGTTTGCGAGGTAATGGAAATATATCTAATTACATTTTATGGAGGACAATAAAAGTTATGTGAGTGTTTAAGACATTGGGAACACTGGGGTTAACAGATCACTTTGGTGGGTAGTAGGCATCTTTATTGTCTATGTTTCCCTGGGACCTTTCCTTTAAGTAGGCATATGGTTTTATTGTGAGTGGTATAAAGCAGCATTTCAAGTGTGAGTAAGTGGTTGATTGAGGTTGTAGATTCGGTCATAAGAATTCTAGGGTTAGGACCTCTGATAATATTCTGAAGACTGTTTTCCAGAGTTGCTGTTAAGATATGGCACATTTTGATCCTTTTACTTTGAACATAGCAGAGCGGAAGGATTTGCCACCATCAGGAAAAGAATGTAAGAGCTAACTCGAAAAGTGTCACAGTGAGAGTTTCTCTAAGTCTAAGGACACGATTAGCAACATTGATTGAACATATTTGAATAGTTTTTTCAGTCTTGGAAAATGTTTTACCATGCAAGTCTGGACCCATGCATTATTGATGTTATTTTTACCATATCTACAATATTTAAATTTCGATTTGCTGTCTATAAGTGCAGAAGTGCTGAGAAGTATGGAAAATAAATTACAACAATGTTAAATACTAACAAAATTAATTTACATCTGACTTGCATTTCTCCGATTCGTTTTTTGACACTGTTCTGCGAACACCCGTTTCTAATTATCTGGGAATACCTTGTCCAAGTTGCTCCTACTTACCTTTTGTTCTGCACTGATAAATGCCACGGTATACAACGTTTACAACGCAACTTTTACCACGACCTACCATTACCACGCATTTTTTACAACGCAGGATCCATTACAACGCATACCATTACCACGCATGTATTTACAACGCAGGTACTTTTACAACGCATACCATTACAACGTAAGTATTGGTAAGTATATTTTTATTAAAAATATTATTTGGGTTTTTTGGTAAAGGGGTATTTTTAGGGTTCAGGGTCAGTTTTGGGTTTTTGGGTAAAGGGGTATTTTTAGGGTTCAGGGTCAGTTTTCAGTTTTTGGGTAAAGGGGTATTTTTAGGGTTCAGGGTCAGTTTTCAGTTTTTGGGTAAAGGGGTATTTTTAGGGTTCAGGGTCAGTTTTCAGTTTTTGGGTAAAGGGGTATTTTTAGGGTTCAGGGTCAGTTTTCAGTTTTTGGGTAAAGGGGTATTTTTAGGGTTCAGGGTCAGTTTTTAGTTTTTGGGTAAAGGGGTATTTTTAGGGTTCAGGGTCAGTTTTGGGTTTTTGGGTAAAGGGGTATTTTTAGGGTTCAGGGTCAGTTTTGGGTTTTTGGGTAAAGGGGTATTTTTAGGGTTCAGGGTCAGTTTTGTGTTTTTGGGTAAAGGGGTATTTTTAGGATTCAGGGTCAGTTTTGGGTTTTTGGGTAAAAGGGGTATTTTTTGGGTTCAGGGTCAGTTTTGGGTTTTTGGGTAAAAGGGTACAGTGTAAAAATTAAATATAATTAAATTAAAATTACATTAAATTAAATTCATTAAATTAATTAAATTACATTAAATTAATTAAAGTAATTAAAGTAAATTAAATTAAATTACATTATATTAATTTTAATTAAATTAAATATTAAAAAATATTATATACTTACCAATACTTACGTTGTAATTGTATGCGTTGTAAAGGTATATGCGTTGTAAATACATGCATGGTAATGGTATGCGTTGTAATGGATCCTGCGTTGTAAAAAATGCGTGGTAATGGTAGGCGTGGTAAAAGTATGCGTTGTAACGTCATACATCCAAATGCCACATTTGCACCTACAGCTTGATGCAGCCCGTCCGTGTTTCATCTCTGGCCCTAACATAATGGTGATATTTCTTAGCATTTTGTGGGCATCCTTAATGCAGGTGTTCATTTTGTTGTAATGCTGGCCACAATGCTAGCCCCGGCATACTGACTGTCATTCCTGGGAGACTGTGGCCATCCACTGCATAATGATCTTCATCCATGCTATAAGGTTGGCCTCCGCATTAGACCTGGGTGGAGTTCGCGGAGTGATCACAAACCTCAGCTGAGCTACGCTGAGTTCCACAAGCAGGGGAGTGCATTAGTGTCATTCCTGCTGATTTTTACCGCCGGGTGATTGTCCCACATGGAAAAATCAGCACAAATGGCACCATGTGCAGCGCAAAATTGGGCTGCTTTTTTCTGCAGATCAAGTAGATGCTCTACTTGAGCGGCAACTTCCTCAATGCAAATAGAAGGTTTCTAATTGCGAGAGGTAGCAGCTAACCGTGACAGCCGGCATTGAGAAATTTCGCTGGGAGGTAAGATTTTGCTCACTCGCCAACTTAAGATGCAGAGTGAAGAAAAAACTCCACTACGCCTAGCGACGTTTTGCAGAACTCTTCACGCTACGCAGAGCGGGAAAAACTCCACGAGTGGAGCTAAGTTTAATGCCCAGGCCTACTTGGCATTATGATTGTGATTCTTCATGCATTTTTGGCATCCATAGTAAGAAGGGCACCCGTGACATAATGCTGGCCCTGGCACTTTTCTGATGATCCAGCACACCTTGTGGGTGGTCCTGGATTTATAGGAATGTTTCAAGGCTTCCTTACACCATACATGGTGCATTGTTGCCACCAATGGCATAATGCTGGTCAAGGGATGATTAGTGTATTTTTGGAAAACTGTGCACAAGTATGGGATGATGGTACTTATACTTACCCCTGCTGTAATGATGATCCAGGCATAATTATTCGCAAATTGTAGGCAACAATGGAATGATGGTGCCAGTTGCAGCTGTAATGTTTCCCTTAAAATAGCATTTGAAATTCTTGAGATTTTCTTGGAATATTGTGGCAATAATTTGCAAGATTGTACATCTACCTAATATTTCAATTACCATGATGCACTGGTAATTCTTGTCATATTGTAGATGTGCACATTTCGAAAGTACACACCCCCAGTGTAACTGTGGCGTTGAAATACAGGTAATAATTTGTGGCATGCATGATTATGGATCTACCCACCACTTCTAGAATACTGACTCTTCTATAATAGTTCAAGCACGACCACACATGGGGAGCACGACAACGGCTTCAATTAAGACGTTTAAGTGGTTTGAAGAAAGCCCTCACTCACCACCTAGTGATGACATGCTTCATCATTGGGCCCACCAAAGAGACCGAGTCGAGGGAAGACATAGGTGCCGAGCGGGTGCCGAACGTCGAGGGCGGTGTGCCAATTACGGTCCCACCCCCCTCCTGAGACCCATGGTGACCCATGGTGCGAACTTTGAACACCAGAAAAGTGCAGAAACGCTCAAGTTGGAAGCCTCCTAAACCAGGAGTTATTAGGTAGAACCAATTTTTCTCCCTAATTATTTTTGCACTTTTTCACGATTTTGTTACATTTTCACTTTCACGTCCCATGGTTGGGGTGGGCCTTAGCGCGTCCATTTCCACCAGGGTTTATCTCACTAAAGTCCTGATGAATGCCAGGTAAAATTACACAGTTTCATGGCTGAAACATGTCGACTGATACTTAAGAAATTCCCACTCTATTAACTGTGGACGCAATTTCCAGACACATAATTTTAAGTCTTTTCCTAGTGGTCATTCCAATAAAGTTATTATTTTGATACACTATGGACTGGTTTTAACCACTCAACACTCACTAGTTACCATCTCTCCGCACAATACTGCCTGAACTCACTAACCCGCTCCGCAGTAGATCTGGCGTTGTAGCACACCGAAGAGACACTCGGTCTCTTTGGTGGGCCCAATGATGAAGCATGTCATCACAAGGTGGTGAGTGAGGGCTTTCTTCAAACCACTTAAACGTCTTAATTGAAGCCGTTGTCGTGCTCCCCATGTGTGGTCGTGCTTGAACTCATAGCATTTGACACTCTTCCATTGTTTATTTGTCAGTACCGGGGTTTAAGAGTGTCACTCTACGCTCCCTACCTCTCCTTTTGTTTAGCTCTTCTATAATAGTTGCATATTATTGTTTGCACCCATGTCATGATGTTGCACACCCCAGGAATAATGATGGAGCTTGCCTAATGGTAGTAACTAATGCTATATTGTGGGCATTCATCTTTTGATAATGACATAATTGTGCTATTTGCTGCTTATTTTTAACATGCACGGCACGATGGTGTCTACCCCTGCCATAATGGTTGCATTGGCATAATTGCGATGCATGTTGGCATATTGTGCACATCCATGGCATTGAGGTGTCTCCTCTTGTGTGTCATAGCCTTGCCACGTAGGTGGAACTTCATGGCATTGTTGATGCCACTACTTCTAGGATAATGGTGGTAATCCTTGGCATTTTATGGGCATACATGGCAAGCTGGTAACAACCCCTTACATAATTTGGGCTCTGGTAAAATGGTGGTAGATTTGGAATGATGTACGCAACCACAGCACTATGATGTTTACACCATGAATAATACTAGCTTAGGCATGATGGTCCTATTCCTAGACATATTTCTAAGATCAAGAACATAATATCTCTATCATAATGTTGGGAATTCTCTACATCGAGGACAAACATATTATAACATTAATCAGCCGTGATATAGATGGGCTTCCCATTAAAATGCTGTTAGAGGCATAATGGAAGTGATTTGTGGCATATTGTGCACATCCATGTCATGATGGCACTCATCACTTGTAAAATAGTGGCCCTGGCAAAATGATTATAATTCTTGGTAGATTAACTGCATCCATTGCACAATCATATTAGGCCTGACATAGTTATGGTAATTTGTGGCATACTGTGAGTGTTTATGTATAATGATGACCGTAAAATAGTGGTATTAATTCATGGAAAAATATTGTTAGTTAGATGATTGTGCCCAACTCAAGATGCCCACAGCATATTGTTGGCATTCATGATAATATGCCGACCAACTCTCTGAAAATAATATCCAGTACCATTTCCAACTGCTAACATATGATTGGCTTCCATGTCAAGCAATTGTGATACATGGCAATACAAGGCAGAATCTATCAATGTGTGATTGTGGTACTGGATGAAAATGACAGGGGTGATGTTTGGACACCAAACTTATTTATTATAAGTAAAAAGTTTATATTTCAGGACAAAAAGGAATTGATTTCATGAAAATAATAAGCTTTTGTGGATCAGATTTTTTCTAAGGAAACACAATTTATTGGCACCAATAAGTGGATACTTTCATGAACCAAATCGGTGACGTTCATGGACAAAATTATTTCTTTGCAAAAAATATCTTATACACCTTATTCTCAAAATCGTTTTTAGGTGGGTGAATCTTGAAAACATCTGTCGTGTTTGGCTCACCATGGAAAAAAACTCAAAGACGTCGTAATATCAGCTATTTCTTCTAAAAAGAAAGGTGAAACTGTTTCTCCCTGGAAGCAACCTCAGAATCATTTTCCAAGCCCTTGTATTCTCGCATTTGGAGGGTGGTTATGCCCTGCTTCAAGGCCTCCCACACTCCTCTCTGGGCGATAGAATCACAAACCCCCCATCCTGATGGAACGCCATTGGCTCCCATTGCTGGCCTGCACCATCCTCAAAACCTCATGTACCTTTACTAAGAAATCACATCCAGCATCCATGCTTAGTTTCCAAACGCATTCTCCATCTCTGGTACTTCTCAGCACATCTGCAGGCAAGACAGCATCAGTTTGCTGACAAAGAAGCACAAGAAATAAACAACAAGGCAGCTGACCTTTTCCATACTCCCCATATGCATCAGAAATTCTCAGACGCTACTTCAATTTAGGAAAGAGTGAAGGCACACTTCTTTAGATAACACTACATTACAATGTATTAACAGTCCACAAACCAGCTAACTCCTACTGCTCATTAACTTTATGCTGGACAATGACCATGTACGGGGCTCCACTGCCTTTTGGCTACGTTCACTCTATAGATATACCACATACATATCTACACACAAGGAAGTATTACAATATTTCATTAATTCCCAGTGACATTTTAGAAAATTCAATTGAAATTCTACTGTAAAATGCATTATTGTTTTCAAAGTGCTCCCAATGGGACAACCTACATTTGTCTCTAAAGGATGATGGTGCTGTGTGATTTGATCGATGCATTTTGGTATCACATACTTATTAAACCCAACTATTACCAGCTGTCATTTTACACAGTTTGTTAACTTTGAGATGTGTGAAAAACTGCGGAGGATAAATACAGGGATAACTACAAATATAGGATGAGAGGAATGAGAGGAAGCACTCAAAATTGCTGTTTTAGTGCAAGTAGTTCATATAGACATGGAAAGTGAAGAAACCATAAAATATGTAAGGTATCCAAAGGCATTCAATTTTCACTTATATGATTGTGCTCCTGTGCCAAAATTATACATGGAGTGAACTCCCCTGGTTTGTAAAACGTTGCACCTTTAACTGGGTGAGTCAGATGCAAACCAAGTCAGTGTACCTTTCAGCAGTCTTCAGCACCGTCTCCCACCACATACTAGACACCAGACTCCATGACGCCGGCATTCAGGGAACAGCCCTAGACTAGATTCGATCTTCCCTCTCAGACAGAACACAAAAAATAAGAATCCCGCCCTTCCTCTCAGAACCAACAGAGATCAGATGCAGAGTACTCCAGGGATGCTTCCTCAGCCCCATACTTTTCAACGTCTACATGGTCCCCCTCGCAACCATCATCAGAAAACACAGACTCAACATAGTCTCATATGCCGATGACACCCAGACCATCCTCTCCCTCACCAAAGAACACAATATCACCAGGCGCTGTTTCCAAGAAGGGATGAAAGATGTCACAACCTGGATGAGAAGCAGCTGCATGAAGCTCAACTCGGAGAAAACAGAAGTCCTCATCCACTGCTCCACACACTCCTCATGGGACAACACCTGGTGGACCCATGCCCCCATAAATCCACCCATCCCGATGGACCACACAACCTCGGCCTCATACTCGACTCTTCACTCACCATGAACTGCCAGATCAACACTGTGTCCTCCACATGTTTCCACACCCTCTGCATACTTTGCAAAACCTTCAAATGGTTTTTCCCAATGCCACAATGACCATCACCCATGCACTCATCACAGGCAGACTGGACTACTGAAACGCTTGTTACAACGGAATCACCAAAAAACTCCTCTGAAAACTTTTATTATTTTCTATATTATAACCTTCAATTTGCAGTCACTACTTTTTCGTCCAGTTGCCTAATGTCCCTTTAATGCTAATTGTTCCACGGGGCACCTCAGAGAGCCAGATCTTCATGGAAAACGCATAGCAGCAAACACCCTTAGCTAAAATGCTGGAACAGGATTACTGGGCAAAACAATTAATCTTAATTATGCTAATGAGTTATGCTCATAATGAAATGCATTTAAAGAGCAATTCGTTAAAAAACATATGCAAGATCAATAGTAAAGTAGTCACATTTCAAATCTTTCAGGTGCTGAGTACCATCTGTTTCCAAACAGCACTGTAATATCTTTTGTACTCTTCCACTGATCAGTTGACCAGTTATCCTCCTGTGTGTATAAATACTTTCTGAATTTAAAGGGATCTCACAGTTGAGAAAAAAGCTTACATCATTGTTTTTTAATTGGCTTAACACCTGTTCTATTACAGAAAATGTGCGCCCCTCCAGTGCTCATCAGCACAGCGTCCAAATTAAACTCAGTGTTTTCATCTGCAAAAATAGGAAAATCTTTGCTATGGGATCTGCTGCAGGTTTTCGGTTGGTGACATGTACTAAGACATCTTTTTCAGAAAAGAACTGTAGTAATCTTAAAAGAGCGGCCTTGGTTTGGGATAGTTAGAGATTTCAGATGTTGCCAACCTACAATTTTAATAAGTTAGTGCAAACGTTGTTATTTTGCCAAGCACGCCAGTGTATGCTCAATTTGAGGTATTAGATTGTGTGAAGGGTACACATTGGCAAAACCATCTGTAGGAGAATGTAGTCATTTGAGTGCTGAACAGGTCCTTGTGACATAAAAGGGTGGCATTTATGAGGAGTTCTATGTGCACATGAAAGTTCTAAAAAAAATTAAAATTTGTAAAAATAAATAGTGCAAATTATCCTTAGGTTGTTGCATGAAAAATGGATATGAAACAATGTCTCACAAGCAAACATCAGGCAAGATACCTGGTGATAGACTTTCTAAAGGTACATGAAAGAAAGCTAGAGCAGCACATGTGGTTCCAGGTTCATCAAGTTTCACAGGTTACAAAATTCTTTTTCTGTTTGAACCATGCTCCTGCAATGAAAATGGTACGATATACATAAGCAGTAGAAATAAATCAGAATGTGCAAAATGTAGCAATCGGAATTTGCACTTGGATAAAATTAGCTATCCTCTTCTCTGGCATTCCTAGGCAGTGATATACAATTAAACATGTTCAAAGGCCATGTAGTGTAGCTCCTATTTTCCCAATAGGCTCTGCGCATTGGAATAGTACCTACAGCAGTAAAGGCCTAGACCAGACGTTAACTAGGTCTACTACTGTCGATACTAGACTTAATTTTTGGGTTTGCCAGCTAAGCTCAGAGTTCACTAGAAACTTTCTCGAATGTTCAAGGAAGGGATTAACTCCCCTGATTAGACAAGAAGGGATTTAGTTTCTGACAACCATAGAACATGACAACTTTGCTCTCCCCTAATCAAGAGTCAATCTCAAGAGTCGTGTGAGCACAAGGCAATTATTTTACTCAGTCAGTACGTGCATTCTTAGTCTCATCAGAATGTAGAGAAAAGGAAGAGACGGGCGTGTTCAATAAAAGATGTTATTTATTGATCAGTCTCTTTTCTCGTACAAGAGAAATGGATCGATATTATTGCAATACTTATAGTTAAGTAAAGTGCATACATTAGAAGCAATAGTATAAAATAATACTGTAAAAACATTGATATGGTTTCTGAGCCATATGATGTTTAAAATGATTAAAATATATTTACATACACATATACATTTGACTAAACGTACTCAACTGGTGTTTCTAAATACGCCTACCCCGTGTACCTGACCTAAGTCTAATGCGTGGGCGGGAATAGAAAGTTACAGTTTAGTTTAAGTTTGTTTTTGCCAAGTGAATAACTAAAGAATTCTCTGTGAGGGGTTATTCAGTTCTGTACCTGGAAGTTAGGATGAATGAGGAATGGTATCTCTTTCTCTGCTCTCGATATTCCAGGCTGCCTGCGAGGGCTGCCCGAAAGCGCCGGTGCTGGGTCTCTCGGCTTGAGATAGCAGCGCGTCTCTCAGCGCGTCAGGAAGGCGGGGCTGCTGCCAGCGGGGTCTGCTTCTGCTCTCGGCTTCGGCAAGTATGGCTGCTCCATCTTGTCACCACGCGTGTGTTTGCATAGGGCAAGGTCGGCAATATTTATACCTTAAAGGTGCCGAGATTGACGTAAGGATGGACATAGGTACGTCAATAAAGATGTCATACGACTTGCTCGTTAGCACATTCTTTACTAAAGTTCTCTGTGAAATCAAAACAATGGCCGCACGGATTATCCAGGTTGTCATAGGTTTGATTTGTTATGAGAACGTCGTATGCCTTATCAGGGGCTGGAGGAATGTCGCTTGTCTAATTAGATCTCAAGCGTTATGACCTAATCAGATAACACGTTCCTGTGCCGTAGTGTGACTGCGTCAGATAACGGTATCTGCATCATGGGGGTTTTCTTGCCTCATGGGCTGACTGTTAGTTAACTTGATAGTTAGTTTAACCAGAATAGGGTCAGGAATAGGGGGACTGATTCAGAACCTATAGAAATACACGACACCCACTCCACGCTAACTATGGTCATATCTACTAATCTATGCATAGTATAACATAGTACAACATACTATAGAGTATAGTGTATACCTTACCACCCCAAAATACATAAATGCATTTCGAAATTTTCAAATATACTGAAAAATTGCAGTCATATATATTGTATGCACTTAAGCTATGAATTAAATGCAAAAGTAAACACGCATTGTTATGCATTATTGCTTATTGGTATATGAGAAATACACATGAAATGGCTCTTAATATGGCTATACAGAAAGGAAGTTCGAGACCATTTCATCACATAATAAAATATTTGTGAACCTACCAGCGGGCAGCTAAAGTCTATATAAAGTATCTAAAAATAGAAATCTTAGTTCTCTAGGAATAGTTTCTTACTTTAAGCAGAAGATCAGTGTCCCGGGAAAAAATATGTAGAAAAATATTTTAAGGGGCATGCTGAAAAAATTGCTGTCCGTGAACTGGATTGTAATTGTTCATGTGACTTTATTTTTCAAAGTTGAAGGCCGAATTCAGGGAACGCCGTGTGCGAGTTTACTCAAAAGTCTCTATTTCTGTTCTGGAGAGAACATCATATCATTCAGGCTTTCGAAAAAACTGTCAACAGCTTCATGGGAAAGTTCCACTAAGTCGGAAACAGGGGTAACCATGCATTCGTGCGCATGATTGTCTCCATTGACATTCTGATTCGCATTGCTGACAGAAGGTCGTACCTGTTCGATGTTGCTTTCATCTTGAACTTCACTACTCTTCAATCGCAGTGGTGAAGATTCCAGGAATGCCGTCATCAGGATTGGCAGCCTTTGAGGGCAGCACAAAGCGTGAACCTTGGTAGGAACCAACAGTGTATCTGCATCCACCGGCGCATCCGATTGTAGCGTCAGACAGGTGTCTAACACGCATTCTTCTCCGCATAGCAGACACCTTAGTACAGGTAAAACACATCTTTGCCACATTGGTCGAAATGATAGAAACCAAGTCATGTTTAGGTCTCTAAGCCGGGAGAGTCCCAGGATTTTTGATATCCGGTCCCGGTATCCAATGGCTAGGATCGTATCTTCCATTGTCGCGAGAGTTTGATCTGTGACATGGGTTGCCATAACGAAAAATAAGGACTAGGAATAGGATTCCTGCAATTAGTCCCAGGATCAGGGGAAGTCCGCCAAAAATCGAATGGACGAAATCTGGAAAAATACCCAGTATGGCTTTGAATGGTGTTAATGCCATCGAAAATACTGTCTTAAATACCTTTGAGACCCCAGTGGTATCAGAAATATTTAAGATTTCGCTCAGGATTTCCGCGAAATGTACGGGGGAATTAGTTGATAATAATGTATGTATCTCTGCAGTCGTCCTTGCGACTTGTAGATCATACGTTTCTTTTGATGACGTGAGCCTTGTAGGCGTCTGAAGAAGCACTGTTTTCATTCTGCTTAAAGTGTCTATTCGAATAGAAGTAATTTTCAAACTGGGCCATGCCCTTGCCTCCCTGTCTGGAAAGGAGCTGGGGAACAAAGAACGTCCACAGCACTTGACCTTCGCTGTTGTAGTTACTAGATAAGGAGTCCCGGGCATAAGACTGCAACATCTGCGGTCTACAATAAGAATGTAACTCCCATTATAGAGTCCTTGAAAGAATGGTTCTATTTCAGTTGCAGGTGCGCCTTGCTGGTGACATGAAAGGTTGTATGAATTCCCTTCACAGCTCCATGCAAACTAATTCCGTTACACAGAAGCGTGCCGCTTAGTGACATAGCACAATCGTTGCCACTAAGAAACACTTTCTGTCCTTTATTACTGACACATGCATGTGAATAGGGCAGGTTCCAAGTTGTTTTAAGGTACCCCTTTCCCAATTTCTCGTACATGCCAGCCTGTATATATTTTTGGCAGTATTGAAACCTGAAGGTTGAGATTGGAATATTTATGATTCCGTGGATTATCCATTCACTGACAGGTCGTTCTGACATTGTCATTGGTAATCTTTCTAGTTTTTCAATGCTCAAGATTGTATAATCAGCACCCTTCTGCGCCATACCGATTTGTCTATCAGTAAGGTTAAAGATTTGGAATAGTGACGTTGTGTTGATTAAACGCCAAGGCACATAGCCTGAACGCAGATTTTGTAACGTCCAGCCAAGCTGTACAATGGAACGCAATTGTGACTGTCCATGTTGTAATAACAGTAAGTCTTGCGATAATATATCGATTGCTGAAGACACAATGCTGTCCAATGAAAAAATTCTGGAGGACAGAGTCATTAACCCATTGTCCACTACAGAAAGTGATTTTTCCAAATTGATACGGTCAATTTCCCGTATTCTTTCTGCTGTCTCAATTTGAGTAACCTTCCAGGCCTCATTGTATGCTGCATATACAGAGGCTGCTATGAAACGCTTTTGACGCTGTTTGCGTGGTCCCAGTATGAAATCACGCAAGTCAGCACCATCAGTAAGTAAAGTTAGGTGTTGCTTAATTTCAGGCAGTGTGGAAATCTGCAGCCATTGAAGGCATAATTTGCCCACACTGTAGGTTGTTATTATCCCTGGGTGATGTCTTTGGGGATATCTAGGGTCTGGCCTGGTCATTTTGAAACCCTGTGTTTTATTCAGGAATCTATCTTGACAGTTATTTGTATCTGTGGGCCAGATCAACCATTGTTTCCAATCAGGATGTGTTCTGTTTTGGTTTAATATATGGTTTACGTCTATCTCTTCATCTGTATTAGAGCTATTGCTAAACATTGTTGGCTTCGGAATAGACGGGTTATTTAAATCTTTGATTTTGGCTAAGCCAAGACAGGTGGTTTGTTGAACAGTGTCATTTAAAAATATCATTTGTTCTGGGATCATGCAGGCTCTAAACAAAGCTTCTATACCCTGTACTTGCCATTCTTTTGTACCCCAAACACTTTTCAAATCAACATTTTTGTCCCAATAATCAAATCCAAAAGTATTCATTTTTTCAAAGAATGAATCTGAATATATCAATTTTGTGTTGGTTATCATGGTTTTCATCCCTGTCTTGTTTGACAATTTAAAATAAAATGTTTCAGCATTACTTGTGTTAAAACCTGAAAAATATGAATATTTGCCGTAAACGGTTCTAGAGCTTCCTTTTGGAGGCGTAGCACAATGTTCCCATTGATTATAATTTAAAACATTTCTAGGTTGTGCAGATTTATGCAGAAAATGGTTACCATAATGGTTATAGCAATACATACTATCATAATTTGTAGAACCTTGCAAATAATCATGTTTTGTAAATTTAGCAGACATTACTAAGTCAGACATCATATTGTTAATACTTTCAAAGTCCCAATCATCAGCAAATGAGTTTGGTTTTGCAAAGTCACTCAAAGAGATCTTGATTTGGTGTGGATATTTCAGGATTTCGACCGGACCATAAATTTCATAGTCAGTGTTGTCCCAGGCTACCCCACCAGGTATAGGATTGGCTGTGAAGTTGGCTGAAGAAAGTTCTGGAGAGAGTTCTCTTTTCTCGACGTGTGAAGATGTGTTTGGTTTGAGGACCAAGTTGATGTTCTGACTTGCTGTGTCCATTTTAGCATATTTTCCCTCAATGAAGCGTCCCAAAGTAAATACCATGATGAGCCACAGTATGAGGATAAATGCACCAAAACCCACCCAAAATTCAATCCATGGAGAAACCAGATATGTTTCTTTCAGTTGTTTCAAAAGTTCCTTCGCTTTGTCTTTAAAGGATTTTGATGATGGCTGTGTCTTTGGTTCACTGAAGCCTTCAGAGGAATCATCGAAGTTGATGAAGTAACCAGATGCAGTTCTGTCAATTGTTCCAATTGGTTCAGGATTTTTGTTTTTTGCATTGTCACTTGGTACTTCAGTATAGATTGGTGTGTCTCTGCTAAATGTTTTTATTTGGGTTTTCAGAGGTCTGAGTTCTATTGCATTGTTGCATAGTCCTTCTTGTTCTTCTGTAGGCGTTTCGAATGTGATGAGCCTCTTTGTTAGGACCTCTGTACTGGTAGCAAACCTTGGTGTTCTGCTACTTATTGGGAGTCCACTTGGCCTACTGTTTGTTATTGGCCACATGTTGTGGTTTTACCAGGTCGATGGATACAACTCGGTTCTCCTTTTTTCCAGCAAGTGGCGGTAGTACAACTGATCTTGTCCCGTTGACAGACAAGACAGGAACTGCTTTTCTGTAAGAAGGCCCAAATTCCTTCTTTACCGCGATCTTCTCCCTGACTAGATCCCCGACTTTTGGAATCCAGACAGGTCTTGCTGGGACAGGTGGTGATTCTTCAGTGGTCGTTGGCCGTTGTTTCAACTGTATGTTGCTCAGGTCTTTTCTTGTTTTGTTTAAGTCCTGCAAAATAGCCAAACGGTCTTTGACATCAAAGGTTTTTTCTATTACCACTGAAGTCTGACTATCAAGGTCAGAGATCAACATCCTAGTTCCGAATAATAATTCGTACGGACTGAATCCCTTCAGAGAATTTCTTGGCAAGTTATTTAGACTACGTTGGACACTTATTAGATGTTTGACCCACCCAGCTCCCGAACCTAATATCCTTTCTATTATAGATTGCTTTCTGCCTTGGTTTTTTCTTTACACCATCCCGTACCCTCAGGAAGGAAGTGAGAAGATTCCCGCTGGGCTGTGCTCATTTGGCCATGTTTCCCCCCCAGGCTGGATTGCCTGAGTGAAAACAATGGTCGAACGTAGCATGCTCTTAGCGTATATGCCATTTAGACTCGCAAATCTTGTATAACAGTCCGGACGTCAGCCGAGTGCTGGTGATCTACATTATAAGTGGAAACTAGCCTGTATATGTTAATCGCAAGCCATTCTTTTTGCTGATAATATTATCTGCCTTGATTCGACGAGGTATTAAACTGCTTCTCTCCCCACTGCGATCTCTGTTGCAGTTTGGGCAGTTTTTTACAAACATGGTGTAGTGCAGGCTCATGCCTGGCCACCAGTACCGTGATTGTAATTCTTCCAGAGAATCTTTTAATTTAAGGTGTCTGAGACCCTCGCCCATGTGTGCGTCTGCGATTAACAAGCTTCTCCTGTCCATGTTTGGAATCACTCTATCCCCCACTCCAGGGATTCGAGCAAAAGGGACGGAGTTTGCATCGATTATGTATGTATAATTGAGTGGATAGTTGATCGGTAACGCTGAGCAGTCGCCTTTTGATGACGTTTTCACCGCCAGCATTGTTTCACCGTCAATGTATTTTAATGTACGCTTTTTCCGATCTACGGGAGCCGATTTAGTGGCTGCCGCTGCGGCTGTTTCAGCCAATGAATTCCCCACAACGTGAACGCCATCACGTTGATGACTCAGTGAGTGTGTCACGTGAGTCTTTGGTAGTTCTTTTTGTAAAAGAGCTATTTGTTCCCAGAGCCGTCTCTGCTTTATTGGTGCATCTGTGTCATCTTTGTAACCGTTTTGAATCCATGTCTGCAAATCCTTGTTATATGTTTTGACGCAGTAATATGAATCTGACACTATAAGTGTCGGGAATTCGCGATCCGCATTATCTAGCGCCATTTTCAATGCGATTATTTCAGTTTGTAGTTCTGAATTAGTTTCTACTGAGTGTGATTTTGTTAATAGAGGTCTTAGTTTACCTCCGCGCCACACTTCTTTTGTAATCTCACATGTGGGATTGTATGCATGTTCTCCCCAAACGGAGGGTTGAGCATGTCCGTCTGTATAGATTACACAGGCGTAATGTCGTAGAGGCAGAATGTCGATTGGCAGAGGATACGTCTTTTCAAATTTTAGATTTTTTAATTCTTCTAGTTCTGGATCAAAGTAGTAGGATACTTTGTCCGTTGTGATTGAATTCACCCATTGTATCCATTCCGGATCCAATGTTGTTGATGGTAAATTACACGGTGTTGTTAATGCCTCAAAGGCTGATTCAGCTGTTCTGACTGTGATATGTCTACCGTCAGCTATGTCTTTTTCTCTAGCTATTGCGGTTTGAACTGCTTGAACAATTTTTCCTTTGTTGCTGAATCTCTGTTCAGCTTTTGTGTACAAGTGTGATTTGAATGCAATTGGTACCTTTTCTCCCTCATTAGAGGTTAGGTATGTGAATCCGCATCTCCCTGGGATGATTCGGATCACAAGATTGCGTGTGTTATCACGTGTTTCTAATTTTGTTTTAATTAGCATGTCTGTTTGTAAGGATCTCAAAATTTCTGTGTGTGTTTGAGTCCAACTGGATCTTTTAAAGTCTGGTTTAATTAGATCATAAAGGGGTTTGACCCTTTCTGCGTAATTTGCAATGTATGTTCTTCCGAAATTTAGGAAGCCTAGAATTGACTGTAGGTTTTTTAGTGTTTTAGGAGCTTGGATTACGGCACATTTCTCTAGGAAATTGTCTGCCAGGCTTTTACCTTCACTTGATAACTCATATCCTAAGAATAGGACCGTCAGATGGGCAATTCTGGACTTTTTGAAGTTGAATTTGTAACCCTCTGCAGCGAACCCAAGTATTATGGTGTTCACTCTTTTCAAGTGAGTCTCCAAGTCATCATCTGTTAGGTAAATGTCATCAACATAAGATAATGCTTCATCATCATATAGTTGTAGTAATTCTGTTACTCTCGCTGAGAATACCCCCGGGCTGTTCTTGTACCCCTGGGCTAACCAACAGAATTGTTTTTGAGTGCCATTTACTGAGAATGCAGTTAAATATCTGCTCTCTGGTGCTATATTTTGACAAAAGAATCCATTGGAGATGTCCAAGGTTGTTTTGTATTTTTTGCGCACTATGTTATTCATTAGTGCAGCACTGTGTGAGTTTTGCACTGCAAAGGTTTTGCAACATGTGTTAAGGTGTCGGTAATCCAAAACTAGACGGTATGAATTGTCTGGTTTGGAGACCGGAAACAAAGGATTGTTCATTTGTGAGGTGCAAGTTTCAATCACCCCCTGGTATTCTAGCTGATCTAGTATTTCATTTACTTGTTTTTTAGCTTCTTGCTTAATTGGGTACTGCCTTTGTGCAGTTGGTTGTGATTTTAACTGGATTTTGTGAGGAGGAGAATCCTCATCCCATCCTACATGATTTTTATATAAAGCAGGTGCTAAGGCCACTGCCCACTTTCTAGCAAGTGTGTATTTTTTATGAATTGGTATTTGATTCGAGAAGGCAGGCATAATTACTTCTTCGCCATGAGGGCACTCCCTGACAAACTCTGGTGGCCAGTCTTTTTCAGCTAGAAGGATGTCATAGCCTTTGGAGAGGTTATCCCAAAATAGTCCCCTTATTTTCCTAGTCTTATCTCCCTCTATACGTAATGTTATCTCGTATATCTTGTGGGGCTTGCTAACTCTGGTGTCTGCAGTTTCCACTTGAAGGTATTCATTCGTGTCCACTGTCTCCAGATGATTCATCAGGACTTTGCGAGCTATGCTCACCTCTGCTGCGCTGTCTAGCATTGTCTGAGCCCACTCTCCGTTTTTCAGTTGTGTCCTCAGTATTCTCGGCATTTTTAACTACCTTGATACTGGCTACCTTCTTTTTTGGAAATTGTAATTTCTTTTTTAGCTGAGCAGGTTCCTTGTCTTTGGACTTGGCGTGCTCTTCTGATCGTCCTCTTCTTTCCGATTTCTGCGAGGAATTCTGAAAAGATTGAGAGGGACGTGTATCAATGTCTTGATATCTATCAGGTTTTTTGATATTATCCCTATTTCTAAGGTTATATCTATTCCCAGAGGGGTCACTCTGCGGTGACCTCTGTCTTTGGTTTGGAGATTTCTCTCTTCGCCTAGGAGACCTTCCTCTGGACTGGAATTTCTTTTCTTTAGGATTGGATTGTTTGTTTCCATCCCAGTTCTTTTTTGGTGAATTATTATTATTAAAAAATATTTTTTCTGGACTTGTAGTCAGTTGCGGTTTTACTGGTATTCCACCTAGACTATCTCTGCTTAGTTCTTCATAGGATTTTTCTATGATTCTGGCAATTTCAGCTGGTTGGTCTGCTATATCTGTCTCTTTTAACCTCTGGCGGATCGCCACGTTTGCTGCTTCACCTTTTATGTTGGCTAATAATATAGCCGAGACCTGCTTGAAGTCTTTTAGTAATTTCATACCAAGAGTTAAAGCAGGTTCTGGACCGTATTCATCTTGAATTTGTTTTAGCACATCTGGTATTACCGAAATGGATGGAACACCGTGCGTTTTTGTGTAGATGGAAGCAAAGACTGTACCCCAAGTGTCACAGTCCTCAATGTGTGGTGCGATTCCCATTGGGAGACATATAGTCAGAATCCTGTGTTTTTCCAGCAGGGTGGTGTCAGGAAACACCGCCTCTATTTGGGTGATTTTCTGTGCCAACCAGAATGGTATTTGTTCCCGTTTAGCTGGAACTTTACCTAGGCAGGATTGGATGTTCTGTGGTGTGATTTTATTTGTGTTCCCCTGGTGAGGGGTCAGCTGTGGAAGTTTAATCGCTGGCTGAATTGTTGAAGTCCGCATTACATACTGAACTAATTGTCTATGAATTTTTAGTAGTTGTTTTAGCTGTATTAACAGCTCTGCTGCAGGCATTCTTTCGATGTCTGGATGTGGTGTGTATCCGGCTAAGACCGGCCACGTTGCTCCTGGTCTTCCTAAAGGACCGAGCCTTGTAATGTGATTGTTATGTTTTAGGGCGCCATCAAATAAGAGCAAATGCTCTTGGAATTTGAGTGGTACTTCCACCTCCTCGAAAGGAGTGTACGTTTCAGGAGGTTCCTCTACTTTGTAATAGTGGAAGTACTTTGTTACAGCATTTGCTGCTGGAAAATGTATCCATGAATAGTATACCTCTGTCTGCCGATATTCGTGTGCCTCGATTACGAATATGACTGTGCCACCTCTAGGTGTCAGTCCATTTTCTATAAGTTTTAGAGTTATAGATCTTCTTTTGGCGACCTGGATGAGTATTATATCTGGGTCTGCCTCGAGTGCTGTAGTATCAGCTGCTGCCATTTCAGCTGCTAATCTAGTAGCCTCTCTTTCTTCATCGCTGTCCATTTTACTGACAGAATGGTATTATATTTATTTGCAGATCAGGTTTCTTTATGGAAACAGAGATTAGATGTACAATATTTTGGAACTGTTTATCCTTCAACGTTGACTTGACCAAGAACCATACATAGGAGTTCCCTCCTGCGAGGTTTTGGAGGATATAACCTTTCACCCACTCCAGACGTCTTTGGAGTATTTGGGAAAAGGGGTCTGAGTGAGAAAGCACGACTGAGTTACTCTAAATGTCTTACGTTAGTTTTATCGCCCTTTCCAAACGCGTTGGGCGCCATGTAGTGTAGCTCCTATTTTCCCAATAGGCTCTGCGCATTGGAATAGTACCTACAGCAGTAAAGGCCTAGACCAGACGTTAACTAGGTCTACTACTGTCGATACTAGACTTAATTTTTGGGTTTGCCAGCTAAGCTCAGAGTTCGCTAGAAACTTTCTCGAATGTTCAAGGAAGGGATTAACTCCCCTGATTAGACAAGAAGGGATTTAGTTTCTGACAACCATAGAACATGACAACTTTGCTCTCCCCTAATCAAGAGTCAATCTCAAGAGTCGTGTGAGCACAAGGCAATTATTTTACTCAGTCAGTACGTGCATTCTTAGTCTCATCAGAATGTAGAGAAAAGGAAGAGACGGGCGTGTTCAATAAAAGATGTTATTTATTGATCAGTCTCTTTTCTCGTACAAGAGAAATGGATCGATATTATTGCAATACTTATAGTTAAGTAAAGTGCATACATTAGAAGCAATAGTATAAAATAATACTGTAAAAACATTGATATGGTTTCTGAGCCATATGATGTTTAAAATGATTAAAATATATTTACATACACATATACATTTGACTAAACGTACTCAACTGGTGTTTCTAAATACGCCTACCCCGTGTACCTGACCTAAGTCTAATGCGTGGGCGGGAATAGAAAGTTACAGTTTAGTTTAAGTTTGTTTTTGCCAAGTGAATAACTAAAGAATTCTCTGTGAGGGGTTATTCAGTTCTGTACCTGGAAGTTAGGATGAATGAGGAATGGTATCTCTTTCTCTGCTCTCGATATTCCAGGCTGCCTGCGAGGGCTGCCCGAAAGCGCCGGTGCTGGGTCTCTCGGCTTGAGATAGCAGCGCGTCTCTCAGCGCGTCAGGAAGGCGGGGCTGCTGCCAGCGGGGTCTGCTTCTGCTCTCGGCTTCGGCAAGTATGGCTGCTCCGTCTTGTCACCACGCGTGTGTTTGCATAGGGCAAGGTCGGCAATATTTATACCTTAAAGGTGCCGAGATTGACGTAAGGATGGACATAGGTACGTCAATAAAGATGTCATACGACTTGCTCGTTAGCACATTCTTTACTAAAGTTCTCTGTGAAATCAAAACAATGGCCGCACGGATTATCCAGGTTGTCATAGGTTTGATTTGTTATGAGAACGTCGTATGCCTTATCAGGGGCTGGAGGAATGTCGCTTGTCTAATTAGATCTCAAGCGTTATGACCTAATCAGATAACACGTTCCTGTGCCGTAGTGTGACTGCGTCAGATAACGGTATCTGCATCATGGGGGTTTTCTTGCCTCATGGGCTGACTGTTAGTTAACTTGATAGTTAGTTTAACCAGAATAGGGTCAGGAATAGGGGGACTGATTCAGAACCTATAGAAATACACGACAGCCACTATTATCCAAGGTAGGGGTATAGCTACCAATGGTGCAGCAGGTGCAGTGGCACCAGGCCAAAGAGGCTTGAGGGAACAAGTTGACTCTGATTGTGGCCAGTAGCGGTTCCTGGTGGGAGTGCTACTGGGCAGTGACGTGGGGCGGAGGAGGGGCAGGGTGGGGGGTAGTAAACACCGGAATACGGATGAATGCAGGTAAGTTGACAATTAAATCAATAAAACAAATTCCGTTGTGCGCGCTGCTTCACATCAGCGTTTTATTGATTTTATTGTCAATTTACCTGCATTTATCCGTATTCCGGATATACTATCCCCACCCTGCCCCTTCCCCTCCCCACGTCACCGCCCGGCAGCACTCCCACCAGGAGCCGCTACTGATTTGTGGAAAATTGGCAGTGAATGATGTTAGCATTTAGCTCAAGCCATCTTGTTTCCCGCAGCCATTTTGTCTGCCATGAGCTCACCAAGTGCTCTTTCCTTCTTCTCTGTCATTTACCCTTGTGGTCTGTTCAAAGGACTGGCTATACTTAGCCTCTGCTACTCTGCACATGTTCAGTTGAGCTTGTAGCTGCCCATGCACCTGTTTAGGTCTGTTACTGTCAGGATGTTTCTACTGAAGTCAGCAACTGTTAACTCCTCCTTCTTTGTTGACTGTGCATTTCTGTATGACCATTTATGTATGTAACTCTCATATGTGTGCTTGTACTGCCTTCTTTTGAGCTCCTGTGTGGGTATAAAAGACCCATGGTTCTTTTACTCCTTGTGCTACTTCATACATTACCGAAGGGTGTTGTGTGAATGTAGTTCCACCTCATGAGGTTTCATAAATATATCTTTTAACCTTTCAGTTTCCATGCCAACTTCTATTTACTGGTCTGAGGACTTGTGTGCAGAGAAGGGCGAACCCCTAGCACTCATAGGCCTGGCTGAGGCCCACCTGTGCAGATTGACGCCCAACCAGTGGGGCTCACCGGTGACTCAGATGCCCGACGGAGCGGTCGAAACAAAGGATTTGAATCTCCCTGCGGACGTTCGCTGCCCGAGGAGACCCGCGTCTTGGCACCCACAGCGTTTTTCCTCTCTTTCTGATCTGACCCTCCAGTTGGTGCCGGTCCTCGACTGAGATCTCTTCTGGTGTTCGTCATGCAGAGACCATTTTGTTGATTCAGAACTTGGCAGTTGGAATCTGGAGACCTGTGCTTGGTAAGGTTGTTTGATGCGACAATATGTCATGGAACAATATGTGAATATGTGATGGAAATGGAAATTGGCCAATATATGGGAATGCATGTTAATAATTAAGTTACAATTTATATAGGCAGGTATAAGGAGATTTTTCTCTAATTTGTGAATTATATGTAACAGCACATTTTGTGTTAAGTGCCACTGCTGTATAGTGTGGTATATCTTACAATATTCTAGGGCATGCCTGTTTCAAGCACACTTCGTAGAATGTGTTGCTTTTGTGAAGGTACCGATCAGAGCAATGAGAGAGATCAGTTGACTCCGCTCGAGGGGACACCTAATAGGGACATGTACATTAAAAATGGTATTTCTTCTATAATGTACTGCACGTTATGGAATAAATATACCAGTAATGATCCTGAGTTGTGCAGGCCTATGCATGGATCATTTGATCTTAGAAAGATTCAGGATGTGGTGCAATGTATGTTTAAGCGCAAAAGTAGACAAGACATGTTTGACTGTGTATGAATGTGGGAGAAAGAAGCGTGTAAATGAATGAGAAGAGAGCCAGCTTTGATAGATAAGAAACAACGCAAAAGTATCCATGCGAAAGCACTGGAATTAAAAAATAAAGAAATGCAGGAGATAAAAGAGAGAGAGGATAGGGAACAACGTTTACAGGTAAATGGCCAATACCCTATCCAGCGCCCCCTCTATCCTCTCCTTAACAAACCACAGGATGATTCAATGTTGCTTGATCGTTCTCTGCCTCCATATACTTTTCCTTCTGCTCCTTTCCTTGATTCTGATGATGATGATTCTCCTTCGGATCAGGATAAGCCAGGATCAGATCCTCTGTGAGAAACTCGCTCTATGCTGACCACTGATCATGCGGCTGCCCTTAGATCCGCTGCTCATAAATCTGCTTGTGATAGTATTTCTGCATCTGATCTTTTAGTTGACGTGCAACAATGGCAGGAAAGGGAGCAGTTATATTTTGCGGAAATATTTGCCATAGAAGTAATGGAACGCTTTAGGAAGCTTTCCACAGAGTTAGAGCCTGAGGATATAGCAAGAGATTATAAACAATTGCGTGATGGTCTTTTTCTCCTCCCTCCGGTGGCTAACTTAATGAGACATGTGGTTAAACTGCAAGCTAATGCATTCCGTTTGCGAGAGGAGAAAAAGGCAGCTGCTGCAGCTGCACAAACACTTCAGACCACTGCGATGCGGGCTGATGCTTCAGAGACAGAAAGAATGTTGTAGTTCATGGGAAACCCATGTGGGAAGTCGCACCTTTGTATGTCCCTCCTAAGGGTGCGGGAACAGATGATAATAAAGCTTCCATGGATGTGAAGGGTTATTTCATTTATAATTGGGTCTACACTCCTTGCAGTAGAGTGGATGTCATGGCTATTAAAACTGCTTTGCCCGACCCGTGGAAAAATCTGGCTGCTTTTTATGAGGACGTTGAAGGAGCCATTAGTTCTTGTACCATGACTTTGTCTGATATTGATATGATTTTTGGGCTGATTTTACACCCTGATATGTGGAGGTCTATTTGTAAAGTCGATGATCATACAAGTATTGGGGATGTTTAGAAAGAATTAGAAAAGATTGATGCAGAAAGGGAACCCGCACAGAAATCACATCAGGTAATTTTAGACCTTCCCAAAGTTATACTAGTTATTTGAAAACAATCATTCCTCCTAAAAAGATAGACTGGACTATGTTAGCATCCTGCAAGCAAAAGGCAGATGAATCGGTCTCTGACATCTTCACACGTTTTGAGGAGGCATTCCACAACTTTAGTGGCCAGTCATTGACAGATGACACAGGCAGATATCTGTTTGTCGACAAATTTGTCGCAAATATGTTGCCAGGAATAGCTAGTCGCCTAAATGCCAGTGAAAGTTCATGGACTACGTCTTCCCCAGTCTCGTTTTTGACTATGGCTCAGTATTATGATCGACAGGAATTAGAAGCGAAACGAGGATTCGAAAAATGAGGAGCTGAGAGCAAATGTTATGATTGCTCAGGTTTATGGTCCCTCTTATGGAAATAGTGTTTGAGGCGGACGTGCAATATATCACCCGGGTACACACTCTTGTTCCCGAGCTACTTTGTCTGCTGATCAGTGTGCTTACTGCAGGCACATTGGACATTGGGCTTTTGAATGTCCTCGTTGGCGCCCTCCACAGTATCAGCGTGGTCGGGGACAAATAAGACACCGCCCAGGGACACCAGGACATATGGGAGGTATGGATGATAGTGCAAGATTTAAGACTTGATGGGCGTCCTATACATTCTTCAAATACATTTGATAGGCATAACCAATACCAAATATCTGACTATTTAAATCCGTATTTGAAGGACTCTGCTTATGCATAGGAATGCCTAGGATGGAATAAGGAATCAGTTGAAGTCCCAGTCGATCAGAAGAGTCCTTATGCCCAAGCACATGTTTTGAGTTCTACTGATCGGTTTCTGGTTGATATTAGGATGGGACAAGGAATCAGTTGAAGTCCCAGTCAACCAGAACACTCCCTATGTCCAAGCACATGTTTTGGGTTCTACTGATCGGTTTCTGGTTGATACTGTAGCTCCTTGTAGTGCCTTGTCTAAACAATTGGTTCCAAGGGCTCACCTGTCTTGCTTAACCATTACATCGATAGATTTCAATGGGAAACCTTCCTTTAGCCCACTGTCACAACCACTGGCATTCCATGTTGATAAATTTACTACTCCATGTCCATTTCTGCTTTCGTTCAAAACACCGTAAAATATTGTGGGTCTTGATATGATTTTAGGGCTACGATGCGTTGTTCCCCAGAAGGTGTGCGTGTTATTTTGAATAATAACTACCCGGTGATTGAGAAGTCCTGTCTTATTAGAGAGGATATTGTAGGGCAAATGGTTATTCCACCAGTGCATATTAGTGTCAAGGAGGGAGATTCATTGCCACGATTGCCTCAATACAAAATTTCTCGAGAAGGTGAAGAGGCACTCTTACGCATTGTTCATGATTTTATTGAAGTGGGGGTTGTGGAAGTAGTCCCTTACAATATTTGCAATAGTCCTAGCCTTCCTATTTTGAAGAAAGATAGTGATACTAAAATCTACAGGTTTATCATTGATTTACGAGAGGTTAACAAGATTGTAATGCCACAATACCCGGTAGTTTCTGACATCACAACTGTTCTTACTTTGGTTCCTCTGACTGCCACTACTTTTACCGTGATTGACTTGAAGAATGCCTTCTTCTCAATCCCTATTCATCCTGATAGCCGGTATTTGTTCGGCTTCACTTTGAATAATCGATCATTTAGATTCTGTAGAGTTCCTTAAGGGTATACAGAGAGTCCTAGTGTTTACAGCCAAGCATTGAAACTTGATTATTTTCCTGTGCCGACTGAGGTGGCTCTCATACAGTGTGTTGACGACATCTCGTTGGCCGCTGATACGCCTGAGCAGTGTGAAGAAGGAATGCTGTCATTGCTTTCCTTCCTTGCATCGCACCACCACAAAGTTTCACGGAAGAAATTGCAATATTGTAGACCGAAGGTTACCTATTTATGTCACTTTCTGTCTAAGGAGGGACCTGCACTTACACCAGACCGCATTCAAGCTATTCTAGACTCGCCAGTGCCCCTTACCCAGAAAGTCTATGTCTCAATGGACATTTGAACAAAAAATTAAACAAGTACAGCTGTCAGAGAAAGTACAAAATCTTGAACTCAATTGTGAAAGATAATCTTCTTTAATATCTATAGCAGCCTGCCGACACGTGTTTCGTCACATAATAGTGTGACTCCTCAGGGCTGTTATACTTCGCTTGAGAGAAGAAAGGTCGCTTAGCCGGTGATAATTCCAACCCGGCTGGGCTCTGGACCAAATGCTTCTCAAAGATGAACGTTGTCACTGTGTTCCGGATGAGGCTTGCATCCGGAACACAGTGACAACGTTCGGCTTTGAGAAGCAGTCCGCGATATACCGGATTATCATATTTTCGGACAGACACTGCAGGAAGCGCACCCGCTTCTCTCGTCCAATTATTATCGCGGATGCCACGTTTACCCCTACAGCGGATCCTCCATTATTAGCTTAAAGAAACACGATCTTCATGAGGCAACTTCTCAGAAACTTTGACATTACTACATTGGATGCAATTCGAAATCTACTCGCACTCGAGTTTTATCAGAACCCGGCGCATTCCTTGCTGACACTAACTCATATCATATGGTCCAGAGCCCAGCCGGGTTGGAAGTATCACCAGCTAAGCGACCTTTCTTCTCTCAAGCGAAGTATAACAGCCCTGAGGAGTCACACTATTATGTGACGAAACACGTGTCGGCTGGCAGCTAAAGATATTAAAGAAGATTATCTTTCACAATTGAGTTCAAGATTTTGTACTTTCTCTGACAGCTGTACTTGTTTAATTTTTTGATCAAATATCCATTGAGACATAGACTTACTTTAAAGAGAAGAAATCACTCTTTGGTTGTGTGCAATAGGCATCCTGCTTCTGTGTTCATACACGTAGGTTCCCTGAACCAACGCTTTGAGGGGTTATAGGGCTTATCCCCTCGCTTATATGCACCAACACCTACTAGTGACAATTTTAGTGATTTAGGCATCGATAGTAGTTGAGCGCCCTTCACCCTCATTCTAAAAACCCTGTTTTTGATAGACCCCTTACTCAGAAAGATGTCTCTGCATTCATTGGTCTTACTTCTTTTTGTAGGCAATGGATATTAGGCTTTTCACACATTGTTAAACCCTTGTTGGCGCTTCTGACTTAAGACACTCCAATGCCCCTTCCATGGACAAATGATTGCCAGAATGCTTTCCATCAGTTGCGTCAAGCTCTTTGTTCTGCACCAGTATTAGGCACTCCAGATTACACTATGACTTTTTCACTCTATGTCCACTAGAGAGATGGGTGTGCATTGTCAGTTTTAGTACAGACAAACGGTGACAAGCAACATCCTTGTGGATATTTTTTAGCTGTTCTTGATCCCGTTGCTTGTGTATTGCCTGGGTGTTTTCATTCTGTTGCAGCGGCAGCTGTGTCCATACGTCAGAGTGAACGGATAGTTTTGTCACACAGACTGTTGGTGTTAGTACCCCATGCAGTTGATGTCCTTATGAACCAAACCAAAATGCAGCACTTAATTAGTGCTCCTTTGACAGGATATGAATAGACACTCTTGGCCCCCCATATCACTTTGAAAAGATGTTCAACTTTCAATTCATCTACTTTGTTGCCGTACCCAGTGACTCAGCCTCAGTCACAGGAGTCTCATGATTGTATATACCTTATGGAGGTACAGACAAAGGGTTGTGTTGATTTGCAAGACACCCCCTCTCAAACTTTGATGGGGAACTGTGGGTTGATGGGTCTTGTTTGAAGTTTAACTCAAAGTAGTGCTTGCAACAACAGTGAAAGCATCCCCTAGTGCACAGCTCAATTTTCTCCTGGATCTACCAGGATTCCTTATATGAATGTTCCACAAACATTTAATTGGTCAATATCCTTATTTTATTCCAAACGGTATTCGGATAATTCTGTTCAATTCATATCACTTTAAATTTTCATTTCATCATTATTCATAATTCACATCGTCAGTCCAATGCATTTCGGGTATCTAGACCCTTCATCTGGGACAATAAAGCTGAAAACAAGGTACAGTAACATATTATCAGTATCCATAAAAACTAAAATATAAGTCAAACTAACATAGTGTGTCCAATACATATAGTGCGAAAACAGTGCAAAAACACCTCGTGACTTGGTGCAAAAGCGTGAATGAAACATTGATCTGAAAAAGTAGCCCTCAGGCACTCACACGTATGTAAATATCACATGAGTGTTGTCTACGACGAAGATAGGTTTATAACACTGTAAAACATAGATATCTGTTAGTTTATTTCCTGCTCAAACGCTCGCATCCACTAACTTTCATTAAATGTTCCAATGAACCAAACTCACTTGATAGACGTGAAAGCGTCTCCTTCAGTATTTCCCCCGCCATCCAACTAGCGTATGTGATTTGAACAGTGACCGCATTAGTAGCCAATCATCAAGTATAACACATTGCGTGTGCGTGCAAGGTTTGTCAGCTATAATCTGATTGGACTATCTTCCGATCACATGACCCGAAAGTGTCCAATGACAACTCAAAGTAGGTTACTCATGGCAATGTTACGTAAAAATACAAACAACGGTAAAATAAAGTTTTAGAATATGCAAGTGAAAAAAGTTTTAGAATATGCAAAAAAAATTACGTCAACACGAAGGCTGAATCAAAACGGACACTCAAATGAAACACGTGGTAAAATAGTAGAAGGATAGAGTTCACATCCTACCTTACAGGTTCAAGGCTTGTTCAAAACAGGTCATCAGTTACAGATAACAGGTAAATTCGGTACGATCATTCAAACCAAATGGCTTATGGGAATTTAACAAGTACATCCAATTATTTTCTCGTAATAAAAAGCAGTTATTGTCACGTCCTTCTATTTTTTCAATCACCTCAAGAATAAGATACTGTAACTGAGAAACATTATGATGTGCCTCCTTGAAATGGACTGCTATACATGATTTCATGTTGCCTGTTTTAATGTTTGACTTATGTTCGTTTAGTCTCACTTTAATTTTTCGAGTAGTCTTGCCAACATACACTTTCCCGCATGGACATTTAAGCATGTAAATTACATTTGCAGTATCACAAGTGGCATTGACACGAAGGTTAATTTTATGTCCTTTCATTGGGTGTGGTAGAGTGTTCCCTTTAATGATGTTGTTACAGTGACCACACTGTAGACATGGTCTTGTTCCACGATAACTTTCTTCAGGCATGGTTTTTTTCTTCAGTAATTCTCCCAGATTCTTGCCTCTGGTAAATGCAAAGATCGGAGATTCATCAAAAATGTTTTTAAAGTCTGGTTCTGCTTTCAAGATTTTCCGATGGTTTCGAATAATTTTTTTGAATCTATAACTCACTGTTGAGTATTATCAGCCTGATTCATGAAAAACGGGATTTGCGAGTCTCAAATAGCGATAAAATGCGAACCGCTATTGAGAACTCGCAAATCAGAATTCATGAAGATTACCGGTAAAAAAAAGCGATTCGCACGCGGGCGCAAATTCCGTTAGCGATTAATGATAATCGCAGAATAATCGCTATTTCCGGCTACCCACATCGGGATTGCGAATCGCAATCTCGCGAGATCGGGAAAACAGGAAGTCGCATTTCGAGCACAGTGATGACATCACAACCAGGAAGCAGGCAGTTCCCACCCCCATTCACCACAGTGAGGCAGACCTGGAGGGAGCAAGTGGGAAAGCTGCTGCTATTCTGGTGATTTCTAAACTGAAACTATTCTGCTGCCATGTCAGAGGAACCTGTTCCTGGCCCCAGCAACAACACAGGGCGGAAGAGGAAGCTCAAATTTTCTGAGCAGGAGCTCGAACATTTGATTGAAGGGGTGGTGGCCAACCACGAAAAACTCTTTGGCAAAGACTCCAGGAAGGTCCCGGAGCAAGAAAAAAGGAGGATCTGGCTGGGAATAGCCTCCACTGTCAACTCCGTGGGTGTGGCCGATAGGTCACTTGAGGAGCTGAAGAAAAGATGGTATGACCTCCGAGGTCGTGCCAAGGAGAGGGTGGCGGAGCGCCTTGGAGAGTCATCGGGCACTGGAGGTGGCGGACCTACAGTCCCTCCTAACACACCCTTGGAGGACCAGGTGGAGAACACCCTTCAGAGGGAGGCGTGCGTTGGCGTCACACGTCTGGACTCCTCCCGCCCCACCCAAGACACCCAAGGTAAGTGGCATGCGACTGCAACCCTGTCCCCTATGACCGTCCCTGACCAAATAGGCTCACATAATGTCCCTTAGTCATGCCATTGTTGCACATCAGGAAATGCCCTGAAGCATTGTGGGAGATGTAGTGTGGCCACAATGTAGTAGTACCACAATACAGCCAGACAGGTTCCAAAGTACGCAAATCCACAGCCATTCAGGGAATGTCACCCAGCATGCATGTAACAACAGCACGTCTGACAGTCACATGCAACTAATGAGTGTCCACTTACCCTCACAGGTGGCGCAGAAAGCAGCGACAGTGAAAGGCTGCAAATAGATGAGGAGGCCCAGGAGGAGGATTTTCCACCACAAACCCAGGCACCAGCCCCTGCCGCTGCTACAACACCAGCAGCCAGGCCCCCCACCATTGTGCCCCCTGCATCTAGCGGACCACCGACAGCCACAGCCAGGCCCGCCACTATTGTGCCCCCTGCATCTGGCGGACCACCGACAGCCAAAGCCAGGCCCGCCAAAATTGTGCCCCCTGCATCAGGCGGACCACCGACACCCACAGCCAGGCCCGCCACTATTGTGCCTCCAGTCCCTGCCGCACCAGCAACGCCTGCTGTGACACCACCAGCAGCTGGTGCTACAACATCTGGGCCTGCGACAGCGCCAACACAGCGGCCAGCCACAGTGACAGGCCAGCAGAGCAGGCGTGGGAGGTCTCGCCATCACACCACTGCTGCAATCAGCAGGAGGGGCAATGGACAGAGTCATGCTTGTATGAGCGTCGAAAGACGCATGTTGAGAATACATCAGCGCCAGGCACGGCAGCACGGTGCCATTCAGCTCCAGCTCCACAAGATTGGGCGCAATGTGGCCGGAGTGGGAGACCGCATGGACCGCATGACGGCGGCCATGGCAGGTGTGGGGGAGGGAATGGCCCGCATGACTGCAGCCATGGAGGCCAACACCGCTGCGATGACTAAGCAGCGCAGTGCAGCACGCCGGCGCCACCACCAGCTCATGAGCCGGCTGGCCTCCTACAGCAGGTCCAATTATGTGGCAGCGAATGCCACTTCACAGTTGTCGCGGCGGTCACTAGTACAGCAGCACCAACTCGTACAGTGCTGTGAGGACATGACCAGGGTCCTGGAGCACCTCACCACGGCGGTTACGGCACTACACCCTCCTGCTCTACCTGCCACTGTTGGGGGTGATGATGGCAGTGAGGGGGCATCCAGCATCAGCAGCCACTCTGCCACACTAGTCCCGCCACTCAGGCGCAGCACCAGGGCAACGCCAGGTACAGGTGCCCCGGAAGAGGAAGAGCCTCAGAGGCGCTTGGGCGTAACGCGCGGGAGGCGCAATTGACTTATTCAGACAATTACAGGCACAGGCTGACTATAAGCCTGCCCTGTCCTTTGACACTGCAGTATGAAGTAATACTGTTAGTAGAAAATAGTTGTACTGGTGACATTTTTTGTGAATGAAACAAATATATTTATTTTGCAGCACACATTAGCGTTGTGTCATCATTACATTTTGCATGCAATTGTGATTTGTGGGGTGAGGGAAGAGGGTGGCCTAGAAATTGTTCTCTGTGATGTGGTTGAGACGTCTGTGGCCTTCAGCTGGGTTCTCCCCGCGTGCATGGTGCGCATGTGCAGGTGGCCGGTCGTCCCCTTCTGATTCACTGCCAGAGATGTCAACAGGTATCCGGCGCTTGGTTGCAATGTTATGAAGTATTGCACAGACAGCCACAATGCGGCAGCACACTGCAGGACTGTAATACATGGCCCCACCTGTCTTGTGCAGTATGCGGAACCTGCTCTTGAGCAGGCCAAATGTCCTTTCTATACAGTTCCTTGTCCGAATGTGCGCAACATTGTAGCGCCGTTGCTGAGGTGTGGCAGGGTTGAGGTAAGGGGTCAGGAGGTATTCCCGTAGGGCGTAGCCACTGTCACCTGAATGAGAGGAGCAGATGTTGATTGCCTGTGCTGCGCAGTTACTTCATAGCAATGTGACATTGTCGACAAAGTGTACTTACCAAGTAGGTGTCCTTCCCCAAACGCTCCCCTGAGCAGTCGTGTGTGGAGTCCGCTGTGCCGGAAGATAAAGGAGTCATGGGTACTCCCTGGGTACTGGGCGACAATGTCAGTGATGTAGGTCTTAGCATTGCAGACCATCTGTATGTTGAGGGAGTGGTAGGACTTTCTATTGCGGAACATATACTCCGTGGCAGCTGGTGGGCAGATGGCGACGTGGGTACAGTCTATGCATCCGAGTACATGGGGAAAATGGGCTACATTGTAGAATTGTAGCTTTGTCAAGTCCAATTCCTGTTGGCTCGTGGGAAATGTGATGTGACGGTGTAGCTGGGTGAGCATGGCGTCAACGAAAGTGTGGAGGCAGCGTGACATGGTGGGCTGGGATATCCCCCCAGCAGCCGCTACTATGCCCTGGAAACTCCCGGAGGCCAGGAGGTGCAGGCTACACAATACCTGCACATGTGTAGGCACCGCATTGGTTCGCCTTGTTGGGTGCTGCATCAGGGGGTCAAGGTCATGTATCAGCTGGATTATCATTTCCCCATTCAGCCTGTATTTAGCAAATATCTGCTCTCTGGTTTGGCCCAGCAAGGTGACCCGCTGGCGGAAAATCCTTTCCTGCATCATGCGTCTCCTCCGTGCTGCTCGCTGTAGCCTTCGCCGCCTCACCACCATGTACATTCCTGGCATTGTGGAACGCCTAATGCTGCTGCTGAATGTCCTTATGTGTGATTGGTCAGGCCTGAACCTGTTGGTGATTGGCCAACGGTTTTTCAAATGTAATTAATTCATGGCTTTTATGGTTACCACCTGCTTTGAGTTGTCCTTAATTTGCGCCGCGCAAACAGCGTTTTTGTTTTTTTTCGCTATTAGAGATTTTTCATGAATGCCGATTGAGAATATATTGCGATTTCGCTATTTATTTCGCAGATTCCGTGGTTGGTCGCTTTTTCCGATTCGCTAGTGCTCGACTACCGGGAATCTGCGATTTTTATAGCAAATTCGCTATTATGTGTTAGCGTATTCGCTATTATGTGTTAGCGAATTCGCTATTTTGTTGTTGAATGCCAATTACGTAAATTGCGCCCGCTATTGCATTTTCGCAGCGATTGCGGGCGCAATTTTGCTTCATGAATCAGGCTGTTAGACACTATGGTCATTCTCTTGTCTTTGTCTTTGATGCGTGTCTTTAGCAAGTCAGTTCTCTGTATGTTGTTAACTTTTTGTTCTGCTTGCTTGATCAAAATATCAGGATAGCCTCTGTTGCGAAAACTGTCACCCATTTCTTCAATTTTCGTCCGAGCTTTTACTGGATTTTTTTTTTCTTTTTTTTCACTTGCATATTCTAAAACTTTTTTCACTTGCATATTCTAAAACTTTATTTTACCGTTGTTTGTATTTACGTAACATTGCCATGAGTAACCCATTTTGAGTTGTCATTGGACACTTTCGGGTCATGTGATCGGAAGATAGTCCAATCAGGTTATAGCTGACAAACCTTGCACGCACACGCAATGTGTTATACTTGATGATTGGCTGCTAATGCGGTCGCTGTTTAAATCACATACGCTAGTTGGATGGCGGGGGAAATATTGAAGGAGACGCTTTCGCATCTATCAAGTGAGTTTGGTTCATTGGAACATTTAATGAAAGTTAGTGGATGCGAGCGTTTGAGCAGGAAATAAACTAACAGAAATCTATGTTTTACAGCGTTATAAACCTATCTACGTCGTAGACAACACTCATGTGATATTTACATACGTGTGAGTGCCTGAGGGCTACTTTTTCAGATCAATGTTTCATTCACACTTTTGCACCAAGTCACAGGGTGTTTTTGCACTGTTTTCGCACTATATGTATTGGACACACTATGATAGTTTGACTTATATTTTAGTTTTTATGGATACTGATAATATGTTACTGTACCTTGTTTTAAGCTTTACTGTCCCAGATGAAGGGTCTAGATACCCGAAATGCATTGGACTGACAATGTGAATTATGAATAATAATGAAATGAAAATTTAAAGTGATATGAATTGAACAGAATTATCCGAATACTTTATGAATAAAATAAGGATATTGACCAATTGAATCTTTGTGGAACATTCATATAAGGAATCCTGGGAGATCCAGGAGAAAATTGAGCTGTGCACTAGGGGATGCTTTCACTGTTGTTGCAAGCACTACTTTGAGTAATATTTCAAGACGCCTAAGACGAGAGGTGCCTCCCGAGCAGCACGCTCGAAATTAATGAGACGTTCTTGAAACAGACTTGTTGAACTTTCTACCGAACTAAAGGTTGTGCGCTTTTACCTCTATTTTCCTCACCTACGGTATCATTTCTTGTTTGAAGTTACCAGATGGCACGACAACAGCTGCATATGCAGATACAACACTTCAGGTGGTAGTTGAGACAGCTCGTATCCCACGGAAGTCAGGTCAGGCAGCTGAGCTATTGCTCTCTGTAAACATTTATACAGATAGCCACCATGCTTTTGGAGTGGCGCATGATTATGGGTTACTCTGGAAGGAACAAGGCTTTCTTACATCCCACAGGATGCAAATAATGCATGGAGAATTGGTGCATAATCTTTTGACTGCCTTGACATATACAAAGAAAATAGCCATTGTTAAATGTAGAGGAGACAAGAAAGTGACTGATAAAATAGGACAAGGCAATCCCTTCGCAGATCACACAGCCCGTGAAACTGCAATGCAGCGAAGCACCACATCCATGTACGTAGTGACGTCACAGGCTGAAAGTTGGCATTGTGTTAGGCAGGAAGTACTAGACATGCAGAGATCTGCTTCTGTGGAAGAACTTGAACAATGGTCCAAAGAAGGAACATTGGATGATGAGGGCTGTTGGCGAAATAAAGAGATGAATAATTGGAAACTGCTCACAGCCTATTCACAACCTATGATTCATATGGCACATTGGGACGCCACATGTTGGAGTTTCCTCGATAACGAAATTGCTCACGCAAGTTTGGGAGCATCCAGAGATTGCCGGCATGACTAAAAAGACAATACAGTCCTGCTTGATTTGTCTTCAGTATTATCTTGGTAAAGGGACGCAAACTCCTACAGGAGGGTTTGCTATACCAACTGCACCTTTTGAAGTTTTGCAAATGGATTACATCCAGCTTCAACGCTGTAACAATTTGAAGTATGTTCTAGTAGTGGTATGTGCTTTCAGTAAGTGGATAGAAGCAAGCGTACCCTATGAAGGATAATACAGGTCTTTCAGAAGAAGCTTCTGAAAGAATTCTTCCCAGATTCGGTGTTTGCAAACTTTTCTGGAGTGAAAAAAGGACCCGACTTTGTTTGACAAGTTGTTGAAAATGTCCAGAAAGGATTAGGGATTAAGCAGAAGATTCATGCTGTCTTCCATCCACAATCGTGTTTAAACAATCGGAATCCACCTTTCGATGGACAGGTTTCCCTAGGTGGGGAACACCCAGTGTTGGTAAAATAACCCTCACACACCATAAGGACCCTTGGTGTCATGCTTCATCATTGGGGTCTATGCACCCCTCTGCGGGATGCGGCGTGCTGCGACCTACGACTACGCGGGAGCACTTAGTTAGATGGCTATGTGTGGTGCGTGTGAGGGGTTTAAATTATGTGCGTGAGTAGTGAGGTTATAGGTGAGTGGTAGTTAAAAAGGACCTGGCTTGTGCGGTAAACTAAAAAATATTTAATGGGCCCCCGGGCTGGTACTATTAAAAGGTGTGAGTGGAGGTGCTGTATGCAGGACAATGTGCATCACCTCCTGTGTGAGTACATTCAAGTTGAAACAGCTGATACCAGGGTTAGTGTACCCCATACGTTATATGAAGTAATGCTCCGGATGGAGGGAGACATAACTAGGAAAATAGGAGCACTCTTTTGGCAAAGCTCTCTAAGGGTTATGACATTCTTCCAGCTGAAAAAGACTGGCCACCAAAATTTGTCAGGGAGTGCCCACACGGCGAAGACATCATTATGCCAGCCTTCTCGAATCATATTCCAATTCACTTAAAATACACCTATGCCAGAAAATGGGCTATAGCCCAGGCTCCAGCATTATATAAAAATCATGTGGGATGGGATGAGGATTCTCCTCACGACAAAATCCAGTTAAAATCACAATAAACTGCACAGAGGCAGTATCCAGTTAAGCAAGAAGCTAAAAAACAGATCAACTTAAATACCAAGGGGTGATTGAAACATGCACCTCGTCAATGAACAATCCTTAGTTTCCTGTCTCCAAACCAGACAATACATATCGTCTAGTTCTGGACTACAGACATTTAAATTCCTGTTGCAAAACCTTTGCAGTACAAAATGCACACAGTGCAGCACTGATGAATAACATTGTGTGCAAAAAATATAAAACCACATTAGATATTTCTAACCGTTTCTTCTTTCAAAACATTGTACCTGAAAGCAGGAACTTGACCGCTTTCTCAATCATGGGGACACAGCGTCACTTCTGTCGTCTCCCACAGGGATTCAAGAATAGTCTGGGGTTATTTTCAGCCAGAGTAACACAGTTACTACAAACGTGTGATGATGAGGCATTACCTTATGTCGATGAAATCTATCTAACAAATGAAGATTTGGACAGGCAATTGAACAGGGTGAACACCATAATACTTGGCTTTGTCTCTGAAGGGTATAAATTCAACTTTAAGAAATCAAGAATTGCCCACCTCCACATCCTTTTTCTATGATACGAGTTATCAAGTGAAGGCAAAAGCCTGGCAGCCAACTTTTTAGAAAAGTGTGTGCTGCTCCAACCTCCAAAAACGCTGAAAAACTTACAGTCAATTTTAGGTTTCCTAAATGTCAGAAGAACATACATTCTAAACTACGCAGAGAGGGTTAAACCGCTCTACGAATTGATCAAACCTGATTCCAAAACTACTAATTGGACTCGAAACCACACAGAAATTTTGCGTTCAGTGCAGACAGACATGCTAGCAACATCACATTTACAAACACGCGTAAATATACGCAACCTTGTAATCAGAATAATCCCTGGAAGATGCGGATTCACATACTTAACCTTTAATGAAGATGAAAAACTACCAATTGCTTTCAAATCACACATGTACACACAAGCTGAAATGAAATTCACTTCAACAGAAAAAATTCTGATAGTGGTTCAAACTGCAGTAGCAAAAGAGAGAGCTCTCGCACTGGGTAAACGCATAATGGTCGTTATTTCTGTACCTGCCTTAGAGGCAGTGACAAAAGCAAGCATTCCGAATGCTAAGGCTTTACATCCACGATGGATACAAAGGGTTAAATCTCTTGCTGCAACAGACGTTGAATACGTTTTTGACCCCTACTTGAAAACTCAGGAATTTCTACAATACGAGCAAGAATGTCCTCTGCCTACTGAGATTCTGCCTCTAGAACAGTACAAATGTATAATTTATACAGACGGATCAGCACAGCCCGCAATTGGGTGTAAACAAGCTTATAGTGCTGGGTGCGCGATTGGTAAAGGTCGTTGGCGCTATGGTAAATTCCGACCTATGGTCACAAAAACACAATCTCTCGGAGACTGTACAGCTCAGAGACCTGAACTACAGGCTCTCAAGATTGAAAATATCGATCGCGAATTCCCCACACTTATAGTGTGCGATTCGTATTACTGCGTTCAATCTTACAATCAATACTTGCAGAACTGGGTTCAAAACGGTTTCAAAGATGCAAAAGGTGGCACAATCAAGCATAAGTTGCTTTGGGAACAAGCAGCACAAATACAGAAAAAAATACAAAATACTCAAGTGATCCATACACTGAGTCAGCATGATGGCGTTCACATTGCAGGGAATTCATTGGCTGATGAAGCCACGAAGGCAGCTGGGCAAACGGCTTCCGTTGCTGCAATT
Source organism: Lissotriton helveticus (assembly GCF_964261635.1). Lineage (NCBI taxonomy): Eukaryota > Metazoa > Chordata > Amphibia > Caudata > Salamandridae > Lissotriton > Lissotriton helveticus. Next base: position 747,298,519 of record NC_136059.1, on the reverse strand, counting down.
ACTCGTTCAGAAACAAAAATAGACAGCGAAATAATGCAGGCTGTTGCCGCTTCCAATAAAGACAGCGGTGAAACGTTACCAAAAGGCTTTCCAATCTAGTACTCATGTATAACTGATGTAAAAATTGTTCCTTTTGCTCGAATCCCTGGAGTGGGGGATAGAGTAATTCTAAACATGGAACATAGATTAGGACTAATCTTAGCAGCACATGAAGGGCTCGCCTCTGCACACGCAGGTGTTTCAGCCACAGTCAAGGAATTTAACAAGTCCAGTGAGTCCAACTCTTGGGACCCTTTACAGTACTACCCTCATAACTCAAAATGCCAACTATGTAGAAACAAATACATAATTACACAGTAAAGGAAATGGTGAAGACACAAATGCAAAAAAGCATCATATTGTATATTAAAAAATAAACAGTTTATTACAAATCAATAAAATCACAAATATTTCACATCAATAAAATGCCATATGTTAGAATAATTTCTAGGTCGTTATTGTTTAAGGAAAAGGTTAATCCTTATACACACATAAAATCATACAGGGTCATGTTATTCACAATATATGCAATTAAAAAAATCACAATTGTCAAAGATGTCCAATTATCAAAGGTTGTCGATGCAGCGTTTCGGTGTATTATGATATCACCTTCATCAGGACAAAACTGTTCTATGCAAAGAAAACATACTATTAGAAACATTCTTAACAAAAATTTATAAAAAAATGTTTAAAAAAAAAAGACACTTTCTTTATTTTTCAATGAGGTACTTCATGTTTTCACCATAATAATTAATTACATATTTTACAATAGAGGGCATTGTTATACTTAAATAGCTTACACATTCGAGTTATGTTGGGTATGACAAGTGGGTAAACAGTTTGGAGTGACTACCTATCACTCTCAGATAGCTGGGGCTAAATCGCTTAATATGCATACCTGCGGGAATTGATTGGCCCTCTCGTCTTAATTGGAGATAGTTTAATTGGTGTATCTCAATGGATAAAGACTCTGATATAGTCCATTTAGTATCACGTTCCTTTCTGTGAAGGGACATAAAGTTATGCACAGTGACTAAGCACTCAAATGGCCAGACTTCATCTTTTTACTTGTTAAGATACTGACCACGTTTTATTCATAACATTTGAAGTTACCTGTTCTATTCAGGAACCCAGTGGTGAGGGTGTTGCTGGAGGGGTGCCATCGCGTATTTTGGGAGTAACTACCTATAACAAAATACGTGCACTTAAACACATGGTGCCCTTCATGATACACGACCAATAATCTTCTAGTGTAGGTAAGTTTATATTAACTATGGTACTCACCCACAACAAAGGGTTAAACGACCCTTACTACAGCGTGATTGGGTTCTTTTAATTGTCGATCAGCGCTGAGTTTTCGTTCCTTACGTCTTATTCAATTTGACCTGTGTGGGATTATAACAATTATATCTCTTTTGTTCTGTTGTATCACTATCGTGTAATTATTTTATTACAAATCTATTTGGTTAATTTGCAGAGACTGCTATGCTAGTGACTGCTGTTATGTTTATTTCCACATTGGAGCTATAACAACTTAGGGTGTAAGCATTACGATTAAATTTACTGATCTTTTTCTGACCCACAATTAGTAGTGTACTACTACGAAGAAAAAACTTTTCATTGGGACACATATTTTTTATACATCGTAAGCCAGAGATATTTGCTTCTCCCGCATTTTTCTGCCTTTGGTTTTAGTCCGTCTTAGAAATCATTACCGTAATGACGATATTACTTTTTTGGGTGATTAGATTGATGCTATCGGTACTTGATTAAGACAAATGCACGGCTAGGGAGACATTTACACACTGCCGTATGGAGTGCGATGGCTACCAGTCGAGTTATCATTACACCACACGTCCGCCAAGTGAAACATTTACGTAGTGCCGCGTTACCGGTATTTAATTAAGACAAATGCACGGCTAAGAAAACATTTACATAATGCCGTGTAGAGCACGATGGCTGCGGGTCAGTTTATAGTTAGACTACACGTACGGCTAGTGTAATATTTGAAATGATTACAAAATGCTGCGTGAAGCGCAGTGGCAGCAGGTCCTACCTTTTTCCTCAAGGTCGGCCTCCCTGCGCCCCTCTCAGCTCCTCCTCTTCTTCATCAAAGATTGTGTTCTGCTAGCTCCAAAGTACTTGGTATTTAAGCAAGTTATCGCGGTATTTTTTGGGGTCAGCTTACCGCGAGAGGTTGCTCGCAGTTTTACGTGAATGCCGTGCAACTCATCATTGCAGAACTACTCATGCAGTTTTTTATCTCTATTTTGCTCAGTCTGGGTTCATCATCAATATGCGCTGCACGTTTGAAGAACTACAATTGTAGTTTGTTATTGTATATCGCGTTCCATCGTAGTTTGCACAGGCTATTGATGATTTCAACCTAATGTCTAACGCTTATGGTGTTTATAAGTTGGCACATAATGTCACCATTTCTGTGTCACACGTTACATATTTGACTATTAGAATCTGGTTCTCAAGTCCTAAATACCTAAGGCTCGTTATAAGATCCTTTCCCAGTCCTCTTTCGTATTCAGTCCATCTCTGACTGAGTTAAATTTGGACATAAAGAATTGTTCACGTTTTTTCCTTTTTATGTCAGTATTTCCTCCTCTGCTGCTTTGGGTGGTTAGCTCTAGCCCACACCAGCTTAAATCGTTTATACCATGTCCTGCTGTTTTCCAATGGTCTGTAAGAGGGGCACCAACTTTTTGGCAGCGAATGGCAGATTTATGTTCATTGATTCTTAATCTTATTTCGCGGGATGTTTCGCCTATGTATATATACTCACATGGGCATTTGATTAAGTACACCATATTCTTGGTCCTACAGTTAATGAACAATTTTATTTTATGTTTTATTTTTTTGTGTTCTACACAGTCATCTTTAATGATATTCGCACAGTTTGAGCCGTTGCTGCATGGAAACGTCCCCTGGGGGAGTGGCTTACTGTCAATCGTCGGTTGCTTGATCTTATTGTCTTCCCGATAGGTATGCACTAAACTGTTCTTAATCGTTCGGTTGCGTCTAAAGGCAAACATTGGTTTCTGAACTTTCTCTTTATTCTTTTTGTTCACAAGGTTCCAGTTACGGTTGATTATGTTCTTTATTTTGTTGCTAATTCCACTATAATTGCTCACAAATACTAGCCTTTTCTCTGTTTGCGTATCTTTATTTTTCTCTTGGAAAAGATTTTCTCTATTGAAGTATCGTGCTCTTTTGAACGCTTGTTCCACAGTGTAATTATAAAAAAAAAGATACTGGTGGCCGCGCATGAGGAAACAGACCAGAAACTATGTTTTGGAATGTGAAATCTGCCAGAAAATAAAGGTTTCAACAGTGAAAGGCCCGGCACAGACGCCACTTCTAATTTCAGATAAACCATTAGCTTGCGTTTACCTGGATCACTGCGGTCCCTTACAGAGGGATGGTAACTATAAATATATCATGGTCGTAGTGGATTCATGCTCAAGATTCATTTGGATGTGGCCTCAGCGCTCGGCTGATGCCCGAACTGTTATAAAAGATTTGCGAGTCTTTATCGGCACATACGCAGTCGGCACACTACATTCTGACCAGGGTCCTGCATTTAGCTTCAAAGCTTACAAGGAGGCCATGGCCAATCTGGGCGTTGCATTGTGGTATTTGAGTCCCTTCGATCCTGAGGGAAATTCTGTAGTGGAAAGAAAAAACCAGGACATAAAGCAATCTCTAACAGCTAGGGTATTAGGCTCGGGTGAGGGGTGGGTGAAACATCTAATAAGTGTCCAACGTAGTTTAAATAATCTGCCAAGAAATTCTCTGGGTGGAATCACTCCATATGAAATTGTTTTGGTACTAGAATGCTTGTCCAGGACCTCGCTTGTCACACTTCAGTGGTAGAACAAAAACCCTTTGATATCAAAGAACTTTTGTCTGTTTTGCAGGACTTAAACAAAAAAAGGAAAAGTCAAAGTAACACAATACAGAAGCCAATGACCACTGAAGGAGAACCACTCGTCCCAGCAAGGTCTGTCTGGATTCCAAAGATTAAGGATCTAGTCAGAGAAAAGACAGATAAGAAGGAATTTGGGCCTTCTTACAGAAAACCAGTACCTGTACTAGCAATCCACGGATCAAGAACAGTGTTACTGCCATCCCTTGCTGGAAGAAAAGAGAACAGGTTTGTATCTATCGACCTGGTCAAACCACATCATGTGGCCGATAATAAGTAGTAGGCCCAGTGGACTACAAAGATGTAGCAGAAGACCAAGGGCGATATGTATCAAGCATTTTCGCATTCGCAAAGGCCGAAAATCGCCGAATTTCTGTGTTTGCGAATGCGAAAATGCTCATCGCATGTATGAATGCAAAACGCATTGAAATTAAGGAATCGCAAAAAATGCGATTCCACCGTTTGCGAGAAGTGCCAATCTGCGAATAAATAGCGATATTGCTCATTTGCGAATTCCAAAATTGCGAAAAACGCAAAAGCAAAATCGCAAATATTTGGAATCGCAGAAAAATCGCAGATCAGCTATTTTCACAAAAAATAAATCGCAATGAGATGTATGAAAAATTCGCTAATAGCGATTTTTGGAAATTCGCAAAATACAGAATCGCAATTACCACCAAGTAGGAGCAGGTGGTAACCAGGTGCAAACTATTTAAGCAGCAACAGAATTCAAAAAACTGTTTCCCACAATGGCGGGCCTCTACATCATGGCAAGGAGGATGCGTTTGAGAGCTGCTGCACAGAGGAGGCTACGGCAGGAGAGGATATTCCGTTTGCGCGTGACCATCTCCCAGCGCCTTGAGGAGGAGCTCTACACACATTACAGGCTTGAGGAAGACAGCATAAATGATTTAATAGCAGGACTCAGACCCTACCTTGAACACCCCACACGCAGGACAAATGCCATCTCCACAGAAATACAGGTCCTGTGTTCATTACACTTGTTGGCACCTGGAAGTTTTCAGGGGGTGATTGCCTCAGTAGGAGGGGTGTCCCAAAGTGCCCTATCGCGATTCTTCCATGCCTTCCTAGATGCCATGGTTCAGAGGATGCCACGTCACATTTACTTCCCCAGCACACCACAGGCAATAGCACAGACAAAGCAGGACTTTTATCAAATCTCACATTTCTCACACGTGATAGGATGCATAGATGGGACACATGTTGCTATATCCCCGCCCTCAGGCAATGAACACATCTTCAGAAACCGTAAATGCTACCACTCACTGAACATTCAGGTGGTGTGTGATGCACAACACATCATCACAGACATCGTAGCAAAGTACCCTGGCAGCACACATGATGCATTCATCTTCCGACACAGTGGGATATATCGTAGACTCTCAAGAGGGGAGTTTGGCGAGGGATACCTACTCGGTAAATACCTTCAGACATAGGGGTCATTAATACCAACTACCATGTGCATGTCACAGGCTGACATATTTGTATCTAATCCACAGGTGACAGTGCTTATGCAGTACGGGATTTCATCTTGACTCCCTACCTCAATCCCAACAATGCAAGTGAACGCAGGTACAACAGGGCACACACTGCTACCAGAGGCACCATCGAAAGGACATTTGGGATCCTTAAAAGCATATTCCGGTGCCTCCATAAAAGTGGAGGTGCACTCCAATATAGCCCCAATACGTGCTGTAAAATAGTGGTGGCTTGTGCCATGCTCCATAATATTGCCACGAGAAAAGGGACACCAGTGGAGCTGAGTGACTCAGGATCCTCTGATGTGGAGGGGCCTGGACCTGGACGTATGGTAGCTGGTAGAGCTGTTGCAGCGGCTGGGCGCCAGAGGCGTGATGAGATTACGCGCAACTATTTCTAGGTAAGAACAAACGACACAATGCCAAGTAATATAAGTGTGAATGTAGTTTTTAATCCTTAATAGCAGGATTTGCACTAACTCAAAACGTACTGCATTCAAACAAGAAATATTTAGCACACGTTACATTCACAGTGCCCAAAACAGTAAAGGTGTGCCTCACAAGTTGGATGATGCACAGGCTAATGTTCGGTGGAAGGTGTAGCCCTATTGGTTCTGCCACTATGGCGTCTCTCTAAGGTTGGTGGTGGGGTGGTGCTGCTCCTAACTGACTGATTGTCTTCTTCGCACGGAGTCAGTACTCCCGACCCAGTTGTGCGTACTTGGCGCAACTCGTCCACAGCAGTGGTCAATTGCGCGAGCGCATTAGCTATGTCTTGTGCAGCATGGCTGAATTGCCGCTGCACCTCAATGCTGCGCCTGGCCTGGATGCTACATGTAGCCGCCAGGCGGTTGATGGCCCGGGTGTACCTGCCTTGGCGTTGCCAACCTCTGCGCCTAGCACTACCCTCTGAACGCAATTCTTCACATACGGCCTGTAGCCCATCCTTCATGTCATTCCTTAGTGCACGGAAGCCCTCCCTCACCTCCCTTTGTAATGGTTTTATGTTTTTTGCCTGCAGGCGCTGCACCTGCAACATGTTGAGTTCCAGTCCTGCATACACTGATTCATCGCCTCGCTCATCAAAGAGGTTTGCCGTGCGTCGTCTGCGCCTGGCTGCACTCCGTGGGACATGCTGTTGTGTTGATGGTCCCTGTCGCTCTGGCTGTGTGTCCACATTTGGTACATTTTCCACACTTTCTTCAGCGTCATCCTCAATTGGCGCTAGAGGGCTGACTATGTGTCTCATTCTACGTCTGTGACTGGTCACAGGGCTGTCCTCCCCTTCTGTGTCGACATCTTGGCCTGCTTCTCCTGACTCAGTAACTGTCACACTGGCTGAGGGCTGTGTCGAAGATGGTGCTGTGGACAGAACAGCACACATTAATTAACATCACTGACTTGCACTGTATAAAAAAATGTTTCACACCTCTAACAAGTACATTGGTGTCTTGTTTCACTCTCAAGCCAGGCAGAATACATGCTTGACTATTTCATCTGCAAATGTTAAACTTTGATTTACATGTGACTACATCTCCCATGATGCATTGCTGGGTCTGCCTGTGTGCCTGCTCTGGACTACCTATCTTTTATCTTGACCCTGGCACACTGCTGGGCAGTGTTGGGGGGTGTTAAGGGTGTGAGGGCATGGTTCTTACCTTTTGCAGATGCTGGCTGGTCAGAGCTGTCCAAATCAGCCACTCCTCCCACACTCTCTGGTAGCAGGGTCCCCTCCATCAGTTCCTCCAGGGGTGTGGAATCTGAAACAGATGATGTCCCACCACCTGTTAGCCTGGACTGCTCCAGCCTGGCAGCTAGTTTTTCCTTGGAGCGCAGCCGTAGGTCGTACCATCGCTTTTGGAGGTCCTCAACACTCCGGGGTGTCACACCCACAGCATTCACCTTGTGCTGTATGTCTTCCCAGATCCTCCTTTTGCAACTCTCTAGCACCTCCCTGGATTTCCTTCCAAAAAGTAATTCATTATTTGTCACCATTTCATGGATCAGTGCCTCCAATTCAGCCTCAGAAAACTTTTGTTTTCTTTTTCTGCTTTCACTCTCCTGCTGCTGGGATTCCTGCCTGGGCGTGGCTCCACTCTCAGCCATGGTTCTCCAGGTGACTGCACTGTTCCAAACACACCTTCCCTCTGCCTCTGAATCAGGTAGTCAGGTGCAGCATGGGTAGTCAATCACTTCCTGGTTGTGATGTCATCATGCTGCACCAGAGTTCCTGATTGGAACATTCTAGAAAATCGCAAAATTGAGATTTTCTGTTCTTTTTTGCGATTTTTCGCTAAAATTGCGATTTTTTAATGCGAATTCGCATATTATGCGATTCCTACATGTTAAGGAATCGCATATGGGGTAAAAGCTAATAAATAGCGATTTTTAAGAAATCGCTATTTATTAGCGATTTCTTTCATACATCTCGATTTGCGATTCTGAATGTGCGATTCGGTAAAATTCGCAGATTCAGAATCGCAAATCTGTACTTTCATACATATCGCCCCAAATCTTGTTACTATCCAAGAGGTTCAGACTGAGAGACTAATAATATTTGAAGACTTTGCAGCACAAAACAAAGGACTAAGCAATAAAGCAATGGAACTTGTACCTCTTGAGACCCCAATAACAGTCAAGACACTCCTGTCTACAATAATGTAGCATCGGACTACACTAATATGGCAAAGGATCCGGTAGCCCAAGTGATTTCAAATAATCCTGATGCAATTCTAACAACTGACAGAACTGCCTCTGGTTATTTCATCAACTTTGATACGTTTTCTGAGTATCCCAGTGAGCCTGAAAAGATGCCAGCAAATAGGAATTTTAAAGAACAAGTAATGGAACTTTTTCAGCAACTTGAAAAAACGTGTCTGGTTTCACCATGGGTTGAATTTTGGATTAAGCTAGGCGTACTGTTTCTCATACTTTGGCTAATCCTGGTATTAACTTTGGGAATGCTGATAAATGAAAGATATAGTCAAATGGACACAGCAAGTAAGAACATTGACTTGCTCCTAAAGCTGCACAAATCATCTCATCGTGAACAAAGAGACTTGACATCAGTGAACATCACAGCAGTTCCTATACCTGGTGGTATAGCATGGGACAGAACTGATTATGACATTTATGGTCCGGCAGAGCTGTTGACGATTCCACATCAGTTTAAGGTTTCCTTGAGTGACTTTGTTTCACCCAGCACATTTTCTGATGATTGGGACTTTGAGACTGTTAATAATATGATGTCAGATTTAGAGATGTCTGCTAAATTCACAAATCAGATTATGCACAAATGTATTGTTATAATCATTTTGGTCATCATTACTGCCACAAAATTGCAAACCCTAGGAATATTTATACTTACAATCAATGGGAATACTGTCCAACGCCACCAAAAGGTAGCTTAAAAACTTTCTATAAAAAATGTCCATACTTCTCAGGTTTTAATACCACAAATCCGGAAACGTTTTACTTTAAAAATGTTAATAAGACAGGAATGAAAAGTATCTTAACCAATACAAAGCAAATTTATTCAGCAGCCTTTTACACACAGCTGTCCTCATTAGGTTTTGACTTTTGGAGCGACAACATAGAAACAAAAACTGTCTGGGGCTCAAAAGACTGGCAGGTGCAGGGAATAGAAGCTTTATTTCGAGCCTGCATTATCCCTGAACAAATAATGTTTTTAAACAACACTGTTCAACAGACATCCTGCCTTGGCCTGGCCAAGATAAAAGATTTGAACAAATCATCCATACCTATACCTACATCTGATGGCAAAAACACTTCAGAAGGAGGGGTCGACGTAAAAATGATTTGACTTAAAAACACAATTGATCCTGATTGAAAAAAATGGTTAATCTGGCCCACAGACACGAATAACTGTCAAGATAGATTCCTGAACAAGACACAAGGGTTTACAGTAACTAGGCTAAATCCAAGACATGTCCAGAGACAACATCCAGGGATAGAAATTTCATACAGTGTAGGAAAACTATGCCTTGAGTGCCTACAAAAATCTACACTGACAGAGGTTAAACAACACTTGTCTTTACTTAAAGATGGCATTGTTTTAAGGGACTTCTTACTAGGTCCTGCAAAACGACGTCATAAACGTTTCATATACACCGGTATATATGCCATTTATAATGAAGCTTGGAAAGCGACACAGGCAGAGACTGCAGAAAGAATACGAGAAATTGATCGTATTAATTTAGAGAAAGCATTCTCAGTAGTTGACAATGGGTTAACGACCCTGTCATCCAGAATTTATTCTTTGGACAGCATAGTTTCCTCTGCCATTGACATAATGGAACAGGACTTGCTCATGCTACAGCATGGACAGTCGCAATTACATTCTAAAATGTTTTTAAGCTTAACATTGCAAAATCTTCGTTCTGGACATGTGCCATGGCGTCTAATTAACACCTCGTCATTGTTTTCTGTATTTAACCTTACAGATAAACAAATCACTCTGACACAAAGAGGAGCAGACTATACAGTGCTGAGCATTGAAAAACTTGAAAGATTACCATTAACTGTTTCAGAAAACCTCAAACGGAATGGATAATACACAGGATAATCACTCTGCCTCTCACAATTTTCAATTTGCAATACTGTTTGAAACAGATACCAGTTGCAGTGTATGAAATGTTGGGTAAGGAATACATAAAGTCAAACTGGGAATGACCATACAAACAAAAATGTTGGAGTGGGGGAAAACTATTTCTTAGTGGTACACAATGTAAAATCGCACTAAGTGGTACACTTTTATGCCAGGGTATTAATTTACATGGAGCCTGTGAAGGTTCTTCAAACAACGTATCCTGCCACCTGCAAGGTTCTCCAGCAGCAGCTTTCTAATGGGAGCTATATAATGTTGAATAATCACAGCTGTTGTGGAATGATGCCAGGAATAGCCTATCTCGTAACTGAGTCAGCCAGGGTCACTTGTTGTATGCAAGTATTGTTTCCTAAAGATTAGACAGACGGGGAGTCACCATTATGGCCTTCACTGAATAGGTCTTCCATTCGAATTGATACTTTAAGCAGAATGAAATCCATTCTTTTACCTTGTCTAAAGAGATGTATGAACTACAAGTTGCAAGGTCCTCTGCAGAGATACATGCCCTATTATCAACAAACTGCCCAAACATTTCTTAGAAATGTCAGGTTGTATCTTAAACATGTCTGATACCAGTGGTATTGTACATGTATGTAAGACATATTTTTCAGGACTATTAGCACCCTTTGAAGCAGTCCTAGGCATTTTTCCAAACTCCGTGCACTCTGTGTTCGGTAGCCTGCCTCTCATTTTGGGACTCGTAGCAGGAATCCTATTCTTGTTCCTCCTGCTCCAATATGGTATGTCCGGTCAGCAGCGACACCCAGATTGCCATAGAGAACACTCTCCCGGCAATGAAGTGTCATGAGCGCATGATACAGACCCTGGGCCTGGCTCCCTTAAGAGACCTGAATACCACATGGTTCCTATCATTCCGACCAATCTGCCAAGATTGTATCTTACCTGTTCTACGATGCCTGCTATGTGGAGAAGAATGCGTGTTGGATGTCTGCATAACACTTCCATCAGCAATGCCAACGGATGCTGATACCCTGCTTGGTTCGGTAACGGCCCATGCATCGTGCTGTCCCCAGCGGCTACCAATCCTGATGACAGCATTCATTGAGATCTCACAGACGCAATCTGCTGACGGTGAGATATGTGGCTCAACAGGCACACAGGTACCACCTCCATCTACATCTCCGACAAACATTGCTAATGCGGCTAACGCTGACGGCGATGCTTCACATTTTTATTGGTTTACTTAATGAAGTGGTCCAACTTTCACCTACTGTGGTAGACGATTTCTTTGCCAGCTTAGAAGATTTGATGTTTTCTCCTAACAACAAGAATGACTTTTGAATTTAGCACACAGGGTTCTATGGGTTCTGTATTCGACCTTCACTTTTCAAAACAATACTTCCAACTTTGAGAACTCTATTTTTCTGCAATTCGACTTTTTCCAAAATTGATTTTTTTTGTACAAAGTAATCTGCTTAAAGTAGAACTATTCTTAGAGACCAGAATTCTTTGAAAACATGATAATATTTGACCTCGTCTACAACCTGAACAGTATATATATATTCTGTCATGGAATGGTCTCGACCTTTCTTCTGTATTTAAGAGCCATTTCATACATTTTATTTCATGACTCATTCTGATAAGCATTTTTTTTGAATGACACACTACATGCTTTGAATGAAAATATTGCTTTTTTAAATGCGTACAGTACAAATGTTCATCGTGTACCGCCATTTCGAATGCATTCTATGTATTTTGGGAGGGATTTTTACACATCATGCTTTAGATATGTTTAAAAATGCTTAGAATTTAGTAATATCAAACATAATAAAGCGGAGTGGGTTTTGTGGAGGATTTTAGAATCTAAGTGTAATTTACTGATTCATGCCCTTATATAGGTACAATTCACATTGCCCTTATATAGGCACAGAAATCCTGCCCATATTTAGACATAACCCATCCAGTCCAAATACAGGCATGGCTACTTCCACTAGTTCCAAAAAGCCACACCGATTTCTTGGAAAACTTGGCTTCAGCAGTTAGGGACATCCCCTTGCTTCAATATTGAATTGTCCTAGAAATCATGGCGTTTTCAAAGAACTACCATTTCCTTGGGGTTCTTTGGTGAAGTTATTATGTCCAACTTTATGTCAAACAAGGCACCTTCAAGGTATAAATATGCCTACACTTGCCCGAGCAAACACACGGTGGTTCAGAGCAGCTCGACTATCTACTTGCCCGATGCAGCTCACTACAGCAAGTGTCGAAGGAAGCCGACCCTCCAGCTAACGCAATGACAGAGTAGCTGTCCTTTCTCTCGCTGAGAATCCAGCGCCAGTGTTTCCAAACTTCCCTATCGGGGTGTTGAGAAATGGAGTCTCGAGACAGAGATACCAGACCTCCTTCTGTGGAAAAAGGGCATGCAGGTCAGATCGATTACCCCTTTTCAAGGATTGCCCGGCGATAGCCGCCTCTCACCCAACTCAAGGTTACCAAATGAAGAGGCAGGCGCTGGAAACTGGAAGGCAAGAAACAGGAGTTTATTCCGACGGAGCAGAACACGTCAAATCAGACAACAGGGTATCTTCTCGAGGTGCTCTAACCGCATCTCTGAGGCCTGGCCTCTTATACACAAGTTTATGACTTTATTACATTCATGACATCCGTGGTATTGCTTTGAAGTACGAAAAAGGCATCTTTGGAATCCCCGGTTCAGGCCCGTTCTCACACATATCTACAGTAGGGGTCCCCACCCAAATCTCAGCATGATGGCTATCGCACAGCTGGACATTCTGTTGGGAACAGGAATGCGGGCGATCGGTCGGATCTAGGGGTGTGAAGGCATTGATTAATCCCCGCTCCTTTGAGGCGAGGTCCTACTATAGGGGGCAATAAACTGCATCTGTTGGGCTAGGTGATGGCCTGGGATCAGGCCGGACAATCGGGCAGGGAGGAAGAGGTTATCAAAAGGGCCTGTTCTATGAATGAGATGAAAGAGTGAGGGGGTTCAGCACGGGATGTGGCTCGGAGGCAGGGTCGCGCTGGAGGTGCGTTTATGACCCAGGCAGTAGAGACCGGGGGCTGTCGGTGCGCGGGGGATGCTTGCGAGGCCGGGGGGGTGAGGGGGAGAGACGCGCTGGCTATTGGCTGTGGGCAGAGAGACCATGGTTTTCAAAAAAATGGCTGCTGCTGCAAGTGTGCGTGAGTCTGAAGGGGACAAGATGGCGCCGATAATGTTGACATCGCAAACCAGATTTTAACAGTCCTCCCTTTTCAACATATCTAGCCATTTTGTCTAGTCGATATCGATCTTCATTAAATCCTTAACCTCGACATCGTACAATGCTCTCATGCGTTCCTTGTCAAAGTCCAGAGTCTTTGGGCAGATACAGTTTGCACATAGTGAGCACAAAGGCGGCAGGCATTGAATTCCTAGGCAGAACCCACATAACACAACAATGGGTATCAGTATAATTGTAAACAACCTCCACCCCCAGTTCTTTACAGTACTCCAGAACCATCCGCCAAGCGACCATTCTTCTTGTTCCTGGTGGACTTCTGAGGAAAGTCTGTGGGGATGTTCAATGGCTTTGTACACTGAGGGTGAATTGTCCGGTATATAGGTGCAGCAGCTAGACCCTATGATGCGGCATGCCCCTCCCCGATCTGCTAGAACCACATCTAGAACAAGGCGGCTCTGAAGGGCCACCAAGCGGACCGCTTGAAGCTCGGCTGTGTTATTTGTGAGGATGCCAGCTGTAATGTTCATGGTTGTTTCAACTGCCTGGGTCAAATGTCGGATGGCACGGCTGTTTGCCATTGGACCCCAGAGTGGAACAAGTCCCTTCATTGCGTCCAGGAACTGTGCTCCGGCAGAGTCGGCTTGTTCAATGTCTCTCTCTCGTTTTTGTCGGTGGTGGTTTGCAGATGCCACATAGGTCGGAGGAAGAATGAAGGCAATGTAGCAGGTACCTCCCCGGCCTTTTGGGAGCCAGGTGTAGGCTTTCGTACCGCAGACAAAGTACATGTTTGGAGAAGTGACAAAAGAGGGTGGGTCAGTAGTGTCCAAGGTTCTGGTGATGTTGCAGGCACTGTGACCTACAAATTGTGTCCCGAGGCCTTCGAGGCATACAAGGCCCGAGACATTGACAACAGATAGGGCCACAGTCAGGGTGGCTGCTGTTCGTTTCCGGAGGTAGGAGAAGGTAGGTCTGGCCGGATTGTTGAACACCTGCATTTCGACACGTTCTTTGGCTGGGATGTCCAAGTGAACAGAGGTGTTGGACGTCAGTGGGCAAAAGGGTGCAGCCGTTTTTTTTGTTTCGTTCAGCCAGACCCCTTGATAAAAGTGTGACATGGTTTCGCTGGAGATTGTCTTATCTCTGTAGCTCTCTTGCAGGAGAATCAACCAGGCGAGGCAGGAGCCATGAACAGAGAATGGTGAGGGGATAAAAGGGATGGAATGTCCAGTGGCATGCGGAAGCAACCCGCAGATCCAGCAGTTGGTGGCATTGGCGGCAAGGTTGTGCTGGTGCAAAAGTTGTACGAAGGAGTTATTCCAAAACTCCTTACGTCTTTTTCGGAGTTGAGGTGAGAGAGAGATCAGGTGGTGTTCCTTCACGGTGACAGGTAGTACAGTGGCTAGAAGTGTCTCATGTGCTGGTGAGGTTTCTTCCAAGATCCAGAGGGTGGTCATGAGGAGGAGGCAGAAGAGAAGGGTAACAAAGAAGGCAATAGTCTTTGAACTGTGCATTTTGTCAGTCTTTGGGTTTCTGTAGTGGGTCTTTGGATATCCGGTCGCTTCCACCATCTTCAAGTCGGGTGCTTCCATCTTCTTCGTATCGGGCGCTTCCATCATTTTCAAGGGGGCTCAGTAGTGGGCAGAACCACAAACTTCGTTTGGCTTCTCTCCTGGTGACCTTAGTAGCGTTAGGCCACCGCTCTGAGAATATAAACTTAGTCAGTGGTCTATTTAGCCGAAGCTCCCTCCTTTCGTCGCAGGTTGTACCCTTCTCTGGATGGCACATTGGGGTCGGGATATGTTGCCAGTTCAAGCGCGTCTGTTTCTGGGTAGCAGCTCAGGGATGGTCGATCTTTGTTCAGGAGCTCTTCTTGCGTGGTCACGCCTTCGGTTGTTGTCAGATTCGACGAGATCTTCTTGCAGTGGTGTGCGTGCAGCCAATTGCGCTTTCCCTCCACTCGAAGAGCCGTTCGGGTGGTGATCAAAACTTGCCAGGGCCCCGTCCAGCGGGGTTCCAGACTCTTCTCCCGCTGGAAGTTCCGAATTAGGACGAAATCTCCAGGCTGGATGGTATGTCCGGGGCCCCTGGAAGCATCGGGGATGGCCTGCAACACCTGATGATGAATAACAGACAGCGTTTTAGTTAGGGTATACAGATAGTCAGACATTAGGACGTCCGGGACGTCGTGAATAGATGTCGGTTTGGGTGCAGACCAGATACTCATGGGTCGGCCAAAAACGACCTCGTAAGGGGTCAAGTGGTGTTTGGTGGGGGTGGAACGCATTGACAGCAATGCCAGGGGAAGAGCGTCTGGCCATTTTAGTCCTGTGGTAGCCACTATTTTTGCCAGTTTTAGTTTCAATGTGGCGTTGTGTCGCTCGACCAGTCCAGCAGATTGGGGGTGAAAAACTGCGTGGAATTTCTGTCGTACCCCCAGCCCCTTCAGGATAAGCTGGATAACCTTGGCTACGAAATGGGGGCCATTGTCACTCCATAAAATACGACAAAGGCCGTAGCGAGGGAAGAACTCTTTCAGTAGTACTTTTGCAGTGGCAATGGCAGTGTTGTCACGCGTCGGGTAGGCTTCCATCCATTTGCTAAAAGCGCATACAACAACAAGTACATACTTCAGTCCTTGACATCTCTCTAACTAGATATAGTCCATCTGTAGGACTTCAAATGGATGGTTGGGGACCCCAAACCCTCCCCGAGGTACGACAGTTCCTTTCCCAGGGTTGTGTTGCAGGCAGACTAGACATTGCTGGACTAATCGTTTGGCTGAGTCTGCAATTTTATCGTTATGCCAAACTCGGGAGACAAGTTCGGTCATAGGGGCAGATCCTATGTGTGCAGGGGAATGAGCCATAGTCAGTATGGGGATCAGATACGAGTTGGGTAGCAACCATTTGTTCGTGTCTTTTGTCCGCCAGCAGCCTTCATCGTCTTTTAATCCCACCCGTGCCCATTCAGTCAATTCGTGTGGTGAGCTGGCCATTTGGATGTCCCTAATAGTTTCCCTAGTGTCCGTCCATTTTTCTGCTTGTGACCTAGTCACGTACATGTGAGTCGTCGTCCTATTCTCAGCTGTGGTTCGGGCAGTGATGTCGGCCAGTGCATTTCCCTGTCCAATGATGTCTGTCACCTTTTTGTGTGCTTGGCATTTGATTACGGCAAGTCGTTTGGGGAGGAGAACCGCTTCAGTCAGAGCGGAGACTAGATCTCCGTGCAGGATGGGCGTGCCATGAGATGTCAGAAATCCCCTCTCCTTCCATAAGAGCCCAAAATGATGAACCACCCCGAAGGCATACTGGCTGTCCGTGTAAATGTTTGCTGTCGTCCCCTTTGCTAGGATACATGCTCGTGTGAGGGCAATCAGTTCTGCCGCCGAAGCATGCATGATTGACTGAGTAAAATATCTATCTATTGTTTCCACGACTCTGAAGATCAGTTTTATTCTTGGGGAAACAAAGTTGCCATGTTTAGGCGGTTGTCAGAAACAAATCCCTTCTTGTTTATTCGAGAACGTTTCTAGTGACCTCTGAGATAGCTGGCGCTCACAATCAAGTCTAATATATTCGATAGAGACCTGGTAGACATAAGTCCTACGTCAAATCTATAGGATATGTTATTCCAATGCGCAGAGCCTATTGGGAATATAGGAACTACACTACACTTCTTTTTACTGGTCTGAGGACTTGGGTACAGAGAAGGGCAAACCCCTAGCACTAGTAGGCCGGGCTGAGGCCCACCTCTACAGATTGTTGCTATATTTTACTACCCAGATAGCAGTGAGGAGATCTATTTTCCTTGCTTGCCCTAGCGCCTAAGGGATGTTGCTGCTAATGCTCCAAAGAGACCAAATTTGTCTCCTAAATTCCAGTACAGGAAGAACTGTGAACAAGTTTGGATCATACGACCACATGCATCATTGTTGCTGTTTGCGATTTCTTAATTGCGAAAATTAAGGAATCGCAATTAAGAAATCGCAAAAGGCTATGCATTAAGAAATCGCAATTTTTTAGCGATTTCTTAAATTTCCTCAATTGCGATTCACAATTTGCGAATCGCAATTAAGGAATCCCTTCCCATTGATTCCTATGGGCCTAGAGGCCCATAGGAATGAATGGGAAGTAATTTTCAAAATGCGATTAGCAATTTGCGATTCGCAAATTGAAAATGCAATTTCAAGGGTGCAGGGGGGGGACCCCCCCTGCACCCCTGAAATATAACTTTAAGTGCATTTTCACACACACATGCCCCAAGTGCATGTGTGTGTGTAAAATGAAACATTCAAAAATGCACTTTTGTGCATTTTTGAAAGTTTTCGCAAATTACCATGAAGGTCAACTTTATGGTAATTTACCTCTCCCTATTTGCGAATTCGCAAATTTTAAATGTTCATACATTGCATTTAAGAAATCTCAAATTGCGATTTATTAAATGCAATCGCAATTTTAGAAATCGCAACATGATTGCGATTTCTAAAATTGCGAAAAACATGATGCATCCCAATTTTGGCAATTGCATTCGCAAACGGCTGAAAATTGTGATTTGCACTGTTTGCGAATGCAATTGACAATGATGCATGTGCCCGATAGTGTGTGGAATGAAATTGAAAACTGGCATCAGAAAATGAGACCTCTTGGTTGTTGGATCTCTCTCCCTTGTTTGTTTACTACCCTTACCCCATGTATGAAGATGGCTCTGTATATGATATTGCCACTATGTGGTAATACCGTGCTCAGAGTTTAGGGGTTCCCCAAAAGTGGACTGGGCACAATGTAAAATCCAAAGTGCTATTAGTAGTAGTATGGGCGAGCGACCTTAGGCCTAAAACAGAGGAGTGTAAGACATTTATTTCACAAGAGTGATCAATAATGGACACACAACTTAAAAAGTAGATTCAGACCCATTTTAGAAAAATATACTTTGTTTGTATTTTATTTGAAGACCAAGGTCTTCATAATGATCTAAGTACATTTTAAATAAAAAAATACTTTTCACTTTGAAAAGGGCTGGGGCCAAGGCCGTCATTGTCTTCAGCCTTATCTACAGGGTCATCTTCTTTCTGCTTGGGTCATCACAGATCTGGTTTTAGGTCTAGGGGACCCACCTAAATATTAAATTTAGGAAGAGTTTTAAGGGAGTAGCAGGTAGGGCCAATCAGCACCTTACCTGGGGTGACTACACCCTCTATTACACCACCCTCCTGTGAGAGGGGGGCATAGACCCTGTACTGATTGGAGGGGTCTCCCCATCTTCAAGATGGCAAGGACTGAAAAGTTGTGCTTCACTTCACTTCCCCTACTTTACGGGTCGGGTTGGCAGAGTAAAGTGGCTGTGTAAACCAGGGGCTGCCATCTGCTGATAGCAGCAGAGGCTAAGGGTTGCATTATAAAGGAGGCAGGTATTTGAAGCTTCCCTCTTCGAGCACTGGCCCATCCTTGGGGAGGAGGTGTGACACCACTGCCCAGGATGTGCATTGTTTCTGGTCTCAGAGAGCAGGGGCTCCCTACCCAGGGGTACAGAAACTTGTCTGGTGGTGGCTGGCTGCCTACAGCCACCAGAGATCACACCAGGGCTGGCAAGTTTCAGGGAGCACCTCTGAGATGCTCTCTGAGTAAATGGTTCAGGGTGCAATAAATCCCGCACTGGCATCAGTGAGGATTTATTGTAAGGAGTAGTTTTGTACCAGACAATCTTTTCAGTAATACCATCATGGTGCTGTGGAACTCGAGTTGTTGAGTTTCCTGCCCATGTACTCTCTTTGGCTTCACTGGCATGTACAATATCAAGGAATGGTCCGAAATATTGTAGGGGCCTATCTGTTCCTGTAATTATGCCCTCCCCAGTAGTATAGTGCCTACTGCCTTGGGGCTGTGAGGCATGTTAGAGAGGTGATGTACCTATGCCACAGGCAGAGCTGGCTGGCATGATATACCGGTAGGGTGCCATATCGACTTTGTCGTTTTCTCCCTCACAGGAGCCTGCAAGCTGCAAGGCAGTGGCATGGTCCCACTTAGGGGAGTCCTAGGGGACCCGCTCAGCTCCCAAGCCCTAGGTACCCAGGGTACGTTTTACTAGGGAATAACAGTGGCAGAAGTACCAATTGGGAATTTGTTTTTATGGGAGAAGCACTGGCACAGGTTGGGAGCAACCCTGTACACTACATTTGAAACCACATCAAAACCAGGCAAAAAGTTGGGGGCTAACCATGCAAAAGAGGCACTTTCTCACACCTCATCGTTGAAATTAAAACTGAAAATATCTATGTGATACTTTAGATATATAAACAAGCATTGCCAATGCCAATAGGTCTAGCTTTAAAGAAATGTTGTATGGTAACAGAGGCATTACCAGTATTTAGCATGAGAATGGATATGCATATGATGGAAGCAAATAACTATAGAACAATATTGGTGTAGGTTAAAAGGTCTAGTGACAGCTGCACTGTCAAAACAGACCTAAACATCTATGAAGTTTAATGACAGCCCTCCTCCCAATGTATGCTGCTGCCAGGGAAAAACATCATAATTTATCTAGGTATTTAAGATACTTTAATAGCATTACAAGGCTGTGTATGACAATGAATGTTCAAGCCGAGGCAGTGGGTTAAATAAACACACAAAATACTAGCAAATGTGTGGAAGATATGAGTTTTTTTGTGAAAGCAAACAACTACTTCCAATCAAAACATGTAAATTTGGCTCCCTTCGTACGGTGGAGCTTACCCCCCACTATAGTGATGCTCACATAATTGTCTGTAAACATCTGCGCTATCAAGACAGACCATAAAACAAACCAGAAATATTCCAGTCTCTCCAGAAATTAGTAAACATTTGAACTCATCCATTAAAATCATCCAACACATCCAGAAAGCTGGAGGCTGAATTGGAGCAAAGGAGGCACATCACTGTTGGAGTTTTCAATCAACCGCAACCCCTGTGGCAGTGAGCCGGGTTGATTATCGAGTGAGTGGATGGGGATGGATTCAGAAACTAGAGCAGGTGAAGACTTGCAGCTGGGCTGGCACCTAATTTTGTTACTGGCACATGATACCCCATACCCGGTACTGGTACTGGCACTGACACCTGCTGACTCAGGCAGTGAGGTTAGGAGAGGAGACTGAGGTGAGAGGGCCCAGCAGGGGCAAGGAGGTCTCCCACAGGCTACTGTACCCCTCCTGTCTGCAAGGCGGGGCAGGGTCTGCTGGCTGTAGGGCTGCCACGATACACAGGGAGGGACAGGGTGCAGGCAAGCAGAAGCACTGTTGGAGTGTGCTGTGGAACACAGTGGGGCATGTTTCAAGGTCCCCTGGTGCCTCCCTGATTCTCAAAGGCATCTACTGCATCAGGCCTGAGTACAACCCCTCCCCCTCTACATTGTGCTTTGCCTCATGGTGCATAGAAGTGCACTAAGGTTCTCTATGTGTAGGATACAGAGCGTGGTGTTGTGGTGAGACTCCAGTGACCTGTGTCAGGGGCCTGCTGTGTTTGCCAAGCGCCAAGCTTCTTCAAGTCTCTCCTAGGTGCCCCTTATGCCCAAGGAAATTGGGCTGTTTTGAGGAGCACTCCACACCTCTTCACATTAGGAGTTGTGCTTGCAATTGCTCCCCCCATAAACTTCTAGTTTCCACCCTTACAGAGGGGTGAAGTGGTGCACTTTGATTGTGGAAACCATGAAGAAAGCAAAAACAGCCAGCAAACACCTGGAAGAGGCAAAGGTGGCAAGGTATAAGACCCTCCCCCCTGGTGCTTGACAGCCCTCCATGGAACCCGCTACTGGAGCTTCACAGATTTAGTGGAGGCTGGTGAGAGACTATAGGTGGTTAGTGTAGTGGTGGACTGGCACGGAAGCATCCCGAACTAGTCTGGTGCTGCTTTCTCCTTCCCTAAACCCTTTCACCTCATGCTATTCCCTTCATTTGTCCACCTAAAAGTGTATCTGTAGCGGTATTGGGCTCCATTATGGACAGGGGCAAGACAACTACAGCCAGGAGCCAAGCTATCTCATGAAGCTGAGCTGTCTTATGACCGCCTACGTCATGCAATTCGGACAAATGATAGGGGCCAGTGGTGACCCAAAAGAGGTGGAGGAAGAGGTCAGAACACCGTGCAAGTTCAGCACTACCAGATACTTCCACCAATTCCAACTACATCAGTAAGAGCCCACCTGTCTGATTTAACAGCGCATGTGACAGCAACTAACATTTCAGCAGGGATGGGAACAATTCACTTGCAACCAAAAATTACCTTCAAATTTGACTTTCTAACAGATGCAGGGGCAGTCATCTTCCCGAGTAACAATAACATCAAGGGGCTGCCTGTCCCTTTAAGCCCCATTGTGATCATTCGTAAAAGGACTCTGCCCTTCCATCTGCTTGAAGAGAGCCCAGGAAACTACAGGGCTTTCAAGAATGAGGGTGCCTTTGTTGCCCAGGGCAAGAAGAAGCATGTTCACCTCAGTGCAAGTACTTTCTTTAGCCCCTCGAACCAAGTGGAGCAAGAGGGAAGAAAGAAAACAGCCACGGAGTCTGCTTCAAAACCTAAGGCTGTGACTGACTTAATGCAGCCTTTGTTAAGCTCATCACTTGGAGGGAAAGTCTTGTCTCAACGAATCACTCAAATAGAGGAAGAGGTGTTACCCATGGGCCTGAGGCTCTCTTAGCCTACATGACAGGATCTGGTGGCACCTGTTCAACAACACCTGAGCAACTCATGGGATTGTCACCACCATCTGATGTCCGGGGTTGCAAAGGGTTAAAAAAAATCACAGGGATTTAGATCAAACCAATTGGGTCATATTGAAGAAAATTCACAAACCCCTGCAAAATATCTATCTTATCTCCACTCAAAAGAATGGAAGAATGCGCAGGCCTTGTACAACAACCAAGAACCAACAAACTCCAGCCCCATTATAATTGGTAAAGAGGAATCCCACTGGCCCCAAGAGTTGATTGGGCTACAGCACTGTGGAGGCAATGACTTTCCGAGCCAACAATATAGACATACAGACATCAGCCTTCTGAACACTTTAGCCATGTACGTAGCTAGAATGGATAAAAAGATTTCAAACTTAAACAACCTGACAAAAAGGGCTCAGGAGGACACACAGGG
This sequence comes from Lissotriton helveticus, assembly GCF_964261635.1. Lineage (NCBI taxonomy): Eukaryota > Metazoa > Chordata > Amphibia > Caudata > Salamandridae > Lissotriton > Lissotriton helveticus. Next base: position 747,276,098 of record NC_136059.1, on the reverse strand, counting down.
GTCTGCCAGGGATGCAATGGCTCCCCAGTTCTAGTGGGTGATGTAAAATCCCAAAGGAACAAAGTGTTGGATAGCGTAGGGGTAACAATTACTATTCCAACTCCAGAGAGTGCAACAGTAGGGAAAGTGTTGGATAGCGCAGGGGTAAAAATTACTATTACCACTCCAAAGAGTGCAACAGTAGGGAAAGTGTTGGATAGCGTAGGGGTAACAATTACTATTCCAACTCCAAAGAGTGCAACAGTAGGGAAAGTGTTGGATAGCGTAGAGGTAAAAATAACATACTTATAAATAAATAAAAAATGTTTAAATAATAAAAAACGTAACAATTAAATACATATAAACCATTTACAAATACCAATACATAATTATTAAAAACATGATTAGCAATAAATAATTACCTACAAAAATTAATAAAAAATACCGTTTAATAATGTTTAATTACCAATTAATAATTAATTACCAGTTATATCATTAACAAAAGAATTAATTTAAAAACATTATTACTTAATTACCTTTAAATTACTTCCCACCCTATTCTCCTATAAACCCACAGCCCGCTACAGAACATATTTATCAATTAATCAATTAATATATTTTTAATCACCAATTAATTAAAAATAATTACCAATTAATTAAAATCAATTTAAAATTCCTACTAATTAATAATTAATTTAGTATAATTAAATTACTTCCCACCTTATTCCCCTATTAACACACAACCCGCTACAGAACATAATTATCAATTAATCAATTAATTAAAATTAATTACCAATTAATTAAAATTAATTTATAATTCCTAATAATTAATAATTTATATAATATAATAAATTACTGCCCACCCTATTCCCCTATAAACCCACAACCCGCTACAGTACTAAAATACAAAAATTAATTAAATTACATAAAAATAAATGAAAAACATAATAAACAGATAATAATATACAAAAAAAATATAAAAATCGATATTAGTAAGATCAAAATTATTAACATCAATATTACTTACATCTATACCTAAAACATCGATATTACTAATATCGATATTAAAATCTATCGATATTACTTACCTTCTATATTATGTTCCTTCAATATTTAAACATCGATATTAGTGTTTATCGATATTTAAATTTCGATATTTTGTCTGCATACCATCGTCAACATCCACACTGGCAGCCACATCACAACATCTCAGTGATCTCCACTGGCTTCCAGTCAAAAGAGGAATGACCATCAAACTCCTCACCCACGCATACAAGGCCTTTCACAACACCAGACCGGTATGCCTGAACAACCTCCACTCCTTCCACACACCCAAAAGACACCTCTGATTAGTCCAACTCTCTCTGGCCATCGTTCCATGTATCAGCAAGATTAGAACAGGAGGAAAGTCCTTCTACCTCACAGCCAAAGTCTGGAGCACCCTATCCCTACACATCTGGCAATCTCCCACACTGCCCAAGATCAGGAAGGACCTCAGAGCCAGGCTTTTTGGATGACCCCAACACTCAACAGAGTCACCCCGCCAGCACCTTGACACCCTCATAGCTGAGTAGTTCCACTTTAATAACCCCTAATTGATTGACTACAGTACATGCTCACCTTGACCAGAGTGATCAATCACCTACTAGGTTATGTGCTGGCCTTCAATACAATTTGCAAGTCCCACTACAACTGACTGCATGTTATTCTATCCAGGATACATGTCCAGGGGTCCTTTTGACATTCAAAATTGAGGTAATATCCTCAAACTAGTTTAATGAATGGGCACACTTGGAGGAGTCACATTGTAAGATATCATCTCCCTTGAATTCATATCTCCAGGCCGTGGCCAGAACAACACAACGACCAAAGTAACCTAAAGATGAGCCAAGGTGACTCTGAAAGTCCTGCAATATAACAAACCTTCAAACTGTTGGGGATTATTTGCATCCTGTCAAGGAAACCATGATACACGCACACCCTGGAAAGCCTGGGGAAAGAGGTCACCACATCGAATCAACCCAGACCGGTTCACATGGTCCTTAGAAATTCACTGAGTAAAACCCCAGTCCCTGTAACTGAGGAAGACAGTGGGCACCATGAAAAGCCAGCTTCTGGCCCTGAAGTGGAAGGTAATTGGGGCTGGTTGTGTGGAGCTTTAAATTCAACCAGACTGCTACATTGACAAAATAGCACCTTAATCAATCAGTCGAACAGGGTGCTCAAGATTTGCTCCTGGAACATCAATGGATTGGTAAATAAACTGGGAGACTTGGAAACCCTTCAATACCTCCTCTGCTCTTTTCAAATTGTCTTCCTACAAGCGACTTAGTTACAGAAGGCCCCCCAGTGCAATGTGGCCCTGGGAACAAGACAGTGACAACGTGGGTCTACAAACAGTAGGTGTTGGAGATAGCCCTTTTTGCAGGGTTATATCCATATGTTTTGCTTCGTCCTCCTAATTTTTCCTGAACTGCTGTTGTTGGTTCTAGGACTCTAGGTACTTTATCTCTGCTGATCAGTGCTAAAGTGCATATGCTCGCTGGGTAAATTGTGTTATAGATTGGTGTATCCATTATTGGCATATTTGATTTACTTGTCAGTCCCAAGTACAGTGCACTGAATGTGCCAGGGCCGTAAATTGAATACTACTAGTGGGCCTCCAGCACTCATTGGGCCACCCACATGAGTAGCCCCGAAAAGGTAACACAGCCCTGCCACTGCAGAGTCTGCATGCAGTTTGTAATTGCCATGTGAACTTGGCAAGTGCAACCCCTTGCCAGGATCTACCCTTTCCTTTTCTAACATGTAAGTCACCCCTATGGTAGGCCCAAGGTGCCCCTGTGGGCAAGGTGATATATATGGGAAAGGTAGGATGTGTGTGGCATGCCCTAATAGTGAAATATTGTCAATTTTGTTGTTCACGATTGAAAGGCTATCTGGCACATAGGAAAGCATGGAAGTCAAATTATAATATCTTATAAATATAACTTCCCATTGGGACTAGAAAGAAAAATAAAGTTGAGTATGCCTGAACTCAGAATCTAAAGATGTATCTTTTAGTAAAGGTCATTTTTACATTCTGTTTTTGAAAATACCACTTTTAGAAAGTAGATATTTTCTTGTTTAGCCATCCTGTGTGCCTCTGCTAGAATGTGTCTTGACTGTCTGGCTATGGAGTGACATGGGTTGAGGAGGTGCATTCTCTCAGACGGCCACCGGGGGTTGATGTGTGTCCTCGCTTTCCTGAGTGAGTCAGAGCTGGGCTGAATAGACCTAGGCTCTTTGAGTATCTCTAAGGGCTTGAGGTCGAGCTTGCCCCGAGTTCAAGAAGTCTCACGGACAGCAAAGACTTCAAGTTCTCTGCCCTCAGCACTGGGGACTGTGTGTTTTGTGCAGCAACAGAAAAAAAGCAACTTGATGCCATCTACGATGCCAACTGCCGACTCTGTGTCCTGAAGACATCGCAGAGCGAACTGCCCCAACGCCGCACTGCAACCCTGGTCTTACCGACTTTGCCATCTGATGCCGCCCCCGAACCGCTGCTCCCACCGCAACATGTGGGCACCGCACTACACATCGTCTTGCTTCACGACACTGTCTTGGTATCTCAGACAACGCCAAATCAAGTCGACATCGAAGCTGTTGCCCGCACCGTGGTTCGAGGGCATGATGTACTGCCCTAATTCCGCACCACAGCCTTGGCCTACCGACGCTGGCACCATCGACTCCAGTTCATCAGCTGATGACAGCGCTTCAGCAACGACGACGTCGCTGCTTGCACCATGACCTGTCTGCATTGCATCTCTTTGCACCATGGCCCTGGTCTCACTGACGACACCATCTGATGCCGAAACGCGCCGCTGCTCATACCGTGACCTGAGGGCATTGCACGCCGCACTTCTGCACTTTGCACCGCAGCAACCAGCACCTGCCAACCCCAGCGCTCCTAACTTCAACCACGAGGAGTTAGATCTGCAACGGGTGTAACATCATGGGCCGACGACTCCTGCACCGACCTACAGAACCGACTCCTGTAGACAAGAGGTCGCCGACAACCTGCATTTCTAAAGTCACTGTTTTGCGGGTATTGTTTTTGGTCATGTCTTGAGTATATAAAAATATTGGATATTTTTCAAAACTGGTGTGGTGTCCTTTTGTAGTGCTTACACTGTATTACTGTTGGTTATGTGCAAATGCTTTACACACTGCCTCTAAGATAAGCCTGACTGCTTGTGCCAAGTTACCAAGGGGGTGAGCAGGAGTTAGTTTAGGAGTGTAACTCCCTTATCCTGACTGGAAGGAAGGGTCCCTACTTGGACAAAGATGCAAGCCCTTGCCAACTAGAGACCCCCATTTCTAACAGTAGGTCTATCACTCAAAACTTCCAACAGACAAACAAAGGGAATTTTCTTAGCAAACATTTATATCCACCCAAACGCCACCTCAAGGACAGAGGTCTCTGCAAGCTAATTGAAATCACTATAGCCCTTAGGTCAGAGAAGCCTAGCAAGGAATGTATTATATCAGGCAACTTCAACATGTGGCTAATTAGTGCCCTACCGGAAAATTAGATAAATCAGATCACAGAGGCGCAAAACAGTCTATGGATGATACAACCTCAAGACTCCCCAGGGTGCCATAAAGGCAACAAGAGGGGACGGTCCTTACAAGGCAATCTTGAGCACCTTGAGCTTAGAGCTTTAGATGACCGTATACCTCTGATAAACCAGCTGGTCTCTCATATCTAACAAGTTATGAGACCTCTTTGATTGACTAAACCTTTGTCAGTCTCCCTCTGCTGAACGCAATCACTTCACATTCGCTTTGGAGAAAAAATGGATAGCGACAACCGACCTCAAGAGATAACCCTAAACATTGGTTTAGAGGAATATAACTTTACAACATTCCAAGGGATTGAAGGGCACACTATTAACTTTAAATGTATTAAGCACACCACTGGCACCTCACAATCCTGGCCTCAGAAGCTAAACAGATATTGGCAACTACTCCTAAATTCCAGGTAAACTCTCTGTCTCATTGGGTAAGATTCATTGAAACACTCTAGGACAATCTTAGCCAAAAAAAAAGAAATCCAACATGCAAAAGTCAATCCTCCCACAAGTCTGGGGAAAAAGACACCTGATATGGAGGGCCAAAAGGAGGATCAATTAGCTGTGGAGAACCCTTAATAGGTCACCAATGGACTGAATAATACTATGCAAAATAAGGAAGGCAAGAATAAATGCTATAGGTGGAGAAAAATAATAATCAAGGGGAGAGTTGAAACTCGTGGTCAAAAGTACTCTGTGACATCAGGTCAAACACTCCCATGAACTTTTGGCATCTTGTAGATGGAATGTGCAGAAATCTCCCAAATGTAGCCTCTTCTAACATCCCATAGTCAATCTTGTACCACTTCCTGCATGACCACTTCAATTAGTCGGCACAGCTGGACCAGTCCAACGTACAGGGTCATGGCTTGGAGGCTATTAAACTCCTGTCACACCATCCCAGGACCTGTGATCACAACATTTTCTGATGCTTTATCACTGCTATTTTAGTGCAGGAACAAATTGCAAAGGGTCACAGGGAGGCGGTGCCAGTCCCAGGGGGAATCCCACCAGCCATTTATAAGGAAGATCAAATATTCTGGGCTGCACAACTAATATTGTTCTTCTCAACCATCTTGCAGCAGAATCATATTCCTATTTCATTGCCTTGCTCGATACTTGAACCGATATTCAAGGAGGAGACAAAGGGGTCCTTTGGAACTATTGTTTGGTAGGTCTAATAGACAATAACTCCAAATACTTTGCAGGGGTGCTACTGGAAATGCTACAGCTTTGGGCCAGAACCAATAAGATCATTCTATCAAACCAAATCGGGTTCATTGAGCATACAGGGACCATTGTGAACCTCATGACACTCTCCCTATTATTTGACCAGGCAGAATCTAACAGCCAGCCAGTATACCTGGGCTTTATTGACTACAGGTCTGCATCCAACAGGGTTGACATCAGGAAACATGGGTCAGAATAAAAATTGGAGTTGGGTCTTGCTTCTCCGGGCTAATAAAAACCACACATGGCCTCAAGCAGGGTTGCATCCTGCACCAACATTATATAACCTGTTCTTGTCTGATCTAACTTCTACTTTGAATAAAGTTAATTTCTATCTGTCCAAACTGGGGGTCTTCCAGCTTTTGAACTTGCTGTACACAGTTGATTTAGTACTGATTAGTTGAACCAAGGTCAGCCTGCAACGCCTTCTGGATGCTACCTCAGTCTTTTTAACAAGGAATAGCCTGACAATAAACAAAAATAAAACAGGATCCTGGCAGTTCAAGGAACTAGACTACAGAAATCGTCATGGTTCCTGGATCAACATCCACATCAATGATAATAGGAGATATAGTAACCAATTAAATGAAATCAGGAAGAAGGGCATTGCCTTATCCTTTGCCGTTAGGTCTCTTTATACAAAACTAAAAGGTCCTACGCTTACGCCTAACCTACAGGTGGCCCAAGAAAAGATTCTTCCTACCTTAGCTTACCGAAGCATGGCTCTCAAGTGACAGGGCAGTGCAATAGTGGACAGAATGCTTCTCAGCAGCTACAGAACAATTTTTCAGCTTCCCTCCCATTCATATCTAGTCCAGATAAGGCTGTGGATTGGCATGTCTAAGCAGACACTGGCATAGAAGGCAGTCTTTACAATATTCTGTCACCAATGCAGGTTAGCAAAGAAGGTTCACTGGGCTATTATCTGTGGTCCTAACAGGAAACTAAACAAAGCTCCTCTGCAAGGTCCTACTTGTCTCAGGCCATAAGTATGCTTGGATTAACTCTTGGGACCTCTCAATTACCAATCAGGAGTTCAAAAGGCTGGGAAAAGCAAGCTCACAACAGCTCTCACTACTAGAGGACATGGCTTGCCTGTCTCAATGCAAACATGGATGGATGACACTGCACACCTATATGCGTATGAAAACGCAGCATTATCAAAACAAACTTTATAATGATTGGATCAAGGTACAGTTCATGATAGGATGGGGATAATTTGGAACCCAATATATTATTCTGAATGGAAAATATGTGAGGAACAGGCAAGTTCTCAGCTATGCAAGTAGGGTCAGGAAATATTATCCATATTACTGTGCTTGTCCCCCACCCTTATACAGAACCGGCGGGAGTTGCTGCAAAGAAGCTGTCCATTCTGGGGCATAAGGCCCTGCAGGGAGGTAGTGAATGCCTGCTTTGATCCATCAAAGGTCGGGGGAAGACTCAAACACTTTTACCATGCTTGGAAATCTTTAACTCAATACCCGTGGGTCCTCGAGACAGTTCAGGGTTTCAAAATAGACTTTGTAGATCTCCCCTGCCAATTAAACACTCCTAAACCTTTGATTCTTTCTCCGGAACATCCACAGATTGTCTAGGAGGAAATTTCCTCTATACTTCAAAAAGGGGCTATTATCGAAGTGCCATGGTCCCTTAAGAGGTTCGTCAGCACTCTCTTCTTGGTCCAAAAAAAGGAAAAAGGGTAGAGACCAGTTATAAACCTACGAGAAGTAAACAAGTACCTAGTGTACAGACACTTCAAAATGGAGGGCATTCAACTCCTCAGAGACCTTCTTCTTCAAGGAGATTGTCTGGTCAAACTAGATCTAAAAGACGCCTATTTTACCATCCCTATGGCAGAAGAACACGAGCCCTTCCTTCAATTCATTTGGGACAATCACCTCTTTCAATTTCAAGCCCTCCCGTACGTGCTGTCGTCCGCTCCTTTGTGCTTCACCAAGATAATGAGAACTATCGTCTCTCTCTTGCGAGAAAGGGGGATTCGCCTAATTATCTATCTAGACGATATCCTCATCATGTCCCAACTTCACTCTAGCCTCTTGGAAGATCTCAAGACTGCCATGAATCTCATAGAGAGTCTCGGTTTCATTATAAATCGGGAAAAATACATCCTTACCCCTCGAAATCTCTAGAATTCCTTGGGTTCACCGTAGACACCTCAAAATGCCTCCCTCTTCCCAACAAGAAGATCGCCAAGATTCGGAAAGAGATCAGGTTTGTTCTAAAACAGCAATCTCTTATTCTTCGTGAATTAGCCAGACTTCTGGGCTTACTCTCTTCCTCCATTCAAGCCATCTTTCCGGGACCTCTCACTATCATGCCCTCCAGAGAGTGAAAGCCAAAGCCCTCAGATCTGGTCTTTGGTACGGAGACCTTTTAACCTTAGATCAACAAACCAGGTCGGAACTCTCTTGGTGGCTGGACAATTTGGATGCATGGAATGGAAGAGCCATCTTCGGTTCGACCCCAGATTTCATCTTGGAGTCAGACGCAGCCTTCACGGTTGGGGCTCCCGCCTCCTCGATCAAGACACGGGTGGTGTTTGGTCTCAAGACGAGTCCTCCTACCATATAAACTTTTTTAGAACTGACTGCCGGTCTTTACGCCCCAATGAGTTTCAAACACTCTTTTCAAGGCAGATCTGTTGTCCTGAAAATGGACAAAATCTCTGCAGTCTCCTATATCAACCGCCTTGGCAGGACCAGATCAGCAGACCTCTCCGATTTAGCCAAGAGACTCTGGATGTTTTGTCAGAACACAAAAACTCCCTGAAAGCAGAATATCTCCCCGAAAAAACAAATCTTTCCGCAGATTGGAATTCAAGATTCCTTTTAGACTTCAGCAATTGGAAACTCAATGTGAACATTTTCAAATCACTTTTTCATTTTTGGGGCCTTTTCGATGTGGACCTATTTGTGAGCAGATTGACCTTCCAACTGCCGAATTACTTCAGCTGGATGCTGGATCCAAGCGCCCTTGTAGTGAACGCCTTTCTCCAGCCCTGGCCTCATCTTCAGCCTTACGCCTTTCCTCCCTTTGCCATGATCAAAAGGGTTCTTCAGAAAGTGAGACAAGACCAGTGCTCCCTGGTCCTGATAACTCCCTTCTGGCTCTCTCAAGCATGGTTTCCCATGACCTTGGAACTGTCGTGCGTCACCCCCTTCCTAATTCCGGCAACGGAAGGCCTGCTTTCGAACGCAAACGGCGAAGATCAGCTCCTAATACTTTCAGGGAATTTGAACCTTCTTGCTTGGAAGGTGTCAGGCAATCTAACGAGTTGTCTGGACTTTCGTCATCAGCTTCACTCTCCTCCAAGAGTCCTGGGCTCCAGGGACTCACTACAGGTACAATAACATTTGGAGAAAATGGTTTTGTTGGTGCATGGAGAGGAACAAGGATCCTGTGGAGGCTCCTATCTTCAATATAGTTAATTTCCTCATCAAATTATTTGACAATGGCCTCTCCTATAAATCCATTAATTGTTATAGATCAGCTTTCTCTTCTGGACATTCTCTCATCAACTGTAAGACGGTAGGTAAGAACGTAATTATTTGTAGAGTTTTAAAGAGTATTAGACTAAGAAGACCTCCTAGACCCAAATACCAATCCTTATGGGATGTTAAACTTATCCTAGACCTTTTTTCCTCAAGGCCTGATAATTCTCTTCTTAACAGAAAATGTATTTCCATTAAACTTGCTACTCTCTTATGTTTGATATCTTGTCGTAGGGTATCTGATGTTAAATCTCTTGATATTTCTAATAGATGTTATGACATGTTTGGTGTTAAGTTTGAAATCCTTAAAAGAACTAAAACCCTGTCAGATTCTATCTTTTACTCTCATTTTGACTACTGCAAAAAACGTTGTGTTGTTGATTGTATGAAAGAATACGATTCCAGAATGAAAGACCTTCGTCCTCAAGATGCCAATCAACTTCTCATATCTTTTGTTAAACCTTTTAAACCAATTTCTTCCTGCTCTATCACCAGATGGGTCAAGTTGGCTATGAGCTTCGCTGGCATTGACCTTTCTAAATTTCAAGCCCACTCTCTCAGAGGTGCTATGGCTAGCAAGTCCTTTTGGTCTGGTGGTAAGTTAGATGATATCCTTAAAGCTGCTGATAGGTCCAATGCCTCCACTTTGGCTCGTCATTATTGTAAACTGTCAGGCCCAGCTTCGCAGGATTCAGTCGCAGAAGAAGGTATGGTCCACCTCCCGATTTTACCAAGTCCCTGATAAGAAGTTATCAACAGTACCTTCAAATTATCAGGCGAGGGATAGGAAGGGGAAGGGACGGCAGGGAAATAGGACCTAAAACAACAAAAGATATGGGTTAGCATCAGAAGATAATCTACTCTCATATATTTCTCACTAAACAATAACATATATGTACCTGAGTGTATAACAGCTGAAGATAAAGAATATGGGCTTCAGCATACCAAGAATACATGACCTGAAACTAAAGCATTCATATCATTAGTTCCAAACCATTCATCCCTCTGAGACCAGGTATACAGGTTCAATCATTCTATCACATACCCATAGCAGTACAGCAACAGGCCCATAGAGAAACATAGAAATCAGGGAATGAAGTAATAACACCCCAGCAATAGCTTCTTTGTACAGGGTTGTCTTCACCTCTGAACAATGAGTCAAGAATTCCTCCTGAAGCAAGCCGAGAATTATAAATATCAAAGTACTAAAGGGTTAAAGACAAGGCATCGTAGGAAAACCATCCAATTTGTACACGGGAATACGCGGTTGCGACCGCCGCTGTATTTCGCTGTAGAACTGAATTCAGTCACAAAGAAACAAAGTAATGTACACCTGGTAGTACGCAGTTGTGACCACCGCTGTACTTCGCTGCAAACAAGAATTCCACACAACAGAGAAAAAAGGACTGCACCCGGTACTACGCGGTCAGGACCCCGCTGTAATCCGTTGTAGGAGAGAACCCAAATGAATACAATAACAGTAACGGCTCACGGAAGTACACGGTTTTGACCACCGCTGTACTCCACCGCCGTGGAAGAAATCAAATCCTTGAATTAAACCAGCTTCAAGGTAACACGCGGTTGTGACCGCCGCTGTGTTCCACAAGCCGCCAAGCCACCAATAGCCAACCAACGATGGACACGGCAATACACGGTAAAACGATTCCGCCGTATTCCGCTCCATTCCATCCAAAAGGTAAGAACCCCCTCACGGTACTCACGGGCGAGTTGGGCAGGAATAGTAAAAGAGAACTCCGAACTCCGAGAGTCCATGCGCGATGTCCTCCTCTCAGCCGAGACAAAACACAGTAACAGGAACAGTATTACGTGCAACTTCCTGCGTGACTCACGTCCCTAAATTCCCAATTCCAGCCCGCCTTCTGGGAAATGTAGTTTTGCTGCGAGGTAGGAGCAACCAGTCGGAATCCTGACAGTATACCCCCCTTCCCTAGCGCCTCCTAGGTCCAGGTATCATGGGGAAACTTCTGTGAAAAGAACGAACAGCAACCGGCACATGCACATTATGGCAGGGTTCCCATGAGTCGTCTTCCGTATTGTAAACCTTCCATGATACCAAGTACCACAGCACCTCACGCCGTAATCTGGAATCGTGTATGCTCTGGACCTCGTATTCCCAACCTCTATCACAGACCACCGGGGGTGGAGCTCGACAATAGGTTCCCAAGGCCAGATTCAAAAGATTGCAATGAAACACAGGGTGGATCCGCAGAGATCCAGGCAACCTCAGTTTGTATGTGACAGGGTTAATTTGTCTTACAATCGTGTAAGGGCCAATAAATCTGGAATAAAAAATGCTACGCAACTTAAACCGTATGTTTCTGGTAGATAACCACACCTTATCTCCCACTCTGTACTTAGGCCCTTCACACCTATGACGATACTCCCATTGTTTGTATTATTGTTTGGCCTTAACCAGGTGTTTCCGGACCTTGCTTTGTAGAGCATGAAGCCTCTTGACTTGGGACTAGACCACAGGTTGATTTACCACCTCTGGGGGAATATTGATAGGTAGTATCCAAGCATCATAACCATAGGTGGCATGGAAAGGAGACAAACCGATAGAACTATGCCAAGCATTGTTGTATGCCAGTTCCGCCATCCACAACATGTTTACCCATGACTCCTGTGCTTCCTTTGTGTACCATCTGAGGTATTTTTTCAAGGACTGATTCAACCTCTCCATGTGTCCATCTGTCTGCGGGTGAAAACTAGTGGACTGTGATGGTTCAATGTGCAAAGCCTTGCACCATATCTTCCAAAACCTGGCTATAAATTGGGGCCCCCTGTCAGAAACGATGATTTCAGGCAGTCCATGTATCCGAATGACGTTACACAATAGCCACTGGGCTGTTTGACTAGCCGTAGGAAGGTTTCCACAAGGAATGAAGTGACCCATCTTGGTGAGACTGTCAATAACCACTAGAATAGCTGCATAACCCTTCTCTACAGGTAATCCTGTGATAAAATCCAAACTGATATTTTGCCATGGGTAACTTGGGGTAGGCAAGGGCATGAGTTTACCTTTCTTACCAACATTCTCATTCTTTGCTCTAGCACATTCCTCACATTTGGCCACCCAAGCAACCACATCAGCATTGATCTTAGGCCACCAGAAATAACGTTGTACTAGCTGCTGGGTTTTTCTTATTCCAGTATGACCTGCTAATGGGGATACATGACACCACAGGAAAGCCTTTTTTTGTAGGTTGATGGAAAGAAGGAATAACTTCTCTTTTTGGAATGGCAGCCTTTGTCTCAATGTACGTTTGGTCTCCTCTGATGCTGTTTTAAACGTATCTAGGACCCTAATTAAATATTCCTGATTCATGCCTTTATGTGGTTATAACAAATAATTTCCTTATAAAGGCATAAGAATCACATCCATATTTAGTCATAGCTAATGCAGTCCAAATACGGCAAGGCTACTCCCATAGACTCCTTGAAAGTACAACACGTTCTTTAAACAAACCAAGCCTCCAGCAGCCCGGGAATTCTCCCTGCTTTTGTTTTGATTTGTGCAAGAACTCCTAGAGTCCTGAAAGAACTTTCAGTTCTTAGTGACGTCTTATGTCCAACCTTACGTCAAACTCGGCACCTTTCAGGTATAAATATACCAGCATTTTGCCTTAAGCAAGGACACGGTGGTTTAGAGCAGATCGGCTATCTACTTACCGGAAGCCCAGCTGTAACGAAAGCCAAAGGAAGCCGACCCTCCCATTGACGCACTGAGAGAGACGCTGGCTTTTCTCCTGCCGAGAAATCCAGCCCCAGTGTTTCCAGTCACCCTTGCGGGTTTCTGGGACATCAACTCTTGAGAACGAGATACAAGACCTCCTTCATTCTATAACCAAGGTACGGAGCTGATTAGATCCTTAAGGGAATTCTTGATGCAGATTCTTGGCAAAACTATCTTAACTTACTTACTCCTTCCCACGTATTAGGCTTAGGTCAGGTACACCGGGGTAGGCGTATTTTAGAAATACCAGTTGAGCATGTTTAGTCAACTTTTATCGTTGTATATATTTTATCCGTTTTAAGTATCATATGGCTTAGAAACCATATAAATGCTTTTACAGTATTATTTCATAATACTCCTTTTACTGTACGCACTTTACTTTAGGACAAGTATTGCAATTGTGGCAATCCACTTCTCTTGCACGAGAAAGAGGACTGCTCAATAAATAACAACTTTTATTGAAAACGCCCGTCTCTCTATTTCTCTGCACTCTGGTGAAACTAAGCATGCACGATTGACTGAGTGAAATAGCTGTCTATTGTTTTCACACGACTCTGGAGATACACTCCTTATTCTGGAGGAAGCAAAGTTGTCATGTTAATGCGGTTGTCAGAAGCTAATCCCTTCTTGTCTATTCCGGAAAGTTAACTCCTTCCTGTTTACTCGAGAAAGTTTCTAGTGACCTCTGAGCTAGCTGGCATTCATAATTAAGTCTAAGATATTCAATAGAGACCCAGTCGACCTCAGTCCTATGTCTAAACTATCGTTTATGTTATTCCAATGCGCAGAGCCTATTGGAAATATAGGAACTACACTACATGGTGCCCAACGTTTGGTAAGGCGATAATTTAACGCTAGATGCTAGAGTAACTCAGTCGTGCTTTTCACACAGACCCCTTTTTCCAGTAAAAACTCCAATAGACGTCTGGAGTGGGTAAAAGGTTAATATCCACCAAAACTTAGTAGGATGAGAATCCTATGTATTAGTTATTGGTTTAATCAACGTTGAAGGATACAGTGTTCCAAAATATTGTGCACCTAATCTTTGTTTCCTTGAAACTTGCTCTGCAACAAAAACTTTTTGTCAGTAAAAATGGTGGAAAGTGACGATGAAAGGGAGTGAGCTAGAATAGCAGCTCAACTTTTAGCGGATGACACAAGTCTCCAAAATGAACACCCGAATGTTATAATCATTCCGGTAAACGTAAGAACAACTATAACTCTTAAACTTATAGAAAATGGACTATCACCAAGAGGTGGTACAGTCATATTTGTGGTAGAGGCCCATGAATATCGGCAGACAGAGGTATTCTATTCTTGGATACATTTTCCAGCAGCATATGCTGTAACACAAGATTTCCACTATTACAAAATAGAGGAACCTCCAACGGAATACGCCCCTTTCGAGGACGTTGAAATTCCACTAACATACCAAGAGCACCTGCTCTGGTTTAATGGCGTCCTAAAAAATCAAAATCACATTACCAGGCTCGGTCCACTAGGTAGACCAGGAGCCACATGGCCGTTTCTAGCCAGCTATACACCACATCCTGACATTGAAAAAATGTCAGACCGAGAACTTTTAGCTCAGCTAAAACAACTCATTAAAATACACAGACAATTGGTCCAATATGTCATGCAGACTTCAACAGTCCAACCAGCAATAAAAATTCCACAACACACCCCTCAACAGGGGAACACAAATAAAATCACACCACATATTATACAATCAGCCATTGGCAAAATACCCGCAAAACAGGAACAAATTCCATTCTGGTTAGCTCAAAAAATTACTCAGATAGAGGCAGTATTTCCTGATACTACACCTAATGAGAAACACAGAATTCTGACTATCTGCCTTCCAATGGGGATCGCACCACATGTGGAGGACTGTGACACTTGGTGCACAGTCTTTGCTTCGATATACACAAAAACACATGGTGTTCCGTCTATGGCGGTTATACCAGACGTACTAAGACAGATTCAAAATGAATACGGTACAGAACCTGCTTTAACTCTAGGTATGAAATTACTGAAAGACTTTAAGCAGGTCTCAGCTATATTACTAGCCAACATAAAAGGAGAAGCAGCATCTGTGACAATCCCCTAGAAATTGAAAGAAACAGATATAGCAGAACAACCTTTTGAACTTGCCAGAATAATTGAAAAATCCTATGAAGAACTAGGTAGAGATAGTTTGGTTGGGAAACCACTAAAACCCCAACTAACCGAAAATCCTGAAAAAACATTTATCAAAAATAATCTCAATACTTCAAAAAAGAAGTGGGAAGGTAATAAACAAACCACTCCCAGAGAAAAACAGTTTCAGTCCAGAGGAAGGTCTCCTCAACGGAGAGATAGATCTCCAGAACGAGGTGGCAGGTCTCCACAACGGGAGCACTATGAGAAAAAATATAACCTTAGAGATAGGGTTAAGATAAGAAAACCTGACAGATATCAAGATATTGATACACGTCCCTCTCGATCTTTTCAGACTTCCTCACAGAAATCGGAAAGAAGAGGACGGTCAGAACACAAAGAAGAGCACGTCAAGTCCAAAGACAAGGAACCTGCTCATCAAAGTAAAAAAATTACAATTTCCAAAGAAGAAGGTAGCAAGTATTAAAATAAAACATGCCAAGGATTCTGAGGACACAACTGAAAAACGGAGAGTAGGCCCAGACAATGCTAGACAGCGCAGCAGAAGTGATCATAGCTCACAAGATCCTGATGAATCTTCTGGAGACAGTGGACACGAATTAATACATTCAAGTGGAAACTGCAGACAACAGAGTTAGCATACCGCATAAATTATATGAAATAACATTACGTATAGAGGGGGACAAAACTAGGAAAATAAAGGGTCTCTTTTGGGATAACCTTTCGAAAGGCTATGACATCCTTCTAGCAGAAAAAAGACTGGCCACCAGAGTTTGTCAGGGAGTGCCCACATGGCGAAGAAATGATTATGCCTGCCTTCTCAAATCACATTCCAATTCATAAAAAACTACACATTTGCTAGAAAATGGGCAGTGGCCCAAGCCCCTGCATTATATAAAAATCATGTAGGATGGGATGAGGATTCTCCTTACCATAAAATTCAGTTAAAAAAATCAACCTACTGCACAGAGGCAGTATCCTGTTAAGCAAGAAGCTAAAAAACAAGTCAGGGAGATCTTAGATCAACTTGAATATCAGGGGGTGATTGAAACATGCACTTCACAAATGAACAATCCTTTGTTTCCTGTCTCCAAGCCAGACGATACATATCGTCTAGTTTTGGACTACAGACACCTAAACTCATGCTGCAAAACATTTGCAGTACAAAACTCACACAGTGCAGCACTAATGAATAACATTGTGTGCAAAAAATATAAAACAACATTAGATATTTCAAATGGTTTTTTTTGTTAACATATTGCACCTGAAAGTAGGTATTTGACCGCTTGCTCAACAATGGGGGCACAAAAACATTTCTGTCGACTCCCACAGGGATTCAAGAACAGCCCAGGATTATTCTCAAATGTATGATGATGAGGCATTATCATATGTCGATGACATCTATCTTACAGACGACGACCTGGAGACACACTTTAAAAGAGTGAACACCATTATACTTGGGTTCGCATCTGAAGGGTGCAAATTCAACTTTAAAAAGTCACGAATTGCCCACCTCACTGTCCTTTTTTAGGGTATGAATTATCAAGTGAAGGCAAAAGTCTAGCAGACAACTTCTTAGAGAATTGTGCAGTACTCCAAGCTCCAAAAACGCTGAAAAACTTACAATCAATTCTAGGTTTCCTGAATTTCAGAAGAACATACATTCTAAATTATGCAGAGAGGGTTAAACCTCTCTACGAATTAATAAAACCTGATTTCAAACCAATCAATTGGACTCAGAAACACACCGAAATTTTACGTTCATTACAATCAGACATGTTAACTAAAACAAAACTGCAAACACGCGCAAACGAACGAAACCTTGTAATCCGAGTCATCCGGGAAGATGCGGATTAACGTACCTGACCTCTAATGAGGGAGAAACAGAACCAATAGCTTATAAATCACACTTGTACACACAAGCTGAAATCAAATTCAGTTCTACTGAAAAAATTCTGACTGCGGTTCAAACTGCTGTAGCAAAAGAAAGAGCCCTCGCACAAGGGAAAAGTATATCTGTTTTAACAGCAGCATCAGCCCTTGAGGCAGTAACAAGACCAAGCATTCCGAATGCTATGACATTAGATCCTAAATGGATACAATGGGAAAATTCTCTTGCTGCAACAGACGTGAAACACGCATTTGATCCAAAAATGAAAAAACTAGAAGATCTGGAATACAAACATGAATACCCTTTGTCAATCGAAATTCTGCCTCTCGAACAGTACACCAGTGTAATCTACACGGACAGATTTGCACAACACTACGTTGTGGAAAAACACATTTACAATGCAGCATGCGCGATTGTTAAAGGTCGCTGGCACTTAGGTAAATTCAGACCGATGGTCACCAAAACTGAATCACTCAGAAACTGTAAAGGTCAGCGAGCTGAAATAAGATCTTTATAGATGGCGCTTGAAAATGCCGATCGCGAATTCCCCACACTAATAATGTGCGTCCAGTCTTACAATAATGACTTGCAGACCTGGATCAAAAACGGTTACAAAGATGGGACTGGTGCCACAATAAAGCATAAAAAACTTTGGGAACAAGTAGTTCTTTTGCAGAAAGAACTACAAAAGACTCACGTGATACATACACTGAGTCATCAACGTGATGGCGTTCACGTTGCAGGGAATTCATTGGCTAACAGAGCCACAGCGGCAGCTGTCAAACCAGCTTCCGTAGCCACAAAAAAGCGTTCTAAAAAACAGATAGACGGTGAAACGCTACTAGCAGTAAAAGCCTCAATGGAAGGCAACTATGCGGCGTTACCTCTAAATTATCCACTCGGAAATATATACATAATTGATGCGAACTCCGTTCCGTTTGCTCGAATCCCTGGAGTGGGGGAAAGAGTAATTCCAAACACGAGCCGGAGAGCTTACTTGATTCAAGAAGCACACATGGGAATGGGTCTGAGGCCCCAAGAGATCTTGAAATCTCTAATAGAATTACAATCACAATACTAGTGGCCGGGGATGAGTGTGCAAATTTACAACTTTGCAATGAATTGTCAGGACTGCAATAGAGATCGCAGTTGTGAACCGGACTAGACACCAGCTCAGATACCTTTATTAGCAAGCATTAGGCTATCTATACGCAAAAATCCAGATGAAAAAGGCGATCCCATAATTATTAAGACGAGATTCATTTAGATGTGGCCCCAGCGCTCGGCTGACACCAGAACTGTTATAAAAGGTTTGCGAGTCTTTATCGGCACATACGCAATTGGCATGCTATATTCTGACCAGGGACCCCAATGAAGCAGCCAGCAACCTCACACAGTGGCTCACCAACTGCGCAAATGATCTCGCACCACTGAAGAACCCTCCCAACAGACCCAGCATCAAGAAAGCCGACGAACTCAAGAACTCCAAGTAGAACTGCCACACCCTCGAGAAAGCCTGGCCCCACGACCAGACCACAGACAACATGACTGCCCTCAAGCACGCCACCCGCAAACACCACCAGCTGATCTGCACCACCAAGAAGACAGCATTCACAGAACGACTGGACAACAATGCCCACAACAGCAAGGATCTCTTCAGCATTGTCAAAGAGTTCTCCAACCCCAGAGCCGGAAACAACGACATCACCCCCTCGCAAGACCTCTGCGACTCACTCGCCTCATTCTTCCACCGCAAAATCGCCGATATACACAACAGCTTCGGCGCACCCACCACGCACCATACCACCGAACCAACGCTACCCACCACCACCCTCTGCTCCTGGACCCCGGTCAGCACCGAAGACACCACCAGCACGATGAACACCATCCACTCCGGATCACCAACTGACCCCTGCCCCCACCATGTCTTCAACAAGGCCGACTCCATCATCGCACCCCAGCTCCGGGGCATCATCAACACCTCCTTCAACACCGCCACCTTCCCGGAGATCTGGAAGCACGCCGAGCTCAGCGCCCTCCTAAAGAAACCAACAGCAGACCCCACCGACCTCAAGAACTACCGTCCCATCTCGCTCCTCCCTTTCCCTGCCAAAGTCATCGAGAAGCCCGTCAAGAGACAGCTTGCCGCCTTCCTTGAGACGAACGGATCCCTCGACCCCTCGCAGTCTGGTTTCCGAGCCAACCACAGCACCGAGACTGCCCTCATCGCAGCCACTGACAACATCAGGTCCCTGCTCGACAACGGGGAAACAGCGGCCCTCATCCTCCTGGACCTCTCTGCAGCATTCGACACCGTCTGCCACCGCACCCTAGTACAATGCCTCAGCAACATCGGAGTCCAAGAAAAGGCACTGGAGTGGATCATCTCATTCCTTGGCGGAAGAACCCAGAGAGTCCGCTTCCCCCCGTTCAGATCCAAAGCCACCGAAGTCATCTGCGGCGTACCACAAGGATCATCACTCAGCCCAACCCTCTTCAATGTCTACATGAGCCCTCTCATAGCCATCGCACACAAACACAACCTCAACATCATCTCCTATGCCGACGACACCCAGCTGATCCTCTCCCTCACCAACGACCCCGCCACCGCCACCACCAGAACCAGCCTGCACAAAGGGATGAGAGACGTCGCTGAGTGGATGAAGAACAGCCGCCTGAAACTGAACTCAGATAAGACGGAAGTCCTCATCCTAGGATCATTGCCCTCTGACTGGGACGACTCCTGGTGGCCCCCTGCCCTGGGCACCACTCCCAAGCCTACGGACCACACACGCAACCTGGGCTTCATCCTGGACTCCTCCCTCTCGATGACCAGACAAGACAACGCCGTCTCAACATCATGCTTCAACACCCTTCGCATGCTCCGTAAGATCTTCCGATGGATCCCCATCAAAACCAGGAAGACGGTCACCCAGGCCCTCGTCATCAGCTGACTGGACTACAGAAACACCCTCTACGCCGGAACCACAGTCAAACTTCAGAAGAGACTCCAGCGCATCCAGAATGCCTCTGCACGACTAGTCTTAGACGACCCCCGACACAGCCACATCTCTGGCCACCTGAGAGACCTGCACTGGCACCCCGTCAGCAAGAGGATCACGTTCAGGATCCTCACCCACGCACACAAGGCCCTCCACGACCTGGACCCCAAGTACCTCAACAACTGCCTGACCTTCTACGCACCCACCCGCCAGCTACGCTCGGCCAGCCTCGCCCTCGCCGCCGTACCACGCATTCGCAAAGCCACCGCCGGAGGAAGATCCTTCTCCTACCTGGCAGCCAAGACATGGAACACCCTCCCCATCCACCTCTGGCTGACCCAGGATCACCTTGCCTTCAGGAAGCTCCTCAAGACCTGGCTCTTCGAGCAGTAGCGGACCCCTCCCCCCCCAGCGCCTTGAGACCCTACCGGGTGAGTAGCGCGCTATACAAATGTCCATGATGAGAAACGTACGGTATTAATAATCATTTTTTGTGTATATACCATATACCATTTCAAATTAATTTTATGTATTTTGGGGTGGGTTGGAAAACACATGCATCACTCAATGTTTAGTATTGCTTAGTATTTTAGTAATGATTGACATCTGGAGACAGTGGACATGAATGAATACATTCAAGTGGAAACTGCAGACACCTGAGTTAGCATACCCCATAAATTATATGAAATAACATTACGTATAGAGTGGGACAAAACTAGGAAAATAAAGGGTCTATTTTGGGGTAACCTTTCGAAAGGCTATGACATCCTTCTAGCAGAAAAAGACTGGCCACCAGAGTTTGTCAGGGAGTGCCCACATGGCGAAGAAATGATTATGCCTGCCTTCTCAAATCACATTCCAATTCATAAAAAAACTACACATTTACTAGAAAATGGGCAGTGGCCCAATCCCCTGCATTATATAAAAATCATGTAGGATGGGATGAGGATTCTCCTTACCATAAAATTCAGTTAAAAAAAATCAACCTACTGCACAGAGGCAGTATCCTGTTAAGCAAGAAGCTAAAAAACAAGTCAGGGAGATCTTAGATCAACTTGAATATCAGGGGGTGATTGAAACATGCACCTCACAAATGAACAATCCTTTGTTTCCTGTCTCCAAGCCAGACGATACATATCGTCTAGTTATGGACTACAGACACCTAAACTCATGCTGCAAAACATTTGCAGTACAAAACTCACACTGTGCAGCACTAATGAATAACATTGTGTGCAAAAAATATAAAACGACATTAGATATTTCAACTGAAAAAATTCTGACTGCGGTTCAAACTGCTGAAGCAAAAGAAAGAGCCCTCGCACGTGGGGAAAAGTATATCTGTTTTAACAGCAGTATCAGCCCTTGAGGCAGTAACAAGACCAAGCATTCCGAATGCTATGGCATTAGATCCTAAATGGATACAATGGGAAAATTCTCTTGCTGCAACAGACGTGAAACACGCATTTGATCCAAAGATGAAAAAACTAGAAGATCTGGAATACGAACATGAATACCCTTTGTCAATCGAAATTCTGCCTCTCGAACAGTACACCAGTGTAATCTACACGGACAGATTTGCACAACACTACGTTGTGGAAAAACAAATTTACAATGCAGCATGCGCGATTGTTAGAGGTCGCTGGCGCTTAGGTAAATTCAGACCGATGGTCACCAAAACTGAATCACTCAGAAACTGTACAGCTCAGCAAGCTGATATAAGATCTTTAAAGATGGCGCTTGAAAATGCCAATCGCGAATTCCCCACACTAATAGTGTGCGTCCAGTCTTACAATAATGACTTGCAGACCTGGATCAAAAACGGTTACAAAGATGGGACAGGTGCCACAATAAAGCATAAAAAACTTTGGGAACAGGTAGTTCTTTTGCAGAAAGAACTACAAAAGACTCATGTGATACATACACTGAGTCATCAACGTGATGGCGTTCACGTTGCAGGGAATTCATTGGCTAACAGAGCCACAGCGGCAGCTGTCAAACCAGCTTCCGTAGCCACAAAAAAGCGTTCTAAAAAACAGATAGACGGTGAAACGCTACTAGCAGTAAAAGCCTCAATGGAAGGCAACTATGCGGCGTTACCTCTAAATTATCCACTCGGAAATATATACATAATTGATGCAAACTCCGTTCCGTTTGCTCGAATCCCTGGAGTAGGGGATAGAGTAATTCCAAACACGAACCGGAGAGCTTACTTGATTCAAGAAGCACACATGGGAATGGGTCTGAGGCACCAAGAGATCTTGAAATCTCTAATAGAATTACAATCACAATACTGGTGGCCAGGGATGAGTGTGAAAATTTACAATTTTGCAATGAATTGTCAGGACTGCAATAGAGATCGCAGTTGTGAACCGGACTAGACACCAGCCCAGATACCTTTATTAGAAAGCATTAGGCTATCTATACACAAAAAATCCAGATGGAAAAAGGCAATCCCATAATTATTAAGACGAGATTCATTTAGATGTGGCCCCAGCGCTCGGCTGACGCCAGCACTGTTATAAAAGTTTTGCGAGTCTTTATCGGCACATACGCAATTGGCATGCTATATTCTGACCAGGGTCCTGCGTTTAGCTCTCGAGCTTACAAGCAGGCCATGGCCAGCATGGGCATTGCATTGCGGTACTCAAGTCCATTCCATCCCGAGGGAAATGCAGTAGTGGAGAGAAAAAACTGTGACATAAAGCAATCTATAACAGCGAGGGTATTAGGTTCGGGTGACGGGTGGGTCAAACATCTAACAAGTGTCCAACGTAGTCTTAATAATCTGCCAAGAAATTCTCTAGGAGGTATCACTCCATACAAACTTTTGTTTGGTACCAGAATGATCATTCATGACCTTGATCGTCACACTTCAGTGGTGGAACAAAAAACATTTGATATCAAAGATCGTTTGGCTGTTTTACAGGACTTAAATAAAACAAGAAGAAGTCTAAGTAACACAAAGCTAAAGCCAACAGCCACTGAAGAAAAACCACCTGTCCCAGCAAGACCTGTCTGGATTCCAAAGATTGGGGATCTGGTCAGAGAAAAGATCGCGGTGAAGAAGGAATTTGGGCCTTCTTACAGAAAAGCAGTACCTGTCTTAGCTGTCAGCGGAACAAGATCAGTAGTACTACCGCCCCTTGCTGGTAAAAAGGAGAACAGAGTTGTATCAATCGACTTGGTAAAACCACAATCATGTGGCCAATAATAAGTAGTAGGCCCAGCGGACTCCCAAGAAGTAGCAGAAGACCAAACCTTGCTACAATCCAAGAGGTTCAAACTGAGAGACTAATCACATTTGATAAACCTGCAGTGAATAAAAAAGGACTATGCAACAAAGCCATGGAACTTGTTCCTCTTGAAACCCAAATTGCAACAGTTCGTCAAGAAACACCTGTCTACAATGATGTCGCCTCTGAACATACATATCCAAAGATTAATGAAAATCCGGAAGCAATTCCAACAATTGACAGAACTGCATCTGGCTACTTCATCAATTTCGATGACTTTTCTGATGATCCAAGTGAACATGAAGAAACGCCAGCAACTAAAACTTTCAAAGAAAAAATAACTAAACTCTTTCATCAACTCAAAGAAACATATCTGATTTCACCATGGATTGAATTATGGATTGTGTTAGGTGTACGTTTCCTCCTACTATGGCTCATTTTTGTTTTAAGCTTTGGAAAATTCATTGATGGAAAATATAGTAGGAATGGAATGGAATGGAATTGGATTTATTGAGCGCATGGCTGCCCTTGAGCGTCCCAGCGCTAAAACAGTTAATAACAGAGCAAATGAGGAAGAAGGTTTAGGGAACTTTGGGGAAAAGGAAAGTTTTGAGTAATTTTCTAAACTTAAGGTATGAAGGTTCCTTCCGTAGGACCCTGGGCAGGGCATTCCACTTTTTTGCTGCATTCAGCGAAAACCGACGACCTCCAGTGCGGGCCTTCCTTACTCTAGGAGTAACGGCCAGGTTTTCTCCATCAGATCGAAGAGCCCGAGTGGCTTTATAAGGACAGATCAATCCCCTAAGGGCTGGAGGGCCATTACCTTGGAGGGATTTGTAGGCAATACATAGTGACTTGAAGGAAATTCGCTCCTGGATTGGGAGCCAGTGCAAGGCTCTAAGCAAAGGTTTAGCTGAAACCCATCTGGGGGCTCCCATAAGGAGCCTTGCTGCGGCGTTCTGGACCCGCTGTAAGATGTTAATCGTGGCCAGGGGTGCCGCCAGGAGGAGGGCATTGCTATAATCCAGTCTGGCCAAGATTAGTCCCTGAATCAGAAGTTTTCTAGATTCGAAAGGGAGCAGGGGGAGGACCTTCCTTACGGCCCGCAATAATCCAAAGCATCCTCCAGCCACCTTCTGCGCATGGGTCATGAAGGTGAGTTGGGGTTCAAACCAAACCCCAAGACTCTTAACTTTCTCCTTTGGGGATGGTAGGTCCCCCATACAGGGAGGCCAATGGTCAGAGGACAGAGATGGAAGTGGGTGACCCATGACCATAATCTCGGTCTTTGCTCCATTGAGTCTAAGTTTGGAGGCAGTCATCCAAGAGAAGATAGCTGATAGGCAACTTGATAGATCAGATGGGAGTCCCCTTTGTTGTGACAGCGAGACGATGAGTTGAGTATCGTCTGCATAACTAATAGATTTGATCCCGAAGGGGGCTACTGCCTCCTCTAACGGGGCCATATAGACATTGAACAGTGTGGGGCTCAGGAAGGAGCCCTGCGGCACCCCACACTGCAAGGGGACGGGTTTGGACATTGAGCCATTCTCCCAGATCCTAAACGATCTTTTATCGAGGAAGGACTCAAGCCATCTAAGAGCCAACCCTGTGATGCCCAATTTGGCAAGGCGCTGGACCAAGGTTGGGTGGTCGACGGTATCGAATGCAGCGCTTAGATCCAGGAGGATCAGGGCTGCAGATCCCCCTGAATCTAAGATGCATCTTGCTTCTTCAGTAGCAACTAGAAGGGCAGTGTCTGTACTCTGACCCGGGCGAAAACCAGTTTGGGAGTCGCTCAGGAGACCATTCTTTTCCAAATAGTCTGAGAGCTGCCTATTCACCAGCTTCTCAGCCACTTTGCCCATTCCTGGAAGCAAGGAGATTGGGTGGTAGTTGGCCATGTCCGAGGGGTCTAATCCTGGTTTCTTCAGGAGTGTTTTGATTTTAGCTTGCTTCCAGCTAGGGGGGACTATGCCTGTGGTGAATGAGGTGTTTAAAAGCTCTGTGGCCATAGGTGAGATCGTACTAAAAATTTGTTTGAGGATGTGCATAGGGGCTGGGTCGGATGGGGAGCCACTTTTTATGATTGCTAGCGTGTTACCGAAGTCTTCCTTGGTGATGGCACCAAAGGCCTCGAGCTGGGGACTGGGAGAGACGGGGGTAGGGGCTACTCTCGAAAGTAGGGTGGGCATTTGAGCATTTGGAAGGCTATCTAGGATTTTTTGTATTTTGCTGTCAAAAAACTCCGCTAACTGATCGCATCTTAATTCGGGGTCTCTGTGCGTGGTTATAGGGGCAGAGATTTTGAGCAGCTGATTAACAATTTTAAAAGTTTCCCTGGAGGAGTTAGCTGATGTTTTAATTTTCTCCTTAAAGAATTCTGCTTTAGATTTCTGCCGTGCAGCTTTGTAGAGTCTCAGAGCGGCCTGGTAGGAGGTTTTACTAAGAGTTGACCAATCTTTCCTCCACTTCCTTTCTAATTTGTTACAGGCTTTTCTGAGGTCTCTCAATTCAGTTGTAAACCAGGGGGATTTAAAAGTACTGCTCTTTTTTGTTTTTAATTTAAGAGGGAGAACCGTGTCCAGGGAGTTAGTAAGCCAGTTATTAAAGTTACAATGGACACAGCAAGTCAGAACATCAACTTGGTCCTAAAGCCTCACAGATCATCTCACATTGAAAAAGAGAACTATCATCAGTGAACATCACAGCCATTCCTATAGCTGGTGGTGTAGCATGGGACACAACTGATTACGAAATCAATGGCCCGATTGAACTCTTGAAATATCCACATCAGTTCAAGTTTTCATTAAGTGACTTTGTATCACCAAGTACTTTCTCTGATGATTGGAACTTTGAAAATATGAATAATATGATGTCAGATTTAGAAATGTCAGCAAAATTCACAGAGCATGATTATTTAGAAGGCTCATCAAATTATGAAGAAATGTATTGCTATAATCATTATGGTCATCACTATTTGCATAAATCTGCTAATCCTAGAAATGTTTTTACTTATAATTAATGGGAACATTGCCCAACACTGCCAAAAGGCAGCTCGAAAACATTTTAAGAGAAATTCTTATACTTCTCAGGGTTTAACAACACAGATCCAGAAACGTTTTATTTTAAATTGTTAAATAAGACAGAAATGAAAAACATGTTGACAAATACTAAATTGATGTATTCTGAACAATTTTATGAAAAAATTTCTACATTTGGTTTTGAATTTTGGAAAAACAACATTGAGACAAAAACCATCTGGGGTACAAAAGATTGGCAGGTACAAGGTCTAGAAGCATTATTCAGAACCTGCATGATCCCAGAACAGATATTGTTCCTGAATGACACCATTCAACAAACAACCTGTCTTGGCCTAGCCAAGATAAAAGACTTAACCAAACCGTCTATTCCAAAGCCCATACCTGAAAGTAATAGCACTACACATATGGAGATAGACGTATCACACATTTTACACCAAAACAGAACAAATCCTGATTGGAAAAAATGGTTTATCTGGCTCACAGACACAAATAACTGTCAAAATAGATTCCTGAACAAAACACAGGGGTTCAAACAGACCAGGACAGACCCAAGATATTCCCAGAGACAACATCCAGAGATAGTTACAACATACAGTGTAGGGAAACTATGCCTCGAATGGCTACAGAAAGCTACACTGCATGAAATTAAGCAACACTTGACTTTACTTAAAGAAGGTGCTGACTTGCGAGATTTCATTTTGGGACCTCGCAAACAGAGTCAAAAACGTTTCATATACGCTGGTATATACGCTGCTTACAACGAAGCTTGGAAAGTAATGCAAATTGAAACTGCTGAAAAAATACGAGAAATTGATCGTATTAATTTGGAAAGTTCACTGTCTGTAGTGGACAATGGGTAACGAGTCTGTCCTCCAGAATTTATTCACTGGACAGCATTGTATCATCTGCTATTGATATATTAGAGCAGGATTTGCTAATGTTACAACATGACCAGTCCCAATTGCGTTCTATTGTACACCTAGGCTGGACGTTACAAAGCCTCCGTTCAGGCTACGTGCCATGGCGTCTAATCAACAAAACGTCATTATTTTCTATCTTTAACCTTACTGATAAACAAAAAGGAGCAGACTATACGATACTGAGCAATGAAATACTCGAAAAATTATCAATAACAATGTCAGAACGACCTGTCATTGAATGGATAAAACATGGTACAATCACAATTCCGATAACGACTTTTCAGGTTCAATATTGCCAAAAGTATATACCAGCAGGCCTGTATGAATGGTTGGGTAAAGGATACATCAAGTCAACCTGGAAATTACCTTACACACATAAATGTTATAGTGAAGGGAAAAAAGAAGTATTTCTTAGTGGCAACAACTGTAAAAATTCACTAAGTGGTACACCTCCGTTTCAAGCTATTAACTTGCATGGAGCCTGCAAAGGTTCAACAAACAACCTTTCATGTCATCTGCACGGCACCCCTGCAACACAGATAGAGCCTTTTTTCAGACAGCTTTCCAATGGCAGCTATGTTATAATAAGTGACCACAGCTGTTGTGGCATGGTGCCAGGAATTGCCTATCTCGTGAGCGTTACTTCCAGGGCCATTTGCTGTATGCAAGTATTGTATCCAAACAGCAAACCAGACATGGAGGCAGCAATATGGCCTTCTCTGAATATCTCTTCTATTCGAATTGATACTTTAAGCAGAATGAAGTCGATTCTTTTACAGACAACTGTGCCTTTAACCTCGTCCAAAGAGACGTACGATCTGCAATTTGCAAGGACAGTGACAGAGATGCATACACTATTATCGACAAATTGCCCGTGCATTTTGTAGAAATGTTAGGCCAAATCTTAAACATGTCTGATACCAGTGGCATCGCACATGTATTTATGACAATTTTTTCGGGACTATTAGCACCCTTTGAAGCAGTCCTGAACATCTTCCCTAATTTCGTGCATTCTGTGTTCGGCGGCCTGCCTCTTCTTTTGGGCCTCGTAGCAAGGAATCTTATTTTTGTTCCTTCTGCTCTGAAATGGCAAGTCAAGTCCCAGACAAAACCCAGGCTACAATGGAAGAAACGATCCTAGCGATGAGATACCGAGAAAGGATTACTAAGGTCCTCGGCTTGGCGAAGCTAAGAGATCTGAATACTTCCTGTTTTTTTTCATTCAGACCAATCTGGCAAGATTGCATCTTACCTGTGCTTCGATGCCTGCTATGCGGAGAAGAATGCGTGTTGGACGTCTGTCTTACACTACCATCAGCAGTACCTATGGATATCGATACTTTGCTTGGTTCGGTAACGGCTCATGCAACGTGTTGTCCCCAGCATCTACCTATTCTGATGACGGCATTCGTTGAGACCTCACCATTACGATTAGGTGGCGGTGAGGTACGAGATGAAAGCGGCACACAGGTGCCACCTTCTGTGAGCATTGCTGATCCAGACATCGATGATGGCAATGATTCTCACATATGCACTATTTCAGCTTTTTCGAACTTAATCGAACTTTTACCTACTGTTGTAGACCAATTTTTTGCCAGCCTGTCTGGTTTGATGTTCTATCCTAACAACGAGAATAACTTTTAAAACAACGAGCACACAGCATTCCCTGAACTCTGAATTCGGCCTTCAGTTTTTAAAAACAACACTACTGAAAACAATTGGAACTATTTTTTTTTCCCCGTTTCCAAAATATTTACAATTTTTTCTGGCACATGGTGCTCTGCTTAAAGTAGAGCTATTCTTAGAGAACAAGATTAATATTTGGAAACTCTAGAGACAATATTTTGATTCAGCCTCTAGCACATGTACAGTCTTGTATTAATATGTGATGAAATGGTCTCGACCTTCTCTTCTGTATTAAGAGCCATTTCTTAAATGTAATTTTCGCAATTCTTTCAGCCAATATGTATGTATGCATTATCTGAATGATGTCACCAGGTAGGTCACCCCCCTAGCCACCGCGTGGTCCTCCTTCGTGCTGTGCGCTGCGACCACCGTTGGCTCTGCTCTTCGTTTCCCTGTGCCAGTATTCCGCCGTTCTTCCCCTCGTTCCCCTTGCCTTCTGTTTTCTGGTATTTCAGGTCTGTTTCGTTTCCTTGTGCCTGCCTGTATTCCACCGTTTTTCCCCTCGCTCCCCTTGCCTTCTGTTTTCTTGTATTTTAGGTCTGTATTGTTTCATTTCCTTGTGCCTGTATTCCGCCGTTCTTCCCCGCGTTTCCCTTGCCTTCTGTTTTCTGGTATTTTAGGTCTGTATTGTTTTGTTTCCTTGTGCCTGTATTTCTGCCGTTTTTCCCCTCGCTCCCCTTGCCATCTGTTTTCCTGTTTTGTTTCCCCTCGCTCCCCCTGTGCCTGCTGTGCCCTCCCGCTTCCCGCCTCGCCCTCTGTTCCCGCCGCTGCTCCCTGCGGCCCCGCCCCCCGCCGTTTCCATGTGCCACCCCGCTCCCGCCTCCCAGCTGCTCCTCCCTCCCTCAGCCCCTCATATGGAGGCCGCACGGCGAACGCACTGCTGACGCGCGCAGCGGGCGTGTCAATCGTGCGCCGAAGGTGCGCCAAAGGCATTCCCGTCTGCGCCCGTCCGCACCGGGCCCGCGCCCAGCGCCAGAACTTCTGGCCCCCAATGACACCAGCCACCATGACGGACTTACAACGCCGCAACCCTCCACGCACTCAAACCCGACCGGAACCCCGCCTGCTATCAAGCCACCCCTAAACGCACCCACGGACCCTACACCTGCCAAGCCTGCAAGTTCACCTGCACCGCACCCAACAAGCCGAACACCAGCAGCAATCACCTCAAGTGCATCCTGCTCAACACCCCCTCAGTCCACAGACACGCCGTCGAACTCTGGAACCTGCTCGACACAACATCACCAGACGTCGCCTTCCTTACAGAAAACTGGATGAATGCCTCCTCAGCGCCTGACATCGCCATAGCCATCCCGGGCGGATACAAGATCACCTGGAAGGACTGCGTCAACCAGACCGGAGGAGGCATCGCCATCGTCGTCAGGAACACCATCCGCGTCACGACCAACTCCGACGACACCTTCACCGCCGCCGAACACCTCCACTTCCAGATACACACCGATCCCAAGACCACCCTCAGAGGCACCCTCATCTACAGACCCCCGGGAACAAGCACCCAATTCAGCGAAGCCATCGCAGACTTCATCAGCCCTTACGCCCTCCCCTCCGCTGACTACATCCTCCTAGGGGACCTCAACTTCCACCTGGAGAACAACAAGGAGAGCAACACCACCACCCTGCTGGACAACCTCTGACTCAAGCAACTGGTAAACACTCCCACCCACTACACAGGCCACACGCTCGACCCCATCTTCTCCTCCAGCAAGTACATCTCCTTCAGCCACTCCACCGGACTCCACTGGACCGACCACAGCTGCATCCACTTCAGCTTCAGAAAAACAATGACCCACCACCACCCGCAACAAATTTATCGCAGGAGTTGGAGCAAGATCACCACCGAGCAGCTCACCTCCTCCCTCCGCCAGAACCCTCCCGCCAGCACAACGGACCCCAACGAAGCAGCCAGCAACCTCGCACAGTGGCTCACCAACTGCGCAAATGATCTCGCACCACTGAAGAACCCTCCCAACAGACCTGCATCAAGAAAGCCTCCTGGTTCACCGACGAACTCAAGAACTCCAAGAAGAACTGCCGCACACTCGAGAAAGCCTTTCGCCACGACCAGACCACAGACAACATGACTGCCCTCAAGCACGCCACCCTCAAACACCACAAGCTGATCCGCACCACCAAGAAGACAGCATTCACAGAACGACTGGACAACAACGCCCACAACAGCAAGGAACTCTTCAGCATCGTCAAAGAGTTCTCCAACCCCAGAGCCGGAAAAAACGACATCACCCCCTCGCAAGACCTCTGCGACTCACTTGCCCCATTCTTCCACAGTAAAATCGCTGATATACACAACAGCTTCGGCGCACCCACCACGGACCCTACCACCGAACCAACGCTACCCACCACCACCCTCTGCTCCTGGACCCCGCTCAGCACCGAAGACTCTACCCGCACGATGAACACCATCCACTCCGGATCACCAACTGACCCCTGCCCCACCACGTCTTCAACAAGGCCGACTCCATCATCGCACCCCAACTCCGGGACATCATCAACACCCCCTTCAACACCGCCACCTTCCCGGAGATCTGGAAGCACGCCGAGCTCAGCCCCCTCCTAAAGAAACCAACAGCAGACCCCACCGACCTCAAGAACTACCGCCCCATCTCGCTCCGCCCTTTCCCTGCCAAAGTCATCGAGAAGACCGTCAACAGACAGCTTGCCGCCTTCCTTGAGACGAACGGATCCCACGACCCCTCGCAGTCCTGTTTCCGAGCCAACCACAGCACCGAGACTGCCCTCATCGCAGCCACCGCCAACATCAGGTCCCTGCTCGACAATGGGGAAACAGCGGCCCTCATCCTCCTGGACCTCTCTGCAGCATTCGACACCGTCTGCCACCGCACCCTAGTACAACGCCTCAGCAACATCGGAGTTCAAGAAAGGGCACTGGAGTGGATCATCTCGTTCCTTGCCAGAAGAACCCAGAGATTCCGCATCCCCTCGTTCAGATCCGAAGCCACCGAAGCCATCTGCGGCGTACCACAAGGATCATCACTCAGCCCAACCCTCTTCAACGTCTACATGAGCCCTCTCATAGCCATCGCATGCAAACACAACCTCAACATCATCTCCTATGCCGACAACACCCAGCTGATCCTCTCCCTCACCAACAACCCCTCCACCGCCAGAACCAGCCTGCATGAAGGGATGAGAGACGTCACCGAGTGGAAGAAGAACAGCCGCCTGAAACTGAACTCAGACAAGACGGAAGTTCTCATCCTAGGATCATTGCCTTCCGCCTGGGACGACTCCTGGTGGCCCCCTGCCCTGGGCACCACTCCCAAGCCTACGGACCACGCACGCAACCTGGGCTTCATACTGGACTCCTCCCTCTCGATGACCAGACAAGACAACGCCGTCTCAACATCATGCTTCAACACCCTGCGCATGCTCCGTAAGATCTTCCGATGGATCCCCACCAAAACCAGGAAGACGGTCACCCAGGCACTCGTCACCAGCCGACTGGACTACGGAAACACCATCTATGCCGGAACCACAGCCAAACTTCAGAAGAGACTCCAGCGCATCCAGAATGCCTCCGCACGACTAGTCTTAGACGTCCCCCAACAGAGCCACATCTCCGGCCACCTGAGAGACCTGCACTGGCTCCCCGTCAGCAAGAGGATCATGTTCAGGCTCCTCATCCACGCACACAAGGCCCTCCACGACCTGGGCCCCAAGTACCTCAACAACCGCCTGTCCTTCTACGCACCCACCCGCCAGCTATGCTCGGCCGGCCTCGCCCTCGCCGCCGTACCACGCATTTGCAAAACCACCGCCGGGGGAAGATCCTACTCCTACCTGGCAGCCAAGACATGGAACTCCCTCCCCATCCACCTCCGGCTGACCCAGGATCACCTTGCCTTCAGGAAGCTCCTCAAGACCTGGCTCTTCGAGCAGTAGCGGACCCCTCCCCCCCTAGCGCCCTGAGACCCTACCGGGTGAGTAGCGCGCGATACAAATGTCCGTGATTGATGATTGATTGATACCACTGCTTGAGAAACATACAGTATTAATACTCATTTTTCGTGTATATACCATATACCATTTCAAATGAATTTTATGTATTTTGGGGTGGGTTGGAAAACACATGCACAACTTAATGTTTAGTATTGCTTAGTATTTTAGTAATGATTGACATACATGGAGTGGGTGTTGTAAACGT
This sequence comes from Lissotriton helveticus, assembly GCF_964261635.1. Classification (NCBI taxonomy): domain Eukaryota; kingdom Metazoa; phylum Chordata; class Amphibia; order Caudata; family Salamandridae; genus Lissotriton; species Lissotriton helveticus. The sequence goes on along the minus strand of NC_136059.1, from coordinate 747,242,864 downwards.
ATCTAGGACCCTAATTAAATATTCCCGATTCATGCCCTTATCTGGTTATAACAAATAATATCCTTATAAAGGCATAAGAATCACATCCATATTTAGTCATCGCCAATGCAGTACAAATACGGCAAGGCTACTCCCATAGACTCCTAGAAAGTACAACGCGTTCTTTAAACAAACCAAGCCTCCAGCAGCCCGGGAATTCCCCCTGCTTTTGTTTTGATTTGTGCAAGAACTCCTAGAGTCCTGAAAGAACTGTCAGTTCTTAGTGATGTCTTATGTACAACCTTACGTCAAACTCGGCACCTTTCAGGTATAAATATACCAGCATTTGCCTTAAGCAAAGACACAGTGGTTTGGAGCAGATCGGCTATCTACTTACCAGAAGCCCAGCTGTAACGAGAGCCGAGGGAAGCCGACCCTCCCATTGACGCACTGAGAGAGACGCTGTCTTTTCTCCTGCCGAGAAATCCAGCCCCAGTGATTCCAGTCACCCCTGCGGGTTTCTGGGAGATCGAGTCCTGAGAACGAGATACAAGACCTCCTTCATTCTATAACCAAGGTACGGAGCTGATTAGATCCTTAAGAGAATTCTTGATGCAGATTCTTGGCAAAACTATCTTAACTTACTTACTCCTTCCCACGAATTAGGCTTAGGTCAGGTACACCGGGGTAGGCGTATTTTAGAAACACCAGTTGAGCACGTTTAGTCAACTTTTATTGTTGTATGTATTTTATCCGTTTTAAGTATCATATGGCTTAGAAACCATATAAATGCTTTTACAGTATTATTTCATAATACTCTTTTTACTGTACGCACTTTACTTTATGACAAGTATTGCAATTGTGGCAATTCACTTCTCTTGCATGAGAAAGAGGACTGCTCAATAAATAACAACTTTTATTGAAAACGCCCGCCTCTCTATTTCTCTGCACTCTGGTGAAACTAAGCATGCACGATTGACTGAGTAAAATAGCTGTCTATTGTTTTCACACGACTCTGGAGATATACTCCTTATTCTGGAGGGAGCAAAGTTGTCATGTTAATGCGGTTGTCAGAAGCTAATGCCTTCTTGTCTATTCAGGAAAGTTAACTCCTGCCTGTTTACTCGAGAAAGTTTCTAGTGACCTCTGAGCTAGCTGGCATTTATAATTAAGTCTAACATATTCTGTAGAGACCTAGTCGACCTCAGTCCTATGTCTAAACTATCGTTTATGTTATTCCAATGCGCAGAGCCTATTGGGAATATAGGAACTACACTACAATGCCAAAGCTTCCCAAGCTTGAATAGTGTGATATTTCCTCACCTCGTCAAGAAACTTTTCTACTCTGACCACACACAAAGCCTTCGCAGGTTCAATAATAGCCTCTGGTTTGGAGATCTGAAGAGGGACTTCGTTACACTCCGATCTAGTCAAAGAATCTGCTTTACGGTTATCCACTCCAGGTCGAAAGGTCACCACAAAATTGTTTTCCGAAAAGGACAACATCCATCTCATTTACCTTTGAGAGAGATGTCGAGCAGATTTCATATACTGTAAGTTTCTGTGACCAGTATAAACTGTGATGGGATGAAAGGCCCCTCACAAGTAATGTCTACATTCCTCAAAAGCTTTTTTAATTGCCAACAACTCTTTCTCGGCAATGGTATAGTTCCTCTCTGCCGGATTCAATTTCCTCGATAGATATGCTACAGGATGTAGTTGGCCAGTACTGGGATTTCTTTTAGACAAAATGGCCCTGATTGCCTCATCAGAAGCATCAGCCTCTACTATGAAAGGATTCTCAGGACGAGGATGAGCCAACACAGGATCTGCTGTGAATGCCCTTTTTAGGTATTCAAAAGCTTCCTCAGCCTCCTTGGTCCACTAAAAGGTACTTCCTTTCCTAAATAGCCTGGTGATTGGAACAGCTACCTGGGAGAATTGGAGAACAAACCTCCGGTTGTAGTTCACGATGCCCATGGAACGCTGAACATCTCGCACATTTTTTGGGGTTGGCCATTCTTGTACTGCTACAGCTTTTCGTTCTGCCATGTGCAGTCCTTCTGGGCAAAGCATAACTCCTAAAAATTCCACCCGCCTTACCCCAAACTAACATTTACTGAGTTTAGAGAAAAGCCTTTGAGTACGTAACTTGGATAGCACTTTGATCACATGATTGACATGTTCCTCTGCTGATCCAGAATAGATGAGGATGTCATCTATGTATACGACAACAAACACATCCACATATTCTTTAAGCACATCATTAAGAAAATATTGAAATGCCGCCGGGGCGTTGCAAAGGCCAAACGGCATGACCGTATAGTCAAACAGCCTGTATCTCGTCTTAAAAGCTGTCTTCCATTCATCCCCACTTTTGACACGCACCAAATGATACGCCCCTCTCAGATCTAAACGTGTGCATATCTGAGCCTCTCTTACTTGATCTAACAAAACAGAGATTAGAGGCAGGGGGTATCTGTTTCATACTGTATTCTTGTTCAATACTCTATAATCAACACAAGCCCTGAGATCACTATTAGCTTTCGAAATAAAGAAAAGAGAGGAGGCAGCAGGTGACCGTGAAGGCCTAATGAATCCTATTTCCAAATAGTGATCCAAGTATTCACGCAAGTGCTTAGTTTCTGGCTCGGACAGTGCATATATTCTACACGCTGGTATAGTGACTCACTCAACAAGATCTATTCTACAATCGCATTCCCTATGAGGGGGTAACTGTTCAGCCTGTACCTCACTAAACACATCCTCAAAATTAGCATAAACCAAAGGCAAAGTGACTTCTTTTTCTGCTGCTGTGGCCACTATATAAGGATGTAATAAAGTCACACAGGACTGTAAGAGTGGTGCTATGTGATTTAGGCATTCATCTGAAAGGAACTGGACAGATCAAGTCTTCCAGACATTGGTAGGGTTGGGATGACATCCCCAAGGCATCCCCAGTATTAACTCATATTGTGGGGCTTCAATGATATTAAGAGACAATCTTTCTGTATGCCTCTCCTTAGTTATGTTATGTTATGTTATGTTTTGTTATTTATTTTTTTATATAGCGCGCGGCAACTCAAAAAGAGTATCCCGGCGCTTTAGCAGCAAGACCTACGACGAGATAACATAACACAGCTGTAAAACAAAAAAAAGGGGAGCTCAATAAAAAAGGGAACAAAGCCTATAAAGTAAACAACCAGGTCTTTAGACCCTTTCTAAAAGCAAGTAGACTGGTGGCGCCCCGAAGTGTCAGCGGCAGAGAATTCCACAGCTGTGGTGCCAACAGTCCAAAGGAGCGACCTCCAATGCAAGCTCTTTTCATACGTGGCACCACCGCCAAGAACTGTGACTCCGATCTGAGAGCGCGGGCCGGATGATAAAAGGCCAGTCTCCTTTGGAGGTACTTCGCGCCCCCGGCATGGAGGGCTTTATAGGCCAGAGTCAGCGTTTTAAAGATGATCCGCTTGCGGATAGGCAGACAATGTAAGGTCTGCAAGAGACCCGCAACACTGGCTCGCCTATTTAAGCCATAGATGGCTCTCGCCGCAGCATTCTGCGCAACCTGGAGACGCTGCAGCAGATACTCTGGCAGGCCCAGGTAAAGGACATTAGCATAATCCAACCTGGACCCGATCTAAGCCTGCACGGTCAGTTTCCGATGTTCTTCCGATAGAAGGGGTAGAAACTTCCTCAGCACCTTGAGGAGGCCAAAGCAGGTGCCCGTCACCCCCAAGATCTGGGCTCTCATCGTCAGGCCCTTGTCCATCTTAACCCCCAAGTTCTTAGCAACTAAAGATGGACGGGATGGTGGAAACATGTTAGTAGGCCACCAAGCTTGCCAGTCAGGATCCGACGCACACCCGAAGAAGAGAACTTCAGACTTCTCAGAATTGCATTTGAGGCCACTCAGATGAAACCATCTAAAGACAGCCTCAAGGCAATCCCGGATGCTCTCTCCATTAAAATCTCCTCCCCTCTTACAAGAGAAGAGGAGCTGTGTGTCGTCAGCATAGGACACGATCCGGGCCCCGAAAGACTCCGCCAATGCCGCCAAAGGGGCCATAAAGATGTTAAAGAGGGTCGGGCTCAAAATAGAGCCCTGCGGGACCCCGACACCCAATGGCGGCATCACAGCAGAGTCCGGGGAGGCCCAGACCGTTTGTCGGCAGTCAGCTAGAAATGATGAAAACCAGCTGAGCACCGTCCCTCTTAGGCCAATCTCATAGAGTCTAGAGAGAAGGCCCTCATGGGGAACGGTGTCAAAGGCCGCCGACAAGTCAACATGACCAGCATGGCCTTGCCACCCGAGTCCAGTACCCCTTTAATGTCTTCCGACACCTCCAGGAGCGCTGTCTCTGTGCTGTGGTTTGGGCGAAAGCCCGATTGGGTGGCATGCAGAATCTCGTGCAATTCCAGAAAATTGGAGAGCACCGTGTGTATGTGCTTCTCCAGAATTTTCATAAGGGCTGGCAAGAGAGAAATCGGTCTGTAATTGACCAATGCCTCAGGGTCGAGGCCAGGCTTCTTCAGCAGGGGGATGACCATTGCCTGCTTCCATGCTTGCGGTACCAGACCCTGGCTCAGCGAGAGATTCAAAAGTGGATTGACCAATGGATTTAAAGCTTCCGCCATTTTTGATAGAAACTTGGCCGGGCAGGGGTCCAAAGGCGATCCAGTTTTAAGCGTGCCCATAAGCCCTAAGGAAGCAAAGGCTGAAATGGAGGGGAAGATTGCCAGCATCGGGCCAGATGAAACCGCCAGACGCGAGCCATCCTCGGTGCAAATTGACCCTACAGGCGCCACCAGATGAAAAGAGTCCTGGATAAGCTTTATCTTGCTGGTGAAAAAGTTAGCAAGATCCGCAGCCCAGGATTTAGGGGGCATGTCTCGGGAGGCATTAGAGCGGGGAGCTGTAAATTCTCTCACTATGGAAAAGATTTCCTTACAGGAGTTCGAGGCAGCCTCTATTCTCCCAGCAAGATAAACCTTTTTTCCAAGGCGAATGTCCCGCTGATATGCCTTAACTGATGTCTTATAGAGCAGTTTTGCCATAGGATCATATTGAGAGCGCCAAGCTCTTTCCGCCACCTTGCAAGACTGTCGGGCGGTCGACAATGCCGGAGTGAACCAAGGGGCCGAAACCCGTTTCGATGTTGAGCGGGGGGCCATCACTGGGGCAAGGTCATTAAGCCTGTCCAACAGCCAGACCTGCAGAGCTTCCAGGTCCTTCTCCAGGTCTCCTGAGAAGGGGCACGGATGATCCAGTGCAGCCTGAGCGAGCATCGCCGGGGTCACAGAATGATAGGCCCGGAGGGCGCGACACTGTTGCTGAGATACAGAATTGGCAGGTCTCATTATGCCTTTAACCAAACATTTCACTAGCCTGTGGTCTGACCAGAGCACCGGAATAATCTCCTTAACCTCCAAAGGGGATGTCGAGAAAACCTGGTCCAGGGTATGACCCTTGTCATGAGTGGGTCCCAAAAGAAACGGGATCAAGCCCAAGGGGGCAGTGGCCTCCAAAAATTTGGTGGTGTCCGGGTCTGATAGGTCATCCATGCGGAAGTTGAAATCTCCAGCGACAATACACTGTTCCGATTTCAAAACCAGCCCTGATAGGACAGACTCGAACTCTTCAAAGAAGGTACCAGATGGACCAGGTGGTCTGTAAACCAATAGGCCTTTGAAGGATTGGTGGGGAGCCAAGGTGATGGAGAAGGCAAGGGACTCAGAGCCGCGGATGTCATCTACAGGCAGAATGGAACAGGCCACACTTTCCTTCACCACCAGAGCCACTCCCCCACCCCTACCCTTGAGTCTGTCCTGCCTAAAGACATTATAGTCAGAAGGAATGGCGGCAGCCACATCAGGGTTAGAGAATTCCCCCAGCCATGTCTCAGTTAACATGAGGTGGCTGGACAGGATTATTCGAGAAACAATTCCCCAGACACACAGTCAATCTGTACCATGTGACCACTGGATTTAATTTTCCAAACAAGTTTATTTTTCTTTTTTACATTTATCAGCAATTTTTTGAAACACAAGCACAAACAAAACCACTGTCAATTCAAAAGGTTCATATATACAGTATCTACAAATGCACACATTTACAAATTTACAACAAAGAATCAAACAAAAAATTGGTTAGACACACCAAAAGACAATCACATATGTATAATAATTCAAATAAATTGCAATTATATACAGTGCAGAGATTAGTCCATAAGCAAACAAACGGGCACCAGTCCTAGAGATTGAAAAAACCAAGTGACAGGCGGGGTTGAGATCGAAAACAAGCCTGCCTGTCAACGAAAGCCTGTGGTGTAATGTTAAATAGGGTTGCGAGGCTAGGATACAGAGTGGTGGTATGATTTACATCCTAGCGGCACCCTTTGTTGTAGCCACAGGGTGGTATTGTCGACGCGTTTCAAACCTAAGTATTCAAGGTTCTCTTCAGGACAGGGACTGGGAAACAGATTCTGCAAAAAAGTACAGAATTTGGTGTCAGACGTACATTAACGTACTGTAGAATGCCTACTCAGACTCCGTGAGAAGTAGAAAATATTTACCTGCACGCGGGCACAAAGATTGCCGTGGCGTAGGTATATCGTGTTCACACCTAGAAGACATATGTAAAGGTGCTCAGTGCACGGGGATTAAAAGGGTTGCACTAGGAAAGGCAAACGGTCTGTCCTAAGTATGAATCATACCTGCAATAGGCGCAGAGCAGGACTTAAGGCGTGGTGTCAGGCTTCAGAAGCTTGCGGATATCAGGGCGGCTCACATTATTTTTGCGCGTGTAGGTCTAAATGGATGATACAAAATCATGTATGGAATATGTATCTCTCTAGGCATGGGTGCACAGCACAACACCCCCCCAAATCGCCAAAATCGAATTGCGCGAGGTTCCTACCTGGCTATGCAGACCACGGGGAGGGAAGCGGCCGGTCACTGGCCTCAGTTCAGGCCGGCAGTTAAAATTGGCCCACTGAAAAAAGAGAGAAACCCTTTGTGAGCGCCAGGGTCAAAAGGCAGCAGCGGAGCTGGTTACAAACCGCTGCGCATAGCAATGCTTACTTTTCTGAATGAAGTAATCAAGCCACAGTAAGGTCCGTGTTCCTCACTCTCTCCCAGGGACAAGCTGTCTGTAGGTGGAGCGCCGGGACACCAGTAGGTATTTTGAATCAAGTTCACAGTAACAGGGGGTGTGGTCAAAAAACGGAGTGGAGCCCCTAAGGAATGCTGGGGTCTGTAGTTTTGAGAACACTGAAGACTAGCATGTCGGCTGATATTGTACATGGAAGCCTGCCAAAAGCCTCGCAATTTCATAATTCTACAGGCGTGCAGTTTGTAGATGGGGCGCCTGGACACCAGTAGGTATTTTGGATCCGGTTCCCAGTAACAGTGATGCCCCTGAGGAATGCTGGGATCTGTAGTTTTAAGGAAACTGAAGACTAGCATTTCGGCTGATATTATGCTTGGAGGCCTGCCAGAAGCATCGCCATTTCGTAATTCAACTGCTTGCTCAACTGATTTACATGACATTCCTCCCCGCACGTGGGCATATTTACAAGGTCAATACAATGAGCCACATTTACACAATAGCACTCTATTTCATCATATCCCTTGTTTTCCCCAACGTGATGCATGTACATATACTCATCCAAACGCGACATTCCTCCCCGCGCATGGGCATATTTACAAGGCCACTCTAAAAAAGACATTTTCATCAGTCTAAATGAGCAATATTTACACAATATCACTACACGTCCTCATACACGTTGTTTTCACTACAGTAGTACATGCCAATATACCCATCTAGCACATAAAAATTCTGAATTCATTGTACAGTTCAGAGTTCTGAACGGCAATAATTGCATTGCAACCATAGACACCGCCATGACTCAAAATACAAGGTGACTCAATACTAGACCTTATGCGACTCAATGGATATTGTTAAAAAAGTGAGTAAGAAATAGAAAATAAGTACACAGCGAAAGTTATGGTAGTGCAGCACAGCCAAACTGGACAACATCAGAGGCGGATTCATAAATTGACAGTTTCAGACATCTCGTTCAATCCAGAATTGGATGTATCGAACTTCAGGATGAGATACGCCTCTTTTTGGGAAAGGCGAAGGTCAGGATCTCCACTGCCACCCCTGATCACCGCCAGGACAGTCCATCTTATATCCTGGCTGGAATGTTTCTGTTGCAAGAAATGAGAGACAAGAGGAGCAGTCAAGATCTTGTTATTGATCCGTGAGCGGTGTTGAATAATTCTTTGGCGGACCTCCTGCGTGGTTTTACCAATGTACAGTTTTTTACACGGACACTGGATGGCATACACAGTGTATTTTGTCTTACAGTTCGTGTGTTCATTGTGTCGCCAGAACTTTTTGCCATCTGTAAACAGGGAACCTTCTATTGTTAGGTTACAGACCGAGCATGTCCCGCACTTCCGATGGCCCAAAACTGGATTGGCTCCAAAAATCGTACCTTGTGAATCCTTTTTTGGAGGAGGGCGGGTCGATGTAATCATTTGGCCAATACTCCTGTTCTTTTTTAAGGCAAAGAGTGGTGTGCCTATATCAGGCATTATTTCCTGCACCAAATGCCAGCTTTTTCTGATTATTTTTTGGAGCTGATTGGTATGGGGACCAAAAGTAGACACACAGACCATCCTTTCCGTCGTCGGTCTCAGTCTCTTCTCAAGAAGATGTTCCCTTGGTGTCCATCTCGCTCTCTTCATAGAGTGTTTTAGGAGCTTGCGAGGGTATCCACGTTCCTGTAATTTCGCAGTCAGTCCTTGTCCATGTAACTCGAACTGTTGAATGGTGGAACAGTTCCGTCTCACCCGGAGATACTGTCCATAGGGGAGATTGTCTCTTAAACTCCGCGGGTGGTAGCTCTTATAATGCAAGGCATTATTCTTGTCAGTTTTCTTCTGGTAAAGTGAGCATGTGAGCACATCATTTATCACAGATATCTCAACATCAAGAAATGGTAAGGACTTCTCATTGTGCGTCAGGCTGAATTTTATATCTGGACTCCTATTGTTCAACCACACGTGGAACTCCTCTAGTTGTGCCGGTGTACCGTTCCACACACACCACACGTCGTCTATGAAACGGAGCCATTGGGCGATGTGACCTCTGTATGGGTTGTTCTTCTTCAAAGCCAAAGTTGCGAAAGAGATGATGAGTTCAGTCGGTACCCTATATGGACGTGGTCGATTCTGCAGGTATAATTCCATAACGTCCAGGCCATCTTGCTGTGGTGGGGCGCGGTGGTTCTCAGGTCTAAAAATTTGTATCGAACTGAAGGTCGGAATCACGTGTACAACCAGGAGTGGTACCGACGGATCACGCATGATCCTACGGCACAGATTCAGGACGAAATTGGAAAACTGGTCAACACTGCTAGAGAAGCAGGGATACTGGGACCAAAAGAATCTGAATATCTGGTGAAGAGGTATCCACGGACTCCCCATTTGTACTTTCTCCCGAAAGTACATAAGGACCCCTTGACACCTCCAGGACGCCCGATAGTGTCCGGGTGTGATTCTGTGTTTGAACCCATCTCCAAATTCGTGGATGTGTTCTTGAAACCCCTTGTGGTTCAGGTACCATCTTATCTCAGAGACACCATGGATTTTATAAACAAGGTGGAAGGGCTGCCATTCGATTCCTCATGCCAATTGCTAGCTACCATGGATGTGTCATCCCTGTACACACAGATACCACAGCAAGATGGCCTGGACGTTATGGAATTATACCTGGAGAATCGACCACGTCCACATAGGGTACCGACTGAACTCATCATCTCTTTCGCAACTTTGGCTTTGAAGAAGAACTTCTTCACCTTTGAGGACGAGATGTTCTTACAGATCAAAGGCTCGGCAATGGGCTGTCCATTTGCCCCTGAGATGGCTATTCTGTTCATGGGCCAATTCGAAGAGAAATATGTTTTGAACAACAACCCATACAGAGGTCACATCGCCCAATGGCTCCGTTTCATAGACGACGTGTGGTGTGTGTGGAACGGTACACCGGCACAACTAGAGGAGTTCCACGTGTGGTTGAACAATAGGAGTCCAGATATAAAATTCAGCCTGACGCACAATGAGAAGTCCTTACCATTTCTTGATGTTGAGATATCTGTGAGAAATGATGTGCTCACATGCTCACTTTACCAGAAGAAAACTGACAAGAATAATGCCTTGCATTATAAGAGCTACCACCCGCGGAGTTTAAGAGACAATCTCCCCTATGGACAGTATCTCCGGGTGAGACGGAACTGTTCCACCATTCAACAGTTCGAGTTACATGGACAAGGACTGACTGCGAAATTACAGGAACGTGGATACCCTCGCAAGCTCCTAAAACACTCTATGAAGAGAGCGAGATGGACACCAAGGGAACATCTTCTTGAGAAGAGACTGAGACCGACGACGGAAAGGATGGTCTGTGTGTCTACTTTTGGTCCCCATACCAATCAGCTCCAAAAAATAATCAGAAAAAGCTGGCATTTGGTGCAGGAAATAATGCCTGATATAGGCACACCACTCTTTGCCTTAAAAAAGAACAGGAGTATTGGCCAAATGATTACATCGACCCGCCCTCCTCCAAAAAAGGATTCACAAGGTACGATTTTTGGAGCCAATCCAGTTTTGGGCCATCGGAAGTGCGGGACATGCTCGGTCTGTAACCTAACAATAGAAGGTCCCCTGTTTACAGATGGCAAAAAGTTCTGGCGACACAATGAACACACGAACTGTAAGACAAAATACACTGTGTATGCCATCCAGTGTCCGTGTAAAAAACTGTACATTGGTAAAACCACGCAGGAGGTCCGCCAAAGAATTATTCAACACCGCTCACGGATCAATAACAAGATCTTGACTGCTCCTCTTGTCTCTCATTTCTTGCAACAGAAACATTCCAGCCAGGATATAAGATGGACTGTCCTGGCGGTGATCAGGGGTGGCAGTGGAGATCCTGACCTTCGCCTTTCCCAAAAAGAGGCGTATCTCATCCTGAAGTTCGATACATCCAATTCTGGATTGAACGAGATGTCTGAAACTGTCAATTTATGAATCCGCCTCTGATGTTGTCCAGTTTGGCTGTGCTGCACTACCATAACTTTCGCTGTGTACTTATTTTCTATTTCTTACACACTTTTTTAACAATATCCATTGAGTCGCATAAGGTCTAGTATTGAGTCACCTTGTATTTTGAGTCATGGCGGTGTCTATGGTTGCAATGCAATTATTGCCGTTCAGAACTCTGAACTGTACAATGAATTCAGAATTTTTATGTGCTAGATGGGTATATTGGCATGTACTACTGTAGTGAAAACAACGTGTATGAGGACGTGTAGTGATATTGTGTAAATATTGCTCATTTAGACTGATGAAAATGTCTTTTTTAGAGTGGCCTTGTAAATATGCCCATGCGCGGGGAGGAATGTCGCGTTTGGATGAGTATATGTACATGCATCACGTTGGGGAAAACAAGGGATATGATGAAATAGAGTGCTATTGTGTAAATGTGGCTCATTGTATTGACCTTGTAAATATACCCACGTGCGGGGAGGAATGTCATGTAAATCAGTTGAGCAAGCAGTTGAATTACGAAATGGCGATGCTTCTGGCAGGCCTCCAAGCATAATATCAGCCGAAATGCTAGTCTTCAGTTTCCTTAAAACTACAGATCCCAGCATTCCTCAGGGGCATCACTGTTACTGTGAACCGGATCCAAAATACCTACTGGTGTCCAGGCGCCCCATCTACAAACTGCACGCCTGTAGAATTATGAAATTGCGAGGCTTTTGGCAGGCTTCCATGTACAATATCAGCCGACATGCTAGTCTTCAGTGTTCTCAAAACTACAGATCCCAGCATTCCTTTGGGGCTCCACTCCGTTTTTTGACCACACCCCCTGTTACTGTGAACTTGATTCAAAATACCTACTGGTGTCCCGGCGCTCCACCTACAGACAGCTTGTCCCTGGGAGAGAGTGAGGAACACGGACCTTACTGTGGCTTGATTACTTCATTCAGAAAAGTAAGCATTGCTATGCGCAGCGGTTTGTAACCAGCTCCGCTGCTGCCTTTTGACCCTGGCGCTCACAAAGGGTTTCTCTCTTTTTTCAGCGGGCCAATTTTAACTGCCGGCCTGAACTGAGGCCAGTGACCGGCCGCTTCCCTCCCCGTGGTCTGCATAGCCAGGTAGGAACCTCGCGCAATTCGATTTTGGCAATTTGGGGGGGTGTTGTGCTGTGCACCCATGCCTAGAGAGATACATATTCCATACATGATTTTGTATCATCCATTTAGACCTACACGCGCAAAAATAATGTGAGCCGCCCTGATATCCGCAAGCTTCTGAAGCCTGACACCTCGCCTTAAGTCCTGCTCTGCGCCTATTGCAGGTATGATTCATACTTAGGACAGACCGTTTGCCTTTCCTAGTGCGACCCTTTTAATCCCCGTGCACTGAGCACCTTTACATATGTCTTCTAGGTGTGAACACGATATACCTACACCACGGCAATCTTTGTGCCCGCGTGCAGGTAAATATTTTCTATTTCTCACGGAGTCTGAGTAGGCATTCTACAGTACGTTAATGTACGTCTGACACCAAATTCTGTACTTTTTTGCAGAATCTGTTTCCCAGTCCCTGTCCTGAAGAGAACCTTGAATACTTAGGTTCGAAACGCGTCGACAATACCACCTGTGGCTACGCTAGGATGTAAATCATACCACCACTCTGTATCCTAGCCTCGCAACCCTATTTAACATTACACCACAGGCTTTCGTTGACAGGCAGGCTTGTTTTCGATCTCAACCCCGCCTGTCACTTGGTTTTTTCAATCTCTAGGACTGGTGCCCGTTTGTTTGCTTATGGACTAATCTCTGCACTGTATATAATTGCAATTTATTTGAATTATTATACATATGTGATTGTCTTTTGGTGTGTCTAACCAATTTTTTGTTTGATTCTTTGTTGTAAATTTGTAAATGTGTGCATTTGTAGATACTGTATATATGAACCTTTTGAATTGACAGTGGTTTTGTTTGTGCTTGTGTTTCAAAAAATTGCTGATAAATGTAAAAAAGAAAAATAAACTTGTTTGGAAAATTAAATCCAGTGGTCACATGGTACAGATTGACTGTGTGTCTGGGGAATTGTTTCTCGAATAATCCTGTCCAGCCACCTTGTTCTGTTTTTCCTATTGTTGAGATCCGGGTTGGTCAGATGTAGGATCTGATACCTTTACTGTTTCACAGTCAGTTAACATGAGGCAGAGAGGCTTTTCCATGTCTAGGAGATCGTAAATATCCTGCGCGTGTCTAGCCACAGATCTAGTATTGAGCAACATGCAGAGGTACCCAGCATGGTCGATCTTTTTGTAGGGGGGCTGAAACACGGCACAGCTAGGGCGCCATCCGCAGCCAGGACAGCAGCACTTACCCCTATAACGACCAGGGAACACAGTACAACACTCACCCGAATGAGGTTGGAAAGGGCGTAGTAAACGTAGCTCACATGATGTATATCGGAGCTGGGGGGGCCCAGAAGCTAAAACGCCCAGTGGCTGAGCCCAGCCCGCCGCTCCGCCCGCCTCCGGGACGCTGATGGGCGCAGACGGGCTGGACTCTGGCGTGACTCCGGCGGTGATCCGGCGTATCCGCTGCGCGTGACCGCTGCGCGTAAGCATGACTCCCTTATGAGGAGGCCCTCGCCTGAGCCACTAGACCGTGCAGCCCGCGCCCCTCACCCAATATGGCCGCCACAGAAGCACTGGGCTCCTACAACCAGCCCACAGGCACCGGGACCCGCAAAGCGCGATGGACTACACAATTATAGTGCAAGTAAGGGCGCTATAAGTTAAAAACAGGGGATATGAAAATGAATAGTAAAGCAAATATCACAAAAGGTATTTTTTAAAAGAACGCCGCCAAATTGCTAATGCAGCACGCATCAGGTCAACAGAGCGCCATGAAGCGCTCAGGTAGGTCTCGCGTCCGCGACCGCTCGTACATCAGCGGAGCCAGGAATAACAAGAACGAGCCCACCTGGTTACCTCCCTTATGAGGAGGCCGTCGCCTGAGCCACTAGACCGTGCAGCCCGCGCCCCTCACCCAATATGGCCACCACAGAAGCACTGGGCTCCTACAACCAGCCCACAGGAACCGGGACCCGCAAAGCGCGGTGGACTACACAATTATAGTGCAAGTAAGGGCGCTATAAGTTAAAAACAGGGGATATGAAAATGAATAGTAAAGCAAATATCACAAAAGGTATTTTTTAAAAGAACGCCGCCAAATTGCTAATGCAGCGCGCATCAGGTCAACAGAGCGCCATGAAGCGCTCAGGTAGGTCTCGCGTCCGCGACCGCTCGTACATCAGCGGAGCCAGGAATAACAAAACTTAGTCATGTTGAAAGTCAACAAAATGGTTTTGGTTTGTTCAACTACCAAACCGGACTTCAGAGGTTTACCATCAACAGCAAATACCGCTTCTGCTGTTTTTTGGCGTACCCTCTGTAGCCCAAAGGCATGACCAGGCCACTGTCGATAAAATTACAAGTGACCCCGGAATACAACATAACATGAACCTTGTGTGACTGATCGCTATGAACGAGGTCCATAGGACGTATTATATGTGACTCCGTATCTAATAAATCAGAGGTAGCCAAGGAGGGGAGTTGCAACCCTTTGTGGAGTTGCAACCCTTTGTTTATCCCTCTAACAACTGAGGAATCTCTTGAAAGTGACAGAAAACTGGAAGAGGATGCCGCCACCCTTTTATTTCGGGACTAGGCTTCTGAAGCCCTAGGTTTAGTGGGATTTTCTCTGACATAGTGGCCTTTTTCCCACAGTACATACATAGGGCTTGTACCCTTCGGGTGTCTCTTTCTTCTTTGGACAAAGGCGTGTGAACAGCTCCTATTTCCATGGGTTCAGCAGGAGTTTCGGGGCTCGCCATCAATCTACGTACAGGTTGCTTCGTTCTGTAAGAGCCGTTTTCCCACCTTCTTCGATCATCCCCTCTCTCCATCATTCTCCCATTGAACCTTAATGTCAAATTTATCATGTCCGTGCAATTAGAGGGCTGGGGGTCTATTTGCGCTAATACATCCTTCAGCTCCTCTTTTAGTCCCTGGTAAAACAAGGACATTCTTTTTTCCTCTGGCCAAGCTGTTTCAGCCACCAATCTATTAAAGGTAGTTAGATAGGTAACCAAATCACCTCTCCCTTGTCGGAGCTCCATTAATTTTCGGTCTCCACAAAAGGTGGTGGCTCTGCAATCGAAAACCCTCTCAAACTCTGCCCTGAAAGCAGCCAAGTCTGATAGTACCACATCGTTATTAAGGACTAAAGGGACTGTCCAATTGGCTGCATATCCAATTAAGTATGAAATAGAGAATGTTACTCTGGAGTGATTGTTGGGGAAAGACGCAGGTTTGCAGGAGAAGTGTAACATTATCTGAGTCAGAAACACTTGAACTTTAGCTGGGTCTCCTGAATAACTTTCTGGACTGGCTAAAGGAATGGTTGGAGGGACCGTGACCTGAATCTGGGAGCTTCCTGGGTTAACATCAAATGGGTTTCTAGACAATTTGTCTAATTTCTCCTTTAAAGCTGCAGTTTCAGCCTTTGAGGATGCCAATTCTTGTTGCACTAACACTAGTGCTTGGAGAACGTCCTCCATGGTGGCCATTATTACCCCCACGCCTGAACCGGGCGGAACCATAATACGTGGGAGCATACTTCTGTCAGGTCCAGTTCCGCAGAAGAATGTATGGTCCACCTCCTGATATTACCAAGTCCCTGATAAGAAGTTATCAACAGGGTCTTCGAATTATCAGGCGATGGATAGGAAGGGGAAGGGACAGGAGGGAAATAGGACCAAAAACAACAAAAGATATGGCTTAGAACCGGAAGATAATCTACTCTCATATATTTCTCACTAAACAATACCATATATGTACCTGAGCGTATAACAGCTGAAGATAACGAATATGGGCTTCAGCATACAAAGAATACATGACCTGAAATGAAACCATTCATATCATTAGTTCCAAACCATTTATTCCTCTGAGACCAGGTCTACGGGTTCAATCATTTTATCACATACCCATAGCAGTTCAGCAACCGCCCATAGAGAAACATAGCAACCAGGGAATGAACTCCTAACACCCCAGCAATAGCTTCTTTGTACAGGGTTGTCTTCACCTCTGAACAATGAGTCAAGAATTCCTCCTGAAGCAAGCCGAGAATTATAAATATCAAAATACTAAAGGGTTAAACACAAGGCACCATAAGATAACCATCCAATTTGTACAAGGGAATACGCGGTTGTGACCGCCGATGTATTCCGCTGTAGAACTGAATTCAGTCACAAAGAAACAAAGTAATGTGCACGCGGTAGTACGCAGTTGTGACTAGGGCTAGGCGGCAAACTCCATTCAACTCGGGGAATTTGGGTAATTTTGCGTTCTGAGGAGAATGCGAATTTCACAAAATTCTGCATTTTGCGACTTCGCAAAATTTGTTGCTTGTTCGCGTTCTCAAAATGCGTGTTCACAATATATTTCCCCCCGAGCACGCAAACAGCAATTGCGAACAGAAAAAAAGCATAGCGAACAAGCAATTCCGCGTGTTCGTGGAATTTCTGCGTGTTCGCGGAGATTTTTTACCGTTTTGCGGAGATTTGCGTAACACGATTATGCAAATTCCACCCACCCCTAGTTGTGACCACCGCTGTACTCTGCTGCAAACGAGAATTCCACACAACAGAGAACAAAGGACTGCACCCGGTACTATGCGGTAAGGACCCCACCGTAATCTGTAGGAGAAAACCCAACGATGGACACAGCAATACACGGTAAAACGCTACCGCCGTATTCCTCTCTACTCCACCCAACAGGTAAGCCCCCCTCACGGTACTCACGGGCGAGTTTAGCAGGAACAATTAAAGAGAACTCTGAACTCCGGGAGTTCTCGGGTGACGCCCTACTCTCAGCCGAGAGAAAACACAGTAACAGGAACAGTATTACGCGCAACTTCCCGCACGACTCACGTCCCTAAATTCCAGATTCCAGCCCGCCTTCTGGGAAATGTAGTTTTGCTGCGAGGTAGGCGCAACCAGCCGGAATCCTGACATAAACCTATTGAACACATGTCCGATGTTGTTCTTCAAGGCTACCAACATGCATAATGTAGCCTCCTGTCTTGTAATGAAATTGCGATTCTCCAATTAACATGACCAGAAAATCTGGATTTCATTAAAGATACGGAGGCTAACATTGTCCCACCCTTGGCCGGAGTATCTATTCTTATGTTATTGTTTATTTACATTCATATGATTCTAGGTCTTGTTCCTTTATTTTTTACAATATGCATTTTTGTCTTTGATGCAAAGGTTCTTTCAACCTTTTAATTTTTCATTCTTCTTTTCAGATAACTCAACCTAATGGATCGTCTCCTGGACTTCTCTTTATTTCCTTCTTCGGAATTCCCTTTCTTCATCGCTGTCTAGTCCAAGTTGCACCTCGGCGTTACGAACTCTCTCTCTTTTTGCTTCGTTGCATTTAAAGGATACAGCTCTGTTGTTGCTCATGCCTTATATTGTTGTTATGTTGTCACTGCATTCTAGTTCTTTCTATCTATTATGTAAGAGCGGCTGCTTGTGACTGCATTAAAAGATTAAAGCATAATGTTAGCCTCCGTGTCTGTAATGAAATCCCTATTCTCTGGTCATGTTAATAGGAGAATCGCAATTTCCGACTGACTGGTTGGAGAGATTTAAGAAGACTCAAGAGACACACCTGGGGGTGCATTCAACATGTTCCATCATCATGTAAATAAGGCCTGCATCACCTGCATTCACCAATGGGATATGGGGCCGCAGTACCAGGTCAGATGATCCACAGATGGGTCGCCGCAATGTGTGCATGCACATCTGCCAATAAGCTATATCTTTTCAAATGAAGGGGAGAGAAGTCCATCTGTTGTAGGTATTTGAAGTGTATTATCCTCAAGTTACAATTTGACGTTAATTTGCTTATAAGGGTACAGCAGATTTTCCAATCGGCTAGTGTTAGTGGAGTTTATAACATGGCATTCCATTTTTATAATGCAGAGTTCACGGTCTCGAGCGGCTCTTGCTGAGTGGTATTGTTTAACTTCGTAATGAGTTTCTTGTGGTCAGCACACCTGAGGATGAAGTGCAAAGACCTCAGAGTTGCCGGTTCTTGTGGAAAGGTGGGATAAAAGGCTCTAATGGTCATCTTTAGTCAGGGATAGATGAACATTTTAGAGGGGTGTGGTTTTAAGTACCCAGCAAGTACTCAAGTGCAGTAAAAGTCTCCCCAGAAAATGCATCCCTGTTGTAATCAAAACTGGCTTTATTTGCGGTTACAATGTTTACATTCATCTGTAATATTCTATCCATAGCCTTTGTGTCCCCCTATGATTCCCCAGACTTGGTGCATGCCAACATTCCATGTTAATTGGGGGACAGTTGGCATGGTGTTGTTGCTGTGCTGACTGAACAGCTGATGCTGCTGACTGAAGCTAACATTGTATTTGTAATTAAGGACTATTGTACTTCATTAAGTACTCATTCTTCTTTTCAACAATCACCCATTGTCTTCAGACCTGCCTCATTTAGTATGGATGGCGCTCTTAACTCTGAGTAGCCAACAAGGTGGTTGGTGTAATAACAGCATCGCTGGGGCGTCCAGTGGTGTCTTACCAGCTTGTGTGCTAAGGGCCTGCAAGGCTGTCGTCATGCTATGGATTGA
Source organism: Lissotriton helveticus (assembly GCF_964261635.1). NCBI lineage: Eukaryota > Metazoa > Chordata > Amphibia > Caudata > Salamandridae > Lissotriton > Lissotriton helveticus. The sequence goes on along the minus strand of NC_136059.1, from coordinate 747,224,062 downwards.
ATGTATGAGAATCTACTTTGGTTAACAAGCACATTACAAAAGCATTTATCGTTAACTCAGACTTTCTACTGAAAGAGTATTCTTGTTTTGCAAATAACTATCGTGCCATTTAAAAAAAAAATACTTTGATTTGAGTTCAATATGGCAAGTTCCATGCTGATTCATCAAGTTGGGTTAACAAAAAGCGGACGACAAAAACAATACATTTTCTGTTTTAGCTCCCCCAGGAATATTTGAACTGTGCTACAGAAAAAAAAACTGCTTCATTGAATCAATTAGACCAACCTTTATACAGTGGTGGCTGCCTCTGAACAGGGGTGGTAGGACAAGGGGTATTGGAATAAAAAAAAAAAACGTACCTGCTTTGCCACCGCCGCACGCCTCTCCTCTGTCTGCTTCCCTGCAGCTGCCTGCAGCCTGCACTGGAAGCACCCTGGCTTCCGACTCTGCCAGCCAATCACGACGCAACAGGAGCAGCATCGTGATTGGTCTAAGCAGCTTGATTGGCCATTCAGTCAGTGCCTGGAGAGGCTGGGCATGTTCCCAACGCGGCTGTGCAACACAGCTCAATGGAGAGCATGCCAACTATGCATGATTGTTTGACCGGCCGTAGAGGGCTGGTCAAAGAGTCATGCGCATGTACGGAGTGAGCGCAAACGACTCCTGCTCCCTCTGAGGTGAGCCAGGCCCGCCCCACATGGAGTCACAAAGGAAATAAAATGATAATAACTTCTTGTTATTAGCATTGTATTTTTATTTTCGACTACTCAACGAGCAATGAGGCGATGCTCCTCCGCCTCAGTGGAGGAGGCGCCACTGCCTTTATACGAAAGTAGAACTGCATTCAAGGAAGTGCCATTTTTTTATTTGGTGTAAATCTGTTCAAAGCGTTTTAAAAATATTAGTTTCAGAAACGTGGTGTTTGTAAGCATTGAATTGCGCTGATTTGTGACTCATCCTTAGAAAGTTAAAAGTATTTTGACTGTTAGCACACACAGGAATCCCACTTAACTCTTTGCCCCTCCCCTTCCGAAAGAAAAGAAAAAAAACTAGACGGACACAGTAGAAAATATGTAGTCTTAATTTTAAAGTGAGCTAATCCTGATTCTGTTCTCCTGACCCGTGCCACACAAAAGGTTTGCTTACCAGGCTAGGTCGTAGCAATTATTCTACTGAACACTGAATCATACCACACGATAGCAGCCCAACGCTTAGATATTTGGATTTAAAAGTTTCCATGGAGATGACAGTGAGCGGAAGAGTACACGGCTCTCTATCGAAGTTTAATACAAAAACAACAATTTCTCCATTGAATCTCTCCATTGAACGACTATAAGATTCATACTGGGTTCAGATTCTGTACATAAAAAAATGAACCTGCGTCAGTCCTCACAAGCCTAAAGCACATGATCTTACTAAGTCATTTGTTAGGAATGCTAGAACCTGAAGCACTTTTTATTTAAGTCAAGTGGATGCTCTTTTCAATTACATTCTGAGAACTGATGGCTCTTTACAGCATGTACCATATGGAAGAGTGGCTGCAAGCACTCCGACTATATTTAAACAAGAGATCTAAAATTGCTGTGCCTCTGTCTGACAGTAAGCACAACGTTGATGTTTATTGCAAGAAAAGCATATACAGAGCAGTTACTCTATTAACGAAATATTATGAATGTGATCAACATGCATCTATTCTTTATAAATATTTCTACAGCTAAATAATCTACTTGATCCAGACTATAACAGGTTAGATTATTAGTCAAGAGGTGTGACCATCCTCCTTGAGCAATAATGGGAATCCTTGTCTGTGAATCCTAAAATTCACAAAAATACCTTGACCTCATTCCCCTTGTAGCCATCGCACAGAGCAGACAGGCTTTAATTTAGAGCATTATGTTAAGCATTTAGGCAGTTTAAAAGCAGCAAATAAGTAAAGAAAACATCATCAATAACAATCTCAAACTAAATTAGAAAAATAGAGTACATTTTAATAAATACAATGCCACCAAAATAATACATCTCAAATAGGAAGAACTGGAGGTCTGAATTTTAAAAGTTTTAAATAAAAATAGCACCAAAATGTGTCAAGGGCCAACTGCAGTCAACTGCGATCGGGACCTAGTCTCAATTTCAGGCCCATCACAATGCACGCAGGAGAGATACAGAAAGCAGGTTCAAACCAGACAATGGTTTTACCTGTGTATTTAGTATCAAAAATGATAGTTCAAAATCTTTTTTTGGAGATCCAAAATCTTCAGCGGAGCAAGGCTGCAGGGTATAATCAAAGACAGCCCCATCAGACCGGAAATATACTTTTCAACGTTCCGCTGAATTGGATTTGCTGCCGAGAAAAAGGTCAGAGGAGGAGAAACGTAATCAATTTACCATGACCTGATGGGCTTGGCAGATTTATTCTTGTACTCCGGTGGATTCAGTTTGAAAAAGTGTGGTAGGAACAGTCCAGCAAGACACAGCAAATTGTTTCAGAACCTCAGGACTAGCACTTGGGGGTCAAGACTCACTGCAGCACAGGCTAACAGCAGGTCAAGGACAGGTGCAGTTGGAACTGGTCACCTACACAGTTGCAGAAAAAGGCCTCTTGTAGCATGTTGTGTCCCTATAGCTCGACCAGGAGGTCAACTTGGACCCGGTGAGTTCACTTCTTTGTCCTGGGTACATGAGGGAAAAGGTCCAGTGCTTCAGGGCTCCTTCCAGGGCACAGGCAGCAGGTTAAGTCTTTTTCTGCATTTCATCAGTTCCAGAAAGTGTTCTCAAGAGGATACCAGGGGATGCCACATTTGTGCTTGGAGCAAGCTTGTGGGTGGGGGTGAATCCTGGCCCTTTCCTTAACTAATGGGGTAACAATTACTGGGGTAACCCTACACACATTTGCAATAATCCCTGTGTACCCTACTCTGAGAAGTTCCACAACTCCACTTTCTGCATAAACCCAAGATTGTGAAACCATTTCCTACCTGTGCAGAGCCTGTGTGCCTCTTCAGGGGTGTGGCCGGAGTAATGAGCAGTTCTTCCTCTGTAGTCACATAAAACCTGTTCTGATGCTATTTTCCTCCCACTGTCTGCCTGACTTGGAGAATATCTGATATCTGTATCTGCCTATGACAGGGAAGGTCCCTTTCAAGAAAATAAAGTTCCTAGTCTCTTCCCAAATGATCATCCTTCCAGAGGAACGAAAACACCACTCCACACCAAGACTTTGTGTCAGCTTTTCACACCCCATTTCAGGCTTGAGCACTCAGAGGGCTGCAGCTGGAGGCTAACGCAAATTAGTCACCACAGGTGTATTTTTCCTTAACATTAATGCAAAACCCTGGCTTCAGCAATAAATAGGCATATTTCTAGGTTTCCAAGCTAGCAGAAATAATATTTAATATTGCTTCCAGTGTTTCTATTTGGGCCAGCCAGCCTTCCCTCAGTGAAAATAGCTTTTGGGTGGCAATTACTGTAGGTACATATTAACATTACATTTCAACATGTCCTAAGTTTAAATACCATGTACATTGCCTTGTGAGCTACATGTCCTACTAATGGGAGACTTATTAATATTTAAAAGTGAGGTCTAGACCTGTCAAAAGTAGGTATGGGAGTAACTTACATAATGCGCTATGATGTCATTTCACGCAATTATAGCAAAATTATTCAAGATTACACAAATTTACGCAAGGAGTGTAACCCAGAATTTAGCTGCCATGTGTTAGTGCAAACTATACCCTTGCATCCGAAATGGACCTGAGGATGTGTTTTGCGTTACAAAAATAGTGCTAAATGCAACAGAACATAAATAGCAGCATCCAGCAGCCACTTGGCCTTGCTAAATTCTTACTCCTGTGGACAGGATTTGTGTGCCAAATTACTCATAATTACGTGAACGGGCACAATCGCTTAATTTTCTTTATTTTGTTTTATCGTAATTTCATGTCAAAAGGTTAACAAGAACTTACTGAAATTACTCCTGCGTAATAAAATAAAAATTCCAGGCCTAGTCAAAAGGGTTGTTTTTGACAGGTCCATTGCCAGTTGTTAAACTGCTCCAATCAGGCTACAGTGGTAGGTATGACGCCAGGTTTGCACCTGTCACTGTAATCGATGGAACAGAAGGGGCCTCAGTCCTTTAGTGGAATTTAACTTTCAGGCCCTGGTTGCACTGTGTACCATTCCCCAATGACTTAGATGAAAGTTAAATATGGCAATTAGGAGTATGCCAATTGAACCATGTTAGAAGAGGGATCATAGGCACGTCAATACTGGTTAGCAGGTGGAAAGTGCACAGAGGTATATTGTAAACAAAAACAGATAGTTCAAAGATCTGGTGGTACACCATGCAAAAGATGGTTATTTCCTACACAATGCGTCATACTTTGTGTGTAGCAACTTTCACAATAATAATCAAGGGTATATATATTGATTTATTAATTCTGTGTGTTGAGCAAAACTACAGTACACTATAAACAATGACTTTGTGGCACAAACATGCCAGCACATTAGGGGTTAACACCTTTAAAACATAGAAACCAGCATACCATTAGGATACTGAGCCATGCCATGAGCAAACAAAAATGGGAGTGCTTGGAGTGAGGGGATTAGAGGGCATGACAATAGATTAATCAAATAAGCAAGGAAACATCCAACAAATTCAAAGTGAAAAGCTTCCCAGGCCATTTCAGCAGTGACCAGGACACAGGACCATGTGTGCAAAAGAAACTTCAATACAACTCTAGACATTGGAGTCCAGATCTATCTGGTCATTCGTTTTTTTAAACGAAAGCCCCACATAGTTTGGGGTTGATTGAAAATATGATCCTCACAAGACCACTGTGAGTGTGGTGGCAAGTAAGAAAACGCCTTGATCTCCATTACAAGCTGGTAAATCAATGTTGTTTTGTGCAACTTGTTCCAATGGCATTGAAGAGTTTTAGGGGCGAATCAGACTGCATTACACAATTGTTCTTTGAGGGGCAGGGGCACAGGAAAATTAAGCAATTTTCCCAGAATCATATGAAGTTGATTATTGAGCAAATACTGGGACTTGGAGCTGGCTTTCCAGTTTCAAGGATGGTAGTTCTGGCTGCTAAGCCACCTCTCTTAAGTATCTGAAGCTTCTCTGTCTGCCTCCAGTTAGCATGACAAGTCATTGAAAATTAAGATGCTACAATCCACAGAAAGTCCAGGTAGTACTTTCTCATTTCTTAAAAGTATAACATTGTGTGTTATCTCATTAGAATTTGTGCTGATCTAGGATTTTTTTTCAAATCTCCCCTTCATTTATTCTATGAGAACCTCCATCAACAAGCCATTAGGATCGATATCCTCTGGATATACACAGGTCACTCAGAATATCACATAGCAAAAACTCTCATTAAGACAGATCAGCCATAGAAGGTTTGTCTCCTCATCAGGGTTCCTCGAATCATCTTAATGGTATAAAAAAACAAATTCCTATCACCGGAGCCCCTCTTCTTACTCTCCTTAGTATACACAACCACATAGGGCTCCTCTAGCAAATAAATGTGTCTCACTCCAGCATCTGAGCATCCTTTCTGCTTCTAGAAACTTAAAGTATGCCCATGGTTGTAAGTCAGGAGAGTGAACCCCTATAGTCAGTCCCGGCGTTCCATCTGTCTCCTCTAGCTAGGATTTATTCTCAGCTCACTCCCTTGTTATCATAGTTATTATTCAGGAGTAAGCTCTGTGCAGTTCCCAGTTTACCATCTAATACTCAGTCTTAAATTTGCAGCATCTGCCACTCTCCACCCTTAAAAACGCATTGGAGACAATACATTCTAGGATTGGGGTCCATCCTTTTTACATTGTAATCTCATCAGGACGGTCCACAGCACAACAGAATCCACCTTGCAGCATGTACTCAACATGAGTAAGTGCACCATAGTCATCTCTGGTTCCTGAGTCAGGTGGAGATTGTAGCAGCCCATAACTCACTGTAGACTGGAGCGTTGCACAATTCAGGAGGCGATCACAGCATCTGGCAGCACATGGTTTCTCAAAAGTACCCACAAGACACTCTTCACTAGCACCACTGACCCGGCGTCCCAAGATCTTCTCCTTGCAACATCAACCGGCCTGTGTTTTTGGAGCTCTGCAGAGTCACAACGTCAATAAGTATTAGCGTGGTCCACAACCTCCCCCTCCCCCCAAAATTCAGTTTTCCCTTCACATATAATATAAACATTTTACCTGGGGTCTACAGCTTAGTAAATCAGAGACAACACACCTGAGAAGCACCAGAAGCAGGTACTTGAGGATGGTCACCAAGAATCTCTCCTCAATCATTTTTTTGCACCTTATCTTTCATAAACTGCGACTATGAAGAATGCTGAATACTTGATTGATGTCTATAGAGGACAATGCTGTGCTGCTGTCCTGTAGTGCTTTTGTGCCACCGCTGAAGCTCGGATCGCTGCGGAACGCCGTTGTGACGCGATGAATTGCAATGCTATCGTATGTGCTTGTGTGCACACACATTTACTGATGGTGTAGGAATCTGCCATGGGAAGAACACCGGTATGAATCCGGCTGAAAATATTTACTTGAGGCGACCAAAAAACATACAGATCACAAGTCACTGAAACCAGATACGGAGGGCCTTGGGCCCCTCACTCCCAGCCCCCAACCTTGGCCCAAACGAGTGTCTGGATTAGAGTAGCCCCTCTGCCTCAGGTGAAGGGAGTAACTGCACCAGCCCCTTAGGGGGTGAGCCACAAGACGCTTGGCCCATAAGACTGCACAAGGGCCGTGGGGGCTCAAAGACTGGAACCGGTGGTCGCCTAGGGAGGACATAGCAGGAAACAAACAACCTAAAAAGCTTGCGCAATTGAGGACTGTGTAACTCCAGCCACACCCATGCAGCTGGACATCTGCTAGACCATATCTTTTCTAACTTGATTGATCTTAGTAGTCTTCCTTCCCTACCAATATTGTGACACACTCCAGCAATGCGTCACTTTTGCGCCATACAGATACGTCAGAAATACTGACGTATCTGTAACTCCTTGCAACATGATGCGTCATACAGTAAATATGGCGCATCAATAATGTAGCAAGCAGGGCGCACTAAGAAGTGACGCCTCGCTGCTTTCACGCAGTGATGTGTCACGTCTCATAATGGAGGCCCCCAGTATATGGGACAGGTGAAGCCCGATGCAATGTGAGAAAGAAGCAGGTTTTTTATGGTGCTTCCAGAAAGAGTTGCACACAACTTTAGTTTGTAAAACTAAATAGACTGAGTCTGGCCCTCACAAATCTTAGCATATCGTGTACATAAATAACTTAAGGGATTGCAGACCGTGTCCCATAGGCTGCAGGGAGGAGGTGGAATAGCCAAACTCCCTAGAGGGGAAGTTTAAGAAGAAACAGCTGTTACAACCACTTATGGTGGAGGATGCTGTGCACTATATGAAAGTGTGGGGAAAAGAGGGGTTCTTACTTGTAATGCTGTTTGTCCATGTGCGTCTCTTCCCACCCATCTGCATGTTGGCGGGTGGGAGTTCCGCTGTTCTTTCATCTGCAAACCTGATAAGTAAACGATCCTCAGGTGTCAAAAGTGACTGGTATCCCTCAAGTGTCAAAAGTGACTGGCATCAAAGTCTGTTGCATACAGACTAACAACACACTATGTGACCCGTGTTTAATCAAAGGGAAATTATCGCCTTATTATTTCTAAATTGTGAAAGGCTGTTGTGAGGTCTTCTCCAATATTTGATATGTGAATTGTGATCAAGGTACTTATTGAAGACCACAATTGATATGGATACAGCGTCTGTTGCACAGAAACTCACAACAGTCTACGCAACCTGTACATGATCAAAGTGAATTGTGACCAGCTAGGGGTGCATAAAGTGTTTTCTTCAAAGGGTGTTATGTCGCATATTCCCTAAATAAGGGTTGAGTGATGTCATCTCCCTTAGAGTGGAATCTGAAAGATGCTGTTGAAGCACAGGACACCTTATGTGTTGACATGGCAGAACGAATGCTTTCACCAAGTAGCTCATGCGCATGGGATATTTTTATTGAGTCCTTTGCTAAATGTGCCCAGACGATAAATCCAGTGTTGTACCTTCTGTAGTCTGTTCTTGTCTGCATGTGTGTCAGTATGATCCAGCTTTTCAAGTCCCACCCATTTCACGTAATTCATAGAATATCCAATGGTCAGAAAACGATTACTCATCTGAGTCATTGATTTTTTGCATCTGATGTTGATTCTGTGCTCTCCGAAGCAGGTTTTCACCTTTCTGCATGCCATGCCAATAGAGTGTAATTCGCAGAGGCACATGATCAGGTAAGTAAATGATGGGGAAGCTGTTACAATTTGCATGTTTTCTCAGTGTCCTCTTAAGGTTTAGTTTTAAGTCAGTTGTCTTTGTGGCGGCCGTGGTCAAGTGACATACTGAACATGAGCCACAGGTAAAGTGACCTACACCAGGAGGGATACCACATGCTGTTGACATGGTCTCTTCTTATCTCAGTCGTCTGTGGTCATTAATGGACTTGCAGAGCTCTTCCTCTCTTGTCTCCAAAGTGTGACTTGGGCAAATAAATGCTCCCGAGTTGACTATTTTCTAATTTGTGTGTGTTAATTTCTTTAGATTGTATGAGGCGGCGCTTAAGGTGGTTACGCAGATCAACACATCTTGATCGGGCTGGTGTTCTTTCTCTTGAAAGAGAACTTCTCTGTTTTGATTTCTAGCCCATTTGTAGCATCTGTTGACAATGTGGGAAGGGTACTCCCGAGATTCCAGTTTGTCAGTCAGTGCTTTGGCTTGGAATCAAAAGTATCTGATAGTGCAGCAATTTCTCTGTATGCGTAAGAACTGACTATAGGGTAAATTTTCTTTCAATGATCTTGGGTGAAAACTGTTGAACAGGAGTAAGCTGTCCTTATCTGTGGTTTGTAGTAGGTCTTCATAGCCATGTAGGTGCTGTTGGTGCAGATTGTGATATCTATAAACCGTAGTGTTGTCTTGCTCACACTGCTTGTTAATTTAAGGAAGTGGCCCAGTGTGTTCAGCCATGCCAGAAAAATCTTGGGCCATCTGTTCATCTTCCTAGCATATGTAAATGTAAAGTATTTATATAGCCCACTTCTACCCGGAGGCCTCGTAGCGCTGTATTCATACCACTGTGGAACCAATCCTGGCTTTCCTGTGAAATGTCCACTCCTGGGCACCCCCAAGGTGAAGCCAGGCATCCACAGCGCTGCTGGGGCCGTTGTGGAGATTAAGCAAGCTATTGCCCAGAGTCACAGAGTGGGACCCATGATTAGACTAGGCACCGAGGCGAGAATTATCAGGACCAGGGAAATTGAGTCCAAGAGCCGCTGAGGCGGGAATTGAACCCTGGTCCCAAGCCAGATCTCTGCATCAGGGTCTGCCGCTCTAACCATTGAGCCACGCTTCTCCACTGAATATATGAGGATGTCATCTATGCAGCGTTTCCGGAGATAAATAGATGGGTTGCAGGGATTAGGAATTGATAGTTTGTAGGGACTAGGTTTTAAAGGGGGAGAGGTTATATTGTATGAATGAGATCTAAGCCATTTGCAGAATTATAATAAGAGAGTAAATCAGAGAGAGATGAGACTGAAAGGAGGCTATACTCAGAAATAGAAGGCAAGCATAAGATGGAAGGTAAGCAGAGCGCCACTCCAAAGGAAGAAAGGAGAGGAATTAAGTTAAGTAAACCAAGGTAAATTTGTATCCAGGGTTTAAGGAGTATAATTGGAAAATGCTTACTGAAATAGCAAACAAAATGAGGATGCAAGCTATAAAAAGAAAATACCTTGTGCTCTATGACCAGTACAGACAGCTTAACCCTGTCTGTGGATCATTTACAGGTTAATGCCCAGAGTCTGCTGTGTGCCTATCCTCGGGCAGCTGTTTTAAATATAGCCTGGAGTATCCCAAGTGTGTACAATAATTATGCAGGTCTAAAGAGGGATATGGACATAGCTAGTCACCTTTTTCTCGGAGGCCATTCAATGTTTGACAGAAAAGAGTGACACTAAAAACCACCCATGGGCAACACTGAGAACTGCACTAGATGAGGACAGGAAAGCTCTGAGACAGCTAGTAGCACCACGCCCTGTTACTAAGGTGCTAGCTACTAAGACACTACCTGTTCCGACCCGTGCTGTCTGCACCTCATAAACTAACTCGTCCAGTTTCCGAGTTATGTGTGGTGTAGAGTAGTGGACGTGCACCTCTTTTCGGTGTCCCTGTGTAGTGCTCATGATACTGCATCTCAGTTGCAAATAGTCCTGCATTAACGAGAGACTGGTCCATGCATTCTCTTCTGCTTTCATGCATGCACCAGTTTCTTAAGACATTCCTCGAGTTGGTAACGTAAGCAACAGTCAAATCAACTTCTGGTTACAGGAATATATTTTCAAACACTTCAAAAGAGCACTTTTCAAAATTTTAAATACATTTTATGAAAGAACACAACAACATAATTACAAATAACGCTGCGATAACTTTTTATCTTGCAGTGTTACATCGACTATAACGACCTTTTCTTTGTTACTGCTTTTTAAGCAGTTAAAGTCTTAAATCGAAATGCAGACCCGCGAGACAGGACTATTTTTGTTTTTCTCACATCTCCGACTTTCAGCTGGCTGGATTCCATGTCGTTTTGTATGGTCTGCCACCCTCCCCTGCGTTTTGTTTTCCACTCTGCTGTGCTGAAATGCCTCTGTGGTTCCACTGTGGTGAACCCGTCTCAGTGCGCGCATTCTCCAGGTACAGGCGATTCCTCAGGCACCCAAAAATACAGAAAGACTTTACTTTCTAAGTTTTTGTATGATTTGATTTGGAATACACTATTAATGTTTGCGGAACATACATTGTAAGCTCAAAGAAGTACGCGAGGTCTACATTCGAAAATTGTCTTTACCAAGAGCTTACCCTTTAGTCGGCCCATATTTTAAGTCTCCTCGAGCTCAGGAATAAAAGGCACGAATAGGTGATAATGAGAAACTATAACAGGGAATGCTCTGATAAGTTCACCATAGTCTTGCACTTAAAGCATTTACACAAACAATAAGAGGCCAACATAACATAAAGTAGAAATACACATTCTAAAGTTGCAGAAAGAATTCACTTCTTGTTCTCACAATCGCAGTTATGAGGTGTGACTATAGTATTGGAAGGTGTGAATTTGATTATGGTGAGTATCTTAAAATTCCAAGGCACAGATGAGTGGCTGATGAGTCGAACCTGAGGGAGGAGAAGTGACCTAACTTGACCTGATGTACAAAGCCAATTTAATGTCGTGAGGCCCGTAATTCGCTAAATCACAGGGTTTGGGACTGCAAAATGTCTATTTGCTATGTACTAAACAGGTAGAAGGCTAACAAACTACAACATCGATTTAGAAACATAATGAATTGCTATTTGTAAGTGGCGTGAATAGGGTCCCTTCCATATTGCAATTTGATAAGGGGTGTACCAAGGTTTTTCCACCATATTCCAATGTGGGGTAGTAGCATGCTTCTCCTGTGTGAGTGTAAATAAAAAAAAAAAACGTCGTTGGGGTGTAGGCAGTTGTCTAAGGGACCACTGTCAACTCTCAAACAAACTCTGAAAATAAATGACAGATTTGTCTTTTTAATTGCAGACCCCCTTCCTGTAGGGTAAACTGGCTGCTTTTAAAACAAAACGTGTTCTTTATTTAAATGCTATCACAGACATGGTAACCTATGAATACCTACACGCCACCATCCTTGTAATGGCATCCATTCATAGTGAGTCACAATTCATGAACGAACTGATGGGGCAGGTCGGATTGCACCCGAATATGATTTGAAATGAAGTGTACCGACCTATTATTAAATAGGTAGGGTGGCAAAATTATTTCCATTTGCAAACAGTCTGTGCTTAATTTGCAACCTCTTTTTACCAATTGAAATTTTGTACATCAAGTCTCATGTTTAATTCCTGTCCTCTTTATAACATCCAGTGATTCTGAGAATATCACTTAACCTCCATGGGCCTAAAAAAATGTGTAACATCTGATGTTCATGTAAAGTGCTCATTTGCCCTTGGGCCAAGTTCCGATAACATTAAAAACTCAAAAACATAATTGAGCTTTATCACATTGCCTACTCTCCCATTGCGAAGTTAAAAAGGTATTAGAGATATCTGCGATTATTGTAGGTCTAGCTAGAGACTACTTTAGCGTTTGATGGGGAGCTATGCCATTAATACAGAGAGGGTACAAATGGGGGTGGTGATGGACGGACCATTAATACAGAGAGCGGGAAAATCCTTCATCTTCCCTTAGCAAATTGGTGTTGGGATTGTTATTCAGGACAAGGTCAACACAGATTACAGGCACTGGTTATGCAAACAGTCTTTCATTACAATAATTGTATTGCTAATGCATTATTTCAAGAGTAAAGTAATTGGATGAATCCACCTGAGCAGGGGAGCGCTTGAGTGAGTGAGAATGTTACCACCATGAGGAAGCTTCGGGTCCAAAAATTAAAACACTTCTTCTGCCCATAGTGCATGTCTTATCGAAGGTTGATATGTAAATGACAATAAAGCACACACCCGGTGTCATTAAAGACAGAAAGTTTAGCCAATTTGTCAATAGAGATTAATCCTATCTATTGCTAAATAGCTTGTTAAATTTTATGCTACATAGACCATATTTACATGATCATTTGTATGTACATGTATGCAAAAAACAACTACAAGACATTGATTATTAAATATTTGCATACAATTTACAGTGTTAAGTTTATAATTCCCATCCCTTCAACACACTGGTTTCATGCTATATTAGGATACCAGTGCGTGGCTAAATAGATGCTATTTGTATTCACGTTATGCAACCCACTGAGTTATCCCCGTAATTTGCAGACTTCAGTTAGCAAGTGTGACTCCATTTTGCATTTTGTAAACCCTATTAGGCTGCTTAGACTGTGCCTGATTTAGGCCTCATTGCTCATATTGCTTGCCTAAGCAGAACACTGTATTTCGTTATTATTTTCTCTTCTGTCCAAGGCTGTTGTCTCGACTTGTTAATGAATAGGCTATTCTGCCCTCACATGTCCATCTGAATGTGTAGTGTGTGCTCCCACACTAGGAAATGCTGAAACCCTGCACTGTAGCCTTGAATCCCTGATAATATGTTCCCATCTGGCAGGTGTTAGCACATCCTACTGTGCCTCTTTGTTCATGTTCAGACCAGGCCTGTAGTCTTCCTTTTTGGGCGTGGTTGGGGGCTTCACAAGAGGAATGATTACCCACTGTAGACCGTTGGGGGGCCAGTGCCTCAGCAGAAATCTAAGGGTGCAGGTCATGATGGACTCTTCTGCAGAGTATTGCTAATAAACTAATTGTTTGTATTCTCTACTGTCTGACCGACTCTTCATTCTTGGGAAGGCATAGCAGATGGTTGTAAGGAACCCGGGTGGACCCTAAGGGCCACTTCCTTCAACAGAAACCATAATGCTCTGTGGGATGCATGATCACAAAGTGCTGGTGAAGTGAACAAAAAGCCAAAATCAGCCCGATACAGTGATCAATGATAGATATAGAAAGTTCAACAAACAATGCATGGGGTAATATAATGGAGCCAGTATGAATTACAAAATTGAAAACGTTCAATACTCCTAAGTAATCATCACAATTTCAAAGAACATATCACAATTTCATAGGGTCTTTTCTCCGTAAATTGTGGATGGCATTTCAACCCTTGACAGAGTTCCATGGTCATCATCATTATGAAGGGCATTCAAGAGCACAAAATATATCATATGGTTATAAAATATACATATACATCAGATTACATATCGCAATTGAATCCTCTGCAGCAAAAATTATATACCCAATATTTAGTATAAACACTCCCTGAAAAAGAATTTAAAAGGATGGTTAGGAAAAGTGAGGCATTTGACATTAGTGGTAAATTGAGAAGTGAACACTCCCATGCGACTTATGAAGCAATAGAATGTTTATTATAGACGGCAGGTTAAATACATGGTAGGTGGTAAACCTAAGCATTAAATGCAGGTTGTGAGCATCCACCAGTACGAGCCCTTAATTGAGTGGGTACATAAGCTGCCTTGCATAATTACATGAACTCCATGAAAGGGGTGTGCCGGCGGCTGCCCAGGAACAGAAAATGAATGAAAGGATCATGTGGTGGAGATTTGGGCCCGTGTTAGAGTTAAAAGGGCCTGGAGGTTAGGAGTACCACATGAACAAATGTATGTATGGGAGCGTTTTTGGATCCTGAGTGGATGGAAAATGGTTTAAAAAATATAGGGAAGGGAGCTCTTGCTAGAGAGTGGGCAGAAACCCCTTTCACATCACAAATGGCAGCCATATAGGTGAGGTCAATTTTATCATGAAAAGAAGGGGAAAAGATCACACATTAAACTACTGAAGACCTGTACTGTATAAAAAAAGAATAAGGGATTACAAGAACAATGTTATATAGGTACACATTGTTGAAAAGAACAGAGAGAAGGAAACATTCCTTTATCATCTTGGGCCACTTATTAGATTACTGGATGCAATTCTAATTTTTAGGAGGGTGGGAGCACACTGCCTCACATCCCAGTACTTGTTGAACGCTACTGATGAAGGAGTGATTCCGTAAACACATGTCTAGAGTTGCACAACACAGGCTACACCAACAAGGGTGAAAAATGTAGGACTACTACTAAAGCAAATGTTATCAGGCACTGCATTTACCATGATGCATTGGGCAAAGTGTGTGCTGGGATGTGAGGCAGTGTGCTTCCACCCACATCTGTTTGAAAAGGCTTAATTGAGCTACTGAGCTGATGAGCTTGTTTGGATGCACCAGTGCCCAGTGAGTCGTCCGGAGGCCTGAGGAGAATTTGGACAGCATTTTTAGCACCCCCTAAAAGACTTTGTGCACTCTAGTGATGAAGGAATGAATCCAGAAACACATGACACAGCAAAGACTGCACCACTAAGGGTAAAAAAGTAAAGACTACTAATGAAGTAAGTGTTATCATGTAGTGTATTTACCATGATACATTGGGGTACATTGAGTGCTGAGATGAGAGGCAGTATGTTCCCACCCTCCTAATACTCAGTTATACAAGGGAGCTTTGTAAAAGGTGTTTCCTTAATGTTGGAACTGAGGTGGGAAAAACAATATAATAAAGGGGCAGGAAGAAAAGTAGGGGTGAGTACATAATTAGAAAGATATCCGTGAAATAACTAGGTAAGGTAGTTTAATATTTACATTTTTATAATCATCGGAAAGGCAGTAGGACCCACTTCATTTGTGAATCATGTAATACAATTAGAATGCATACAAAATTCACATTGTCAAGAAAATAATTAGCATGTATTACATTTTCTCTTGTAAGATGTGAAATACATCATAATTTGGTCAAAAGAGGTAATTATTACAATCTGCATGAAGGTGAAGGCAATCATGGCATTGAGTCAGAAAGTTCTCTAACCAATATTGAATATTGTAGTGGTAATTAATTTATTTCCAAATTAAGCAGTTGTAAAAAGTGAAGAATTCTTTGGCTTTTATCCAGGATCATTATTTTGCTATTACATTTGTCCATAATAATTGATTAAAAACCATTTGCTTCAAGTTGTCGGTAAGCAGAAACACCTTTTTGGGTAGAGCAAAACAGTGTTCCTAAAGAATGGGCTGTTATCTACGAGGTACCAATTTTTCTCCAAGATTTGTGTGATATGCTGATGGCCATTGTGTAAGCTGGCAGTGAAACGCATTGGTGATTTTGATGTGTCTTTTTTAATCTGGTCTGATCAGTGTCTGGCAGTCCAATTTTCTCATTTATTTGGTTGTTTGAAATCTGGGTTGTCTTGTCAATGCTCCTGACTAAGAAGCATTGATAGAGTGCCGCTGCTTTCATACTGTATGTATCTTGTTTGCTGCAGTTTCATTTGGTCCTACGTTATTATGCTTTCCAAATTATCTCATGACGCTGCTGGCATAAAAGTTGTCTGCCTGCAATATAGCATTTGCTGCTGTCACATTCCAATGAATTTTGTTTTCGATTTTGTGGTCTGGAAATAGATTGTTAAATCCAGGTAGACCACTTGTTAACTGAAGATGGAGGAGCGGATTGAATGTATCTGTGTAGATTTGCTTCAGTCCTTGCTATATCACCAGAATCCTGTAAATATAATGACTCCAGAATGTTAGATGTTTTTTGATATGTTAGTATTGTTCACCCCACAGCCAATGTTTTCCAACTTAACCCAGGAGGAAGCAGGAAGATGGAGGCATGACTTTAACATGCATTGCAGTATCTTGTTTATGAAGAGGAATTCAATGTTGAAGCTGAAAATGTAGTTAGCAAGACACATTTGAAGAATTTCCAGCAACATAGTTGTCGACTCCCAAAGTCTTGCTGACAGGATTTATCCACTGCTTGGTGGAAGAGGACAGGCTCACAAAATCAATGGGTGCAAAACAAAATAATGATTCCGCTTCTCAAGATTATTCAATATTAGAAACATGTCTTTGTTGCTCCTTATGTAAGATTGCAGGTCCTTCATCAGGGCTATAAGTGATGATCAATGTATTCAGCAATTCAGGACCAGGTGGAGTCAATTCCCTCAATGATTGGCGTGCCCTGTAGTTTGAAACTGTTTTTGTTTATTTTAGGTAGTAAGCATGGTGTAGTCATTACGGGATGTTCAAAAATAATTTTGTGTTTGTTCCAGCAATGGTAGCCCTTTAGTGTACCAAGATTTAAATTTCCTTTGGATTATCTGGGTTGGATACACTGTTAGCTTTCAGTAACAGTTTGAGCTGCCTTGCATTACTTTTCCTCAGGAAGGCATTACATGGGTGGAGCATTGATGTTCCCCTGCATCTATCTATAGATTTTGACACACAGATTTATAAAGACTTAATGCCACACAATGGTCCACTTTCTATATTTGTCTCAGTTTTATGATATGTTTAGCCTGACGGATGGTTTACAATCATGTGTTTATTATTAGCATATTTTTTAGTATTTGAAGTTCGAGAGAGGGCAGAGGTATATGTCAATGCAGAATTGGACCTTGTGAGACACTGGCTGTGTTGAAAAAAGATGGTGAAAATAAGGGAGAAAATTAGTTGATGAGGGTTCTGTCTAAAACATAAAAGGCTGAGCATTGGAGAACAGTACCTGCTATTTCTATGTTATTATTAATCTGTAGGAACTTAGATTGATGAACAATATGAAAGGCAGAGTGGGTAACTGTTGGCAGAAAAGCAGCCACTCAAATTGATTAAAAAATAGCTTAGATGAAATCAGAAGTTGCAGTTTGAAAGAGGCTTCCAAATTATGACCAAGGCAGAATCTAGGTTGCTACACAGAGCGAAGATTGTTTCCTTAGATAAAAGCTGAGACCCAAATTTACAAACAGCTTGCACTGAGTTTGCATCACAAAAATGACCCAAACCTGCAAAAAATATATTTTGGGGGATTCACATTCCAGCGCAAACATTGTTTTGTGCTAGGAAATGCTCAGAATAATGGAAACTGGCTCAAAGGTGCTGTTCTGTGTTACTGTGCATCAAGGATGTGTTCAATGGGTGATACATGTGTGTTCCCATGCAGCCGCACATGTTTTTTTAACACAAAACCCTATCTGATAACAATGGGTTACAGTGTTATGCATCCCGAAATGCCAAGCCAGGTCCTCCCTGGACTTGAAACAAGCATCCTTGGGACTGGTTTCGGGGCATCACCCCTCATCAGCAAGACTAGCTTTAATCCAGTGGCGCAGTGAGCACAGGATCCATATCTGGGCTTACCCTTCCCACTTAGAGGGACAAAAGCAAAAAGAACAAACGATGAACAGAATGCTGAACCATGAAAACATTAACTCTCAATCACAAAGATCTGGTTTTAATCCATCATTCCTTTTCTCACCACTCCACCCCAGTTTGAACCCAGCCATATGCAAATCAGTCTTGACCCTGTTTCTCATGGGAGCAGTCCAGCCCAACCTGCCAAATCAGGTCCCCCCTGGAACAGAAAAAAGCATCCTGGGATTCGTTTAGGGGCAATACCCCTCATCAGCCAGGCTAGCTTGAATCCAGTGGTGCCGTGACAACGGGATCCAAAATGGGCGTACCCTTCCCACTGAGGGCGATAAAAGCAAAATGAACAACTGAAGGACAGAATGCTGATGCTGAACAATGCAAACATTCACCCCTAATCACAAAGATCTGGGTTTAATCCATTGTTCTTTTTCTCACCACGTCACCCCAGTTTGGACCTAACCATATGCAAATCTGTGGGATCCTGTGATTCAGGCAGAAGGATCATGCAAGACGGATTTAAAGTAGAAAGATGTTGGTTTATTGTAGAGTAAGAAGATCTCATCCAGGCACAGCAACATGCCAAATTACAACCCAGTTACATTTCAAATAGTAACATTCCAGCTCATGCTAAGCAAGCTGCAGCAAAGGCATTGTGAAATTACAATCTTCAGTAACCATGACTTCAGCAAAGATGCCACAGGTGTAAGCAGATACCACACACCTTCCCTCCTCAATAAAACAAAGCAACAGAAGCAAACAAACAAAAACAAATAAGAAAGCAAAGAAAAGGACGAAACTTCAATGTACAAATATGAAAGTTTGACTTTAACCCTTGAGGACAACCTGGGAGCTCTTTCCCGTAACTTTGTGTTACCTCCTGGAGAGTGAGTGCTTGTGAGGAGACCAACACTATTTTCTGTTACACTGGAATGTAACAAACCTTTGTACAGAACAACTCTTCTCAGGTTCCAAATTCGATGATCTTGTGTTTTAATAGCATTGTTTAACAATGTAATCACCCTAATAGGTTTGGAAAACTTCCCACTCAAACTAGGTTGTTTGATTAGCACCATATCACCAATGTTAATTTTGGTACTTTTAACAGCTTTTCTAGAGTCAAACAGAGACTTCCTCGCTACAGCTTTCACAATCTCTCTCTCACACCATGAGTCTCTGTCAGAAATCCCACCAGGCTTGCTCTCCAATTATCGCACCCAAGGCGGTTCCTCTAAAGTACACGGAGTCCAGCCTTTGAATAAACCAAAAGGAGATTTACCTGTGGTACTATATGGGGTCAACATATACATCTGAACTTTTCTGAGGACTTCCTTTTTCCAATCCAACCCAGAACACTTAGCTAAGGTAATCACTTCCTTTTAAAACACAGTTAAACCGTTCAATCATTCCATTGGTCTCGGGGTGGTATAAGGAGCATTTTTTGTGCATTATACCACGTTTACTTAGAACATTTCCAAATAGGTCATCCCATGCATGTGCAGCACAACTGAGTGCTAGAAACAAGTTGGTGCCCTCAGGTTTCAAAATATGCATTTCAGCTCACTATGACGACAATAGCAATATTTGTTGGTGCCACACTGGCATGTCATCAAAGTAATGAAGTTGTACTCCAGGTTTTCATATTTTCCTTGTACTTTCTCAAACAAATTCCTTTGCAGTCATATTTTGCAGATTCACTCCTGTCTTTAGAATGTGGTTCACTGCATAAGATAGGCCTGACAAATGGCTCTCAAATAAAAGATGACATATATAGGGAATACACTGGTGAAATCTAGGATCCTCTGACTATAGGTGGTCTGTAGTCAGCTGCTTTTATCTGTACTGGCTGGACAATCATATCTACCACCTACTCCAGTATGAAATAGATGCAGAAAACACTGAGCTTCTAAACTTTTCTCCCACTCACTTAATGGAGCTCCGTTTGCTTCATTCATTTGAAAGAGAAGTATATCATCAACAATGAACTCTTTACAGT
The DNA here is from genome assembly GCF_964261635.1 of Lissotriton helveticus. Classification (NCBI taxonomy): domain Eukaryota; kingdom Metazoa; phylum Chordata; class Amphibia; order Caudata; family Salamandridae; genus Lissotriton; species Lissotriton helveticus. The sequence continues at coordinate 747,204,240 of NC_136059.1, read as the reverse complement.
GTAGAGGGTGAATACTGCAGTGTTCATACATTTCTTCTGGACTGATCCGCCTTTCAATCTGACCTCTCAATGGTAATGTGGATTCCTTCATATGTGTCATATCTTGAAAAACATCTACATGTTTATAGTAAATGTTCTTTTGTACCAGATATAATCTTGCTTTGTTTACGTTACAACATCTACTAACTCTGGCCATATCTTTTTACTCTTGTTCGGGACACCATTCACTAGAATTAAAAGTCCTTCTTCCAAATCTCTCTGCACCCCTACAGTTTTTATGCTCCGCTTGAAATCTAATGGCAACTATACAACCCTACCTTTAAGACTTTTCTAGACCTCAGTTTGAGGTAACTTCTCTATCTTTGGCTCCATATGAACTATAGCTTGCAATGTATATACACATTGGATTAGTATAGATTTATAAACATTCAAATCTTGAAGTACGTCTGGAATAGGTACTACTTCTAACTTGTTTTGTACTGCTCTAGCAGGCATTTGTTTTCCTCTAACATATTGTAGCAGTATTTATATATAACTTGTCATGTCAAATTAACAGCCCGAGTTTGACTTTTGTAGTGAGTGCATTGATAACAAATGCAAACACAGTTTGGTTTCTCTGAAGAAATACTGTTAAACTTTCCAATCTCTTCTTCAAAAATATCAATACTAAGGGCCCCAGGCCCCATTAGGATGTAGGGCGGATCGCCACCGCCATGCTGGCGGTGGCGATCCACCCAACATCCTTTCCCGCCCGCCACCCATTTCCCCCCGTCATATTACTATGGCGGGGGGACCGCGGCGGACGGAAAGACCGTCCGCCGCTTTTCCGCATGGTCGACATGTCGAATGGGCGTAAAAGGGTTCTATATGGTGGCGGTGTCTGTTAAAAGCCGCCATCCATATTAGGAAGTCAGCGGGAACATGCTTTTCCGTGGTGGCAACACCGCCACGGACAGGCATGTGGGAATCTCCTGTGGGGACCTTTTGCAGGCCCTCAGGGATTCTGGGAGGTGGGGGGTGCACATGGGGAGTACCATGTATCCCCTTGCACTTCAATGTACAATGTAACAGGGAGCGAGATATTAGCTGTGTTAGATGCTGCTAACAAGGTGAAAGCCGGAGGCCAGAATGCAATCCTAATCGAGTTCTACTCCATGTTGAGGGAGGAAATTATTCGGGTTTCACTGAAACTGTTTAATGAAATACTAAAGGGTATATCTCCTTTGCCTGACTCATGGTATGATGCAGTTATCACTTTGATCCTGAAGCCCGGTAAGGACTCTTCTCAGTGCCACTCATATCGACCAATTTCTTTAGTCAACGTCGATTACGAGGTCTTTGCAGGGATTTTAAATAATCAGCTTTGTAAGATCATAGGCCCAATAATCCATGAGGATGAGAAGGGCTTTCTTCCCGGTAGGCAGGTGTTAGATTTGGTACATACCTCAGTAGGAGCAGTGGATATGGCGTCATCACAGGGTCTCCCTCTGTCAATTATTACGGTTGACGCAGCCAAAGCCTTCGATTGTGTGAATTGGCATTCTTTAGATAGGACCTTAGGGGCAAGATGTAGGTAATTCCGATTTACCTACTCTTAACCCCTTCCATACTCATGACGAGCTCAGCTCGTCATGCAGTACACTGCTTGTGTGCTCATGACGAGCTGAGCTCGTCATGAACAATGGGAATCAATGAGTTCCAGCGCTGAGGGAGAATTGCTGTAGCATTGATGTGGTTAAATACCGAATTTTACCGATTCGGTATTTAAGAGTAGGTAAATAGGAAGGAGGCAGATGTAGGTAATTTTAAATTCAGAATTACCGAATCTGTAACATTCGGTATTTACCGATTCTTTAAATACAGAATCGGTATTTCCTATTGATTCCTATGGCTTTGAAGGTCATAGGAATCAATGGGAAATACCGATTCTGTATTTACAGAATCCGTAAATACCGAAACCTGCAAGGGTGCAGGGGGTGTCACTTTGACACCCTCTAGCACCCCAAGTACAGGCTTGTGTGACATGTGGCACACATACATGCCCTAGGGGCATGTCTGTGTGTCACATTGTACAGGTGTGCATGCACAGATGTGCATGCACACCTGAATTCGGTATTTTACCACACAATAGGATTGTGTGGTAAAATACCGACTCTTAAGGGCCTGTGGCACTGTAAACTGTGCCACCTACATTTGGAATTACAGAATCGGTATATTTACCGATTCGGTAATTTTACCGAATCAGTAAATATACCGATTCTGTAATTTTCAGCCCCCTACATCTGAAAACCCCTATACCGGTCGGAAACGGCCGAAAACGGCCGTTTCCGACCGGTATTAGGGCTCCTACATCTGGCCCTTAACTAAGCCTGGGCGGCCAGCTACGCTCCGTGCACGGAGTGCACGGAGTGCCGCCTCCTATGCATTTTGCGTAGCCGGCGTAGCCAGGCGGCCCTACGCGCGCTCCGCAGACGGAGCGTAGCCGGCCGCCACCCGCCTCCCTCCCGCCCTCCCTAAATACATAAATAAATGTATAAAAAGCCATTTCGGATCCTAATGCGCATGCGCATTTCTCGTGAGGAATGCGCATGCGCGGCCGCCCGCGCATGCGCATTAGGATCCGATTCGGTGGCGGCGCGAATGGCGGGACGGCGAAAGGGAGCCCCGGGGACGCGGCAGACAAGGTAAGTGTTTTTAAAAGCTTTTTATACATTTATTTATGTATTTAGGGAGGGCGGGAGGGAGGCGGGCGGCGCGGAGTGGGGCTACGCGGAGTGCGCGGGTGGGCGTAGTTGTGCGCCCACTTCGCGTAGCTCCGCGGAGCCCCACTCCGCACACTACGCCCAGGGTTACCCTTAACACCTTTGGCTTTGTTGTCGGATTTAGAGAAGTTATTTAAAAAATGTATAGTCAAAGTCAAAATAATCTTTATTCGATTTTTTATTTGAAAAATCATAAAAGCACATGTTAAAAACTTTTTTTTTTAAACCATTATCTGTACATTTAAAAAAAGACAGAGAAGATAAAAATTGATTAAAAACTATTTTGAATTAATCAGGGACAGAAGCCATCTAGTTAATGATAGAATTAAAATGGTCATACACATATATACATGGGCACTGCCAATGTTCGTATATTCCTACTATGATCACAATAGATAGGAAAAATGAGAACAAAATACAGCCATTGGTGTTACATGGTATTCCTTAAGCTAATTAATATCCTTAAATAAGAACTGATCGCTTTTATGACAAATACAGAGTCCAGTTGTTTTAATTTGGAGAATGCTAGTCTGCATCCCCTTATTCCCCATTATTCCCCATTTTATTAGGATCGGTTTCAAGAACTTTTTCCGCGGGGTCTCGTAAAATTTACAAAAGAGGATGTAGTGGATGTTAGATTGTTTTGAAAGGTCATCACATGGGCACTTCACCAAATCTTTAGACCAATTGTTACAACCCAGAAATGTTTCCATGCGAAAATAAGTATCAACACGAAACCTGGTCAGCAACATTCGGGAGTAACAGCTTGGTTCCAACAATAAATAGGGCTGAATCCCTACATGAGTAATAAGTGACTGATTTGCCATAGCGGTCTGCTTATCCTTTTCAAATGACCACCTTTTGTTTCCTAGATGATCCATAATAATTTTTTTAAAAGTGCTTCGGATACCCTTTCCATTATTTTAGGTGTCTCAAAAAATTCTTTGTGCCCAATATCCGACATCATAGTTCTTATGTACTTTAGCCATTTTATATTTGCAATTCCATCCAATGAGAGACAGTCCATGACAATTTCTCTATTTAAAATCGTGTCTGGAGTTACCCAAATTTTATGCCAAAGTAGCAATGGGGAAGATTTGATCGTGTCTGAAATATAATGTAGTCTAACTTCGCTATGACTGAAGTAGTTGGGCATGGATTTCGGGGCTGCTAATAAATGGCGAATTAAATTGTTTTCACAATATTGGATCTCTTCCACCTGAGCAAAACCCCAGATCCCAGCCCCATAAGTGCCAATAAGAGCACATTTGGTTTTTTAAATTTGGAGGAGTTCGCGTACCGGGCGCCCTCCAAGTTTTCTGGTGAAGTTTATCATGGCACCATTGGCCCTAGACACTTCCGCTTTCCATGTACCTCTACTGTCGAAGTTAATTCCCAGATAGGAAAATCTAGTATTGTTCTCAATCTTGTTTTTATCCAAATAGATTGCCCTACTGGGTTTTATCGGATTACCTCAGGTCATGGAGTAAGTTTTTGAGGTATTGATTATTAGCCCTCTGATGCTCATGTACTCTGCAAATTTGGCTAGCGCCCTTTGTAGTCCAATAACAGTCCTTGACATAATTGCGGTGTCATCCGCGTACAGTAGGATGGGGATCGGACTTCCTCCAACTGAAGGGTAGTCACACTGGAATTCCTTTAAGTATTGTCCTACACTATTAACATACAAGGTGAAGAGAAAGGGGGCTAGAATACACCCCTGTTTTTATATTAAATTTGGCAGAGCATTCCCTCCCCTCCCAAACCGTACGCGGGCCCCTGCATCCTATATAATTCCTTAATAAATGTTAAAATCTGCTGGTCTATACCCATGTCACTAAGGGTCGTCCACAGCATGGCATGATCAACGCAATTGAACGCGGAGCTTAGATCGACAAAAGTAATATATAAGCTCCCTCTCTTGGCTTGAGTATATTTAGCAGTCAATAACACTAAATTAAGGCCCTGCTCGACAGTACCCTTGCCTGTACCGAATCCATATTGGAGATTAGTAATAATATCTTTGTCCTCCACCCAATCCTGCAGCCTGTTGCGGATTATTCTACCTGCAACCTTCATTAAGGCATCCAATAGGGATATCGGTCGGTAGCAAGTGGGGTTGTTCCTATCCCCTTTCTTAAAAATTGGTATTACAATTGCCTCCGGCCAAGTTGAAATAAAACCAGAGGCAATAGAGCAGTTTAGGATGTTTGTTAACAAGGGGGCCCATAAGCCTAACTCTGATTTATATATATCTATTGGGACGCCGTCTGGGCCTGGCGCCTTCTCTGGAGTGCTTTCCTTAATTGCTCTGAGCACCTCTGTACATTCAAATGTGATTCTTAGGGGCAACACACCTGCTGAACCAATCCCATCGTGGGTCTTTATATGGTTATCTATAATTTTCTCGCATTCAGGTATATTGGGATTTTTATATAGATTAGTAAAATGCATGGCCTATATATCCCCTGGGATGGCGAGGTCTATTATATATGATTCCTTATCGTGTATTGACTGCTTTACAGAAAGCAACGTTATCGTTCTTTAAGCATGCCTCTTGGAGATTCTGCCAAATTTCACCCTTTATCTCTTTTTTCCTTCTAGCTAAGGCCGTATGATAGGATTTTCTTGTCTGCATTACTAACTCCATAGATCTCGGGGTTGCGTGAAGGGCACTCTTCAAATTACGGAGGGCCCTAGAACAGTCTTTATCAAACCAACCCTGAGATTTCAGTATTTTCTTTGTATATAGCCTTGTTAATTGTTTTTTAATTTCATCCGTTATTGTAGAAAACGAATCAAGAACTTTATGGTTCTCTTCTGACTGAGAGAGACATGTTATAATATGATCAAAGTTGTTTATTACTAAATTACGAATGAAGGCTTCAGGATCGACCTTGCCCCATTTAATACTGTAACCATTGGTGCTTGCAAAGTCAATGGGAGAATTATGAATGACTTTAGATCTTGAGTCCGACCCGCTAATTTTTAGACAAAGAGAGATAGGATAGTGATCACTCATAGGGCTATCTAATGTTTCCCATGACAAGACAAATGACGAGTATCTAGAAGACAAAAGAGTAAAATCAATTATAGAATTTCCCCTCTTCCATTAAATGTAGGTCGAAAGTCAACTGCGGGAGAGCATCTTTCAATAACATAGATTAGGTCGAAATGGAACTGCAAGGTGTTCAGCAAGTCCCCTAAACGGGAGTGGGTGAAGTGAGTTGGTGCATCTTCCTTATACTCCCCCAGGCCACAGGTACCAATAGTGCTGCTCGAATAAAGCGTACAATTAAAATCACCCACCCATAGCAATGCCAAATCGCCATCGACTGTTTCCTCTAGGTGGTGCAATGAGCTTCTAAGGCCTTTAATAATTTCCTCCCATAGGGATGTGTGGGCATTATTATAAAAGTTGATAATAGCCATATTAGTTATACCCGGCCAGTTAACTAATAATATCTGATAAAAATCAGTTGAAATAAATTTAAAAACTGAGATCCCTGCTGTGTTTGAAATGTAAATGCACAAGTCCCCTTTGTTTCTACCGTGTTGGGTTACTATAGCGGGTGTATTAAAGGTTTAATAACCAATTATATTAATTTCTTGAGCCACCCAGGTTTCTTGAAAGCACAATATATTGTACTTATTTACTATATCTGTCCATTCCTGGATGTCTACTTTATCCTTTAATTCCGCTATATTCCATGATATGACTGACTGGCCACGTAATGGGGTCTTGTCGTTGGCCTCAACCGCTGTAGCCTTAGTTCTTATGGCACAGGTCTCTTGTTTGCTACACATCCTATCATCAGCAGTAAATTCAGAGGCCTAGTCATCACTCTGCGCCTTAGTAGTAAGTCAGTCCACCCCATCCAAACCAGCAAGTGAATCGTATTGGTTAAAACTAGGAATGTTAAAAATAGGGCCGGCTACATTGCGCATATGTGGGTTCCAGGGTCTTGATGAGTTATGAAGTAGGGCTCGGGGGTAGAAATAACTTAGGTCGCGTGTCGATATTCCTCCCGCTCCTCTCTCAAGATACCAATCTTTGATGTATGTGGATACCCTACGGTCCCTAAAATTAATAATAATGGCGTCTCCCTGTATATCTTTAGGTCTGTGCCCCACCCATCCTAGTCTTCTTACGTGTCAGATCTCACCATCAATGTCAGGTGGTAGTGGTCTATTCTTTCTCAACCAATGAACAACTTTGTTTTTAAGTTCCCAGTAGCCTTCGGTTTTTCCCTCTGCCAATTCTGGGACCCCCGTGAGTACTACTATGTACGGGACCGCCTCTGGAGGAAGGTCAATTTGTTGGGAGGTACCCCATTTGATCTTATCAGTGTGGTGCTCCCTCACCGTATTTCCTTGATTTTTATCTGTATTAATAACTTTCCTCCCAGCTCTCTCATCCCTAGGAGTCCTATGTTTGGCAGTTACGTTTATGGGGGCGGGTGTAATATCACGAGGTGAAGATATTTTGTCCGCTTTGTTCAATGAGTTAGTTGTTTTAGCCCTATGGAAGATGTGGATAAGTTCCGATTCTGCCTATTGGCTGCGAGTTCCCTTAACAATTTGGTGTTAGTAGCTGTCGCATCCTCAATGGACCCCAATTGGTTGGCCAGTCTTTTTACTCTCTCTACAAGTGGCAGTAGTAGTGATTTGACCAGGTGTTCAATATTTCTCATCAAATCTTGAGAGAGGTGAGTGTAGTTATGTTTTCTGGCAGAGTGGACCTTGCTGCAACACTTGGGCTCTTTGTAGGGCTCCGGTGTGTTTTAGGTATTTTAGCTCGCCTGCCCCTTTGTATATTTCCCCCATGCTTTCTTTTTGCTAAAATGATCTTCTTCCTCGAGATGGACTTCAAAGGTGTGGGTGGGTTAGATTCCTCAGAGGTGATTTCTAATGGGAGTTCTGTGTTGTGATCATAGATACTGATGTTAGACTCCCTACTTATCTCTACAGCTTCCGTTAGATCTTGTAACTGTAGAGGGATACTGATCTCTGTAATTACCTCTTTTTCTAAGCCTTGATTTGGTGGTGTTGTCGCTAGCTGAATGGAACCAAGTGAGGAACGTTTGTACAACAATTCCGAGGACAAGCGTCGCTCAGTGATCGTGATCTCGCATTCTAACACTAAGGCGGCCCTGGTGATAAAACTATCCAAGGTCCCTCTAACAGACCCGCCCACCAGAGATTTTCTCCCCTTGCTAAGACGTGAAGTCATTTTACTGATGTTTATAATTAAGCCTTGGAGAGACTATAGGAAACAATAGATCCGGGTCACTATAGATAACAAAATGTTCAGACAGTCAATACTGTTAGAGACCCAGTCCAATAGTCCCAATTGTAATACATAAAAGTCTTACTTTAAACTTGCCATAATGCTGACGTTAATAGGGTGGCCCAGCCCGGCCTCCTATGGCCCCGGACGGCCACAGACGGTCCCGCCCTTGTCTCGGGCTATTCCCGGCGCATCCCGCGCGCGTCCTCGCAGGACAAGGGCCCACACGGGGCTTTATGCGCCTCCTGGCGCGCACTGAAGTTGCATCGTGTCCCAAGGGATCCTGGGGCTTGTAGTCTGCAGCTTGACCGGCGGAGCGTAGCCCGGCCGGTCAGTGTTCAAGAGCAGCCCCGGTGAGCAGGGTAACGGAGGAGCAATAGGGGGCGGAGCCAAGCCCGGCCACTGGAAGGAAGCAGGATTTGCAAAAGCTGAGATTCTTAAAATTTAGGTCAAGATTTCCTCATTTATCTGGGCAGGCAAAGGGATTAGGCTCCTCTGGAAAAAAACTTAGAGGCAAACTAATTCAAGGAGGTATAGCTTTACCAGATCTTCAAATCTATTGCTGGGCTTACCAATTAAAAAGCGCCAGGATGTTGCTGCTAACTCCAGATGACTCATTGATTGGCAGCATGTTTAAAGCCATGTTAGATGGGGAAGGGGAGTATGGCTTTATGTATACATTTGGCTCTCCTAATTATTTTTCTTTTAATTCGCCTGAAGATGTTGTGTATGGTGGCCAAGTTGTGGTCGGACTGTCGAGACTGCTTGGGGCTTACCTACTATAGCAATTGGGCACCGGTGTGGGACTCTCCCGGAACTCTGTAGTGCCTTATGGATGCTGTAGCTCAGCTACTAAAAGAGGCAGGAGTTTCACACTGGAAGGATGTAGTAGTGGGTAACAAATGTCACACTTGGGAATTTTGGAGCCATACTACGACTGGAGCCCTGTCTAGATTTAAATGTTATCAGCTTACATCTCGGTGCAAGAGTCAATGCTGGTCTCTCTTGGAAGACAACCCTATGGAAAAATAACCACAAAACCAGGCCCCAAGGATGAAAGAAGTTGCTTTAAGGTATAACCATCTTCTGGTTGCAGCAGAAAGAAAGATGGATAAGCCATATCGGGTCTGGGAGAATTGCTTGCTGAGTGAAGAGCGAAAAGAGTTATGGCAAGTATCTACTGACATGCTTTACCCTTTGATCAAATTGTCTGCACTCAGAGGAAATTACTTTTTTACACTCCAGAGAATATATTGGTCCCCCCTTAAAATATCCAGAATGAAGGGTGGAAAGGAAGCTAGATTCTGCAGAAGTGGATTCCAGAACGCAGATGACGTTCATGTATTTGCTTCTTGCCCTTAAATACAAGAATTTTGGAGTGATTTGGGTAAGACTATCTCCATGGTCATGGGTGCTGATGGGGAGGTAAGCTCAACTCTTATCTTAATTGGCATTTCACCTATGTTGGGTGGGGTACAAGGCCAGACTGGGATACAACATAAATTGGTGCTCTACTTGATTTTGTTGGCGAGGAGAGAGATTTGTAAACTGTGATGCCAGGAAGCTCCTCCTAATTGGAATGCCTGGTGGGATACCGTTAAGTATTTCAGAGATTTAAATCAGAGGGACAATGTATCAAGAGAGAGAGGCCAGATTCTGGGTTGTTTTGGAATTGGTTGGATGATCCACTATGTGATTAGTTCAGAATAGATTAAGATACAGGATGAGTTCCTATGATAAGAACATTCGGCAGACAACATATCGATATTTTAATATCGAACTACAATAATATTGATGTTTAAATATTGAAGTTACCGAATATAGAATGGAAGTAATATCGAATTTTTTAATATCGAAGAGACAGAATTTCGAAGGTAAGTAATTTTGTTAATATCAATGTAAGTAATATCGATGTTACTAATATCGATGTTAGTAATATCGACGTTACTAATATTGATTTTTATATGATTTTCATGTATATTATTATGTATTTAATATGTATTTTTTTATGTAATTTAAGTAAATTTTGTATTTTAGTACGGTAGCTGGTTGTGGGTTTATAGGGGAATAGGGTGGGAAGTAATTTAATTATACTAAATTAATTGTTATTTTTTAGGAATCATAAATTAATGTTAATTAATTTTAATTAATAGTAATTAATTTTAATCAATTGAATAATTGATAATTATGGTCTGTAGTGGGTTATGGGTTTATAGGGGAATAGGGTGGGAAGTAATTTAAATGTAATTAAGTAATAATTTAATTTTATTAATTGTTTTTGCTATTTATGGGGTCAATTAGGATGGCGGATGGACAAAGTCCGTCCGCCATCCTATCGGAGGACGGGACCATCCGCCACAGGGGCGGATGTCCCGTGCCTCGCATTAAGATGCACCCGCCACAGTGGCGGGTGCATCCCGCATTTTTTACATTGCGGCGAGCGGTGCTTCCAGCACCGCCCTCCGCAATGCAAAAAATGCATGTTGTGCATTTCAAAGCACAACATGACAGGCACTGCGCGATGCCTGCCATGTTGTATTTTGAAACGCAGGGGGGTACCATAGGTACCCCCCATGTGCACCCCCGACCACCCCTTCACCCTGGGGGCCTGCAACGGGCCCCCACAGCAAGGATCGTATGCCTTTTCGTGGCGGCATGCCACCACGGAAAGGCATTCCCCCCAGCCCATCCTAATATGGCTGGCGGTGTCTGATAGACACCGCCACCATATTAGACCTTTTCAGCGAAAGACGGGCAAGGATGGCGGACGGATCGCCACCGCCTGCATGGCAGTGGCGATCCGTCCAACCTCATAATTGACACCAATATTAGTGTTAATTAATTATCAATTGGTAATTAATTATTATGAATTGGTATTTAATATTAATTGATTGTTACTTAATTATTGATTGGTAATTATGTTTTTAATAATTATGTATTGGTATTTGTAAATTTTTTCGATGTATTTAATAATTCATTTTTTTAAATATTTTATAATATTAATTTATTTATAAGTATGTTATTTTTAACTTCTATGCTATCCAACACTTTCCCTACTGTTGCACTCTCTGGAGCTGGAATAGTAATTTTTACCCTTACACTATCCAACACTTTCCCTACTGTTGCCCTCTCTGGAGTTGGAGTAGTAATTTTTACCCCTACGCTATCCAACACTTTCCCTACTGTTGCACTGTTTGGAGTGGGAATAGTAATGTTTACCCCTACGCTATCCAACACTTTCCCTACTGTTGCACTCTCTGGAGTTGGAATAGTAATTTTTACCCCTACGCTATCCAACGCTTTTCCTACTGTTGCAGTCTCTAGATTTGGAATAGTAATTTTTACCCCTACGCTATCCAACACTTTCTCTACTGTTGCACTCTCTGGAGTGGGAATAGTAATTGTTACCCCTACGCTATCCAACACTTTCCCTACTGTGGCACTCTTTGGAGTGGGAATAGTAATTTTTATCCCTACGCTATCCAACATTCTCCTTACTTATTTAAATTAGTTTGACATTTTTATTTATATTATTAATTTATGTGTATAGATGTATTTGTAATGTATAATATTTTTAATTATTTATAAGGTTTTTCAATAATTTTTAAAAGGTATTATTCATGAAGTATATATTATGTAGCATATGTATATGTTTAATTAATGTGTTATTAAATTATGTATATTAATTATTAATTTTAAATATTATAACTAGGCTTTCCTGTTTTCGGTTTCTATTTTTGGTAAATTCTGGTGGGGTTTTTTCAGTTTTTTCAATACCTTAAAAAAACAGTGGTTATCAGTGGATACACATGTTCGCACCATTAAAAACAACAGAAACAGTGTTTTTCAAGTGTTTATGGAATGTTTTCTTTTTGATTATTGCTTGCTTTCTGCAGTGATAGTGCATGTGTATACATAGATTGTGTACAGGGTATATGAGGTCCAAATACATTTTTACAAATCAAACTTATTGCAGTACATCATACAATACTTCATTAGTGAGTCTTTGGTCATGCGTGCTCGCTCTATCCTTCCTTTGTAAACGTTTATCTATGAAAAAGCCCTCTCAATATTGTCACTTGAGAATGGCAAGGCCAAAACATCCAGTACAGAATTTGCTAACTCTGGCCAATGACATTATACAATGACAATAATACATTTATAAGTATTATTCCGATATTTTTGTACTTACCTTGTTGGAGATAGGATGTTGATATTGTTGACATCAATGTTTTTGTTGTGATATTTTTGTATGTCGATATTTTGTATATCGACATGTTGTCAGACATTTGATTAAAACCTCTAGGTCAGCTCAAGTTGTGTATAAACAGGCACTCCCTGTAAGGAAAATACCAGCTGAGACTAAGAACCACCAAAGTTTTATGCGGCAGAGTTGGACCAAGTCTAGAGGCGGCTGTACCTACAGAGGTCATATGGGGAAAATATATATATATATATCTATATATATATATATATATCTATATATATATATAGATATATATATATATCTAATCATTGGTGATGCTGAGACTTTAGCAGTCATGTCTGACTTAAATGAGATCCAGGACATTTCCAGTGAGGATCAATCCATTCCCATCACCCAATGTCTTGATGACATGAATCTCACACAAGATGCACATGCCAAAAGTAATTTCAGGGCCAAATCCACCTTCATGCCCGCACTTCCACATGATTGTATAGACACCTTTCATGAGTGCATTGTGCAAGGCTTGCTTAGCCTAAGGAAACAAAGTAAATCCAAACGGAAGAGAGGGTTTAGAAACAATCTAACTTTTTCCCAAAGAAAAGCACTTAAAGCTCTTTATGATGACACCAGCATAGTGATCCGTCCGGCCGATAAAGGCGGTAACATTGTCATTCTGGATCGTGAGAACTATATTGGTGAGGCAATGAAACAACTCAGTGATACCAAGTTTTACATTCCAGTTAAAATTGATGCATATAACACCAGTATTACTGATATATGGGAAAAGCTGGAAACATGGAGAGACAAGGGGCTCCTTGTCTGGGAAGAATATCGCTACCTGAAAAAAGACTTCCCCAAACTACCCATCCTATACCTATTGCCCAAGCTCCACAAAAATGCCTCTGATCCACCGGGACGCCCGATAGTGTCCTCCATCGGTAGCATCAGTGAAAACATTTCTAAATATGTGGACCATTTCCTTCGAGACTTTGTTATTCAATTACCAAGCTATATAAAAGATACGAAAGATTTTCTGTCAGATTGACAATATAGTTTGGGAACCTGAATTCATGTTTATTGTACTAGATGTTCAATCTTTATATACTATCATCAATCACCAACATGGTATTGAAGCTTGTGAAAATTTTCTAAAAAATAGACCTCTGTGCTATCGAGAACACTCGAAAATGATAATGGAGATGATGTTTTTCTGTCTTACTAACAATATTTTTTCCTTTGACGGCGCCCTCTACAGGCAGATCAGTGGTACTGCCATGGGTTCTTGCTTTGCTCCCAGTCTAGCGAATCTGTTCATGGGATTCTGGGAGCAGGAAATCCATGACAGTGCCACCTTGAGGGAAGACTTTGAAAAGGTCGTGGTGTGGCTACGCTACATCGATGACCTCTTTATTGTCTGGAAAGGCACCAAAGCTGAAGCACTTGACTTCATCACCAAACTCAATTGTAACAGCTACAACATCTTTCTATCAGGCAGCATCAGTAACAGCCAAACTGAATTCTTAGATGTTAAATTGGAGATCATAGAACAAAAAATCCGCACCTCACTGTATCGCAAGGCCACAGCTGGGAATAGCGTGTTGCATGCTTTAAGTAGTCATCCTGAGGCTCTCAAATGGAGCATCCCCTACGGGGAACTTTTGAGGGCGAAGCGTAATTGCAACACTGATGATTCTTTTCTTAAAGAACAGGAAACCATCATGAACAGGTTCAAGAGTAGAGGTTACCCCAGTTGGGTTCTCAAAAAAGCCAAAGAAAGAGCGCAGAGTGTAGAAAGATCTGAGACACTGGAAAACAACCGTGTGCCTGACACCACTGAAACCGATGAATCGACCAGACTCATCCTTACTTTCAGTTCTGAATCTCAAAAAGTTAAGAAACTTCTTGCTAAAAATTGGGGGATTCTCAAAACCGATTCTGTTTTAGGCAATACCATCCCAGATCGACCCATGATTACTTACAAGAGAGGCAAGAACATACGTGATCTAGTGGTCAGAAATGACATCACCCAATATACCAAGACAGACACAGATCACGGTCTAGTCGGTTTCTATCCCTGCGGCCACTGCAAAGCCTGCAAATACAGCAAATACAGAGGATCTGTGGAATACAATAACATTACCAAAAAATTGACCACTTTCCTCACCTGCAGTACCACCTTTGTCATTTATGCCATTGAATGCTCCTGCAAACTCTGGTATATTGGCAGCACTAGTTGTGCTGCCAAAAAAAGAATCTTGGAACATCTTAGGGCCATCACGAACAAAGACCCGAAATACCCGGTGGCGCGTCATTTCGAACAAAAACACTTTTCCAATACTGCTGATGTAAATTTCTTCATATTGGAACAGGTCCCCAGACATCCGAGAGGAGGTAACAGGTTACTCAATCTGAGGCAACGTGAGTCTAAACTCATAATTGAATTCCAAACCAGATTCCCGGGAGGCCTCAATATCGATGAGGAATTAGCAATTCATTTAAAAGAATAAACTATGTCATTGTCTAGCATTTGATATTTACCAACTCATTTCCCTACGTTGTCCATTTCCTTTTCTGACAGTGTATTTTTCAAGAGATGTAATAATTTTTTGGTATTATTCATATTCTACTTGTGTGATTTTAACTCTTGTTTTTCTATTTTTGTTTGTTTGTCCACAGGAGGAAAGGAGGGGGCCCAACACTGGACTTCACTTGCACGGGCGTACCCAACCTTTGCACTCCAGGATTCACTGCTCTTGGCTTTATCACACTATGAGACACCAACTTATAAGGTCAGACCTTCCCTATTTTGGAATTCTTCCAACATGAAAGTCCATACCGGACATGGCACTTTGACTCAACCGAACAGCATTATGCTTGTACCGGGTTTCTCATTATGAGAATTATCACAGATAACTTTTTCTGTTCTTGATTTGCCTTTACTCTTTAATTGACAGTTGCAGCGATGTATCTTGTCGCCCTGCCCTTGCACTATGCATCCACGTGTGTCTGCTCTAGGCTGCATGCAGAACTGTGTTTACCAACTCATGCCCTTACCGGCGTTACCACGCCGCTTGTAAGCATGTCATATATTTAATTTGACATTGCACGCTATACTGGACGACAGCGTTTCACTTCTCACTATTCAGTCTATTCCGCCTTGCTTTTCATGTGCCATTACCTGCCAATATTGTACATGTCATATCAAGGTTTACATTTTCTGTGCGTGAGGTATGATCACATACATATCCAACTGTCAGATTATTAGCGCAAATGTCCAAACTTTTGTTGCCAAGCGACTGCATGTCACAGTTCACAATGTATATTTGCAGCGTGCACCCTGTAAACAGTGTCTAACTAACTGTTGAACTGCGCCCACATGGTGAAATCTTTGTGATTTATTGTCGGGCGACCCACGACAGACCTGTTGCAAGAGGCTACGAACTAGAAGTGTGTAATTTAAACGCTCCAATATGTCAGCCTTTGCTAGTGACTTCACCAAGATGTAGATAATATTGATTATTCATTTTGTACCACGAGAAGCTACCCAGGCAACATGATGTAATTTGGGCAACCCACTTTTGTCATCTAACTAATACAAGCAACAATTTATGTTCTTATTTTTCACTTTGCGCAGGTTACTGTCATGTACTGCAAACCATTCCAAGATGTCTGCCACTTATTTTCTGTCAGTCCGACTTTCATGTCTACCATTTGGGTTGAAGCATGTAAACTTTATTTAAAAGTGGGTGTTCCAGTGTGTAGGTACACGTGAACAAGCCTGTTTTGGTGAAACGCGTTGTGTATTAAACTGCTTCCATGCTATTTTGGATCCCCTGCTGTCTTTTTGCCTGAGAGCGCATGACATTCTGCAATTGAATTCATTATATATATAGAGATATATATAGAGATATATATATATATATATATCTATATATATATATATATATATTCACTGAAAAAACCATAGGTTATAGACCATATATAGTTAGGAATTAGCATTTACAAAACCTTGAAAATTCACTGAAAAAACCATAGGTTATAGACCATATATAGTTAGGAATTAGCATTTAAAAAACCTTATTTTACTCACACAAAACCATTGAAATTCCATATATAGTTAGTTGTACTAACTATATATCGCGCACCCGCAATCCACTGCTGATGATGTCACATATTACATCATTCATGACATGGTCAGTGACATCACTGATGACATCACTGATGACATCTCAAATGACATCACTGATGACATCACTGATGACAACATCCAGTGACTGTATGTTTCTGTAAAGTTAAAATATGTCTTACATATTGAAGAATGAGTGGATGTATAAATGTCTGGATGAAGGATTTAGTAGGTGCATGACTGACTGTATGAGTGAGTGGTTAAATGTGTCTCACTGAGTGCATGGGTTAGTGACTAAACTGTCTCAATTTGTGCATCATTATGTCTGTTGTTCTATAAACTGCTGCATGTGTTGATCATTAGTTATATGATTAACTATATGCGTTATTGATTGGTTGCCTACGTATTTGTATGGGAGACTGAGAGTGTGTATGGGTGGCTGGGAGGTGTATGACTCTGTGCATAGATGTGTGAGCAGTTGATTCACTAGATGTATGGGTTCAAAAGTGCATGTGGAAACAGCTGTATGGGCGGTTGACTGTGTGCATGAGTGTATTGCTGAGTGAATGGATATCTCAGTGCTACATGTAAAAGTAAGTACATATGTAAAACACAGTACATGTGAGAGTTGACATATATAAATAACTGTGCATAAGAGCCAGTGAATGTGTGAGTGGCTGTATGGATCATTGTGAACTTGTATCAGGGATTGTATAAGAGAGTAAATATGTGTTAGTATATGTTTGAATAAGTAAGGTGTGTATAACTGTATAGTTGTGAAAATGGATGTGTGATTGATTCTTTGCATGACTGACTAGGTGTGTGTGTAACTCTATGGATGAGTGACAGTCTGTGAGTGTCTGTTTACACTTACTGTATCTAAGGTTATATTAGAGTCTGAAGAGCTTCATCGTATTATCACATGAATGATGTCATCAGTGATGTCATCAGTAATGTCAAATGAGATGTCATCAGTGATGTCATCAGTGATGTCATTTGAGATGTCATCAGTGATGTCATCAGTGATGTCATTTGAGATGTCATCAGTGATGTCATCAGTGATGTCACTGACCATGTCATGAATGATGTAATATGTGACATCATCAGCAGTGGATTGCGGGTGCGCGATATATAGTTAGTACAACTAACTATATATGGAATTTCAATGGTTTTGTGTGAGTAAAATAAGGTTTTTTAAATGCTAATTCCTAACTATATATGGTCTATAACCTATGGTTTTTTCAGTGAATTTTCAAGGTTTTGTAAATGCTAATTCCTAACTATATATGGTCTATAACCTATGGTTTTTTCAGTGAATTTCATTGGTTTTTTAAAAGCTAATATCTACAGCTGTAAAATGTATTCTTCTTTAAATCCAAAAATATATTTTATATGTTTATTAATAAATTTTTTAAAATATTTTTTTTGTTTCGCTCCCGGTCCGCTAACCGGGAAGCTTCCCGTTAGCTCAATTCGATTCCGCGATCCGGTCCGCGAACCGGTAACAAATCAACATAGTGACGGTATCGCGTTGCCGCGTAATGCGTCTTATGACGTACTGCGTTAGCGCACCCGGAAGTGCCCCGGGGCGCGGACCGAGGCGCGAAACGCAACTCCCCGGAAGCGATCCGCGGCGCGAAAGCGCGACGTATCGCGTTGCCGCGAAATGCGTCTTGTGACGTATCGCGTTAGCGCACCCGGAAGTGTCCCGGGGCGCGGACCGAGGCGCGAAGCGCAGCGAACCGGAAGCTAACCGGGGAGCGTTCCGCAGCGCGTAACATGAGCGTGAGAGGTCATGTGACTTGTTAATAAAACTTTTCATTGGTTCATTTCACTTTTAGTTTCATAATTATGGAAGGCTAGGTCATGTGACCTAAAAATAACACTTTTCATTGGTTAAGAAGTATTGTTTTTTCCAAATGATGAAAACCACTCCTTCTTTCCTCACTCTGACTTTCATTATTGTGAGAGGAAGACCTATTTTGCTTCTTGGAAGACCTATTTTGATTGTATGAAAATGGCTTCACTGATTGCTTCAGCTGGTGCACCCCCACCACCACCTCCACCTCCTCATGGGAAGAGAGGACCACCTCCCCAGGTGGTTACCAACACTGAGGAGGAAGATGAAGAGATGGATGAGGAGGGAGAACAACCACAATTCCTGGAAGAGTTGCCCCGGGTTTCAAGAAAGAAACCCAGTTTCATCTGGCAGTTTTTTTCCATCCCTCGTGGCCAAAAAAAGGTCAATGCCAGGTACGCAACATGCCTCATATGCAAGGAACAATTGTCCAGAGGGACGGACAAAAAATACAGCTATGGTAATCATACCATGCATAGGCACATGATGAGGAAACATCCCCTAAATTACAGCCGGGCGGAATTAAGGGATATGATGGACAATCCTCGACCAACTCCTGTGGCGAGACCAACAACATCGGTTTCTTTATCACCAGAGGAGGCACGGGAAACTGTGCCAAATATCCAACCAAATTTTGGGAATATGATACATTTATGTATGCGCTGTCGTGCATTATTAGCTTGTGGCAACATGAGCATCAATGCACTGAACCTGGCGTATGAACACCATGATTGCCCTAACCGCCCCCAGTAATTTTTTTTTGCTCCTGTTGAGCCCTTTTCAACGCCTGTTTTTTGTTGTTTCCCCCCCCAAAAAAACCAAAAAAAATATAAAATCGTTCAAAAAATACAAAAAAAACAAAAAATGTTCAAAAAATACAAAAAAAATATAAAACAACAAAAATATAAAAAAAAAAGTTCTTTTCAGAACTACCTTCCCTTTCCAAAAAAATTGCTACAATGTTTAGCACTCTGGCAAGCTCTCTTTCTTTTGGTTCGCTCCCGGGTTAGCTTCCCGGTACGCGGACCGGGAGCTAACCAAAAAAAAAAAATTTTTTTTAAAAAAAGTGTAAGTATAAGGAAAGTAAACAGAGAGTGATGTTTCAAGAAAGACAGCTATAGGGAGTAAAGAAGAGATACTGTTTAATAGATCTATTTACCAAAGAACAGACAGAGAGGGTATAATTGTGAAAAACAAAATAGATAACGAAGTGAAAGAAAAACAAGCATTGGCATAGCCAATAGGTATCGACTTTGGGACCTTCTAAGTATTTAGTTATGCAGCATAATATCCTTGGTGCAGCAACATCAACTGTTGCATGGCTAAACACGTATAAGGTCCCAAAGGCGAGACCTATTGTCTATGCCAATGCTTGTTTCTTAAGTAGAATTGCAATACGTCTGGCTCTTCCATGTGAAAAGATCTTATCTTGTGCTCTAAAGATTGCTAAAGTCTCGACAGAGAACAGGCTAGATTGTAAGTAGGGTAAATTGCGCTTGGTGATCTGTTTGAGGGAGCGTCTGCTTTGCCTGGTGTCTTTGGAGAGCAATTTTGATTGTTATACTGGACAATATAGCCCTAATGTAAATAACATAGGGGCATATTATCAACATAGGCAATAAAAGTTTTGCAGCTTTTATCGGCAGAAATGTGTCGCTAAAGCTGCTTTTGCGGCAGAAAACTGCCGCTAAAGCCGCTTTTGCACCAGTTTTCTGCCAATAAAAAGAGCAATAATTTTATTGGCTGCATTCATAATATGCCCCTTAGTGTGCTTCAACTACACAGAGAAAGCATTATGAACAAATAGTGATACAGTGATCAGTCAAAGACACTAAGAGTAATAGAGACGGAGTGAGTGAACAAGAGTGAGGAACTATGAGAAGAGAGGGACTGAGAAAAAGAGTGGAAGGAGTTGAGTAAGTAGGTAATAGAGAAAGGAATGAGGGAAGTAGCAAAGGCAGGAAACTGAGGATTAAAGAAATGAAGCAGTGGAACTAATAGTAGTTCAATGTGATAGAAATGTAACGAAAAGAGTACAAAATATTTACCTTATAATTGTCGTTAAATTCCTCATTTTTTATTTTTATACTTTCAATCTGTGAAAGAGAGAACAAACATTTGAAAAATATAAAAACATTTATTAAAAAATTACAAAAGACAAGGGCAAAGATTGAAGGACAAACAGTTTTTCAATAACTTTGACACTTACAGAAGCTACACAGTCCTAAAGATATACATTTTAAACTAACAGTATCTTGATGCAGATGAAGTGAGGCCTATCTTAAAACATGGTGCATCTTTTGCATTGCTGTTGTCTCAGAAAAGTGTCGCAAGACACTAAAATTTAAAATAATTGCTTCAGGATGCCAATAAGATGTCTACTATCCAGAGTTTTGTTTCAGGTGAGGCCTACTCAGGGTTGCAGATGAAATTTCGAGTTGTTGAAGAGAATAGAGGACATAATACATGTGAAGGTCTACCAATGAAGTGAGTCATGTCCACTGCAATCTTCAACAAAGTCCAAACCTCCTATGTTTCCCTGGACAGACCTAAACTTGATCTGCACAATGTGATTCGTAATGATAGGAAACACAGGTGATGTAATTGAAATACATGCAATTTATTTTGCTCATTTCACAATCACATCACTTGTGTTTCCTTTGCTTAGGTATCTCATTGTGCAGATGTAGTCTAGCATATGAAAGAATACGCAGAAGTGCAGCACTGCATGCAACAACTTTGACACTTACAGAAGCCTCACCTTCTCCATGCCTCCTACACAGTTCTACATATACATCATAAATGCAAACAGTACAGAATTAATTATACATGTTAAATGGTTTATTTTTGCTGTTCTCAGAATGTATCAAAATTCACTAAAAACAGTGACTTGAAGGTATTCATCATGTAACAGCGGGGAAAAAAAAACACAATCAAAATGATTGTGTTTAAAAAACCCATACAACATCAGAAATCAAAAATCAGAACTCCTTAAAGTTAACTTACTTTCCATGACGTCCAAGGATGTCCTATGAATAGCTTACACTCTTTTGTGCTGTTATTACTTTCAGCCCGCCACTTTCTGAAAGAAAATCTCCATCGTTTTTAAAAACATGTTACATACAATAAATGACTTCTTGCTCTCTACCACAAGATTCCACAAGGCCAAATCTTGTCAGAACCATGTATAACTCTTGGATTTCTTGTTAGCCAATCCCATCATTTGGCATTTCCGCAACTTTCAGAATTAAAATGTTGAAGATCATTTTCACAATCCTGGAATAGTAATATCATCCCCTTCTTGCTCAGTCATGTTCTACATTTCCTATGACACTGATACTGCTTAATATGAAGCAGACTTACACTACCTCTATGACTACAACAATTATTTAATTCTCTACATCACTTTTAATCACAAAGCAATGTAAAACAGTAGACAGCATTGCAGACTTACATTCCCTCTACTCCATGTTTTGATTGGCTGCTTCAATTAGCTTATAAAAAGAAACAGTTTTTCTGAACTCATTTAAAGTGCACATATATCTCCATGATGTCCAGTCCTATGATTAGAAGTTATGTCTCTGAACTACACTTATCCTCAAGGCCAAATTGTGTAGGAGCCATTAGAACTTCTTGAAATTCCACAGAGCACATCCCGAGATTATTTCCCTAAAATTTTGGTTTTAAAAACACCAGGTAAGAGTTTTTAAGGTCATACGGCAATTTTTTTTTTTAAATTAAAACAGAATCATTGCAGAATGACCAGCCATTTCTAGACTTTAAATAAGCTGTGTAATGTCCTGATGATATTGAAGGGCCGTCATGATATATAATTGCTGTAGTTACAAAAGTCCTTCCTGATATTGACAACTGCGAAGCTACAAAATTTTTTATTAAAGTTGTCAATTTTGTTCCATCAGGCCTACATCGTTGGAACATTAAAATGACATACTGGCCATATGTTCGTATAAATAATGTGGACATCATTTCAGATTTACATTGGCTACACTCCATGTTGTGATTAGCAGCTTTTACTAGCTTATTAAAGGAGACTGATTTACTGTCTGGCAAAGTTAAATATATAAATCTTTCTGAGTCTACACTAGTAGTACTTGATATCATACAGTTCTCGCAGTCATGCTGCCATTGATAAGAAAGCCCAAACAGCTGATCTACATCTACACCTTCAGCATGTAATACATCAAGCATATACATTAAAAACTCCTGACAATCTTGCTGAATATTTTGAGAGAATTGTGTTTGGCCTGAACATCTGTCTAACAGATTTCGAATTTCAGACACACTTTCTATGTTTCTTCTATCAGTGGTACATTTCTCTAACACAGAATTTAACAAACCGCAAAATCTTTGATCAGAATTGACCACAATCTCTTCTTTTACATTTTTTAGAGAAAACAAAACATTAATTACTACATTAGCATAGCAGTTGACACCAGAACTTTTTTCAAACTGAAAAGCAACAACATCTTCAACAGAATCCTTTTTGTTTCTGCTTGTAATTTTAGGTTCATTCACTTTTTGTCTTTTTGCTATAACCTCCCCAGTATTGTTCTCATTTCTTCGTTTCCGGCCTACCAGACGTTTCTCAAACAAAGAAAACTGAGGCAAATGTGGCGCATACTCTCTTCTTAACCTATTGTATTCCTTAACACAATCTAGATCTGCACAAATGTTTGTGACATCACACTCAATCAAGTACAATCCCGATAAAGTTCTAACTCGTGACAATGCCACATATGCCATACCCTCCTTGAACACAGAACTGCCAATATTCACCAATGCACTGTCTACACTTAAACCTTGCGATTTATGGATTGTCACCGCATATGCCAAGCAAACAGGAAACTGCTTACGGCGAACATATAAGTCTTTTACAAGCAAAAATCTAGCAGAACAACGAGCAATTAGCTGTACTTCCTCAATGCCATCAAATTTAATTTTTAAAAATTCAATTCCATCTCTATTTCTGTATTTCACAAAATCAACAACATTACCCATTGATCCATTTACCAGACCTCTTTCAACATGTAAATTCCTTCTTAAAATTATACGGCAGTTCAAGCACACATTCAGAGTCTTTTCAAAACCTGCAGTTTTAGATATACTCTTCTCTAATGAATCCAATTTTGTTTTCAGATTCTCAGACAAAATAATTGTTGATCCCATATGCTCTACTCTATCAATAGCTTCCAGTTTCACAATCTCTTGCTTTTCTAAATGCAACATTTTGTTGTTAAATTTGGCACATTCTGCAAGAGTTGGCATCAAACATATTCCAGATTTCTTTTCAGTAATTTTCTGAAAAATATTCTCAGGCACAACATCTTGTTCTGGATATAAATTTGACAGTAATCGTGCATGTAAAGCTTCTTTCCCATGCTCGGTCACTTTTCCAATTCTAACATCTTGTAGAATAGTCTTGTAAACTTCATCCTTCGCCTGACGCATATTTTCATGCAGTTCAGCATAATTGAAGTTTAACCATATATTGACGTTGCCAATGCTGCCTAGGCACTTCCTGGTATCTTCATGCGTGAGCATTTTGAACACAGGTTGCCCTTTCACTGGTGTCAGCTGCAAAAGATCTCTGAAAACAATGATGTGTTTGCCACCAAATAACACATCATACTCTGTTTTGAGAACTTCTTGCATCCTCAAATGCACAAAGGCAAGCATGACATTGGAAACCATGCTTACTTCGTCAATGATAAGAAGTTTCATTTTCCTCAAGATTCTTGAAACTTCAAAACAAGCATCTCCAGATAGCTTGTGATATTCTAATTTGTTGTCATGCTCCACTGGCAGCATCAGTAAACGATATAAAGTAATCCCTTTAATATTATGTGCTGCCAGTCCAGTTGGAGCAGTGACAACACAAGACAGCGATGACTCTGTCTTTTCCTGCAAATAGCATGAAATTGCTTTAATGAGGAAACTTTTTCCAGTTCCCGCTTCTCCACTCACGTACAGTCGGACAGGCTTCAACGACGTACATGAGCACTCTTTCTTATCATGACTTAATCCATGATCAATTTGCATGGTAACTTCGTCATATATTTTCCTCTGCTCAACGTTGAGTTGCCTTTCCAACTCTTCTAAGTTAACCGCATCCTCTTGAGCATGTGCCATGGCTCTTTCCACTTCATTCATAGCAGTGGCAGCTTCATTTTCGATAACAGGTCCTCCTAGTGGATCCTGACTCAATGAAGCAGAACTCTGACTGTCCTGAGAACTGTCTCTGGCAATCTCGGCTGCAATTGTTGCTTCCTGCTCAATTTCCGCATTCAACATTTCTACATATTTGGGAAAAGCAGGACATTCTATGGTCTCCTTGGCGGCATTGAAAGAGTCTTCGTAACAGAGAAAATCTCCAAGCAGTTCCTCTTCTGCACGCCAAGGCTTGAAAAGTTGCAAAAGTGCTAAATAGAAAAACTCCTTTTTTTCAGGAGATTCGCCACTCAATTTTCGATGGTTTACCAAGTGGCATTTTCTTTGCTTGACCAGACATCCCTCACTTCCTATTACAGCATACACTCCTTTCTCAGTATCTTCTTTGATTTTCCTCTTGAATATGTAATTTTGCAGAACCTCATACAGACAAACATTCTCGAGGTGACTGCTTCGATTTGGATAATATGTATCCAACATGTTGGTCTTCAAAATGTCGGTACTGTTTGGCTCCTTTTCCGCCAAATACTCAATTTCCCGCACAGGTTTGAGAACTCGATTACGCGTTGCAGCAAGACCAAGACTCGCCCAAACGATACTCATGGACTTGGCATAGAGACTTGCTGAAGACAACCGGTCAGAACATTCGTACGCTCCGATTTCTCGATGCGACAACATCTTCAGACTGAAACTGTACAACTTCTTGCTGAGGCTCTTTTCATGGGAAATGTCCTCCCACATATCCTTCAATTCTGTCTTCTCTTTTTTGGTGATGTAAGACGTCACATACCGCGCCACAGCCATACAGTTATCAGCCACAAACTGTATATCCATGTTAGCATTCCACATGGACAAAATCACCGGGTTGTAGTCGTTGATGTACTAGGACTCTTCGTTCCTCTTCAAATTGTAAGTGTTTTTAGGTGATTTCTTCATGACATTGTGTCGCAACGAAGACATCAAACTGTTTACTCTTCCTTTAGAAATCACCGGTCGTGGAAAGCCGAAACGACATTTAGTGTAGAACTTGTCTTTGTTTCGGAATTTACGACGGCAGTACTTTCCACATCGATGGCTTTGGAAACGCAGAACTTTTTCTCTTAGGCTTTTCTTCTCCTTTGCGTTTGGAACAGCACACGTAGAATACTGTTGGATGAAACTCATCACTGAGTCTTCTGGATCCGTTCCAAATTTAGGTGCATCCTTGATCCACAGCAACATATGTATATGAGGAGCACCTCTTGCTTGGTACTCCTTTCTCCAGAAGAAATCCAACACCTCTCCAAGAGGTGGATTCTTCTTATTCATGATGAAAGACATCATAGATTCAAATCTATGATTGAAGTACCTACATACATTGACTGGATCCAAAGAGCACAGTTCTCCGGGTGTCTTGAATTCGATGTTATCTACGTTAGCATTTGCCTCTCGTAGAAATTCAAGTAAGTCTTCCCAGCCATACTCGGCACAGCTCAGAGTGAGGAACCATGTGGGAGTACCTAAGTTCCTCAGCATACATTTTAAATCACCATGACGACGGTACCAGTACTCATTAGTACCACGCTGACACGCCATGAGATTAATCAGGTGAGAATCCAAAATACTGTCTTGGACATTGACTTTATCCATAAAGTCACTTGCCGAGATGTTTTGCATGTGTATACCACTTTTCAAGATGTGGTTCACTGCATATGACAGTCCAGACAGATCGCTTTCAAACAGGAGATGAAACAAATAAGGAATGCATTGTCGAAACCTAGCATCTCCTGCATACAATCGCAAAGTCCGGTATTCAGAAGCAGGAATTTGATGAGGTCGCTCATCATATCTTCCTCCCTGACCTGTTGGAAAAAGCTGTGGGAAACACCGAGCTTCCAAACTTTCCTCCCAAACACTAATGGGACTCCCTTTGGCTTGTTTCATTTGAAACAACTCAATAGCGTTCCCCATGACTTCCTTGGAATGCAAAGGATGAACACTATAATGTTCATATATTTCTTCACTAGTAGAGGGTTCTACTTTCTCAATTTGACCAGCACACAAATCGCTATCCTCTTCCTCACTTACTTCCTCTTCTGCAACATATACATTCTTGTAGTATTTATTATTTTTTTTCAAATACAATGTTGCCTTTTTGACTTTCCTAACATCTACTAAATCTTGCCATATTTTCTTATTCTTTGTCGGAACCCCATTAACTAAGATAACCAGAGGTTCCTCTTCCACTTTTTCTACTCCAATTGTGTTAATGTTTTTTTTTAAATCTAGAGGCAAATAAACAACTCTTCCCTTTAATCCTCTCTGTAAATCTGATGGAGGCAATTTCCCTGTCTTTGGCTCCATTCTTACAATAGCCTGAAAGGGATGGATACTTTGAATCAAAATAGATTCATAAGTATTTAAGTCCTTCAATTCAGAAGGAATCTCAACCAATTCCAGATTATTATGAACTGCTCTAGCAGGCATCTGGTTTTGTTTTAATTTGTTACAACAATAAGTACACACACGTTGATCCAATCCCAAATCAAAACAATTTTCTACCATCAAGTATGTTGCAAAATCCTTCCATTCACTATTATTTTCCCTTTCACTTTTTGCATATAAATCCACTAACTTAGTCTGATTCTTATAATAAGTGCGTCGACAACACACACAAGTGAAATTAGGCCTCTCACTTGATTTCACCTCAAACGTCGCAATTTCCCTCTGGAAATTATCTGTACTGGAAACCTGTACACTATCTTCCACATGACCCTCTACTTCTTGCTCAATTTCAACATGCTCCTCTTTACTTCCAAAGTAACAAAACTCAATTTCTTCACACATATTCTTCACATCTATTTCAGAACCATGCAAAAGAGCAGCGCATAATTGTTTCAGCATAATTGCTGGACTCTTAGCATAATACAACATTCTAACTAATTTCCTCACTTTGTTATGATGCACTGCTAGCATCCTGAAATGATGAAAAACACTCTGACATACTCTCCTGGAAAGACAAGCCAGTGAATGACCATGCAAACCTGTCACTTCTCTTACTCTGCAAGGATCTAATTCTTGCAACAACATCATTTTCTGCTTCAAACTTTTTTTGTTAAATGACCGTACAAAATCACAAAGCAAATTGATGGAATCCTGTCGCACACTGCAAATACTACTACACTTCCAGGTGTACACAGGACCCTTAGCACGTCTTCCTAAAACCTCATTACCTAACACCTCTTCTGCCTCTGTTGTCACAAGTTTTTCTTTTTCAACTGGACAACCATCTTTCACTTCATAAGCACGACCACTGGTGTCAACTGCATGCACCAAATCATTATCCTGGAAATAACTCTCCTCATTAAAAAATGCCTCACAGCTTGAACTATGCATCCATTCTCCAGAAAAAACTTCACAAAAATTACTACGATTAACTATTCTCTTCCATCTACTATTTCTTTTGAAATCAAAAATTGCCTTGTTTAGCTTCCTAATTCTATTGATTATCAAAATAAATAACTTACGTTTAATTTCAAATGCCTGATCAATAACTTTCTCAACTTTTTTTTTTCTCTTATAAAAAACTAGTTTCTGTTGACCTTTCTTAATATTTTTTAACAAATTGCCAATTATCCTGTTGCGGAACATTCGTTTACGAATCTCCCTAAACTGTTGTTTCCTTCTACTATCATGCACAGATTTATCTCTTGCTCTAGCAGTAACATTTTTCATTGTCCTTTTCTTTCCATTTGATTTCCTTCTCGTGTTATGGACTGAAACATTTTCTGTAGTAATATTTTTTTTATTACAAATATTTCTTATGAAATATTTAGAGCTCTTACCCGGTGCTTTCTTCGTGGCTTGAGAAATCTTTTTGTTAGAGGACTGCTGGGTTTTTGTTTTCACCTGCTGTCTTTGACGTTTTGCAGCCTTTATCTGTCTTTGTATTGTAGGCATGGTGAAATCTTGAAATGATCTGCAGTTGAATCTGAGGAAAAATATAATAAAAAATGTTAATAAACATTATTACCAAACAGTAAATCAGTAACAGTGATCAAAAACTTAACACACTACTTGACATTTTAATTTGAAGATTTTTTTGTCATTGGCAATCTTACAATACAAAAATACCAGAAAAGAAATGACATTTATATTTATGTTACCTATGCTATTTTATATGTGAATCTGATCTAATTTTATGAACATATTTTAATATTTTATTGAAGACACTACACATAACCTGTTTTTGAAAGTGTCTTTATTTTTAAATTAAACGGTTTACCTTTTTACTTTTTATTAATTATAAAATTTAAAAATAAATGTTTATATTTCCAAAGGCTCAAGCAGGTCAGCTTCCCATCCTATATCATATAGTTCGGACAAATCTGCATCCTCATCACGCTCTTCTTCATCCTCAGGATTTAAATCATCCAAAGGATCAACATCCACTGATGTTTCAATTACAAGTTCAATGATGAGGTCAAAATCAACTGATTGCAGATTGTCGCTCATGTTGAGGTTGTCTTTATCTTTAAAGAAAGATAACAACAATGAGATGTTGCAGAGTAAGAGACAAATCTCAGAGATTATAATAGTAAAATTGTTTAACAAGATTAACATTTAGCAGCTATTATTTAGCCATGTCCAGCAATGCTGAGCAGGTGAAGCCTATGTCTAATTATTCACTGAACAGGACTCATCTCTTCTTAACCTTGGATAAGCCTCACCGACTCTGTGTCCCCTGCACATACTTAAATGTAAAGGGGCAGATTTATATTAAATGGCACATCCCCAGGCATGCACCAGTTAACGTGCACCACTGCTCTGCCACCCATGGTGTGCCGCATTTACAATCAGATAGGAGAAAGCTGCGTCAAAACCCTGCGCCTGCTTGAAGCTGGCATAGGTCTTGACGCAGCATTGTGGAGATGCGGCACCCCTGAGCCTTGCTGGAGCTGCATCGCACTTGCAATACAACTCCAGCAATGCGCCACCTTTACGGCACATATGCGTCACGCATCTGTGCCATTTTTGCCCCATGCTGCGCCGCATTGTAAATGCAGCACACCATGGGTGGCGGAACAGCGGCGCAGGATGACTGTCACATCCCTGGTGATGCGTCAGTCATCATAAATGTATCCCTAAGCTTCTTATCTTGTTAGAGATGAACTGCCATATGTATCATCAAAATATTTTACATTTCCTAAATAGCGAATTTTAAGGAATAAATAGCGATTCTTTACCATTCCTAATTTGCGATGAGCAAATTGCTAATTGCAAGTTACCCATTCATTTCCATGGGCTAGGAGGCTCATAGGAATGAAGGTTTAATTTGCGATTACCAATTTGCTCATCACAAATTAGGAATTTTTCCAAGGGTGCAGGGGTGTCTCAAGAACACCCTGCTGCACCCCTGAAAAAAAAATTTGGGGGCATATGGCACACATACATGCCCTAAGGGCATGTGTTGGCGTCATATGGCACCTTTTGTTTTTTTGAAAAAAAGCTTTTTGAAAAGAATTCACAAATTACCACCAATTTACCACAATAGTTTCCAAATCCTTAATGTCATTTTTTACATAGATTTTGTTTGATACATTGCATTCACGTAGTCACAAAATTTGCAAATCCTTCAGTGCAATTGCAAAATAAGGAATAGCAAATTTTGCTACTTTTTATTTTGCATCAAACTTGTTTGATACATACCATTTGTCTAATTAACATTCACAAAGGCCGAAATTCGTAGAATTTTGATCTTTGCAAATGCTAATTACCTTCATACATATGGCCCCAAGTGAGGCCTGTCTTGCGGCATGGTGCATCTTTTGCATCACTGCTGCTTGGGTTTTATGTGGTACGTTTTTTTTACACCATGACATATCTGCCTAAATGCATCAATTTGTAATGTTGTCGCCTCATAGCAAATCTTTTGCACCACCGCTGCATCATAAAAGTGACGCACAGTGGCACAAAAGAGGCATACACCTATCATAAATCTGTCCCTACCATTTTAAATGATTAATCCAGGATGACAATAAAGTGTGTCCTATCCAGAGGTTTGTTTAAGGTGAGGCCTACTCAGGATTGCAGATTAAAGTTACGCTTGATGAAGAATACAGAGGAGATAATACATGTAAAGGCCTACCAATGAAGTAAGTAATGTGCACTTTATTGCGCTAGTCATCATAAATGTATCCCTAAGCTTCTTATCTTGTTACAGATGAACCACCATATGTACCATCAAACTATTTTGCATTTCCTAAATACCAAATTTTAAGGAATAAATAGCAATTCTTTACTATTCCTAATTTGCAATGAGCAAATTGCTAATTGCAAATTAACCATTCATTTCCATGGGCTAGGAGGCTCATAGGAATGAAGGTTGCAATTTGTGATTAGCAATTAGCTCATCACAAAATAGGATTTTTTTCAAGCGTGCAGGGGTATCTCAAGAACACCCTGCTGCACCCCTGAAAAAGAAATTTGGGGGCATATGGCGCACATAAATTTTAACAACATTCCTTTACCTCAACAACGATTTTCAAATCATAACTTCAAAACACTACACATGGGAAAATTACTTAAATTGTCCTTAAGACACATAAAAGCGTTTTTTGATTGGCTTTCCTGCATGGTAGGGTCACTTTTAACATGGCTATGTAACACAAACATTCAAAATCTAAATTTTCCATGCACATGTCGGAGCATATTTACAAGCAATTTGCGCCACAGAGAAAGGTCTTACACTAAAATGAGAAAAATAACATCAGGGACAGTCAATTGCCTTATAAAGAAGCATACACCATTATGTCCTTGTCATGATTTTAAAAACAATTCCTTTTCCCCAAAAACGATTTTCAAATCATAATTTCTAAACACTGCACATGGGAAAATGACTTAAAATGTCATTAAAACACATGAAAGCGTTTTTTGATTGCCTTTCGAGCAAGGTTGGGTCACTTTTAACATGGCTATGTAACACAAACATTCAAAATCAAAATTTTCCATGCACACGTGGAAGCATATTTACAAGCAATTTGCGCCACAGAGAAAGGTCTTACACTAAAATGAGAAAAATAACATCAGGGACAGTCAATTGCCTTATAAAGAAGCATACACCATTATGTCCTTGTCATGATTTTAAAAACAATTCCTTTTCCCCAAAAACGATTTTCAAATCATAATTTCTAAAAACTGCACATGGGAAAATGACTTAAAATGTCCTTAAGACACATAAATGCGTTTTTTGATTGGCTTCCCTGCATGGTAGGGTCACTTTTAACATGGCTATGTAACACAAACATTCAAACTCTAAATTTTCCATGCACATGTGGGAGCATATTTACAAGCAATTTGCGCCACAGAGAAAGGTCTTACACTAACATGAGAAAAATAACATCAGGGACAGTCAATAGCCTTATAAAGAAGTATACACCATTATCTCCTTGTCATGATTTTAAAAACAATTCCTTTTCCCCAAAAACGATTTTCAAATCATAATTTCTAAACACTGCACATGGGAAAATGACTTAAAATGTCAATAAAACACATGAAAGCATTTTTTGATTGCCTTTCCAGCATGGTTGGGTCACTTTTAACATGGCTATGTAACACAAACATTCAAAATCAAAATTTTCCATACACATGTGAGAGCATATTTACAAGCAATTTGCGCCACATAAATCATAATTTTCTCCTTAAAGCACACTATTCTCTATCTAAAGTAAAGAAATATTTTCTCACCTTAGCAAATACTTTGAGTTTGAAAACAGTCTCAGAAACACACCAATTTGTCTGCAGCAGAGCAAAAGGTATGCACTCCAGAGTCTGCAGCTATGAAAAGCACAGAAATGCTGTAATTCTTCACACATATCTCTCATGTCACCCAATCAAAAGTCTTCCCTCACTTTTTTCAAATGAAAACCCATCCCCCCTCTGCCCTTTCTGCTTTATCTGCATGGCAACCACCTCCTGGAAGAACTCTGTTGTTTGCAAGTTCACACAACAATGTTGCAATTGAACTCTGAACTCTCAGTGCACCTGCATATCCAGTGCATTCTTTCATTTAATGATTTTTTATTGACCACTCAAAATACATCTTTCAAAGAACACATCCGTGCACCCTAACTTTTTGTTTTCAGCAATCAAAATCCACCAATCACTGTTACTGCTTCATGAACACAGAAACTCCACAGTTTTTTTCATTTCAAACTCTCATTTTTTCAACTGCCATTTCATTGCCACACTTCATCTGACTGCAGGAGAACCTTCTCTCACCATGTTTTCTGTCTGGATTGTTGGTCATAGTTATATTCACTGGGCTCAAAGGTACGTTGAAAGCAGGAATTTACCTAACCTCAATTTACAAGATGTGGAAATTAAGTGGTTTGGCCACAGAGGATTAAAATGTCACCAATTGATACCATTGGTGAAAACCTTTATGCATTTGCCCAAACCTGACCTGTTAATTGTGCACTGTAGGTAATGACTTGGGCACTTTGACTGGTGTAGGTCTGGAAATGCTTTTAAAGGACACATTTGAGCAATTAATGGCACTTTTTCCTCAGACTGCCTTGGTATATTCAAATATATGCCAAAGACAGAAATGGAGGTGGTCAAACCAATTTTGTCCACAAATTGAGAAGTCGAGGAAGCATGTAAACAAATCTGTTTCAGCTTACATGAGAGACCATGGAATGGGCTCCCTGTACAACAATAACTTGCGTTACTACATGCAAGATATCTACAGAGGAGATGGAGTTCACTTCTCAGATGAGGGCAACAGAATTTTCACTCTGAATTTAAGAATGTGCATTGGTACCTACTTATAAGTACCTAAATGTACCATAAACCCAAAAGCTCTTCTCAGAGCTACCCTACATCTGATCACTCACAATTATTATT
Source organism: Lissotriton helveticus (assembly GCF_964261635.1). Taxonomy (NCBI): domain Eukaryota; kingdom Metazoa; phylum Chordata; class Amphibia; order Caudata; family Salamandridae; genus Lissotriton; species Lissotriton helveticus. Next base: position 747,170,922 of record NC_136059.1, on the reverse strand, counting down.
TAACTCTAACATTTTTCACTAATTTTCAACAAAATACGCTACCGGGGCCGCTACCCGGTACGCGAACCGGGAGCTAACCTCGCGAAATTTTTTTAACATTTTTTTTTTCCGCACATATAAGCCTCCTCAGCCACCCTCAGAAAACCTAGGGGGTCAAGATAACTCTACCGTGCCCCCTTCTACCCATTCTGAACATTATTTGCCCTCCATCTTGTATCTTAATTCGACCGAAACACAAAATGGTGGACTCCCGGAACGCTTAAGGTTCGCGAACCGGGGCGCTCAACGGTTCGCGTACCGGGTCGCTCCCTGGGAAGCGCACCATCAAAAAAGGTGGGAAAGTAGTTCACACAAAAGCCACTTGAGACAATTTCACCAAATATAGATTAGCTCATACTACATACCAATCCCTACCATTTTCACAAATTTGATTGGAATTCCATTTAGCCATTTAGCCTGTAGACCTCTCTAAATACCGTGAGGTAAATTACTTCACAAAACACATCTGAAGTGTTGGAATTGACAACCAATTAAAATGTTACTTTCATTTTCTACTTTTTTTACCTGACATTTGATTGGTTATGTACCCGAATATATATAAAGGAAGAGAAGGAAACACAGCCATTTTGACTACTACTTCCTGGTGTACATTTCAATAGGATTTTCATTAATAACTTCAACTTCTTTTTAAAGGTAAGTTGTTATTTTTAAAACTGAAGTGTATTGTGCACTTTAAGTTAATATGGCAAACTTTTTCTGTTAGTTATATACTATCCCTCTGTAGTACTTATAAATTTAGATACACTTTTTTATATTCCTACTTCCACTCTGATACTATACACTGCCCAAAGATAAATTCACTGTTAAAAACTGCCTATCTAAAATTAATCCCAACAGTCCCCTACCTCTACTAATATATATTTTTTTTATGCAAATTTCAGGGAAAATGGAAAGTGAACAAAAAATTTCATTTGAAATTGTCCTACCAGAGTCCAACACAGAAATCATTGATCCAAATGAGATTGAATTTATGGATGAAACTTGGGACCAAGAACTACTGCAATGTGTACAAGCAGTAGATAACCTCCTTGCAAATGAGGACATTTTACAACCTCAGAGACTACAATGTATATTCCATGATAATTATGAAATTTCTGACAATGAAATGTTAGAAAGTTTAATAAATTATGAAACACAATAAAAAATGCTTAAAAAATAAAAAAAAATAAAAAATAATCAACAAAACCAACAATCAATTAACATACAGCATTTGAAAAGTCTATCATTCATTTTTCATTGCAGTACGCTGCCCAGAACGCTTCCCGGTTCGCGGACCGAGCGCTACCCACGCAAAAAAACAAAAAAAATTTTTTTTTTTTTTGCCCCGCGGGGCCCTTTTAAAGCCTCCACATTAAACCTAAGGGGTCAGGGAGGATCTACTATGCCCCCTTATGGTTATTTCCACCTTTGTTTTGGCCTCCTTTTGTCTCTCAATCCTACCGAGAGACAAGATGGCGGCCGCTCCGGACTGTTTGGAATGTTTACAGACGCCGGATAACCAATCAGCTTCGCTACGCGAAGTTTTGGTACGCGCCCCGGTCCGCGAACCGGGAACTGCCCAGTCCGCTGTTACAGATATATATCTTTTTTTAAATGTTAATTTCTCAAAATCCACTGGAGCACATATATTGAGACCTACAAAAGGCACATCGGGCTACCAGTCTCTACAATTTTGCCAAGTTTCGTGCAAATCCATTCAGCCGTTCGGGCTTAAAGTGCGACAGACCGCCCTATGGAAAACTCAATGTTAAAAACACGTTTTGGGACCCCCCTTTTTTCTCGGCCCCCCCTTGACGAACCCCCCCCAAATTTCCAGGGGCTGCTCAGAAACAAAATGTTCCATTTTCCAGAAAATTTCAGCCAATTCCGTCCACAAACGGCAAAGTTATTAGACATAGAATTTTCAAAAATCCCATAGGGAAAAAATCCTAACTATATATACCTACTGGCGACCGCCAGTAGGTAATATATATATTACCTACTGGCGGTCGCAACATTCTATTGGCAATAACTTTGGCGTTGATTGATGAATCTTCTTGAAAATTTCCAAACTTTTAGCCAGCTCAGTTACGCTCCTTACCTGAAAGTTTGGGAGTGATTGGTGAAGCAGGGCCGAGAAAAAAGGGGGTCCCAAAATGTGTTTTCCCCATGCAATTTCCCATAGGACCATTAGCCATGGCTACAGCTCAAACGGCTGAACGGAATGACACCAAATTTGGCAGAGAATTCGTTCTCACTTCCGACGTGTGCTTTATGCATATCTGGTGTCAAACTGTTCAGTAGTTTCTTTGAAAATTACGGATAAAGTCATTTATATATCTATGGGCACGGAGGATCCGCGGATTCTGCGAGATTGGACTCGTAGGATAAGCGCACCGTCCCGATCACTCGCTCAATTCTAATTGGCTGTCAAGCAATTGTAAACATTCAAAATCAGGAACTGTTGGCAGCCATTTTGTGCCCCGGTAGAAGCGAGGCTGAGGAAGTAATTGATATATGTGTGGAACGTGTGAAAAGGGGGCAGGGTAACCACACCCTGACCCCTTAGGCCCGCTCAGGGGGTCACATAAGGACCCGTACGGCCAAAAAATTAAGATAGTATTTTTCTTTTTTTTTAAAAGTCACGGGATGCGTGTAGGATCCGCGCATTTCGCCGCCGAAAAAAAGAAGCATGCACTTTTGAGATATACTTCAAGCTTATGTGTATAGATGTTGGGTGGCTCTAAAAAGATCCCTTGTGTTTATTTATTGATTTTAGTACTTACAAGGAAGTACCGATGCAGAGTCTAAAGTTCAAATGAAAGACTCTGTCCCCTTCATCTGTAAAACTGTACAGCATAGCTCCTATAGATGCCATGCATATTGAAACATTTTTTTGCCTGTTACTTTAGTAACAGTTCATGGAACACCTACGCGAGCACAGAGGTTAGAAGTTCACCACACTATGTTGCTAATGGCGTTGTACATTTTATTCTTTTGAATGTGAACCGTAAGTTGTAGCCATACACTCTGATAAAGATCTGGTGAAGAGCTAGCCTCAGAATTATACTTCAAATTATAAATATAATTTCTATTGTGGACTGCTACCCCCACACAAACAAAGACATATGTAGTTTTTTAATTAACTTTATTAAAACAATAAATAACTAGAAATATAACTAAATGATAACAATACAATAAATAACTAGAACCATAACTTTAACAAAACAATATAACAAACAACTTATAATATGGAGTCCAATAGAAGTACTGTAGTTAATCTGCAAAACAAAAAAGAAAATTAGTGTTTAAAATTAGATTGATGTGACTAAATGAGGTCACAAATTACAAGTCAAAGTAACACGACGATATTTTCTGTTTTTTTTCAATGTGTGCAGTGTACCTGATAGATTTCACTTATCTTATAGGCTTGATTTCAAACGGTGTCTGTATAGAAGTGCCTACTGCGTCATATTTATATTAACGATGAACAGGTCTTTCAAATGATTCACAGATGAGACAGAATTAGGTGAGAGATGAAGTCATTATGCAGGACAATATTTTTTAGGGCTTATTTACAAAACTCTTGTGCCACTTTTATGTTACTTTAATCATGTTGAAAGTGACATAAAAGTGCGTAAGGGTTTGTAAATAAGCTCTTTTATTTCTAATGCATTTAATTGGAGGTATTGTATATCTAGGCTGCTCTACTTACCTTGTGTAAACACTGTGGCCAACAGAGTTCACAACTTGAACTCCACTTTCGTTGGTTACTTGCCGGATATGCAAGACTGCTTTCAAGAGGAGACCCCAATAAAGAGTACTGGTGTCGAACTGCAAGTATGCGGAAGGACTTGCAGACTAAGAATCCGGTCAACTTTGGAAGGCAAGCGTTAAGGATATTGAGAGAGGCTCCTTCTGTTTCATGAGAAGGCCCAAGTACCCTGGAACAACACCGTCAACCTCTACTGCACAGCCTAATATTCGTCCCCAAGTTGGAACCCTTTAAGAGAAAAAGTAAGAAGGTTGGGAGCTTTGTATGCCATCCTAATACCTAATCAATACAGAGATCCACCTTGTATCAGACTCATCCGTACAAGTGTGAATTGGACATTATCTGACACCAAAAACCCCTCAAGTATTTTTATCTGTTACTTTTTAACTTTGTTGACTACTCATATCGAGAGTATTTACCTTAAAGTTATCTGTTAAAAATGTGTGCATTGGTATGGCTTCAGACAACTAGTTCATACCATATTTGAGACACCGGTGTAATCAGCTGGACCAGGAGGATATACTTTTCTTCAACCTCGGCAATGTGCTGCTGATTTATGTAACATTCTGCAAACTGAAAAAAAGAGTTAAAAATGTATATGTTGTACATATGTCCAAGATTAATTAAAATGTACATAAAAACATTTGTTGTCAACAGGATTGGGGTTGAAAAGCAATCATCAGAGGTTATATTTGGCAAGCAAAATAGGAAATAGCATTGCATTATGCAAATGTTAGGTCGAGATTGGTCACTCACTTCATTTACAATCACCTGGCCTTGATCTGATAGAACCCTTTTCAGAAACAAGTATCTATAAGACTATCACAATGGAGATTTACATTTGATAAAAAATATTTATAGAAGCAAAACAAATTATAACACACATTGTTCAATTTCAAATCACATATTTGGCCAATAAAATCGCGAGGACATGTTTTTATACATTTTCTTGATACCAGAATGCCCACTAATTCTACCAAAACATGAGAACAGCACAGTTATCTGTCTGCAAACACATGAAATACACAAATGCCTATCTCAGAATGCTTTTCAATCATAAAATGTTAAAGTCAAACCTGATAACTCAATTAGGTCAATTGCAATTTTCGGCTGATAACATATGGAGAGCAGTCAGTGGATCTGGTATGTCGAGTGGTTGACCACAATCTGGTATAATGCATAGGCAGGAATGAACAGCTTGTGGCGACCAGTACGTCTCATGGTTGAGATATCTGTATAATGAGATAGAACAGGGGACAAATCAAGTTTAAAGTTGTTAAAAAACTTGGAGAGAGTGCTAAAACACAACATTGGCCTATCGATTACATGTGCAGTGCATGGGGAGGAAGTAGAACGTGGCGCACTACTTTAAAAAATTAAAGGCGGCAGGATTAAGTGATTTGTCCAGAAACATCGCCTACCAAGGCAAGATATTGAAGGTATAAGAGCTGGAAACCGTGCTAAAATACAGCATTGCCGAAAAAATTAGTTTCGCAATGCATGGGGCACGTGGTGCACTACTTACAAGAGAAAAACTACATCGCATTAAGTTGAACAGCACGTAGCACACTGCTGCTGGAACGGTCACATGGCGCTTGGCAAATTAAAGAAACGTGGCAGGATTAACTGATTTGCAAAGAACAAAGGATAGCAAATCAAGTTTAACGTTATTAAAAAACATGGAGAGCGGGCTAAAAAAACAACATTGACCAATCGATTACATGTGCAGTGCATGGGGAGGAAGTACCACGTGGGGCACTACTTACAAAATTGAAGGCGGCAGGATTAAGTGATTTGCCTAGAAACATCGCCTACCGAGGTAAGATATTGGAGGTCTAAGAACTGGAAACCGTGCTAAAATAAACTATTGCCGAAAACATTACTTTTGCAATGCATGGGGCACGAGGCGCACTACTTACACGAGAAAAACTACATCGCATTAAGTTGAACAGTACATAGCACACTGTTGCGGGAATGGCCACGTGGCGCTTGGCAAATTAAAGAAACGTGGCAGGATTAACTGATTTGCACCGAACAATCGATAAGAAATCGATTTTAACGTTATTAAAAAACATGGAGAGCGTGCTAAAATACAACATTGGCCAATCGATTACATGTGCACTGCATGGGGAGGAAGCAGCCCGTGGCGCACTACTTACAAAATTGAATGTGGCAGGATTAAGTGATTTGCTCAGAAACAAAAGTTACAAAGTCAACTTTAACAATATAAAAAAGTAGGAAAGCGTGCCTAAAAACAACATTGTCAAATCGAACAAAAATTTACATTTTTGCGGTATTTAAAGATCATTCAGATTAATTAATTTAATTATTCTTTAAAAAAAAGTACTCACCTCCGATGAAGTGGATACATACACTATCAATGGCTGTGACTGCGGAAGAGGAAAAGTTTGAGAAGGTTGGCAGGTTATAAATGCTTTGCAGACAGATGATTGGTTGAGCATAATGTCCCTGGGTGTGAGAGCTGTGATTGGGCATGTTGTAATTGAGCATGCGCAAATAAAAGGAAATACGTTAGAGGTACATAGCCAGACGGTGGGATGTATTGTGCGCATACGTAATATTAACATGGATGCACTACCACAAACGTGCATGCGCAAAGGGAAGGCAACTCCTAGGTGGTACATTCACTGATGGACTTTGGATGCCGATAAAACACCGGAGCCCGCAGAAGGCGGGGAAATTGAATACGGATACTCCGCTTATTGTCATCTTACCATAAGCGCACTCTTCAGATCACGCGCTGAATGCTAATTGGCTGTCAAGTGCTTGTCAACATTTGAAACTTGAAACTGTTGGCAGCCATTTTATGCCTCGGTAGAAGGGAGGCAGAAGAAGTGTTTGAAATGTGAGTTTAAAACGTGAAAAGGGGGTGGGTAGACACACCCTGACCCTCTAGGTCTGCTCAGGTTGTTCCACAAGGACCCCCTTGGCCCCAAATAATATTTATTTTGGGTAAAATCATGGGGTGCATGTATGATCTGCGCATTCTAGCGATATTAAAAAAAACAAAAGAGAGACGTGGGCTTCCGAGTGTCTTTGGTCATTTGCATTCTTTCAACTGTTTAGAGGTGATGCAGCAGCGCTGGATTCAGGATCCACCCCTGAGTAAGAAAAAGATAATAATAACACCATTTACCTGGTAAGTGAATTTCCTTTCATAGGTTGACATTGACAGGTTTCAGTTGCAAATTCTTCTAAATGTGCAGTTTTCGAACTTTAAAATATTCACCTTAAGTCATCCGAAGAACGAATTACGATTTATTCATTTGTTATCAGGAGAGAAACCAGTACTGCATCTTTTAGCCCAGCACTGACCCTAAAAAGTAGTTCCAAGCATACTTACAAGTATCTTGTATTTCCTTCCACAGGAATCCAATTTGTATAAAAAAAAAATGAATACATTTAGATTTGCGGGTCAGGCTCTAGGGGATAAAATAAATTAGTAAATCAGTATCAAAAAAATAAATATAAGAATAATTATATTTAAAAATTGTAATTTACAAAACCTTTAAAATTCACTGAAAAAAACATAGGTTTCAGACATGTTATAGTTAGGAATTAGCATTTAAAAAAACCTTTGATATTCACTGAAAAAAACATTGGTTCCAGACATGTTATAGTTAGGAATTAGCATTTAAAAAACCTTAGAAATTCACTGAAAAAAACACAGGTTTCAGGGGTGTTATAGTTAGTTGGACATTTCACTCTTACAAAACCATTGAAATTCCCCTGTTATAGTTAGTTATACTATAACTATGACTAACTATAACGCACACGCCCGCAATCCACTGCTGATGATGTCACATAGTACATCATTCATGACATGGTCAGTGACATCACTGATGACATCGCAAATGACATCACTGATGACATCATCCATGTGACAAACTGATACACCTCATCATACAGTAGCATAACCTTTCAACACTCATTATAAAATATGAAGTACCATATTTGAAACCATTGACACACCAGTACAAGTTTCTAAATACCCACTCAGTGATTCCTAGATCTACACACACATCTAAACACTTACCTATAGATTCACTCACACATGCTAACAAAGATCAATAGAACACTATTAAATATACTTATACACCTACATAAACATTACACACCAGCACATATCCTATTCACGTATGCAGACATCCTACTCACTTATGCAAATAATTCATCATACTTATATTTACTAAGCTACACATTTACACAAACACCACTTTATTTATTCATGTAGATAGTAACTCATACTTAGTGTGTTATAAAATCACTATTACAATTATACAGTTATCCATATCTTACACATACAATAACTGAGTCTTATGTAAACATATTTATATACAACAATTGTCACATACACTGCCTTTTATATTTTTAAATTGTTGGACATATATCATTGAGAAATATATTTACTCATCACCAGACGCATAAAGAGATTCACTCACCAAACAACTGTTTCCACATACATTCTTAACCTCATATACCGACTAAATCAAGTATTTACACATGTTTTGACAGTCACACACGTCCCACCCAACCACACACACATTCATTCACTATCCCATACAAATACTCACTTAACTTATTAATAACTAATGTAGACTTTCACATACCTAGTAACCAACTTATGTAGTAGTTTACACAACAAGAGATAGAGTGATACAGGTATTCACAAAGTTTAATCACTATCCCATATATTTAGTGAGACACTTTAAATTTGTCACTTAGACACTCAATCACATTGCTACTAAATCCTCCATTCAGACACTTAAACATCCAATCAGTGTTCAAGGCAGATTCCTATATATATATATATAATACTTATTTAAATATCAAAGCAAACCACATTCACTGGATGATGTGATCGGTGATGTCATCAGTGATGTCATTTGAGATGTCATCAGTGATATTATCCGTGATGTCACTGACCATGTCATGGTCAGTGACATCACTTCAATTTTATCCCAGGATGGGCAAAACACAGTTCACAAGGAGAACAATACTAGGAGGACCATTACAGATGCACCGCCATTGAAGTGTGTCAGCAAACAACTTAATTGGTTAAAAAGCACATCCAGGGTGTTATAACTTTAATTTAATTTGTTTCATTTCATGTTCATTTTACTATTAACTACGATAGCTGTAGTAGGCTTTGTAAGAACATTTACTTTGAGCCCTTATTTGCATGTTTAGCAATGGCCGACACTTTGGATAGAAGTTACAAGGTGTCTTTTGTTTATGTTCATGATCACTGGTGCATGTACACACTTTATATGTCTGCCTCATTTCGGCGCCGACCACTATTGACAAAGGCGGCAAGCCGAAACGCGTCTTGTGATGCAGTAACCCAAATAAATACACTGGGTTTAAAACGTTCCTGTGAGTGCTGTGCATTTTTTTGTGCGAGTGAGCCTTGGAGTTGTCCCACGCAGCGTCTGTCAATGCGACAGCAGCACCCAGCCGAGAGTGAAGGGAGGTCTGACAGAAAACTGAGCTTTTTATATATACATACATATATAAACATATATAATCTGCATATCTATATACATACAAATATAAATGCATGCATACATATACATATATGCATACATATGCATGTTATTTACATGAAAGTTTGAAAAACACTAATAAAAGCAAAGCTAAAAAGCCACCTCATTACAAACAGAATGGCTTTAATGAAGTAATCATGAATATATACAAGTACATAAAACACATGATAAAAAGTTTGTACTCCTACGATGCATCCCTAACTAGATGTACCTAAATGTACCTAGCATATTTGTAGGTGGCATGCCAAGAATCCTCCAGGATCTAATCAACCCCAGTTTCTGAGATTGAGAGAATATGGGACCCCGTCCTGGTCTTGAGTGGGACACCCCAACACCCCATGAGGGATGTTAGACCACTGCGAGCTGGATTGTCTGCATGCAGGAACCTCAGGACCTCTGGTCAGTGTGTCAGCCAGGAAGTCACAGTCTCCTCTGTCTTTCTGAGCAAGACATGATGTATATATACCCACAGGTCTCCCAAGGGGTCCTACCTTGCTGTGTTACTGTGTCAACCTAAAGGGAGACGTCGGGCCAGAACTTTATATAGAGATATTATACAGTAGTTATTCATCCTGCTGTCAGTCCTGTTGTGCTTCCAAGAAGCCTCATGCATAATGTATGAGTTTCGAACTCGGGAAAAAGCAGCGTTGTATCTAGGTAAAAGGTTAATCATTAGGAATGTATTGTAGGGAAGGATGTATGTGAAAGGTTGCAGTGTTACCTGCGCCAATATAAGGTACCTATATGGAATATAACCCTCACTCCTTTTTCGACTGGACGACATATGTAACCTACTATTTTACTACCTATTCAAATTAGACATTGGTAAGCACAAAGTGTTAAAAACATTTCTATTGCTAAAATGTTTGAAAACATCCAAAACATGTTTTTTTTTTTAAAAGTGTTAAAAGGAATATGTTTGCAAACAATAGCTCTAAAAGTGTCAGTAGTTATAGTCCAAACCACTATAAGCATTACAAAGTCATTTATGCCCAATTACGAAAGAAATGTCAATGTAAATTTTGATTCTTAGTTCCAAATCGAGTTTGTTTAAAAAGGGCAAATTTCTTCCAGCACACGACGAGCTAAATGTTTATGTGTCCTGGCTGGGTGACGCAACATTTCGTTGCTTGGTTCCACAATAGACGGCCCCATTAACACCTCGCTGAGTACGTCAATTGAGCACAGATGATAAACATAACACGTGTATTTGTAAAGCACACTTATCACCCATGGCGTCTCAAGGCACTGAGCAACAGATGTTTATTGTTAACCAACTCAATGGTACTCAATTTATTGACCTCAGATGGGTGAAAGGCTGAGTGGACCCACCGGGATTTGAACCTGTGGCCATGAGGTCGAACACAGGCCCCTGCAGTGGAAGCATTAATCCACTAAGCAGCCAGTCCTGGCATGGTGTTCCGTGTTGTCCGCAGCCGGTGCTGGGGCAGCCTGTGCACCATCCAAAGCCTGCGTGTCAGTGGAGGAGCCAGTGTCTATACCAACAGGTGCAGTTACCACCTGCAGTGGCTCAAAGAAAGCTGCCATCAACATTAGAATATGCTGAGGACATTACAGAACATGGGCCGTTATCGGGTCCACTAGAGCATTCTCGTCCAGTTGTGCAAATGATAGGAGTGTCAAAGGTTTAACATGCATTTTTCCCTGCAAAACAGCCATCGGAGGACAGGTAAGAGGCAGTCCATCCAGACTGGTAAAAATGACTATAAGCAAGATGCACTTAGTTCTCTCAGGCGAGGCGGGCCTAGATGTTGGACCGTTCAGTCACTGTATTTCCGCTCCAGGAGCGATTTTTCCATCTACTTGGTGACTGGGACGTCCATTGCGTAAAAATCAGGATACCTGCTATTAGAAATAGGATTAGCAGAAGTCCTCCAAAGATATTGCAAATACGGAGTGTATGAAATTTGGTATACTCCAGGTATCGTCTGAAAGATGCTTAGAAGTCCAGAACCTATGTTCTTAAATAGGTGGGCAATGCCAGTCATATCAGACATGTTCAAGATACAATTTTCTTTGTCTACAAAAGAGAAAGGGTAGTTTGTATGGATAAGTGACTTTATCTCTGCTGAAGACCTTGCGATCTGGAGATCAAAAGCCTCTTGAGCGGAGGTTAAGGGCGCAGACTTCTGTAAAAGCATTGTGTTATGTTACTGTGTCTTTAAGGCTGTCATGGACAGTGACATCACACTAAGAATGTTTACATTCCAACTAATGTAAGAGCAGTTTGCTGTGATCTCTACTGTTGATGGTTGTACTATTAAAAGCTCCTTCTATTATATATATGATTCAGAGCTTTTATCACTGGCGACGAGGGTCAAGGCTTGATTGGGGACAAGCAACCACGACCATCAATTCCCCTACCTCAAGAATTTCGTTATGGACTTGGAAATATTCGTTTTTCTAACTTTTGGACTACATTGGACACATTGAACACAGCATACGTGTTTTGGACTTGGTTTCTACTCTCTGGGTAAATATTCTACAGTCTAGCTGTGTTGCCCTGTTGAATTAGAAAATTTTGGGACTTTTGGCACTGTTTTGGCAGATTGGACGATCTTGAACCGTCTTTGGAATCACAAGGCTCACAGCGTTCATCATCTACAACTATAGATAACTCGACTTCAACTCAACAGTACCGCTTTGCCCTACCTGCGACTTAGGACAACAACGGAGGAATTATATGACATTGAAAACAGGTACTGTCTTTGATCTACCTCCTGCTCGAGGCTCACCGTTTACCCTGTTGCCATTTAAAATTGCATCGCGTGCACTTTACTTCGCGTGTCACCGCGTGGATGCAGCCAACCTTCTTCTCCTCGCTCTGACTGTCTGAGGCAAGCGTGCGTCTTACGCGAACACGGTGAACTTTGCCTCCTGACGTCCGACGCGTGACGTCACCACGCAGCGGCCATCTTGGATTTCCATAGTTACCACGCCGATGCGCACGGCAACGCACATCAACAAGATCAACAACACCGATGCGCACGGCAGCGCATTTTAACCTTTTTTTCCACATTAAGCAACTGAACGTCACATCACTCACGCTGATGCGCACAGCAGCGCACAGCATTGAATGGAACTCACCAATGCACTTGGATTGTGCACATATGTAATGTAATGTACTTTAAAGAATGATTACACATTACTGTTCAGCCTAAGGTTTAAATCAAACTCTAATGATATAGTGAAATGTAATTAGTTGGTTGATTAATTATTGATAATACTAAAAGTAGTAGTAAGTAGTGAGTTTTCAGTACATATTATTTACGTTTGGCCAATAGAATATTAAATTCAATTCTGTCTGTTTTTAGGACATACTTCTTAAGACATCTCTTCAGTATCTATACAATTTCCTCACCATGGCCACTACGTCTAGTATGTCACAACCACCTCCATTTCTTTCAGAGGAAGGTGAACCCATTCTCCCTTGGAAGAGGTGGAGAAACCTATTCGACTCGTACTTAGTTGCCATTGGAGGAGAAAAGTTTTCGGCTTTTAGGAAACAAGCCATCTTACTGCACAATCTAGGGGTGGAGGGCAGACACACCTATGACAGTATGGACACCATACCTATTGGTGGAGCTGATGGGGAACCTGCAGACATTTTTGAAATGTCAATGACAATGCTAGAACAATATTTTGGTCCGAGGATTAATGTTGTTCTAGAGCGACATAGGTTCTTTACTCGTGTTCAAGGTTCTCGTGAACGCGTGGGCACATATGTCGCAGCTCTAAAAACTCTCTCTCGAACTTGCGAATTTGGCGACTTGTCCGAATCTCTAGTTAGGGACCAACTAGTTCGATGCACGAACAGTTCAAGGGTTCAAGAGAAGTTATTATCCAAAAACCCTACATTAAAAGAAGCTTTGGACATTGTAGAAGGTATGGAGAATACCTCCACATGGGTAAAAGAAATTAGAAAAAATAAAGAGGATGATAGTCACACTGTCAGTGATAGTAAAAAAAAAGGTTTCTGACTCTGTACATATGTTGGAAGATGATGATCTACTTTGTGAAGATCATAACGAAGTAGCAAAAGTCAATGTGAATTCAAAGAGCAAACCTTTCCAAAAGACGTTTGCTCAGAAAAACACTCTCGATAATCGCCCCTCTTCCTTCAAAGAGTCTACACTTTCTAAAGAACGTGATTCTCGCCAACAACGTCCCATAAGTAATCAAAGGATGCGTTGTTTCAGATGTGGGAGTTTCTCCCACTCCTCTAATTTTCCCCATTGTTTCGCTAGGGATAGCATCTGCAATAATTGTGGTATCAAAGGACATTATGCACGAGTATGTAGGTCTGGAAAGAAGAGAGAGGTTAGTGAGCCAATTTCTGATGTGGTACGCACACTAGTAGTGTCCAATGTTAGTGATGCGATGGTCGACACAGAGCACAATTTTTTGCCAACCTCGGTCTCCAATATAAATGATGTGATGGTTGACACAGAACGTATCTTTATGCCATATTGTGATGTAAAAATTGACAAATTTGTGTTTAAACTCATGGCAGACTCTGGATCTCCCTTTACGTTAATTGGTAACAAAATTTGGGATGAAGTAGTTGGGTTAGAAAATGTTCAATTATTACCTTCTGACATTTCTCCCCTTAGCTACAATAAGTCAAGAATAGAGATCTTAGGATATGTTGTGGCCAACATTTCTTTTAGTGGTATGTGTATATCTGGGAAAGTTTATGTAGCTGTCAGAGGTGATAATCTCCTGGGATGGCGACATCAACATGACTTAGGGATAATTCTTAATCCAGGAGCTGAAGATCCAAAAAATCAAGTCATGTTGATGAAAGATTTTCTTTCCAGTTATCTTCATTCCCAAATAGACCTTGTGTGTGAGTCTAGTAAATACTTTGATGATTATCCCAACGTTTTTTCTGACAAATTAGGATGTTTAAAAGGATTCGAACATAAAATCATTCTTAAGAAATCTGCAAGACCGTGTGTACACAGAGTCAGGAAAGTGCCCAACATGATGTTAGAGCCACTAAAACTTGAAATTGAAAAATTTTTAAATTTAGGAGTGATTGAAGAAATTGAATCATCAGAATGGTTGAGTCCAGTGGTTCTAGCACCCAAAGATGGTGGGAAATCAATTAGGATGTGTGTGGATCTTCGCGGGTTGAATGAGTGGATCTGGGTAGACCGTCAGCCTTTGCCAAACATAGCTGAGAGTATCAGCATTTTAAAGGGAGCAAAAATATTTAGCGTTCTTGATCTCTCATCTGCTTACCATCAAGTTGTGCTCCATAAAGACTGCAGGCACTTGACATCATTTGTTACACCTTTAGGTGCTTACCGTTTTTTAAGAATGCCGTTTGGTTTAGCCTCAGCTGCCGCATGTTTCCAAAGAGTGATGAAGATAGTTTTGGGGAGTCTTCCCAATGTAATGTTCTTTCAGGACGATATTTTAGTCCATGGTGTAGACACATGTGAACATGATAAAGTATTGAGATTGGTATTAGGTAAGTTAAACGAGAGTGGGCTCACAGTAAAAAGGGAGAAATGTCGCATTGGCTTAGAATCCGTCACGTATTTGGGACACGTTATCTCGGGGAACGGGATTCAACCCAAATTAGAACTAGCAGAAAGTATAGTTAAAGCACCCACTCCAATAGATAAAGATCAGGTCAAGTCATTTTTAGGGATGGCGGAATTTTATTCCAAATTCGTTAAAGGTTTTGCTAGTCTTGTTGAGCCCATTAGATCCCTTTTGAAGAAAGGTGTACATTTTTCCTGGTCTAATGATTGCGAGAAAGCTTTTGTTATGGTTAAGAAAGAAATAGGTGAGATGCCAACCCTAGGTCATTTTGACGCTAAACTCAAAACCATAGTGACGACCGATGCCAGCCTTAAAGGTTTAGGTGCTGTGCTTTCCCAAGTTGTTAATGGTGAAGAAGTTGTTGTTGCTTTCGCTTCAAGGGCTCTAAAAGAAGCTGAACATAATTATTCTTGTATTGAAAGAGAGGCGTTGGCAGTATATTGGTCTATTTGTCATTTCAAATTTTACTTATGGGGGATACCATTTATAGTTAAATCAGATCACCGTCCTCTAGTTCAAATTTTTTCATGTCATCAGAGTGATCATATGACGCCAAGATTGAAAAGGTGGAGCGAAGGTTTACAAGAATTCAACTTCTCTGTACAATACATTCCAGGAATAAATAACAAACCAGCTGATTGCTTGTCACGACTTCCCATAGATAGAGATTGTGTCACTGAGGTTACCACGTGCATAAATTGGATTTTGGAGTCTACCATTTCTGAAGAGGAATGGTCACGCAAAGTTGATGAAGATATTGTTTTTCAATCGCTAAGGAATGTGATTAGGAGTGGCTGGCCAGATCATCATGCTCTAGAGAATGCATTGAAACCATTTTGGTCCGTGAGAGATGATTTAACTTTTTTCCAAGGGAATTTAATGAGAGGTGATAGAGTTGTGCCTCCTAATGAATTGAGAGAGAAGATTGTCAACCTAGCCCATGAAGGACATTTGGGAAGGAATTTAACGAAGGCTCGCATCAGGGAAAGATATTGGTGGCCTGGAATGGATCGCATGGTGGAAACGGTGGTTAAAGATTGCCATCTGTGTGCAGTGAATGACAAATCACGTACTACTTCTCACTCACCGTTATCACCTGTGGAAGTTCCAGTAGCTGTTTGGACAAAGTTAGGTCTAGACATAGCCGGCCCTTTTGAACTAATGCCCTCACATGAGAGATATGTTGTTTTACTAGTTGACTACACTTCTAAATGGATTGTGTCTAAATGTATGAGTGTAGTTAACTCAAGAACTATAATTGAATTCCTAAAAGATGTGTTTGGGTCTGAAGGTATTCCCAAAATTTTGCTCACTGACAATGGGGTACAATTTACTTCTGGTGAGATGGACAACTTCTTGAGAAGTCTTGGTATTATCCACCAGAAAACAGCTCTTTACTCTCCTCAAGCAAATGGTCTCACGGAGAGGATGAATAGGGTTGTTAAGAGTTGTGCACAAAGGGCTTTAGAATCCAAGATGTCATTCAGCAATGTATTGAGGGAAACGTGGTGGGCACATCGCACGACTCCCAATGCTGTTATGCAAAGGTCTCCTTTTGAGGCTCTGAGAGGTAGATTAGCTTGTTCAAAGCTAAATCCAACTTGGCTTCCAGAGAAATTAGTTGAGAACAGTGTGGAAAGAGAGGTGAGAAGGAGACTTGTGTTGACAGAATATCAGCAGAAATACAAACAACGCTATGATACTAAGATGGCTGTCAAACACAGGAAATGGAATGTGGGTGACAGTGTTCTTGTGAAAAAACCTAAATTTGGTCACAAAGGTGTTTCTAATTTTATGGGACCTTTCACCATTATTTCCATAAAGAAGAATGTTGTCACTTTAGATAATGGTTGCACATGGAACATGTCTAAACTGACCAAAAGCAATGATGTCAGGAACCATTACTGTAATGACTCCAAACTTCCTTGTGCTCCCAACATTCCCAATGTTCCTCCTTCCACCAGTCACCAGAGGGATACTCCAAAGAGATCTTCTCAACTTCCAAAAAAGTTTAGTGATTATGTGATGCATTAATGTTCACAGTTTCTCTTTGCTCTTTTTCCTCTTATATAAAAGTTTTATGTTTTCATCAATATTCAATTTGTTAATTCATTATGTAAAGGGGATGTGTTATGTTACTGTGTCTTTAAGGCTGTCATGGACAGTGACATCACACTAAGAATGTTTACATTCCAACTAATGTAAGAGCAGTTTGCTGTGATCTCTACTGTTGATGGTTGTACTATTAAAAGCTCCTTCTATTATATATATGATTCAGAGCTTTTATCACATGGCTTTCATTCTGCTTAGAATATAAAATCATTTTAAAGAAACATTCAGTGAGGGCCATAATGGCCCCTCCCTGACTGTATGTGTCGGTGGAAACAATACTTGCATAGAACAAGTAACCCTGGAGCTCATGGTTACCAGATTTGCGATGCCCGGGCATTCCACAGCAGCCTTGAATGTTCAGCATCAAGTAACTCCCATTTGAAAGTGGCCCAAATGATGGAGTAATCACAGCAGCTGGGTCACCCCTCAGATGACAGGACAAGTTTGCTACCGAACCATTACAAGCCCAGTGCAGCATTATATCCTGAGATATGGAGTTTTTGTGGAGTTTATTTCTATTATGCTTGATTAATTAAGACCATTGCATACATTGATTCTTTTAAAATAGAATATCTTACACTTTTATGATAAAAACATATTAAAGATTCCCAGTATTTATAAAAAATAAGTAATAAACATAAATAAAGTCATTCAGGTCATTAGAAGAAATGCTCAAAATATTAAAACTTTCTGCGCGTTGAACATGTTTGACTATAGGTTTTGTTTCAACTGTGTCCATTCTAGTAGAAATTATGTCTATTCTTGTAGTAATTTGCTCTTGGCCAACTCAGTCCGGTGTTTCAATATTTTGCGATTATGTCGAGGAATTTAATTAGCCCGCAATTTACCTGCACCAGCTCTGGGTTAAAATACAACATTACCGCTTGTCTGCAAGACCTAGCACCATGCTGTCTAAAAACTGGCTTTAATCCATTTATCGTTTAGCGTGTTATAGATACATATAACATGGATAACATCCTTGACACCACAGCGGCATAAATGGCATGGCTGGTCTCCTTTTCTCCACCAAGGAGGTAGGAATCGATTAAAGGGCCTAACCCCCAGCTGGAGTTTTAGGAATTTGTCCTCGAAATTAATTTTTATTCCCATTTTCAAGTAGAGTTGCGGTTTAAGTGCTTTGTATGTATTTAGGACCACCCAGTCGTGACATCGTTTGGCTAATGTTTTTTTATCCTCTATAGCAGATAATAAACGGGCTACCTTAGTTACAGCTTTTTTAAAAGCGAGATGATTCATCGAGGTGTTCCACAAGTCTGTTAGACCTAGAAGTTTGATGGATTCCTGGAGGTAATCTCTTGCTGGCGCTTTTCCTCAGCGAGACAGTTCAATCCAAAGTTGGTCATTCAGGGATCCTTCCTCATCGCCTTTGATCTTATGCTAACATTTCACATATGCTCCTCTTCTTTCCAGTGACTGTTTTTGAAGCCCAAATTCCAACTGTATTTGGGCTGGGGAAACGTTTCTAGTGAGTTGAAAGATCACTCGGTAACAGTTGGATATTATATTGTCGAGGATTGTTGCGTCTTTACCCTTCAAGCTATCCTGAGATATGACACATCCACTTAAAGCATTCTCACAGTTTGTACCGCTTAGAAACACTTCTCGATCCCCCTCTGGCATCGAAATCTGTATGGTAATTCCCAATATTCCTTAATATATTCCTTACCCATTTTGTCATATCTGCCGGCCTGCTTTTGTTCAAGGCAATATTAAAACTGAAAGGTAGTGAACGGTAAGTGATGTGGCCATAGATTAGCCATTCTGTGGATGGTGATTCTGCCACTGTAAATGGTAATGAATCCAGTTTTTGCGATAAGCAGTATTGTATATTTTGCTTGTGCCATTTTTATCTGTTAATCTGTTAGATTGTATTCGAAAAGATAGCCTGGACGCAAAGATTGCAGCGTCCAACTCAACAACATAACAGGACGTAACTGAGAGTGCTGTGTTGTAATATGGACAAATCTTGTTCTAGTATGTCAATCGCAGAAGATACAATGTTGCTTTAGGATTATATCCTGGAGGTGAATGTTGTTAACCCATTGTCCACCACTGCTAGAGATTTTTCAAGATTTATACGGTCTATTTCCTGTATTCTCTCTGCGGCCTCTTGTTGGGATATTTTCCAAATGTCATTGTAGGCAGCATAAATGGCAGGATATATGAAAAGTTTCTGACGTGGTTTCCAGGGGCCTAGTAAAAGGAATGCCTAATATCCACATCCGGTGAAAGTAAGGCTAAGTGTTGTTTCACCTCTGCGAGTGTTGAGGTTTTTAGCCAATCAGGCACAACTTCCCAACACTGTATGATGTCATTACCCCTGTATGTTCTCTCTGTACATAGCCGGGATCTGGCCTATGGATAGTGAACCCTTCGGTTTTATCCATGAATCTAGTTTGACAACTATTGGTGTCTGTGGGCCAAATCAACCATTTTTTCCAATCAGGTTCTGACCTATTGTATTGTAGGATGTCATCTACTGTAATATCTATTTGTGATGTTGTTACCCTAGGTGTGTGATAGAGTTGATATCCAAGGTGGGTTCAAGACCTTGGTTTTGGCTAGTCCAAGGCAAGATGTTTGTTGCACTGTATCGTTTAAAAACATGATCTGTTGAGGGATAAGGCATGCTGTAAACAAAGCTTCCACTCCCTGAACTTGCCATTCTCTAGTCCCCAGACCGATTTTAAGTCTATGGTGTCTTTCCATAAGTCGTAACCTTGTTCAGACAACTGGGCAATAAAGTATGCAGAGTAAATCTGTTTGGTGTTTGTTAACTTATTTTTCTGTTTTGATGTTGGTGTAACCTTTTAATATTATGAGGCTCGGTCAGACATATTAAACTCTGAAAAATATGGAACCTTTTGAGAAAATGTTTTTGAAGTGCCTTTTGATGGACAATGTTCTCACTGATTGTATGTGAACACATTTCTATGCTTAGCAGATTTATGCAAAAAGTGATGACCATAATGCTGATAACAATACCTTGTTTCAAAATCTGGTGTGGTTTACAACGTTTCACTATTAGAAAATGCAGCATATTGTTATTTATAGTCTCAAAGTCCTAATCATCAGAAAATGTACTTGAGGTAATTAAATCACTCAACGATATTTTAAATAAATGAGGAATTTTTAAAATTTCTGTCAGACCAAATATATCGAAATCTACCTTGTTCCAAACTACCATCCGGTACAGGAACTGCTGCAATGTTCACTGATGACAAGTCTCTTTGTTCTCCATGAGATGATTGATGTGGTTTTAAAAGTAAGTTCACCTTTTGAGCTACAGAGCTTTGTCGAAGGTATCTGCCATTAACAAGCATGCTAAAAACTATTACTAAGCCTAACCTTAAAAAAAAGAAAAGTATCCCTGAAATTACCCATAGTTCTACACATGGTGATACCAGGAAAGTCTTTTTAAGAAAGTTCAAAAAGTCTTTAACTTGCTGCTTGCGTGATTTTTTGGGCTTGCATCGTTTCTGGTTCACTTGGATCCAACGAAAATGTATCAAAGTTTATCAAGTAGCCCGAAGCAGTTTGATCAATTTTTGGTATTGCATCAGGATTTGTAGAAATCGTAGTTTGCTTTTGTTGAGACATGTTGATGTACACATCTGTATTTGGTCAAATAGCAATTTGTTTTTCATTTTGAGTTTTATTTTAAAGTTGAACTTTCGGTTCAAGGGAAAAAAGTTCCATAGCATTGTTGCATAGTCCATCTTTCCGTACAGGTGACTCCTCAAACATGATGAGTCTTTCTGCTTGGACTTCTTGAATTGTAGCAAGAGGAAGATGTCTGCTACTTTGGAGTCCATATGGCCTACTGCTCAGTATCGGCCACATAGTGTGGTTTGATTAGGTCAATTGAGACAAACCTTTTCTCCCTTTTGCTGGCAAGAGACGGCAGAAGTACAGTTCTTGTTCCTTTCACTGCTAGGACCTGCACAGGTTTTCTGTAAGATGGCCCAAATTCTTTCTTGTACGCTATTTTCTCTCTGACCAGATCCCTGACTTTTGGGATCCCGACAGGTCTTGCCGTGACTGATTTGACTTCCCCAGTGATGGTCTGCTTCAAGTGGACATTACTTTGTTGTGTCTTGGATTCATTTAGATTCCGTATAACAGCCAAACGAACATGGATATCAAAAGGTTTTTCATCTGCCACTGTGCCTTCACAATCAAGATCAGGTACCCACATTCTAGTTCCAAATAGTAACTCATATGGTGTGACCCCCCTAGAGAACTACTTGGCATGTTGTTAAGAGCCCGCTGTACTCCATAAAGATGTTTTACCCACCTCTCACCCATGCCTAATACTCTAGCTGTTAAAGACTGCTTTAAGTCTCTGTTTTTCTTCACCACAACCGATTTTTCCTTGGGAAGGTATGGAGAGGAGTACCTCAATGTTACACCCAATCGTCACATGGCCTCCTTGTAAGCCCATGAGCTAAATGCAGGGCCCTGGTCAGAATGTAATGTGCAATTGCGTATGTCCCTATAAAGCCTCGCAAATCTTTTATAACAGTTCGAGCGTCAGCCACGTGCTGGGGCCACACCCATAGGAATCTTGAGCAGAAATCCACTGCTACCATGATATACTTTTTATCCCCATCTCTTTTTAAGGGGCCACAGTGGTCTAGGTAGACACACACTAGAGGTTTGTCAGCTAATAACAACAGTGTCTGCACTGGACGTGTTACGGTGGAACCTTTAATCTGCTGGCAGATGTCACATTTCAAGACATAGGGGCTGTTTCACAGAACTAATATGAGATAAAATCCTAAATGCACTACTTTTGGTATTCACAGAAGGCATTTAGTAGTAGTAAAGTTAGGACTCCTAACTTTACTACTACTAAATGCCTTTTGTGAATACTGAAAGACGTAAAATTAGGATTGTGTCTCAGTTTAGCAGTGGTCTAGGTAGACACACACTAGAGGTTTGTCAGCTAATAACAACAGTGTCTACACTGGATGTGTTACGGTAGAACCTTTAATCTGCTGGCAGATGTCACATTTCCAGACATAGGGGCTATTTCACAGAACTAATATGAGATAAAATCCTCAACGTACTACTTTTGGTATTCACAGAAGGCATTTAGTAGTAGTAAAGTTAGGACTCCTAACTTTACTACTACTAAATGCCTTTTGTGAATACTGAAAGACGTAAAGTTAGGATTGTGTCTCAGTTTAGCAGTGGTAAAGTTAGGAGTGCTAACTTTACTACTACTAAATGCCTTCTGTGAATACCAAACGTAGTAAATTTAAGATTTTATCTCGGATTAGTTCTGTGAATTGGCCTCATAGTATTTAGGCTGCTTGGTTAATCCAGGCTACCAAAAGCGTTGTTTCAATAAAAAAAAAAACGTCACTGTAACTCCTGCATCCCTGTGGTGGATAGAGTTAAATTTAAATCATTGGTTCTGGCCCATCGTGCTCTTCATGGTTGCGGTCATCTTTATTTGCAGATATGTTTCTCCTTTTACATTCCTTCACGATCCCTGCGATCCATGTCCCTACGCTTTGCTCAAGTTCCTCGCTACAAGTATCAGAGGTTAGAGAGCAGCTCCTTTGCTGTGGAGGCTGCTGTTGCTTAGAATGCCCTTCCACTTGGCCTGCATATTATTCAGAACCCAGTTGCTTTTAAGAGGAAACTGAAAACACATTTTTTTGCTTGAAATTAATTTTCCATACTCCGTTAGGCATCGCGCCATGACACTCATGAGTATCAGTGCGTTACAAATTTAGGTAACATAAAATAACATAACAGAACCTATCCTTTTGTTTGCTGCTAGAATTAAACCTAACACTATGATCCATGTTTGGAATTACTCTATCCCCCACTCCAGGAATCTGAGCAAATGGAATGTTATTGGCATCTAACTTGTAGGAGTACTTGAGTGGAAATATTTTTGGTACTGCAACGCTAATTTTGCCTGAAGCAATAACAGCTACCCTAATCTCACCGTCTATTTTAGTTTGTGATTGCAGCTACAGAAGCCATGCGTAGAGCCCTTGTTGCCTCTTCATCAGCCAATGAATTCCCTTCAACGTGAACGCCATCACGCTGATGACTCAGCGTATGTATCACTTGAGCTCTCTGAAGTTCAGTTTTCAACTCTACTACCCATTCCCATTGCATTGTATGCTTAATTGTGCCTATTGTAAATGATCTAGGGCAACTTCAATATATAAAGACTCTCAGAACATATAAGAAATAAACAATAGTGACACTAATGATTTAGAAAACAACAAAAAATAATTTATTCAGACTTCATGATTATTGTAGAAAGTATAAAACACATGTTAAATCTAGTCCTACAGAGACCAACAAATGTCCAACATTCTAACAACACTCATTCATCACACATTCATACGACACTCTATTATTCATATTGATATACATGATCTAATTGAAAATCACAATTTAAATCGTAATTGATGTAGTGAAACACTTCAATGAACACATGATTATTAAGGTGGTTTCCAAAATAGTTCTACGCGCGTTTCGGCAGACCACTGCCTTCATCAGTAGTTCCACCACCGAATGTTGTGCTCAAAATATTGAGAAAATATCCGCAGAGAGAAGTAGAATAATGAATGTGATGTTTTCCAGAGTCACACCCATATAGAGATGTCGATGGTCAATACCATAACATGATTTAAAGCCAGCAATGTGCGTCTTGAGCCATCATATAAGGATAAGGTCTGTGATATCTGCTATAGACCTTTATATGTTGGTAGTCACGCGGTAAAAGAGTCCTCTTTAACCACTCCTAAAACTTTAAGCTAACTATAGATAATCTCTGCAAGATGGTCGAGCTGCCAGTCCACTACATTTCACAGCATGTGCTGAATGCATTCTATAAAAACATGTCAAGCAGGCAGCTCTTACTTCGATATACATCCAACTGCCCGTGTCACCAGGATTGAATGAATCACAAAAAAAATATGTTTGTCTCTGTATGACTAGATTCATCATGTGTTTTATACTTACTACAATAGTCAAGAAGTCTGAATAAATTGGTTTTTGTATTTTTCTACATCATTAGTGTCACTATTGTTTATTTTTTATATGTTCTGAGAGTCTTTATATATTGAAGTTGCCCTAGATTATTTACAATGTTTTTTCCCTGTCTCGGTGAACTTCACATTAGTACCAGGGGGCCCCTTTTCTTTGCATGCTTAATTGTGCCACCCTTTTGCATCTTCTAACCCATTTTGAAACCAGTATTGCAAGTATTCATTATATGACTGCACGCAGTAAAAGGAATCACACACAATTAGTGTGAGGAATTCTCGATCCGTATTTACAAATTCCAGTATCAGGGTTTTAACTCTGCCAACTGTGCTGTGAAATCTCATAGAGATCGCATTTTAGTGCAACTTCGATGGAACTTTTCATCCCACATGCGACCTTTGACAATTGCACATGCGCGCTATATTGTTGCGTACTTCCTATGGCCGGTTGAGCAGATCCGTCAGTGTAAATTAAATATTCATACAGATCTAGAGGCATTATTTCATTTGGTGGAGGATATTCTTGTTCGTATTGCAGAAATGCTTGTGTCTTTACATTTGGGTCGTACCTGTATTCTACATCTGTTGCAGTGAGAGAATTAGCCCATTGTATCCATCTTGGATGTAAGGCTTTAGCGTTAAGAACACTCGCCTTTGTTACAGCCTCTAAGGCTGGAACTGGGGTCACTAATACTATTAGTTTGCCCTGAGCCAGTGCTCTTTTTCTCACTACAGTAGTCTGTACTGCTGTCAGTATCTTTTCTGTAGATGCAAAGCGCATCTCAGCATTTGTGTACAAATGTAATTTGTATGCAATTGGTACTGTTTCACCTTCATTGTATGTTAGATAGGTGTACCCAGATTGACCTGCAATTATACGAAACACCAGGTTGCGTATGTTTGCGTGTGTTTTTAAGTGTTTGGAAGCTATCATGTCAGCTTGTATGGAGCGAAGGGTATCTGTGTGTTCCTGTGTCCAATTATTTACTGAAAAATCAGGTTTTATAAAGTCGTAGAAAGGTTTTAATCTTTCTGAGTAATCCAAAATGTATGTTTTACCAAAATTTAGGAGTCCAAGTATTGATTGTAGACGCTTTTATGATCTCAGAGGTTGGAGCAGCGTGCATTTTTCACTTAATTTGGCTGCCAGGCTATTTCCTTCACTTGAAAGCTCATATCCTAAAAATAGGACACTGAGGTGGGCAATGTTTGCTTTTTTAAAGTTGAATTTGTAGCCCTCAGATGCAAATCCCAAAATTATGGTATTCACTCCGTTCAAGTGTTCGTCTAGGTCCTCATCCGTCAGATAAAAATGATCCACCTAGGACAGTGGCTCTTCATCTAATATTTGTAGTAACTCAGTTTTTCTGTCCGAAAACAACCCCGGGCTGATCTTAAACCCCTGGGGGAGTCGGCGAACTTGCCCCTGGGACCCTAGCGCTAAAAATGCTGTTAGATACCTGCTTTCAGGCGCTATAGTTTGGCAGAAAAATTCATTTGAGATATCAAGTGTTGATTTATATTTTTCCTGCACAATGTTATTAATTAATGCGGCACTGTGTACTTTATGTACTGCAAATGTCTTAGTGCAAGTGTTTACATGTCTGTAATCTAAAACTAGACAATATGAATTGTCGGGTTTCATGACTGGAAACAAAGGATTGTTCATTGATGAGGTGCAATTTTCGATCACCTCTTGGTATTCAAGTTTATCTAAGATCTCCCTAACCTTTTTTTTAGCTTCTGGATTTATTGGATACTGCCTCTGTGCAGTTGGAGTATGTTTAAAAGGAATTAAGTGGTGGGTTGAATCCTCATCCTAACCAACATGGCTTTTGTATATTGCTGGAGCTTGGGCTACCACCCACTCCTGCGCATATGTGTGTCGCAAATGCCTGGGAATATTGTCTGAAAATGCCGGTAGAATTATCATTTCTCCTTTAGGGCAATCCATGACGAAGGATGGCAGCCAATCTCGATCAACCAACAAAATTTCATAGCCAATTGTACCGTTCTCCAAAAAGAGACCTCTCACTTTTCTACACTTGTCCCCATCCATCTGGAGGGTTATTTCATATACTTTATGTGGGACACTTACCCTAGTATCGGGTGTTTCCACTGTGATATAATCATTCAAGTCCGCTATCACCAGAAATTCGATCAGGTTCTGGCGAGCTATTGTTACTTCTGCCGTACTGTCTGGCATCGTCTGAGCCCATTCCCCGTTCAGTAGTCCTCAGAATTCTGGGCATGTCTGATCTTTAGACCTGCAACCTTCTTCTTCTTGAACTGTGGCTTTTGTTTTGGCTTCTCTTCTTCCTTAGAAGTCTAATCCTTAGCCTACTACTTGTCTCTGGACTTTGTACGTTCCTCTTGTCTTTCTGACCGTACTTCTCTCTGGAGTTTTTCGAAGAACCCTGAAAGGAACGAGAGGAACGTGTATCAGTATCCTGATACCTGTCAGGTTTCCTAATATTATCCCTATTCCGGAGGTTATACCTCTTTTCGGAGGGCTCCTATGGACGAGATCTACCTCAGAGTTGAGATCTGTTTCCTTGAAATGTTTTTTATTTTTTATTATCCCACTTATTTTAGTTGAAGCAGGTGTCTGCTTAGAAGTGTCCTTTTCAGAACTGCCCATCAGTTGTGGTTTTAAAGGTTTCCCACCCAAACTGTCTCTTCCTAATTCTGCATATGCAGTTTCAATTATTTTTGGTAGTTTGTGTTCCAGTTCTAAAAGACTGAACTCCCTTAGGTGTTGGCAGATAGCCACTGAAGCTGCTTCCCTTTTTATATTAGCTAAAATTATTGCTGATACCTGGGCATAGTTACCTAGTAACTTCATCCCTAAGTTTAGAGCAGGCTCTGTTCTGTACTCATTTTGTGCCTGTTATTATAATACTTCGGGTATCACCGCTAATGAAGGAATACCTTGAGTTCTGGTAAAATGGCAGCAAGGACTATACCCCAATTATTACAATCCTCTACTTGTGGTGTAATCCCCATGGGCAAGCAGATTGTTAGCATTCCGTGTTTGTCATACGGGGTAGTATTCGGGAATACTGCCTCTAACTGTGTTATTTTTGGAGCTACCCAAAATGGCAATTGCTCACATTTTGTGGGCATTTTGCCCATCACTGCATGTAATGGTTGTGGTGTGATTTTAGTTGCTGTACCCTGAGATTGAGTTCCATTAGTTGCAACTATTGTCGGTTGGACTGTAAATGTCCTGATGATGAATTATGTCATGTTTCTATAGATTTTAATTAAATCTTTGTGTTGTGATAGTAAGTCTCCTGTTGGCATTGTGTTAATGTCAGGATGTGGTGTGTAGGCCGCTAATATCGGCCATGTTGCCCCTTCTCCTCTGAGCAGGCCTAGTCTTACTCTTCTTCTTATGTGCGGTAGGGCACCTTTAAACCACTATAAATGTTCCTGGTACGTGAGTGGAACTTCAATGTCCTCAAACGGACAATATTCCTCTGCTCCATCTCCTTCTGTGTGAGAGTGAAATGTTTTGTTCTTGCATTTGCTGCGGGGAATGTAACCCATGAATAAAATACCTCTGTTTTGTTTGATTCGTGTGACACAATTACGAAAGCTTCTATGCGATCCCATAAGTGTTAAACCATGTTCTAGCAGTTTCGGGGTGACTGTATTTCTGATTTTTTCTGCAATCGGAATTGTGTCTGCATCTTCTTCTCCATCTGAGATGTGTAGCTCCACTACTGGGTTATCTACTGTCTCAACTTGCTACTTTCGGGATTCACAGAATGAACTTACTAATTTCTGTATTCACAGAATAGATTTAAGACTACTAACTTTACGTCCGCACTCGGGCCGGAAATTCCGGCCCGGAGGCGTGGCTTCCAGCTTAGAAGCGGAGCTTGCAGCCCGGAGGCGGAGCTTCCGGCCCAGAGGTGGACATTTCAGCCATGGCTAAATCCCCAACTCCGAGCCGGAAGCTCCGCCTCCAGCCGCAAGCTCTGCCTCCGGGTCGGAAGCTCCGCCTCCGGGTCACAAGCTCCGCCCCCAAGCCGGAAGCTCCGCCTCCGGGCCGGAATTTCCGGCCCGAGTGCGGACGTAAAGTTAGTAGTCTTAAATCTATTCTGTGAATACCGAAAGTAGTAAGTTCATTCTGTGAATCCCGAAAGTAGTAAGTTCACTCGTGAATCCCGAAAGTAGTAAGTGCATTCTGTGAATACCAAATAGTAGTAAGTTTAGGATTTAGTCTTAAGTTCATTCTGTGAATCGGGCCCAGAGATACTTGTTATTTTACCAAAAGTATATGAGGTTTCAGTTTTATTAATTGGGAGTCCGACAGAGCGAAGTTGCGGAATTCAAGGAGTTTTTGTTCAACTTCGTTGAATTCGGCGAAGTAGTGCTCCGCCAACTACGCCCACCCTTAGTCCACACAGCCCCCCTCCTAAATTAATATTAACCCATTTTTTGTTTATAAAATTCCCTCAGGACCTGTCCCACCAGGGGGCTTCATTAAAAACAAGTGCAAGAGACTGCATATGTTTTATTTTCCCACAAATTCTTGAATCCATCTGCAATTCCTACCCTGTCGCATCTCTTTGTGAAGTGCTGAATGATTGTTTTACAACAGATAACTGAATTGTGAGATATGCCATAAAGCGTGCATTTTTGTGTGTTTAAAAAAGTAAAAGTTTTTGTTTTGACTTTGGTAACTTAGGTTTTGTATGCACTCACTCTTACTGCAAGCACTACATATGCTATAGAACCAATATTTCAGGTAAAATAGATGTTTCCAAAGCATATTTGGTCTCTCTAACCCACTGACAGACCAACAGATGAAGGTCTTCCCCCTTTTTCCCACATTGATGGACACTATAACAAAAGGCTCCAGAGCATGTTTAAAGTGATTTTAGTGACATGTTACTAATGCAGAGGAATACGAGGACATCTCAACCAAACAAAAAAGCACCTACTTTATTTAGCTAAGAGGAAATACCCTGGTCTTGTGGGAATTTACCTCTTTAAAGTCTTGACGACTTCTCTTGACAAGGATTCATGTGATCACAAACATGTGGATGAAGACGCTCATGTAACAATCACATTGCTGAAATTACATGCACACACGGCCACTGAAAACATTACTGCATGGTCCTTTATGCAGTTGTTGTACAGAACATGCAGGAAACATTTACCCAACAAGATAACACTTAATAAATAACCAGATGAAAGTACCCCAGTAGGGTAGATATTTTTAGCAAAACTGGGGACTCTTCTTGGAAATAATTAGCTTCCATTCAGGCCCTGGTGTACATTTCACAGAAATTAAACCTCAGTGGGAAACAACTACAAAGATAAACATGTAGGTACCCCAGGTGAATCTCCACTTCAGAAAAGCACAAACGAACCTAACTTCTTGGGCTTGGCAAAAGCAAAGCAAATATGTTTACTCTCTTATTCCACGTTGAATTCCTCAAAGGGGGCACTACATTGTTGATCTATTGGGGTGCAATCTGATCTGGGGTGACTGTGATTTCTTTCTTATTGTGTCTTGGTGAAAGCAGAGCCCATGATCCTCCATTTTAAATACCTTAAGTATGCAAATGCCCAAAATGCATAGCACCACTCACACGTCTACTCACAGACATACACAGGTACTCACACACTCACTCAGACTCACATGCCCACTCACAGACCTACTCACAGAGCTACATAGAGCCACACAAGTACTCTAAGACCCTCTCACAGGCCCACATAGGCACTCACAGATCTACACAGACACTGAAACACACACTCGCAGACATACAGAGGCACATACACATCCACTCACAGACCCATACATCCACTCACAGACCCACACAGCCACTCACGCACCCACTCAAAGACACACATATACTCACCGACCAACTCACAGAGCCATACAAGCACTCACACGTCCACTCAGGAACTCATACAGGTACTCATAACCCACTCACATACCTGCACACACACTCACACACCCATTCACAAACCCAAACAGGCACTTACAGACCCACTTCCGGAGCCAGACAGGTATTCCCATACCCACTCAGACACTCGCACATGTACACACAGACCCACACAGGCACCCACAGACCCACACAGCTGCTCAAAGACCCACTCAGAAACACTCAGAGGCACTCATACACCCACGTTCACATTTAATTGATGATGTGGGCCTTTTCCACCCACCGCACAAGCTGCTATTGAGAAA
Organism: Lissotriton helveticus; assembly: GCF_964261635.1. Lineage (NCBI taxonomy): Eukaryota > Metazoa > Chordata > Amphibia > Caudata > Salamandridae > Lissotriton > Lissotriton helveticus. The sequence goes on along the minus strand of NC_136059.1, from coordinate 747,140,601 downwards.
TACATGTTTTTGACTGCCAAATTCGACCTATGGTCAGTTGTTCCAGACTACAACGGTGTCAGGAGGACATAAGTTCATCTGACATCGTAATTAGGCCAATAGTGATTAAACTTCTGTTTCTGTAATAATTTGTATTGCTAATTACTTTTGATTGTATTTCCATTTGCGCAATAATGTCGCTAGTCACGATGATGTCAGTATAACGAAGATCATGTAACTATGTAAGAAGAACATTTGATTGGATAAGACAGTTTTCATTCATTTTCTTAGGAAGTCCCCATCCGTTTCTCTGTTTTTGAATATTCCATTAATTTATAGATCATTCTTAGGAAAGGTCCTGTGTTTTTGCTACAGCACTCTCTTTGGAGTTTTAGATTGCATGTTTGTCTATCCAATGGCAACAGGAGGTAATGAGCAGAAGATGATGGCACAGCAGCCAGAGGAGCAGGATGTGGAGCATCAAAATCCTGGTGATGAAAGTCCTGCACACAAAAAGCTGAGTATTGCATGGGAATTCTTTACAATTCCCTCTGCAGAGTTAAAGTCTGTTGCCAAATTTGTGAATTGTACTTTGTGTGTGACGACCCTTTCAAGAGGTACAAACAAAATGTATACCAGTGGTACAATTTCAATGTTGTACCATTTAAAAAAGTACAACTCCATAAGCTTGAAGAGGGAATGGAAGGAGAGAGGTGGAGAGGGATCATCAAAAGATTTCAGCTGTATCCTCTGTCTCACTCTGAGAAAGTGCCCTGTGAAGTTGAGATGCGTCAACCCCAAATTGCCCCTAAGTTAAGGCATGCTGCCACATATTGCCTTGATTGCAGCACGCTTATATACAAAATGCAAATTGTTAGAAAATAAAAGAAATATTCCACAAAAAGGAAGAAAAGGGTTCTTATCAGAGTGTTTGGTTGTGTGAGTGGGCTGTATGATGAGTTAGTCCAGTTAATGGGTGTATGGATTTGAGTGACTGAGTGGCTGTATAGGTGGATTTGTGAGTATCTTTATGGGTGAGTGAGTAGGTGTATGATTGTATTGTCAATTGAGTGGGTGTGCAAGTAGCTGTATGAGTGAGTTAGTATGTGTGTTGGTGGCTGTATGCGTGTGTGAGTAGCTGTGTGAGTGGCCATATGGGAGAGTGAGTGGTGTGGGAGTGGATGTATAGTTGAGTGGCTGCCACTGTGAGTGGATGTATGGGTTAATGACTGCTAGTGTGAGTGGCTGTATGGGTGAGTGAGAGGGTGGGTGAGTAGCTGTATGAGCGAGTGAGTACTTGTGTGAGTGCATTTATGGGTGAATGAGCAGCAGTGTGAGTAGGTGTATGGGTGAGTGAGCAGGTTTATGAGTGGTTGAATAGGTGAGAGAGTGGCTGTGTGAGTACCTGTATGGATAGGTGAGAAGATATGTAAGTGAATGTATAGGTGACAGAGTAGTTGTGTGAGTGGCTGTATGAATGAGTGACAGGGTATATAAGTGGCTATATCACTGAAGTGAGTGGCTGTTTGAGTAGATGTTTGGTTAAGTAAGTTGGTGTGTGAGTGGTTGTATTGGAGACCGTGTTTGTGTGAATGGATGTAGGGGTGAGGGAGTGATTATGTTAGTGGCTATGTGGGTGATTGATTGTATGTGTGAGTGTCTGTGTGGGTAAGAAAGTACCCATGTGAGTGGCTGAATGGGTGAGTTAATAGTTGCAGGAGTCACTGTAAGGGTGATTGAGTGGCTATTTGAGTGGTTGTATGAGTGAGTGTGTTAGTGACTGTATTGGAGAGTAATTACCTGTGTAAATGGCTGTATGGGTGTGTGAGCGGGTGAGTAAGTAGTTGCCTGGATCTGTGAATTGGTATGTAAGTGGTTGTGTGGGTGTGGGTGTGGGTGTGGATGTGGTTGTGTCAGTGAGTGAGTGCTAGTGTGAGTGATTGTATGGATGAGTGAACATGTGTGTCAGTGGCTGTTTGAGTAAATGTGTGGTATTCTCTATGAGGGGAATAATATGTATGTGAGTTGCAGTATAGGTGAGTGACTGTTTGTGCAGGAGGCTGCATAAAGAAGTGGCTAAATGATTGAGTTATGTTATGTTATGTTGACTGCTGCTTCTATAGCGCATAATCACCGTCAGGTCTCTTGGTGCTTTGAGAGAGGAGTCTACTACCCAAAAACAACTGCAGTCCCCAAGAGCATGTGTAACAGATGATTTAGCTGGAATTAGCACCTCCCTGAACAGGTGCGTTTTGAGACGTTTCCTGAAAGGGAGGAGAGCGCATTCCTTACGGAGGTCATCGGGAAGTTTTTTCCAAAGCTGCGGGAGCAGGACAGAGAGGGCTCTGCTTCCCTTAGATTTTGTATTAAACCGAGGAACTGCCAGCCGGCAGCTCTCAGTAGTCCGGAGTTTACGGCCTGGCACATAGTTTTGGAGGCTCTCTTTGATGTAGGTCGGGGCCTGGCCGTAGATTGCTTTGTGGGCAATACAAAGGTCCTTGAATTTAGCCCTCTGCTTGATGGGGAGCCAATGAAGCTTACACAAGAGAGGGATCGAATGTGCCCTTCTGGGGAGCCTGAAGATTAGCCCAACTGCATCATTCATGGTTACCTGTAATTTGTTGGTTGGTTTTTCTGGAAGGCCGATACATAGGGCGTTCCTGTAGTCTAATCTGGACAAGATGGTGGCTGATACTATCATTTGTAGAGCATCAGTCGAGAGGAGAGGGGCAAGTCTCTGCATCTGTCTCAGCAGGCCAGTGCATGTACCAGTCACAGATGCAACTTGGTTGGATTTTAGAGAGGTTCGCATTTATCTTGATGCCCAACCTTTTTACAGTTGTGACCGGCGTAGGGGCTGTGCCCAGCTCTTGGGTCCAGAAGTGGTCACTCCGGGGGGTTATCTTCCCGGGGATGACTAGGATCTCAGTTTTGTCTGGGTTGACGTTTAGAGAGTTTGTAGTCATCCAGTTCACGGTGTATCTCAGAATATTTTGAACCACTGAGGGGGCCTGCTGGGAGTTGTCAATCTGGAGGATGAGCTGTGTGTCATCCGCATAATTAAAGACTTGGCAATCCATATGCGCCAAGGCAGTTATTAGCGGCTGGAGGTAAATGCTGAAGAGGAGCGGGGACAGTGCTGAGCCCTGGGGGATGCCACAAGTTGGGGCGCCCCTTTCAGACAGTGAGTGAGTTGTTGAGTGAGTTATTGTAAATCTGCTCTATTACACTGCCAGTTTTCATTACAAAATAAGCAAAGCAAGCTAATTGGAAGCTATGGCAAGAGCATTTTAGTTCAAAAATAGTTTTCATAGATAGCTCTAAATAATATCTCTGTGGTATAAAAAGTGTTTTGAGACATCAACTGCATCTGCTAAGTAAAAAGAAAATAGTATTAGATCTTCAAAATTGCAGAAACATACGAATACACATTACTAATGCTGTGACCATGTATTACAATGCAGTAATAAATATCAATTTCTCTTTTTTACTGTTCTCAGCTTTCATACGGCTTCACCCCAGACTGCATAGACTCACTAAACATCACTATGCATAAGTGACACTATGCTTTGCACACTTTATTAATCAATTGTTTTTTCTGAAGTTACTACAGTAATGTAAAAAAAACTAAGTTGAAAAGGAGATCATAACTGAACATCATCAGTGATAATAAGGTGCTAGAGCATTTACAAGTATAAGGATGTCAAACAATATTCAAACAATATTCATCATATTTAGCAATCTCTTTGTGATAATGAATAACAAAGAATATATTTGCTATTGATAGGATAATGAAGTCTTCTCATATGTCTTCATTTGAGTTAGTGATGTATTGGACTTAATACACACTCTCTTCTGTTCTCATCTCATGTATAGGAGTCATTGGGTATTATCGTATCACAGGTTGGGTATTAAAAGAAAATATGTAGGTCCTCACTTGTATTTAATCCGTTAGGCATTTTATTATCCAGCTCTAGAATGAACTGCAATTCTAACTGTCGTAGGCGTTTTTCTCTATTGCCTCCACTTCTAGAGTGTAGAACTTCCGCTATGACAAAGTATTTGAGCTCATTGAGATTATTGTGGTGGTGTACTAATTTTAAATTTCGGGCCACAGGGTAATTGGAATATGAATTTACCACTGCCCTCTGATGTTGTAATATTCCATTGAATACTTGAAGTTTAGTACTACCTACATACTTGAGGTCTCATGAGCATTCTAAGATGTAAACTGCATAGTCTGTGCGGCATGTATAGTGGCCTTTTATTTGGATAGGTGTCGAACTGAACGCTGTTTTATATTCAGTAGTGGTTACTCTGAATTTACGAGCTCGGCATGAGCTGCACTTGAAGAAGCCTTGTTCTATTGGACAGCCAAGTTTGTGCTGGAATACATTCTGGACTGCTCTTCACTAATGATGGTGCTCATTTGAATGTAATTGACGGTTGTTCTGAGAGGATTTGATTTAATGTTATGTCAGTTAAGACTATTGGCCAGTGAGAGTTAATGAGGTGCTATTCTTTTTTCTTGCCTACTAAATGCAGTAATCATTCTAATTTCCTGTGTGTTTTCCCCTATTTGACTGGTGTTGGGCGTGGGATTTTAGTTGCATCTACTTTAGGTGTTAAGCATTCCTCTCTGGTCAGAGAGTTTGCTTTTGTGAGGGCTTCTGTAATTCAATAAGTTTGTATTCTTGTGCAGCAAAATGCTGGACTGCTTGTTGATGGCATTGTACAAGATCTGTGTTTGAACAGCAGATTTGGCGTATTCTTAAGAATTCCAATACTGCAGATTAAGTGTCTAGGATGTGCACTGTTGACATGGAGAACCACATTTCCTGCCATTACTTTATGATGTAGTTTAGTGGGAATCACTTTGTTGTTTAATTACACCTGCACATCCAAACATTCAACACTTTGAACAGTGATTTGTGCCATGAATTGCAAATCTAATTTGTTGTTATTAGTAGAGGAAATAAATGCTTCTGCTTGTGCCGTAGTGCCCTTCCATATTACACACACATCATCGATGTATCTCCACCAATGTTGAACATGAGTATCCCACATGATCTTATGTTATACCTTGAGGACATGCTCCTCCCACCAGCCCACATGTAAACATGCATATCTAGGGGAGAAGCATGCCCCCATAGCCACACCTCTCAATTGTTTGTATACATCCCTAATAAATTGGAAATAGTTGTTGCTTAAACACACATATATATATATATATTACCTACTGGCGGTCGCCAGTAGGTATATATAGTTAGGATTTTTTCTCTATGGGATTTTTGAAAATTCTATGTCTAATAACTTTGGCGTTTGTGGACGGAATTGGCTGAAATTTTCAGGAAAATGGAACATGTTGTTTCTGAGCAGCCCCTGAAAATTTGGGGGGGGGTCGTCAAGGGGGGGCCGAGAAAAAAGGGGGGTCCCAAAACGTGTTTTTGCCATGCAATTTTCCATAGGGCGGTTGGCCTCACTTTTAGCTCGAACGGCTGAATGGATTTCCACGAAACTTGGCAAAATTGTAGATATTGTTTGCCCGATGTGCCTTTGCTAGGTCTCAAGATATGTGCTCCTGTGAATTTTGAGTAAATTAGGTTTAAAAAAAGATATATATCTAGAGCCGCGCCCGGTACGCGTACCGGGAAGCGCTTCGGGCGCGCCACGCGACTTGCGCACGGCAAGCTGATTGGTTCTCGGGTGTCTGTAAACATTTGAAACAGTCCGCAGCGGCCGCCATCTTGTGTCTCGGTAGGATTGAGACACAAGAGGTGGCAAGAATCAAAGGGGGGAAATGAGCAAAAGGGGGCAGGGTACACCCCCCTGACCCCCTACTTTTGATGTGGGGGACATAAAAGGCTCCTGCGGGTGAAAAAAAATTAAAAAAAAAATCTATTTTCGCGGGGGGGGAGCGCCCGGTACGCGCACCGGGGAGCTTACGGGGGAGCGTACCAGGAGATAAAAAATGACAGACTTTATAAAAAAAAAAAAAGCTTCTTTTTATAAATTGGAGGTAGTTCTGAAAATAACTTTTTTTTTGATTTTGTTGTTTTATATATTTTGTTTGTTTTTTTTGTTTTATATTTTTTTTAGACTTTTTAAAACAATTTTATATTTTTTTTGGATTTTTGTCAAGGGAAAAACAAAAACAAGGATTCCAAAACTGCTCAACAGGAGCAAAAAAAATTGAAAATGTAGGGACTGGCAGAGCAGCGTTGTTGCTGTTTCTTTAGGGCAATGAGTTCAACACTCTGCTCCCCATAGCAGAGCAGTTCGTCACACTCCGTGCACAGAAATTTGATGCCTGCAAACACCGGCTGAATGTTAGGGACCATTCTTCCACGGGGTGGTCCCGAAGGTGTTGCTCCACCAGTGGAGGTGCTGCCGCCATCTGTGGGTACATTCCGTGCCAGCTCTCTGACACTCTCCCTGGCAAAGTTGTTAGGGTGTCTTCTTTTCACATGCCTGATTAAATTAGCATTTCCAAAACTATATTTTTTCAGAGGATTGCCTCTGGATAAACTACTCCCACATATTTTGCAGGTTACTTTGGGAGCGTTGCCTTTTTTTTGTCCTTCAGGGATGTCATAAAATTTCCAGATGAAATGGGTTTTTTTCTTCTGCTGAGGAGGGTCCTCATCTAAAAATCCATCTGAATCACTGCTGGATGACTCTCTTGCAGCCATTGCTGGAGATCAGAAAAGTAGGAGATAAACAGAGTATACAGAACAGCTCTTGCTCTCTCCAAGTACAAAGCAATAGTGAGAGAAATGGGTGGGTTTCACACAATTTGGAAAAAAAAAAGTTCTGAACCAATGAAAAGTGTTATTTTAAAGTCACATGGTTTGACGCGCTTACGCTACGCGCCCCGGGGCGCGTCCCGGGCGTGTATCGTAAGCGCATCGGGGCGCTTACGTTGCGCGATCGTATGCGCTTCCGGGTGCGCTTACGCGGTGCGTCATAAGACGCATCTCGCGGCTACGCGATACGTGTCTTATGACGCAAGGCGAGGCGGCTACGCGATACGTCACGATGTTGTTTTCGTTCGCGGCAATAGCGCTATCGGGACGCGCATCAGTACGCACCCCGGGGCGCGCCGCAAGATTGCGCTTACCCGTGCGTTCACCTGTCCGCGCCCCGGGAGCTCACCAAAAAGAATATTAAAAAAAGACAGAATTATAAAATATAAAATTCGATTTAAAATGTATTATTTTTATAAAGATTTGCTATTAAAAAACCTATGAAATTCACTGAAAAAACCATAGGTTATAGACCATATATAGTTAGGAATTAGCATTTACAAAACCTTGAAAATTCGCTGAAAAAACCATAGGTTATAGACCATATATAGTTAGGAATTAGCATTTACAAAACCTTATTTTACTCACACAAAACCATTGAAATTCCATATATAGTTAGTTGCACTAACTATATATCGCGCACCCGCAATCCACTGCAGATCATGTCACATATTACATCATTCATGACATGGTCAGTGACATCACTGATGACATCACTGATGACATCTCAAATGACATCACTGATGACATCTCATTTGACATTACTGATCACATCACTGATGACATCATTCATGTGATGATACGATGAACCTCTTCAGACTCTAATATAACCTTAGATACACTCAGTGTAAACAGACACTCACAGACTGTCACTCATCCATTGAGTTACTCACACACCTAGTCAGTCTTGCAAAGAATCAATCACACCTCCATTTCCTCAACTATATAGTTAAACACACCTTACTTATTGAAACATATAATAACACATATTTACTCTGTTATACAATCCCTGATACAAGTTCACAATAATCCATACAGCCACTCACACATTCACTGGCTCCTATGCACAGTTATTTATATATGTCAACTATCACATGTACTGTGTTTTACATATGTACTTACTATGACATGTAGCACTGAGATATCCATTCACTCACCAATACACTCATGCACACAGTCAACCGCCCATGTAGCTGTTTCCACATGCACTCTTGAACTCATACACCTAGTGAATCAACTGCTCACACATCTATGCACAGAGTCACACACCTCCCAGCCACCCCCACACAAACTCAATCTCCCATACAAATACTTGGGCAACCAATCAATAACACATATAACCGCTCGTATAGCTAATGATCAACACATGCAGCAGTTTACATCACAACAGACATACTGATGCACATATTCAGACAATTTAGTCACTAACCCATGCATTTAGTACGACACATTTATTCACTCACTTATACAGTCAGTCATGCACCTACTAAATCCTTCATCCAGACACTTATACATCCACTCATTCTTCAATATGTAAGACATATTTTAACTTTACAGAAACATACAGTCACTGGATGTTGTCATCAGTGATGTCATTTGAGATGTCATCAGTGATGTCATCAGTGATGTCACTGACCATGTCATGAATGATGTAATATGTGACATGATCAGCAGTGGATTGCGGGTGCGCGATATATAGTTAGTGCAACTAACTATATATAGAATTTCAATGGTTTTGTGTGAGTAAAATAAGGTTTTGTAAATGCTAATTCCTAACTATATATGGTCTATAACCTATGGTTTTTTCAGTGAATTTTCAAGGTTTTGTAAATGCTAATTCCTAACTATATATGGTCTATAACCTATGGTTTTTTCAGTGAATATATATATATATATATATATATATATATATATATATATATATATATATATATATATATATCTATATATATATATATATATATATATATATAGATATATATATATGTATATATATATCTATATATATATATATATATATATATATATATATTTTATCCCAGAAACGATCCCGAACCTCCAGCCAGTGGCGAACAGAGACCAGTGAATCCCAAAGTTTAGGCAAGATGTTTTATTTCAATGCACCAATCTTCAAAGCACGCAGCGGACTGACGCGTTTCGGGCAGATGCCCTTGATCACAATGAAATGCCATTTTGTAAGCCTAATTCTTATACATTGTGAAATACGCCATGTGGTTAGTGGAAATAGACAACATACTACAGGGTCAGATGGAATACTCCACATAAATATTGAAAAGAGATCATTTCTACTTCAAAATTACAGTAACTCGATTCCACACTTTGTCAAGTTAATAAATGAATTTCAAAACAACAATTAATATCTGCATAAATGCAATATATCTGTTGAATACGATTGACTCAGAGACTGCTGTATACATTAATTAGAGAACATTGAATGTAAGCAGCATAGATATAATGTGCAAACCAATGCATTCTGTAAACAATTGTGCAAAGTGCAAAATGGAACGGCATGTGTCAAAAGTAATGTAATAAATACTTAAAGACCACATTGAAATATCAAAATTTCTAAAAACCGTTCTTTCCATTGTCAAAAAATGTGCAAAATGTAGCAATGTAAACCATCATTGTATACAATGTCTCTATTTAAAACCAAAGACTGTTGTAAGTCACTACGTCAATCTTTATACACACTGATTGTTTGGGGACATCTAAAATAGATGGCAACCCCATAGTGTTTTCAGGCCCGACCACGCAAATAGAAGGACCAATGAATGTTAAGGATAAATCCGCATAGTGGAACCAAAAATGATGATGTTGTGGGAAACGATTCTAATAGATCCTGTAGATGTAAAGTGTACCCCTACAGCTGGATTTAATAAACCAAATCTGTATTGCCATGTGAAAATAAAATAAATGTGTATATATCAATCCCATGGTGTTCTTCCAAAAAATTAAAATAAAATAAAAGGCATGAATCATTTCAATTAGTAATGTCAATTCATAGTATGACATCGGGTGCAGGAGGCATTAAACCAAGGAAAAACGTCACCACAGCATATAACTCGAAATCATTAAATCATATCAGACCAATTCCCTTCCACATTTTCCATAGAGCCCTATAAAAAATGGTACAGATCCTCTGTCGTATTAAGCCCATTAGGGACCTTACTGTCCAGTTCTAATATGGTTTTCGATTCTAGTTGGCGTAACATTTTGTCCCTGTCACCACCTCTTCGCGATTTTGGCACTGAGGTGAGTACATAATAAGAAGGGCATTTAAGATTATTACTATGTACATTTTTAAAATGTCTCGCAACAGGGTAAGAACTGTCATTATTGACAATTGCTCGGAGATGCTGCAATATTCTGGCGTGCACCTGCAGCCTGGTGCTCCCACCATATCTCAGGCCACAGGTGCACCCCAGAACATATACAGCATACTCCGTCTTGCAATTATAATTTTCCCTAATTGGCACAGGAATGGTGCTGAAAGGGGTGCTGTAATGAGTCATATTAATGCCGAACTTGCAAGCTCTGCAGCTCGAACATTTGTAAAACCCCGGCCGGGGTTTGAACCAAGATGTATTTTTGGGGAGCTCAGGAAAGGAGTTGGATACTAGGGTCCGCATAGAAGGACCTCTGCGAAATGTGATGATGGGATTATTAGGAAGTTGGGATGACAGCACTCCGTCTGTCTTAAGATAAGGCCAACTCTTAGTAAGGATAGCCCTGATCTTTCTTTCCTGGCAACTAAATGCTGTGATGAACCTGATGTTACAGTCAGCTGAATCTGTGTTACTGTTCATTATGGGGGATTTTTTGAGAAACAGTGATTCTCTAGATTTTTGTTTAGTTTTGTTAATCGCCATATTGAGGATTTTGTCATTATATCCTCTGGCTTTAAATCTAGTCTCTGCATCAAAAGTAAATTTTTCAAATTCCTCCTCATCACTACAGATCCGTTTCAGACGAAGTAATTCGCCATAGGGTATATTGTCTATGACGTGACGTGGGTGGGAACGGCTTGCATGAAGCGTTGAGTTCCCAGCTGTTTCCTTTCTGTGGAGGGTAGTTGATAATTTGTTGTTGTTGGCCGAGACTCTAACATCTAAAAAATCTACGAAGTCTTTACTGATATTTGATGTAAACTTCAAATTTACAGAATTGATGTTAAGACTTGTGATGAATGATCTGGCACTCTCTTCATCCCCTCTCCAAATTAAAAACACATTGTCTATAAAACGAACCCATAAAGTAACATGTTCCAAAAATGTTTGAAAGTGCTCCCCCATGAGGACCCACCTCTCCCACCAGCCTACGTGCAAGCACGCGTAGCTGGGGGGAAAAGCAGGCCCCCCATGGCAACACCTCTCTTCTGTAGATAAACATCCTTACCAAAGACAAAGTAGTTGTGATGGAGACACCACGTAACAAATTTCTAAAATCATCTTATTATGGTTATAACAATGGAGAGGTCGTGTACCCAAAAAATATTCTAAAGCCCTTAGACCTGCTTGGTGTTCTATGCTTGTATAAAGAGCTTCTATATCCAGAGTTATAAGAAGCAAATTTGTTGACCATGGAATGTCCTTGATTTTTAATAAAAAATCCCCAGTGTCTTTGATAAATGTAGGTAGCTTCGTCACCAGTTCTTGTATGAAATAGTCAATAAATTGCGCCAAGTGTTCTCCCATACTCCCAATAGCGGAGATTATTGGTCTGCCCGGAGTTGGTAGTACACCCTTATGTACTTTGGGTATTAAATAAAACCTGGGCATGATGGGTTGCTCAACGTTGAGGAATTTGAATTCCTGTATAGATATCCGTCCTTCTCTTTTAAACTTGTGTAGCATCTTCTTGAGGGAATCTCTTGCATACTCATACTGTTTTGTATTTGAGATTTGATAGCAGGTGGCATCCGATAACTGTCTATTTGCCTCAGTGATATATTGTGCTTGAGGCCAAATCACTATATTGCCCCCTTTATCAGAGCTACACACAATGTTCTTATGGTCATTCTTGAGTTTTGAGACAATGGCCCAATATTGCTTTTCTTTAAGACTTTTTATCCTTTTTCGATGTTTGACTTGGTGGTAAAGCTTTTTCAGGTCAGATGTCACCACCTCATGAAAGGAGTCAATGGAGTCCTTTGGCATCATCGGCATGAAGCTTGACACAGGTTTGAATGGACTCATGTCTGAACCAGATTGTGGGATGTCAGCTTCCACAAGTTCTTGTTGTGTGGTCAGGTCATGATCATTTTGGCTGTGGTCATTGCCCAATTGTTGCAGAGTTAGTAAAGTTCTAGTATCCCTAGCTTGAAGGGCGCTGGTGGATGGTTCCGTAGTTGTTGTTACACTGTTCTCGAGACCATCCTTAATATTAAAGAATTTGCGCAGCTTTAATTGGCGTATATATCTAAAAATGTCTATTCTGGTGGAAGCATAATTGAAGTCTGTCAAAGGACAATGTGATAATCCGAGGCTGAGTAGTTGTTCTTCAGCTGCAGTTAGAGTCAGAGTTGAAAGATTGACAATTGTTTTGTCTTCTAATTCTTTTTGCGCCAGTATTGATTTTTCTTTTTGGATTTTTTGTTGTTGTTTCCACTTGTGTTTGCGCCAGCGCTCTTTGCGTCTTCTGGTAATTCTGGCCTTTTTGATTGCTGTTGTTGACGACGATTCAAAGGGCGCAAAGTTTGAAGGCGCGTGCTCACTAAAAAATCAACTTCTTCGCCCAGGTCAAGCACCATTTGTGGGCCTTCAGTGCCCATATTAGTTAAACTGCTGTCATCCGAGTATATGCTACTATTAACTGAATCTGTGTCGCTGGCACCAGGGGCAGCTTCTGCCAGAGTATTTTGCTGATTACCCGCTAGACCAGTTACTTTATTTGGGGGCGCAAGTTTTTGACTCATTTTTATTTGTTTTGCACTTTCAAATTTGCGCGCGAAAGTATAAATCTTTCCTTGCTCGTAGTCATTTTTGTCGCGAGCAAATTTGTAGGCTTTACGCGCTTTAATCTTTTCTTCATGTTGCGTTAGTCGTTCAAGTATTGCTTTCCTGGAGGACGCTATCATGTCGCTAGGTTCAAACTTTTGCAGCTCTCTATTAATTTCCTGCAGTTCCTTTAGCAATTCTGAACGATCAATTTCCGCGTATTCTATGAGTAACTTGACCAGATTAGCTGATGCATCCAAATTGTATTGGCCCCATCTTTTTAGCATCTCTGGATGGGGTTTTTCATAGCTTGGTGCCAGAAGAATTCGTAAACCTCGAGGGACACGCCCCTCCGCTATGTACATTGACAGGGATTTGTGTTCCCACCATTTGGTGCACTGGCTGCGCATACACTTTTCCATGCGCTTTAAAAGTTGTTTAATTTGAGCTTCATTTGTTAAAACAATTGTTTGAGCTCCCGATGTCGTGGCTGTACCCCTGTTGGTCACTTTGGGTAAGTTGCTAAATAGCTCCTTGGAAGCGGCCTCCCGCCCCCGTACTATGTCTTCCGACATACTGCCGCAGTTGCTTTGAAGAAAATGTGGCTTGTGGTGCAGTGCGGTACGCACGTAATGCAAGGAGATATATCGGTTTGTCTTTGATATCACCCTGTTATGCCATTAGTCCTCCCCACCGCCTGAAGTATAATAACCGTTGCACACACCACTTACTTGCTGCTGCGTTTGTCTGCTGCTCACCGGTCCCAGATTGATTTCCGACAAGACTCCGAGCGTTGATCACAGCGCGGCAAACGTGGAGAGTGGGTGTGTCGTTGCAGGCAGGGTCCGTCGATCAATTTTTGTTTTGCACAAAGACGAAGAAAAGCTGGTTGATGTCGACGGACTAACTTGAAGAGAGTGGATTCACGATGGAAGCAACCATCTTCCGTGAAATGAATTATCCCAGAAACGATCCCGAACCTCCAGCCAGTGGCGAACAGAGACCAGTGAATTACAGTAACTTGATTCCACACTTTGTCAAGTTAATAAACAAATTTCAAAACAACAATTAATATCTGCATAAATGCAATATATCTGTTGAATACGATTGACTCAGAGACTGCTGTATAAATTAATTAGAGAACATTGAATGTAAGCAGCATAGATATAATGTGCAAACCAATGCATTCTGTAAACAATTGTGCAAAGTGCAAAATGGAACGGCATGTGTTAAAAGTAATGTAATAAATACTTAAAAACCACATTGAAATATCAAAATTTCTAAAAACCGTTCTTTCCATTGTCAAAAAATGTGCAAAATGTAGCAATGTAAACCATCATTGTATACAATGTCTCTATTTAAAACCAAAGACTGTTGTAAGTCACTAAGTCAATCTATATACACACTGATTGTTTGGGGACATCTAAAATAGATGGCAACCCCATAGTGTTTTCAGGCCCGACCACGCAAATAGAAGGACCAAGGAATGTTAAGAATAAATCCGCATAGTGGAACCAAAAATGATGATGTTGTGGGAAACGATTCTAATAGATCCTGTAGATGTAAAGTGTACCCCTACAGCTGGATTTAATAAACCAAATCTGTATTGCCATGTGAAAATAAAATAAATGTGTATATATCAATCCCAAGGTGTTCTTCCAAAAAATAAAAATAAAATAAAAGGCATGAATCATTTCAATTAGTAATGTCAATATATATATATATATATATATATATATATATATATATATATATATATATATATATATATATATATATTACCTACTGGCGGTCGCCAGTAGGTATATATAGTTAGGATTTTTTCTCTATGGGTTTTTTGAAAATTCTATGTCTAATAACTTTGGCGTTTGTGGACGGAATTGGCTGAAATTTTCAGGAAAATGGCACATTTTGTTTCTGAGCAGCCCCTGAAAATTGGGGGGGGGTTCGTCCAGGGGGGGTCGAGAAAAAAGGGGGGTCCCAAAACGTGTTTTTAACATTGAGTTTTCCATAGGGCGGTTGGCCTCACTTTTAGCCCGAACGGCTGAATGGATTTGCACGAAACTTGGCAAAATTGTAGGGACTGGTAGCCCGATGTGCCTTTTGTAGGTCTCAATATATGTGCTACAGTGGATTTTGAGAAATTAACGTTTAAAAAAGATATATATCTGTAACAGCGGACCGGGCAGCGCTCCAGGACGCGTACTTTTCGCGCAACGGAGCTTTGTGAAGCGAAGCTGATTGGTTCTCCGGCGTCTGTCAACATTCCAAACAGTCCGTAGCGGCCGCCATCTTGTCTCTCGGTAGGATCGAGAGACAAGAGGAGGCCAAAGCGAAGGGGCAAATGACCATAAGGGGGAATAGTAGATCCTCGCTGACCCCCTAGGTTTGATGTGGAGGTTTTAAAAGGGCCCCGCGGGGCAAAAAAAATAATAATAATAATAATCGAACGGCTGAATGGATTTGCACGAAACTTGGCAAAATTGTAGGGACTGGTAGCCCGATGTGCCTTTGCTAGGTCTCAATATATGTGCTTCAGTGGATTTTGAGAAATTAACGTTCCAAAAAAGATATATATCTGTAACAGCGCACCGCTTCGCGTACTTTTTGCGTTACGGAGCTTTGCGAAGCGAAGCTGATTGGCTCTCCGGTGTCTGTAAACATTCCAAACAGTCCGTAGCGGCCGCCATCTTGTCTCTCGGTAGGATCGAGAGACAAGAGGAGGCCAAAGCGAAGGGGCAAATGACCATAAGGGGGCATAGTAGATCCTCGCTGACCCCCTAGGTTTGATGTGGAGGTTTTAAAAGGGCCCCGCGGGGCAAAAAAAAAATAATAATAATAATAATCGAACGGCTGAATGGATTTGCACGAAACTTGGTAAAATATTAGGGACTGGTAGCCCGATGTGCCTTTGCTAGGTCTCAATATATGTGCTTCAGTGCATTTTGAGAAATTAACGTTCAAAAACAAGATATATATCTGTAACAGCGCTCCGCTTCGCGGAGATAAAATTATATCTGTATTACCTAGCTGTTGCTAACACCAGTTAGCGACGGCTAGTAGGAGATAGCGACCATCTTGGGCCCCACTTTGCATGTGAGTGATATTTATCACTAATGACATGCAAAGTGGGCATGCCAAGATGTTAGCGACTGGAAACAGTCGCTAACATCGCTATCTCCTATTATCAACTTTTGGAAATATTCGATATAAGCGCGAATATCTCCAAAAAGTAACAGCTGCCCTGAGCAGTTCTTAGCCATGTTATCCAATGGGAGGTGGATAACATGGCTAAGAGCATTAGCTCGGTAATGCATGAATATCCCTGAGTTTTCAGCGATATTAATGCATTGCGGTCGTTTTTTATCGTATTTGCGATAAACCTTGATAATAGCAAGGTTTATCTGCGATAATTTCTGACGGTAAAAAAATCTTTGCAATGCATCGTTAGGGATAAATATCGCTTAACTTTGGTAATATGCCCCAACGTCTGTTAACGTTCGATTCGAAGGAAATCAGGAAGTGTTGAAAAACATTGTCTGCGCCATCTTGTCTTTTTTCAAATGCCACACTTTTGTCGTGCACGGCAGCCATTTTAGATGCCTTGACCAGACCCACTCTGTGCACGCTGTCGATCCTTAGCATGGCTCCCCACCCTCGCAAGCATCTCACCCAGGCAGTGGTCACCCCCGCTCTCTGTCTTATGCATGGGTAATAAACCTCCCCCCATCTGCGCTGCTCTTCCCTGAGAATCACACCCTGTGCCCGCCCGACACCTCCCTTTCGCCCTATTCACTACCGCACCCTCTGACACTCCTTTTCCTCTGTGTCCGATTGTCCAGGCCGGTCCTAGGCTATCAGCTAGCCCTGCAGATGTAGTTTATGGCCACAGCTGTAAAGAATCACCCCTCTTCAAAGGAGTTATAGTAGATCAAGGCCCACACTCGATGAGATCCGTCACAGCCGAAGCGTTGCTATTATCTGAAAACCATCCTGTATTGTGATTGGGGAGGGGACCGAGCGTGAAGCGGAAGATTCCAGGGATGACTCTTTGTACATCAAAGTTTTTACAATTATGTGTCACATTAAAAATATATAGCACTCCGACAAAGTAGTAAGATTATAAAACTTTAATAATTTATAAATATATACAAGAAAACAAAAATAGTAATAACATATAAACATTTTTAGGGAAAAACAACGAAGTAGCGGTCGGCTGTGCGAATAGTCCCAACGCAGCACAACGTCCAGATTTCCGGCGTGGGGCGTCGCGGGGGGTGGGTCATCAGTAGCAAACTGTTGTGCGAATAGTTCCAAGGCAGCAGAACGCGCCGAAATCTAGATGACACGAAAGTGATGTCTAGTAAGTTGTCACCCAGCAAATAACGGCGTGGGGCGTCGCGGGGGGTGGGTCATCAGTAGCAAACTGTTGTGCGAATAGTTCCAAGGCAGCAGAACGATGGCACCAAGGTGATGTCCAGTAAGTTGCCGCACTGGTTTTGGTATCCTACAATGCTGCTCCGAATAACGGCGTGGGGCGCCCCGGGGGAGGCGGCGTGAACGGGCCTCTCCAGGTGGAGTGTCATCTGTTGTAGTGGGGCGCCCCTTTACCGTTTCAGTTGCCATTCCGTCCGTTTTTGGTCCACTGTGTCAAAAGCCGCAATTCAGCTGAGTTGCGCCCACTCTTGTGGTGCAGCGATAGGCGGCTGTCACAGGACTCTCAAAATGGCGGCAGGCTCTTTCCTTTTTGGGCCTGGTCCACTGAAATGGCCCTGGGACACCTTGGAAATCGGACGCTTGTCTGCTAGGTCTTGGACCCCATTCTCGAAAGCGTCCCCTCCGCCTTGAGAATTCATCAAAAGTTTTGGGGGCCCCGACTCCTGCAGGCTTCTGGTGGGGAGCGGCTGCCATGATTGCTCGCGGAATGACCACGACGGAGCTACGAGATGGTGGTGCTCTCATGCTGACGCCAGTTTAGTCTGAAACATCCAGAAACAAGGTGGGGCTTTCATCGTTTGGGAAAAAAAAAAAGTTTTCATCCAATGAAAAGTGTTGTTTTTAGGTCATATGATCAAGCCTTCCATCATTAGGAAACCAAAAGTAAAATGAACCAATGAAAAGTTTTATAAACAAGTCACATGACCTGTTATGCGGCATAGGGTATAAAATGCGGAGAAAATACGTTGGCACGTGAGGCGGCGTCAGTAGCGGACCGATGTGCGAATAGGCCGAAGGCAATACAACGCGCCAAGATCCGGATGGCACCGAGGTGGTGTCCAGCAAGTTGCAGCACTGGTGTGGCCATCCTACAATGCTGAAAGTCGGCGTGGGGCGCCCCGTTGGCCTGTGAGTTTGCGTCAGTAGCGGACCGATGTGCGAATAGGCCGAAGGCAGCACAACGCGCCAAGATCCGGATGGCACCGAGGTGGTGTCTAGTAAGGTGCACTGGTGTGGCCATCCTACAATGCTGAAAGTCGGCGTGGGGCGCCCCGTTGGCCTGTGAGTTTGCGTCAGTAGCGGACCGATGTGCGAATAGGCCGAAGGCAGCACAACGCGCCAAGATCCGGATGGCACCGAGGTGGTGTCTAGTAAGTTGTTGCACTTCTGTGGCCATCCTACAATGTTGAAAGTCGGCGTGGGGCGCCCCGTTGGCCTGTGAGATGGCGTCAGTAGCGGACCGACGTGCGAATGGGGCCAAAGGCAGCGCAACAATATTTTCTGACTGACACCACAAGGCGCTGAGATGCCAAGATCCGGATGGCACCGAGGTGATGTCTAAGTTGCGGACTGATGTGCGAATGGGGCCAAAGGCAGCGTAACAATATTTTTTGTATGGAAGATACCACTAGGCGTTGAGATGCCAAGATTCGGATGGCACCGAGGTGATGTCTAGCAAGTTGCTGTACTGGTGTGGTCATCCTAAAATGCTGAAACTCGGCGTGGGTCGCCCCATTAGCCTGTGAGATGGCGTCAGTAGCGGACCGATGTGCGAATAGGCCGAAGGCAGCACAACGCGCCAAGATCCGGATGTCACCGTGGTGGTTTCATAGTTGAGAGGCACTTCATCTGCAGTGGGGCGCCGAGATCCGGATGGCACCGAGGTGATGTCTAGCAAGTTGCTGTACTGGTGTGGTCATTCTACAATGCTGAAAGTCGGCGTGGGGCGCCCCATTAGCCTGTGAGATGGCGTCAGTAGCGGACTGATGTGCGAATGGGGCCAAAGGCAGCGCAACAATATTTTCTGAAGAGAAGACACCAAAAGGTGCTGACATTCCAAGATCCGGATGGCACCGAGGTGGTGTCTAGCAAGCTATGCAGTTGAGTTGTGTGCGCACTTGCGGCGAATAGGTCGAAGGCAGCATAACAATGTTTTTTGAATAGAAGACACCACAAGGCGTTGAGATTCGGTTACCACCGAGGTGATGTCTAGCAAGTTGCCGCACTGGTGTGGCCATCCTACAATACTGCTCCGAATAACGGCGTGGGGTGCCCGAAGGGGGGGGGAGCCGGCGTGAATGGGCCTTCCTAGGTGGAGGCTCGTCTGCTGTAGTGGGGCGCCCCTTTACCGTTTCAGTTGCCATTCAGCTGAGTTTCGGCTGCTCTTGATGCTACAGCGACAGGCGGCTGCAAGAGGACTCTCAAAATGGCGGCCTGTTCTTTGGATTTGGGCCTGGTCCACTAAAATGGCCCTGGGACACCTTAGAACTCGGACGCTCGATTTTTTTTTCCTTTCCTGTACATGCAAAAAAAGGTAAATGCCCGGTACGTTACACGCTTCATCTGCCACGATGAACTCTCCAGAGGAACCGAAAAAAAATATAGTTGTGGTAACTATACCATGCATCGTCATATGGAGAGGTGGCACCAATTAATTATAGTGCTGCATAAAAGAGAGATTTGGAGGAGAACCCCTGACCTGCTAGTACATTCATCAAAGAAGTGGCACTGAGAGCTTCAGAGGCAAGGGAAACGGTCCCAAATATTTAGAAGAACTTTGGAAAGATTAAAATGACATGTTTAGATTGTGGCAAATTAATTTCATGTGGACAGATGAGTGTTACTCTAATAAATACAGCATATGAACATCATCATAGTCGATGGTTGGTAGAGACATTTTGACTATATCCTGGACCTGCCCGTCCTCGCCCAAAATGGCGCCGGAATAAATGGGACTCGTAACTCCTTGTTGTGTACTGGTTGCAGAACCTTGAAATCACGAGATACGTATGCAGTTTTGAAGCACATGGCGGGCGGGGACGAGAATTGATTGAATATTTCGACATCCCTATTGATATTAAGTTCTGATGTGTTATTGATTACTGTACTGTTGAAAGTTCGAATTAACGTCACCCATGGTACTTGCCCGCAAATGTATATCTAGATAATTTTATTGTAACTGGCCCTGTCGTATTTTAATTATAAAATGTACGTCCACCGATTCCGTAACTGTTAGACACCTTAGTTCTTGCAACCTAATGGCCCGCCCGTTACGTTCCTCTACAGTGTAAATGTCTATTCATCATATACGATTACAGTTTGCTCCGTGGCAGGCCCACGTGGTTATAGGCTCGTATTTGTATAATGAAATTTTCACAATAAAGGTTTTTAAAAGAAAACATGGTAGTAGTATATACATTGGTAAAGTTTTTAATAATAGTGACTGTTTTAGAATCATTAAAAGGCAAGTGAAATAAAGCAGACCAATTACATGAAGGGTAAAAGGTATAATACGAAGGAACGCAGTAAAGATAAATGGTCAAGGGCTGTTGTGTTTTCTATTCCTGCAACATAAAGTGATCGATAAGAATCTCATATTCAGGCGTATCGGCGACTAAGACAGCAGGTCGACCCTCTTTTGCTCAACGGCTCCGTCATGGGACGAAGAAACGCTCTTTTTCTCGAAAAAAGAATATATTTTACTTGCAGGACAGTTGTAAAATTTCCGGGAAAGTACATTAGCCTGGAACATTATAACATATATTTAAGAAAAAATAATGTTCGGAAGTAATGAAAAGCGTAATTTTTAGGTCATATGACCAAGCCTTTCATCATTACAATAAGAAAAGTAAAATGAACCAATGAAAAGTTTTATTAACAAGTCACATGACTTGTTATGCTTACGTTACGCGCTGCGCGCCCCGGATGACTTCCGGATGCGCTAACGCGGCGCGTCATATGACGCATTACGCGACAACGCAGGTACAGAATATAGTCAAAATGTCTCCACCAACCAGCGGTCGGAACACAACCCCTTTCAGCAGGCTAAATAGTTCTGTTAAATGACAACAGAAGGGACAGGCAACAAGAACCATCAGTCAAAGAGGGGAGGGCTAGTTCTTCTCTACCGGGTTACATTGGGGCGCTACCGGAACTGATCGAATTGGTAGTCTACAGTGTTTCTGGATGTTTCAGACTGAAGCTGGGCTTAGCATGAGAGCAGCACCATTTCGTAGCTCCGTCGTGGTCATTCCGCAACCAATCATGGCAGCCGTTCTTTATCGTTATTTTGGGCGGGGTGGGTGGCGGAGCCGAGCTGTTTTGCAGCCATCATTGTGTGGAGTTCAGTTCATCTCACTAGTTTTGTATTTGTCATGAGGGGTTGTTCCTAATGTTTCTATTTTAGCGAGGTCAAAAAGAGATCCCATTAGTGGCCTACTGATTTTGCTCGATTCCTTTTCTTTTTTTTTACACGATTTTTCGTTATCTGCAAAGACTAAACAGAGTATTGCGACTCTGTGTTTGTTTGTAAATAGAGAATGAACCAAAGAGAACTAATTCTAAAACAGTAAATACTTGGATAACAATCAATCAAATGGAGAGAGAAGCAGGCACGACGGATTACAACGGGGGCAAAGGCCTGCGTTAACTACCTTTCACTATCTGCAAAGAGAGAGTACTCCTAATAGAAATGAGGGGGGGGGGGCACCATTCAAAGCAGATCAGTGTGCATAAACACGAAAATGTTTTCACTTACCACGTACTTGACATTCGACAGCTTATGATATTTGCTATTAAAAAACCATTGAAATTCACTGAAAAAACCATAGGTTATAGACCATATATAGTTAGGAATTAGCATTTACAAAACCTTGAAAATTCACTGAAAAAACCATAGGTTATAGACCATATATAGTTAGGAATTAGCATTTAAAAAACCTTATTTTACTCACACAAAACCATTGAAATTCCATATATAGTTAGTTGCACTAACTATATATCGCGCACCCGCAATCCACTGCTGATCATGTCACATATTACATCATTCATGACATGGTCAGTGACATCACTGATGACATCACTGATGACATCTCAAATGACATCACTGATGACATCACTGATGACATCTCATTTGACATCATTCTTGTGCTAATACGATAAACCTCTTCAGACTCTAATATAACCTTAGATACACTCAGTGTATACAGACACTCACACACTGCCACTCATCCATGGAGTTACTCACACACCCAGTCAGTCATGCAAAGAAACAATCTCACCTCCATTTCTTCAACTATACAGTTAAACACACCTTACTTATTGAAACATATACTAACACATATTTACTCTCTTATACAATCCCTGATACAAGTTCACAATGATCGATACAACCACTCACTCATTCAGTGGCTCTCATGCACAGTTATTTATATATGCCAACTCTCACATGTACTGTGTTTTACATATGTACTTACTATGACATGTAGCATTGAGATATCCATTCACTCATCAATACACTCATGCACACAGTCAACTGCCCATGTAGCTGTTTCCACATGCACTCTTGAACTCATACACCTAGTGAATAAACTGCTCACACATCTATGCATAGAGTCACACACCTTCCAGCCACCCCCACACAAACTCAATCTCCCATAGAAATACTTGGGCAACCAATTAATAACACATATAGCCTCTCGTATAGCTAATGATCAACACATGCAGCAGTTTACAGAACAAAAAGAGAGAGGCCAGATCAATCTCAAATAATGCCACAAGATTGGAGCGAGATAACTGGGGATCACACACTCACTTAGGGTGAAAAGGAAAGCCCTCACACACCGACCTAGTCAGTGTCATGCTTCATCATCGGGCCCCACCAAAGAGGCCGAGTGCCTCTTTGGTGTGCTACAACGCCAGAAAGACTGCGGAGCTGGTTGTGTGAAGGAGGACGTGCTGTGAGGGTGAGTTAAATTAAAAGTGTCTAAATGAGTGTCAAAAAAATTTTTTTATTAAATGATCCCTAAGACACGATTTAACAGGTATTATGTGTCTGAATTTAGTTGCCAAGGATTAGGAATGGTAAAATTCAGATAAATACAGTGAATAAATTCGTCAGTCAACATGTTTCTGCCATTTTGCAGGCTTAAATTTGCCAAGGCATTCTTCAGGACTAAACCCCGGCGGTATGGACTCTCTAATCGTCCACCCTAACCAAGGGACGTGAAAGTGAAAAAAAGTGGGTGAAAAAAGTGCATAAAAAGGGGAGAGCAAATGCTCAATCCCAAAAAAACTCCAAATTCGGGAGTATTTCTGCACCTGTAAAGTGAAAGTACACATACAAACACAAACACAAACATACAATAATTAATAAATGCCATTGCGTTTGGTTGTAGTGCTCCTTAAAGTGTGGCAAAACTCACGTGCCCAAAGTAACAGGTAGGTTTAACACCATCCACATAACCCTAATGGGATGATATCGGTAACTCTGGGACGTGGGGTGATAAGGTGTTTTAAAATACACTTAATTGGAACAAAAACAAGTTAAAAGCACACTCTATATACTCCTTCTGAAGGGATCAATTGACCAAAGGGTCGGTGACCCCCTAGTTTGGTAATAACATACGTAATTCTCACTTTAAAATATGGCGCTACTTGCACCATGGGTCTTGGGAGGGGGGTTGGAGCGAAATTGGCACATCCTATAAATGAAAGAAGAAGTATTAGCCATTCGGTCCCGAAAAACGGGCAGTACTTAGCTCTGTATCCAGGCCGATCTGCGCTGGGGGACACCAGAAACTACACCCCACTTACTATTGATCCTACAGCAGACCTCACCAGAAGGATCACAAACCTGGTCCGCCATGCTGAGGAATGCGAACATCTGTCTAAAAACGAAGCTGACTTCCTAAACAATCCCAGCAAGGTGATCCCATACTTTTACACCCTGCCCAAGATGCACAAGAATCGATTGCCGCCACCAGGACGCCCCATCGTGTCAGGGATCGGTTCACTCCTGGAGCCCCTGTCACAATTTTGTGACTATTTCTTGAAACCTCTGGTACAATCCACTCCCACGTACCTCAAAGACACCAAGAGCCTCTTACAACTTTTATCAGGAATAACGTTCACTGAGAATTCAGTTACCTTAGTGACCCTCGATGTAGAAAGCCTTTACACGAGTATTCCTCAGGACGATACCATCAATGTCCTGAGGAAATCTCTAGATTCCATTGAATGGAACTATCAGACACCTAAAACCTTCATCATTGAATGTGCCACCATAGCCCTCAAAGAGAATTTTTTCTCTTTCAAAGACAGGCTGTACCTCCAATGCTCAGGGACCTCGATGGGTAGTGTCTTTGCTCCCAGCGTGGCAGGGTTATACGTTGCGGATTTTGAGGCCAAATTTATTCTACCCCCCACTGCATCGTTTTCAACTCACATGCTTCTTTGGAAGCGTTATATTGATGACATTCTGCTTCTCTGGACAGGTAGTGATGGTGAACTGAACACATTCCTGACCTGGATTAACACGCTAGATCATAACCTGAGATTCACACACAACACTAGCAAAACAGACATTGTCTTCCTTGATGTGGTCATCTCTGCTGTTGGTACTGGGCTTACGACCAAGACCCACCATAAGCCCACAGCTAAAAACAATCTTCTTGACTTCAGAAGTTTTCACCCTCGCCCCCTTAAAGAGAATCTCCCCTATGGGCAATATTTGAGACTTAGAAGAAACTGTAGTGCCCTTTCTGATTTCAAGGAACAGTCAACCATTCTTACCGAAAAATTGAAAGACAGGGGTTACCCAGCTCCAATTCTGAATAAGGGCCTAAAAAGAGCCAGAAACCAGCCTAGAGAGGTACTCCTGGCTGAAAAAGATAAGAACCCGGATTCAATCCCACTGACGTGTGTAACAACTTACAACAGTCTGTCCAATGTGATGAAAAAGACAATTAACAAACACTGGAAAATCATCACATCCTGTAAAGAAAACTGGGAGAAACCACTGTTTTCTTTCAAAAAAGGTCGAAGCTTAAAAGATGCACTAGTCCACACCAGGCCGAAAGAGAAACCTATCAGTAATGCGCCATCTATAACCGCAGCGTGGGGCCTACCAAAAATTATAGGTCACTACCCATGTTCGGATTGCGCGGTTTGCCACCTGACAGAAGCAACTAAAACCTTAGCATTGGAACCAGGGAAGGTCTGGGTACAGAGAGAACACACTAACTGCAACACTACCAATGTCGTGTATATGATCACCTGCACTTGCCAGCTTCGCTACATTGGCATGACTACCCGCAGGGTAAAACAACGTATATGCGAACACCGAAGCAACATAAGGTGTAAAAAACTAACCACCAAGCTGAGCCGTCATTTCCTAGACAGCAATCACACACCCAATGATATGAGGTGGACTGTAATTGAAGCACTCCAAGGGACCACCAATATCACAAGCAGACTCTTTGAGAAAGAACAACGCTGGGTGTATCGCTTGGGGACCCATACCACCGGCCTTAACGATGATATCCCATGGAACACTGTATTATCCTGAGTATCAATATTACTATCTGACCCATCACCCTGCATTTTCTGCATTTTGTCTTAAAAAGGACAATTCTAAGCTAATTGCCTGTTCTGTGCTATGTGTTGCTTTTTGGCAGTATGTCTCTCTCCTTTTCCTGCTCCCCACACTGTGTACAGTATCTCATCATACTAATTCTATGGGTGCTGGAGTGCACAACTAGGGCGCTATCTACTGACCTCATCAGTCGCCCTCTCTCTAATAACATTGGCTATATACAGCATTGCTAATTTCTTATTGTTATTTGATCATCTAGCACCGGTATTCCAACTCAGTACTGCCCATGAAATACGGTGTTATCATTCTCTCACACCGACCCGGTCCGGTGCGTTCCAAGCCTCCTATGCAGATGGGGGGCGGGCGCATTCCAGGCCTCTCTTTCGTGTGACACGCCCACCAGGAAGGACGCGACGCCTTTCCCAGTCTGGTGCGTGTCAGGCCTCGTTGCAACGGAGGGTGGGCGCGCTCCTGGCCTCTTCCTGGTCGGGCACGCCCACCAGGAAGAACGCAACGCCCTGCGCCCTCGCTCTTATACTCACTCACCGGCCCCGCTCTCCATCGACGGGGTCCGGTCACGAGGGAGTTCCTAGGTGTCTAAGCGGGCTGCGAGCAACGAGGGCGTGAGTGCTGCTGAACGCAGATCGGCCTGGATACAGAGCTAAGTACTGCCCGTTTTTCGGGACCGAATGGCTAATACTTCTTCTTTCATTTGTAGGATGTGCCAATTTCGCTCCAACCCCCCTCCCAAGACCCATGGTGCAAGTAGCGCCATATTTTAAAGTGAGAATTACGTATGTTATTACCAAACTAGGGGGTCACCGACCCTTTGGTCAATTGATCCCTTCAGAAGGAGTATATAGAGTGTGCTTTTAACTTGTTTTTGTTCCAATTAAGTGTATTTTAAAACACCTTATCACCCCACGTCCCAGAGTTACCGATATCATCCCATTAGGGTTATGTGGATGGTGTTAAACCTACCTGTTACTTTGGGCACGTGAGTTTTGCCACACTTTAAGGAGCACTACAACCAAACGCAATGGCATTTATTAATTATTGTATGTTTGTGTTTGTGTTTGTATGTGTACTTTCACTTTACAGGTGCAGAAATACTCCCGAATTTGGAGTTTTTTTGGGATTGAGCATTTGCTCTCCCCTTTTTATGCACTTTTTTCACCCACTTTTTTTTCACTTTCACGTCCCTTGGTTAGGGTGGACGATTAGAGAGTCCATACCGCCGGGGTTTAGTCCTGAAGAATGCCTTGGCAAATTTAAGCCTGCAAAATGGCAGAAACATGTTGACTGACGAATTTATTCACTGTATTTATCTGAATTTTACCATTCCTAATCCTTGGCAACTAAATTCAGACACATAATACCTGTTAAATCGTGTCTTAGGGATCATTTAATAAAAAAATTTTTTTGATACTCATTTAGACACTTTTAATTTAACTCACCCTCACAGCACGTCCTCCTTCACACAACCAGCTCCGCAGTCTTTCTGGCGTTGTAGCACACCAAAGAGGCACTCGGCCTCTTTGGTGGGGCCCGATGATGAAGCATGACACTGACTAGGTCGGTGTGTGAGGGCTTTCCTTTTCACCCTAAGTGAGTGTGTGATCCCCAGTTATCTCGCTCCAATCTTGTGGCATTATTTGAGATTGATCTGGCCTCTCTCTTTTTGTTTATCTACATTGAACCGGGGATTGAGAGAAGCCGTCTTGACTCTCCCTACCTCTCCCATTGTTGTTTTTTGTATCATAGCAGCGCACAGCTGTGAGAGCTTTGTTTTATTCCAAACAATATAGCAATCTACTATTGTTTGTTTTAGCCACACACTCTTACTCCCCTCTATTACTATCTCACAATGGCGAACTTTGGCCTTACATTCTCTGAATCTGAAATAGAGGCTCTGATGACGGATCCCACAGTTTTTGCAGATCCGCATATATCACAAGCAATAGCAAACACTACAGAGTGGGAAAACCTTACCGAAAAGAAAAGAGAGCACATACGTACAATACTTCATGGCACCATTCTCAAACAGTACCTTGTCTCAAATTCTGCACCTAAAGGCCTGCTGGTCACGAATGCCCCCCGTATCTTTCTAAACGATGCAGCCTTCAGAAAGGACTGGGCAATGATCGCGTGGCATTGCACGCGTGACTGGCTGGTCCTGATAATTAAGACAGCCCTGAGACTCTCTGAAGCTTTGATGGTAGAGATCAGGGAAACCGAGTCTCACTTCAAAGCTACAATTACAGGGTATAAAAAACGGCTGGATGAAATTAACAAAGACCTAACTGAATACAAAGATAACCTCATGCAGTCTAAAGTCACCAAACTTCAAAAAGATCAGAAGAAGTTTGACTTTGAGAAAGTGTACCCTTATTCTGCGGCTACCTTTACCCCTCAAGCACGAAATGAGAGTAAATCCGATTATACGGATGAGGACTCTTCAAATAGCAGTGGGTCTAGCAATAACTCATTCAAGCAGACAAAGAGAAGAGGTAACCGCGGCAATAGGAATAACAGGGGTAGACAAGGGAACCAGGACAATCAGCGCCAATGGTATCCTCCCCCCCCCAAATGGGAATGGGTCCGAACCCTTATGCATTCCAACAGCCACAATTCCCATTCATGGGATGGAACCCTGGCTTTATGCCCCCTGCACAATTCCAGAATCAATATCGACAGCCTTTTTTAGAGAACGGCCGGAGGGGCAGAGGCAAAAGAAGAGGCAACAACAGAGTGACCTGGGAAGAGGAAGATCCAGTAGCGAATCACACCCGCAGCAACCAACAGCCAGGAACGAGCGGGATTTGAGTCTGGTGACGAATTTATCTGATAGGTCCCTTACAACCACTGAAACCCAAGTACTGGAGAAAGGCTTAGGTTTTGTCCCGTTGGCTAGGCCGGACAAATTCAAACTACATTGTGAACTTGCGAGCTTTTTTCGAAAACTTAAACTCAAGGCATTTTTTGAAGGTAAGACAGACCCAAACGAGGCTGCCAGGAAAGGAGACACGGGACTCAGACTAAGTTCCACTTTCACCCCTCCTAACCACACTGTCCCGGCAGCTATCACCGCTTTTGAGCAGGCCGTATCCAAGGATCTGGAGATACATCAAACTCCTAGGACCTTTGGTAACTTTAGCACAGCCGAACATCTAGCGCTACGGACATTACAGAATGATACCTCTATAACCATAAAGCCGGCAGACAAGGGCGGAGGGATAGTTATCCAGAATACCGTTGACTACGAAAAAACCTGTAATGACCTGCTGGGGGACACCAGAAACTACACCCCACTTACTATTGATCCTACAGCAGACCTCACCAGAAGGATCACAAACCTGGTCCGCCATGCTGAGGAATGCGAACATCTGTCTAAAAACGAAGCTGACTTCCTAAACAATCCCAGCAAGGTGATCCCATACTTTTACACCCTGCCCAAGATGCACAAGAATCGATTGCCGCCACCAGGACGCCCCATCGTGTCAGGGATCGGTTCACTCCTGGAGCCCCTGTCACAATTTTGTGACTATTTCTTGAAACCTCTGGTACAATCCACTCCCACGTACCTCAAAGACACCAAGAGCCTCTTACAACTTTTATCAGGAATAACGTTCACTGAGAATTCAGTTACCTTAGTGACCCTCGATGTAGAAAGCCTTTACACGAGTATTCCTCAGGACGATACCATCAATGTCCTGAGGAAATCTCTAGATTCCATTGAATGGAACTATCAGACACCTAAAACCTTCATCATTGAATGTGCCACCATAGCCCTCAAAGAGAATTTTTTCTCTTTCAAAGACAGGCTGTACCTCCAATGCTCAGGGACCTCGATGGGTAGTGTCTTTGCTCCCAGCGTGGCAGGGTTATACGTTGCGGATTTTGAGGCCAAATTCATTCTACCCCCCACTGCATCGTTTTCAACTCACATGCTTCTTTGGAAGCGTTATATTGATGACATTCTGCTTCTCTGGACAGGTAGTGATGGTGAACTGAACACATTCCTGACCTGGATTAACACGCTAGATCATAACCTGAGATTCACACACAACACTAGCAAAACAGACATTGTCTTCCTTGATGTGGTCATCTCTGCTGTTGGTACTGGGCTTACGACCAAGACCCACCATAAGCCCACAGCTAAAAACAATCTTCTTGACTTCAGAAGTTTTCACCCTCGCCCCCTTAAAGAGAATCTCCCCTATGGGCAATATTTGAGACTTAGAAGAAACTGTAGTGCCCTTTCTGATTTCAAGGAACAGTCAACCATTCTTACCGAAAAATTGAAAGACAGGGGTTACCCAGCTCCAATTCTGAATAAGGGCCTAAAAAGAGCCAGAAACCAGCCTAGAGAGGTACTCCTGGCTGAAAAAGATAAGAACCCGGATTCAATCCCACTGACGTGTGTAACAACTTACAACAGTCTGTCCAATGTGATGAAAAAGACAATTAACAAACACTGGAAAATCATCACATCCTGTAAAGAAAACTGGGAGAAACCACTGTTTTCTTTCAAAAAAGGTCGAAGCTTAAAAGATGCACTAGTCCACACCAGGCCGAAAGAGAAACCTATCAGTAATGCGCCATCTATAACCGCAGCGTGGGGCCTACCAAAAATTATAGGTCACTACCCATGTTCGGATTGCGCGGTTTGCCACCTGACAGAAGCAACTAAAACCTTAGCATTGGAACCAGGGAAGGTCTGGGTACAGAGAGAACACACTAACTGCAACACTACCAATGTCGTGTATATGATCACCTGCACTTGCCAGCTTCGCTACATTGGCATGACTACCCGCAGGGTAAAACAACGTATATGCGAACACCGAAGCAACATAAGGTGTAAAAAACTAACCACCAAGCTGAGCCGTCATTTCCTAGACAGCAATCACACACCCAATGATATGGGGTGGACTGTAATTGAAGCACTCCAAGGGACCACCAATATCACAAGCAGACTCTTTGAGAAAGAACAACGCTGGGTGTATCGCTTGGGGACCCATACCACCGGCCTTAACGATGATATCCCATGGAACACTGTATTATCCTGAGTATCAATATTACTATCTGACCCATCACCCTGCATTTTCTGCATTTTGTCTTAAAAAGGACAATTCTAAGCTAATTGCCTGTTCTGTGCTATGTGTTGCTTTTTGGCAGTATGTCTCTCTCCTTTTCCTGCTCCCCACACTGTGTACAGTATCTCATCATACTAATTCTATGGGTGCTGGAGTGCACAACTAGGGCGCTATCTACTGACCTCATCAGTCGCCCTCTCTCTAATAACATTGGCTATATACAGCATTGCTAATTTCTTATTGTTATTTGATCATCTAGCACCGGTATTCCAACTCAGTACTGCCCATGAAATACGGTGTTATCATTCTCTCACACCGACCCGGTCCGGTGCGTTCCAAGCCTCCTATGCAGATGGGGGGCGGGCGCATTCCAGGCCTCTCTTTCGTGTGACACGCCCACCAGGAAGGACGCGACGCCTTTCCCAGTCTGGTGCGTGTCAGGCCTCGTTGCAACGGAGGGTGGGCGCGCTCCTGGCCTCTTCCTGGTCGGGCACGCCCACCAGGAAGAACGCAACGCCCTGCGCCCTCGCTCTTATACTCACTCACCGGCCCCGCTCTCCATCGACGGGGTCCGGTCACGAGGGAGTTCCTAGGTGTCTAAGCGGGCTGCGAGCAACGAGGGCGTGAGTGCTGCTGAACGCAGATCGGCCTGGATACAGAGCTAAGTACTGCCCGTTTTTCGGGACCGAATGGCTAATACTTCTTCTTTCATTTATAGGATGTGCCAATTTCGCTCCAACCCCCCTCCCAAGACCCATGGTGCAAGTAGCGCCATATTTTAAAGTGAGAATTACGTATGTTATTACCAAACTAGGGGGTCACCGACCCTTTGGTCAATTGATCCCTTCAGAAGGAGTATATAGAGTGTGCTTTTAACTTGTTTTTGTTCCAATTAAGTGTATTTTAAAACACCTTATCACCCCACGTCCCAGAGTTACCGATATCATCCCATTAGGGTTATGTGGATGGTGTTAAACCTACCTGTTACTTTGGGCACGTGAGTTTTGCCACACTTTAAGGAGCACTACAACCAAACGCAATGGCATTTATTAATTATTGTATGTTTGTGTTTGTGTTTGTATGTGTACTTTCACTTTACAGGTGCAGAAATACTCCCGAATTTGGAGTTTTTTTGGGATTGAGCATTTGCTCTCCCCTTTTTATGCACTTTTTTCACCCACTTTTTTTCACTTTCACGTCCCTTGGTTAGGGTGGACGATTAGAGAGTCCATACCGCCGGGGTTTAGTCCTGAAGAATGCCTTGGCAAATTTAAGCCTGCAAAATGGCAGAAACATGTTGACTGACGAATTTATTCACTGTATTTATCTGAATGTTACCATTCCTAATCCTTGGCAACTAAATTCAGACACATAATACCTGTTAAATCGTGTCTTAGGGATCATTTAATAAAAAAATGTTTTGATACTCATTTAGACACTTTTAATTTAACTCACCCTCACAGCACGTCCTCCTTCACACAACCAGCTCCGCAGTCTTTCTGGCGTTGTAGCACACCAAAGAGGCACTCGGCCTCTTTGGTGGGGCCCGATGATGAAGCATGACACTGACTAGGTCGGTGTGTGAGGGCTTTCCTTTTCACCCTAAGTGAGTGTGTGATCCCCAGTTATCTCGCTCCAATCTTGTGGCATTATTTGAGATTGATCTGGCCTCTCTCTTTTTGTTTATCTACATTGAACCGGGGATTGAGAGAAGCCGTCTTGACTCTCCCTACCTCTCCCATTGTTGTTTTTTGCAGTTTACAGAACAACAGACATAATGATGCACAAATTAAGACAGTTTAGTCACTAACCCATGCATTCAGTGAGACACATTTAATCACTCACTCATACAGTCAGTCACGCACCTACTAAATCCTTCATCCAGACACTTATACATCCACTCATTCTTCAATATGTAAGACATATTTTAACTTTACAGAAACATACAGTCACTGGGTGTTGTCATCAGTGATGTCATCAGTGATGTCATTTGAGATGTCATCAGTGATGTCATCAGTGATGTCACTGACCATGTCATGAATGATGTAATATGTGACATGATCAGCAGTGGATTGCGGGTGCGCGATATATAGTTAGTGCAACTAACTATATATGGAATTTCAATGGTTTTGTGTGAGTAAAATAAGGTTTTTTAAATGCTAATTCCTAACTATATATGGTCTATAACCTATGGTTTTTTCAGTGAATATATATATATATATATATATATATATATATACACATATATATATCTGTGTTTTCATTGGAAATGCCTTTTTGGTTTGCTAATAACCTTGCTTCCATTTGACGAATCTTCTTAAGCTTTCCAAAACAATTCTGTTTTTGAGCAGCTGTTTCTTTGAAAGTTATAGAGTGATCCATAAAGCAAGGGCTAGAAAAATGGGGGGAGTTCCAAAACACAAAATTCCCATGCACTTTCCATAGACGTTTTGAGCAGTACTACCTCAAAAACTGCTGAATGGAATTACACTGAATTTAAGATAGATCTTGGTCAAGAAAGCATGCATTTGTGATTTGGTGTCAATAAGTTCAGCAGTTTCTGAGAATTTAAGTACAAAAAAAGTTGTATATCTGGATGGTTGGGTTTTAAGGACTCTTGTGAAAGTCCCTCAAACCCAATTTAAAAAAAAAGAACGTACTAATTGGCCAAGGAGGCTTTTTTACCCTTGGGCCAATTCGCTCTTATGGGAGTCAGGCCTGCAAAGGAGGGAACATTCTGATTGAATGCCCCCAACATATGGAATAATGTTACAGGCAGCCATTACAAGTCCCAAGCACTCAGTCTCATTTCTTGGGCTTACTTTTGAAAACAAATATAAGGCAGGGTATGGCTACCTTGCCCCTCTAGATCCTGTGGGGGTTCCAGAAGGCTCCCCTCTTTGGAATAAAAAAATAAAAGCAGTAATCTCCTGGGAGTCCTGCCGAACTCTTGTGTTATAGCAGCTTAAAAAAAACAAAAAAAAACACCTAAATGTATTATATACTTAGTCTTATAATTAGTCCCTCGGTTGGCCAGGACATGGGGGGTCTTTGTTAGAAGTATTAGTGGAGAGGATGTGGCTGGGGGTCACCTCCCTCATCCAGGTTTGGTTCTGGGACACCATCTCTGGAGCCAAAAATTTTAAAGTTGGGAAGGGGTGTGCAGCTTCGAGCCATTTATTGGCCACAACTTTCGAGCTGAATTTAACAAATAAGGCAGGGGGCACAAAACCCAATTCCCTGAGCCTCAGTGACGCTCCGTGGACAACATCCCCTGGAGTTAAGGTATAACAATAGGGGAGGGGGTATGCTGACCCTTTCCCCAAGCCTGCAAAGGTCTCAGTGTCTCCATCCGCTGGGGCTGGCCCACTCCAGGGAAACAATAATTTTCCTGCCCGCAAAAGTGCATGCAGGGAAACATCTCTACTCCCTCCCGGCGGGAGCATTTTTAAAGTTCTCGCCAGGTGGAAGCAGATATGCCTTTCCTGCCTGCAATGCAGGAACGCTGGCAGGGCAGACATGTCTGCTCCCACTCTGCGGGAGCTTTCCACTTGGCAGGAACATGGCGGGTGCAATAAAAAATGCCCTCTTGTGGACAGGTAAACTCCAATTGCAACCACCTGGTGAAAGCATACAAACAAAATAGCTGCTCCCGCAGGAGGGCCCAGGTAATGGGGTCCCAGGGGCCACTATAATCTAGGGGAAGGGGTCGTGAGCCCTCCTCCCCTTCATGAAAACAGAAACCCCAGGGGATTGGATCCCTGGTGTCCCTTGTGGCTTGGGAAGGGGTAAATGAAGCCCTTTGCTCTTAATAAAAAAAGGCCCCGGTGATGGGGTCCCCGAGTCACTTTGTGGCTTGAGGAGTGGAACTGTACCTGAGATAAATGAAACTAGTGAATTACAGTGTTTTTTGTTTTTGTTTAAAAAGTTGCTTTGTCACTTGTATTTTCACCTAACTATAATGTCACTTTAACCTTTGGCTTCTTCAATGAAAACAAAAATACATATATATGCAGACTTTGTAAATTCAGAATCTAATTCTAGTCTTTTAACTAACCCCCCCTCCCCGATGTCTCTACGGGGTAGCTTTTTGAAACACTAAACTGAATCAGAAAGACTCTTCGCTTCTCAGATTTATATCACAAGGCAAATTAATGCATTTTACAGTTGGAAGGCCTTGAAAAATTAACAGAGAAAATATGCAACGCATTTTAGAACTTCCAATTACATGTCTTCAGGCTGTGTGGACAGCTTATTTTTCTTATTTACTGCTTTCTAAATATCCATAAACCAATATGTCACAACAGCTTGGCATTAAGATCTTCTGTGTAAACATTCTCAGTACACTGCTCTGGAAAATCTAATAGCAACGACAAAACTGTTTTTCTGAGACACCAGTCACAATATATGCAAATCAGCAAAGCTCTTTCAAAATATTGAGTATACTCCGCATTGAAACTTTATAGAACAGGTGAAGCCAAAATGTTCTTGTTGTTCACATCTTTAATTAATGTATTCATATATTGTTACAGTTGACATTTGATAATTAATAGTATGCAAAGCAAGATACTAACCACCGTATAAAGTGAACTATAATAAGAAGGGTGGGCATAAGGTAAACATGTCAACATGCCTTGTCTTGCAACTGTAAGAGAACAGTAAGGGCCTCATTTAGACTTTGCTGGGAGGCCTGTCATCCTCCAGGGGAGAGGATGTAAATACATCTACTGCCTTGGCAGAATAACACATGTAACATTTGAGCTCCACCTGCCTGGCAGCGATCCTTATGCTTTCAAAGGACTCACCACAATAATGGCTCTTCTGATGGCATTGGAAGTTTGAAAAAAAATGACTCTAACACCCAGGGTTTGGGGGCTGTTTTGTTAATTTCCTGTTTTTGATCACCATGCTTTTCCTGGCGCTCTTGATCAGTAAAACAGTATGACAAGTCATCGGCTGTAAATAGGGTGGATAGTCTCAGGTATTTAGACTGAGGGGCATATTTACAACAGAATGGTGATGTGTGGAATTAAGCAAGCATTGCTAACGCCTCGCTTCTCCTTTCTGGAAATGCAGGGATGCGCCGTATTCACAAGAATGAAGCACAACCCCTGGCACCACATGTAAGAGTGTCTGCATTGCTAGGAATGATTGTTTATGCGCAGGAAGGTCTCCTTTCCTGCACATAAACAGTTATTCATGGCGTTTTGAAACGTCTATGTGTGCTGCTTAATGCAGTGCACATAGAAGTTGCAAAACATAATTTTTAATTTTTGGGATTGTTTATGTGCAGGAAGGTGAGGAAGGGACACCTTCCTTCACACAAACAATCAATGGGACATTTTCTGTTTTGTATGTGGGGTGCACAAGGCAGGACACATGGAAACAGCAAAAACTAGGAGAAATAAAACATTTCTCCTGTTTAAGATCAGGTTTTCCCATGTCTTAATTTTGGGGCTGCCTCCTATGTTTGCCACCCTTGTATATAAGGGGAAGCAGCAAAAGCATTGGACATCTCATAATAGGTATCTCACAGTAGAGTGTCACATAAAAGGACAATGAGCAGGTACTCCATTGGTGAGAGTAACACACACACATACACATGTTTTACTATTAATCATACATATGAGGCTTACACACTGACAAATGTTGAGTAACATTCATACAGACCCTCAAATCCACTAAGGTCCTTATTCTGAGTGGCCAGTATAACCAGGTTAACTCTACCCCATGAGTTACTGATACCGGATTATAAGTACCTTTATGAGTACATTTACCAGGTATTGCAGGTTTACCCTTGAGTGTCCCCTGACATATGAGGAATCACTGGGTGAATTGATAATTCTGATGTTGATTCCTTTGGTTTCGCTGGTTATTTCTCTCTACTAGTATTTTACCAGGAGAATGCACCTATTGATAGTAGGTGAAATGTAGCAGATTGACAGGTTTTCTGAGGGACTGGTAACTCCTGTTTAACTGTTTATAGGTCTTAAAAGGGGATATATTACAAAGCAACATGTGTTCATGAACCAACAGAGCAGCGTCTTTCAAGCCTATACTTCTCAATGGCACTAGCACAAGTTGTGATTGCACACAAACTTTTTTAATGGTGTTTCTTATTATTAACATTAAAACTTGCTGTGAAAGATAATGACTCCATTAAATTAAGACTTTTGACACAGATGAAAGAGTCAAAAGCATTGAATCGTTTAATTTTTTTTGGCTATACTCACATAGAGGATATATCCACACAAAGCTACACTGCTTAGCAGCTCATTATTTGTCAACATGGTAACCAGATAGTGCTTACTTGATGGGTAAAGATGTCACTGGCCTTGCTTTCCCGGAGCATGCAATTGAATCTCAAGGTTTTCAAGACTTCCTTTGCATTAACCCACTTCCCTTTACTAGAAAAAAGTACCAATGAATCAAGCTACAGTACCAGATAGGAAGTGGCCAGATAATCTCACTAAGGTCCTCATTTCCAATATTTGTACACACTGCATCCTTCCTGCTGTCCTGTCATGCATCAAAAGAAAAGTGCAGGAATGTGCCATATCTACTCAATACGGTGCAATCCTGTCCTTTTCCCCTGCACTGGTGCACAACGGGCTGCCATGTACGAATGCAGGCACCCTTGTGCAATGGTACAAAGGTGTCTGTGTTGTAGGAGTGCAGCGACACCTTTCTACTCAAAAACAATAAGGAGACGTGTTTTCCTCTTTCTATGTGTGCACAATGCAGCACAAATATAAAAAGGAAAAACGAGGAGAAATACATGTATTTCTCTTCATTGCGTCTCCCTTATGCCTTTCATGAGGAGGCGTAGGAATGTGATTCATTTCCAGATTCACAAAACCTTTTAAATCTGTGAATGTGTCAGGGTCCATCGATATTGCTTGGGAATATCAATGGACTGCCATTAATATTCCTTGCTAAGCTTAATGGATCTTTGCTCTGTCCGCTTCAGAGATTTTTTTGCCCAAATCCCAATCATATCAATATAAATAAAGAAATTGCATGGTGTATGTTGGGAATTGATTCAGGAGTAGTATTGTGCCCAAACATCTCCAGAGGGGAGGTTAAGGCATGACTTGGAAGGACGGAGGAGTAAGGAGATGATGTGTAATGAAGACACAGAGATGATGCTTCTTTTTCTCTCAATTTTTGCCTACCACTTCCTACATGCTTCACACAGCCTTCACATTAATTTTGCATTCTCAAAAACCCAAACTTAGAGCACATCCAATGTGAGGGCTTGCACAAGTTAAGTCTCACTACACCCATTGAAAGGAAGAAACGTGCAAAAACACTACAGGAAAACTTGTTAAAGGAAAAACATTAATAAAAAACATACAATTATAACACAGACAACACGACTGTCGTACATCTAGAGCTAGTCTCTTTAGAAAACAAGGGACCCCTATAGTAACAACTAGCTACAACATAGGTAAATTATGCAGTAAGGAAAAAGATTTAGCTAGGTGCTGATTGAAAACATAAACCTATTTTATATATCTCTAAAGCAAAGGAAACCACCCTATTCTAACAAATGTATACACACAAATATATATTTCAAACCATATTTATTTTCTTATTTTATATATAGCTAATGATCAGCTTTGTAAATCATATATCCATTTATAGTATCTATTTAGTTACAATCATTTCATAAAAAATTATTTCATCAGAACCAACAAAATTATACATAAACAATATACGATAGATGTGAAGTCGATGGAGGCAGTGCGGCAGGTGTCAACTACGTGCGTTTCGGCACCCGTGCCTTCACCAGGTAGCCGTCTATTGCACATAAAGGATCTGATACTGGTACTAGATAATGTACTGACGTTTTTACTGTGTCTAATTTGCAATTGACTCGTACGGAATCTGTCACCCTTGTTATGGGTATGATACCCAAGCAGTATATATTGAGCTTGTCCGCCGATTGAAAAGACTGCTATCGATTATATCAGTTCCACTCGATTTTGATTCTGATATATTTTTGGTTTGTCAACGTAACAATGCTGAGATGAGGCAGAGATACAACCCGGCTGTGGTGCGAAGAGGATGTTGCCCTTTTCTACGGGCGGGTTTAGTTATCCACCTCTCTCGCCAACATGCCGCATGATGAGGTCACAAATGGATCTGTACCATCTAGAGCTAGTGCAGTAGAACCTAGTATAGACCTGTGCTTTCACCTATTTTCAATTTTCACTGTTCAACTCACATGTGTACTGTGCCACATAGTCAAGTGTTTCTCATAACCCAGCAGTTAACTGGCTATGTTCAGTATAGTGCCTCAGTAGATTATTCAATAGCTCCAGGTATTACTGTTCTACCTCAAGGTCACCGGCTCAAATCCTGATGTAACTTTCTATTTTTTTGCACTTCCAAGGGCAACAAAATAAGCACCACCAAGTTGCAAAAATACTAAGCATCTCTTATGCAGCACCAAGCTTCCCATGGGTGAAGTTTCACTCTACTCAAACATGTTATGGTATAGTAATGATCAGATGTCTACTCAAGAACCATATGGGGGGTGAGTCATCTGAATCTCTGCTCATGACCTCTGTTACTAGGAGTACATTCCTATAGGCAGCCACTCTACCAGTGTTCAAGTTATTTCTTGCCTCTCAGTTCCCTTGATGAAATGAAGTGTAGGCCTGGTTGAAATATTATTTACACCGAAGTACTTGAGTCATTTTTGTATTTTTGCATTACTTGTGATACAAAATGTGTAATTTAGAGTAAAAACAGATTTTGTCGTTGAGCCATGTTTTCCTGGTTTTATAATGGAATGTACACTTTACACTCTACAAGTATCAGAATGAAACTAGACCCTAGACTGGAGCAGCCACTCAGGTACAAATCTGAAAAACATGGCAGAGCTGATTAGCCGAGGTTGTTTAAGCTCATTTCCACCAGAAATTAAGTGGTCTTCCTGGTTTGCACACTGCTCTCTTCCTCTATAACTCAGTAGGACCCTGAGTTCTAATGGCACCCACTTTTCAGTCTCATACAGTGTTTTCTCCCTGAAGGCTCCAAGAGTGCCAGCTTCCTGCAATATCCCCTATCTCTAGATATCTACTCCTCTCCCTTCCTACAGTCCCTTGCACTAGTCTAATGTATTTTTAGCTTTAGACATTGTCATGATCTGTATACACTAACAGCCATTAAAAAGAAATCCAAACTTAGCCTATCCCACGCAATGGACGTGATAAACCTTTCACTTTCATTGTGCAGGCTATGCTTATTTTTTTGTCATATTTTCATGTTCAATTGAGTAAGATGTGAGAGCGACCTAGGGGTATAGTTATAATGGATAGCACCACCAGAACGTCACTTTTGGCAATGTTCTGGTGGTGCTCTGCCCTTCTCCATATTTACCAAGCAGCCTTGTAAATATTGCCCCTTTACATGCATCACGTAGCGTGAAAGGGGTGTGCAACGGGTGTTGGTGTGGGTGTTCCACCGCAACACCCATTGCTTTTTGACACTGCCCCAGATTTACAAGGATGCCATGCAAGGCAGGCATTTGAATGAGGAAACAAGAGAATTACTTTTATTTTCCTAGTTTTTGCTTTTCCTATGTGTGCTGCAATCTGCTTTTATATATGGAATACCTTCCTAAACATAAACAATCATTCCTTGCAACACAGGCACCCTTACACTATGGTGAAATGGTGTCTGCATTGGCGCTAGGCAGCTAATTTTAGAATCAGTGCTATGGAAAAACACAGGGGTGTGCCTTATTGTTGTAAATATGGTGCGTCCCTGCGTTTTGGAAATGTCAGAGTGCGGCCCTGCCAAATTTGGCACAGCTCTGCATTCCGACATTTCGTTGTAAATGTGCCTTTAGGATTTTCTTAGATGTGAAACATACCAACTAAGGATAAAGTCAGGCACCCCCTAAGGAGGCACATCCCCCCATTTGAATATCTCTGGTTTAGAGCTACTTCAATACAGAACCCAGATATACACCTACGTGCCAGACAGGGTTCTCTCTACATCTTTTCTCAGCATCAAGACATGCATCAGCAAAGTATTTTGAAAGGTCAGATACAATAATCAATTAAATATGCTTTTGTTCTAGTTAAATTGTATAAAGCTTTGCAATTTGGTTACCTCTTGCTGCCACCGCAGTTCATTTGTAAATTCCAAGTGCTGTGCAGGTACATGACACAATGTAGGCAATTTTACTGGGCAACAAGTTGACTCAGGCCTCAGAGGATCCAGACGAATAGTAATGAAATATGAAAATGCTTAGTGTTTCATGAAAATGCAATTCCCTGTATTACCAATATTTAAATGTGTTTTTCTAAGATTATTTGAAGAGAACACAATTAGTGGGTGAGTCTAGCCTTGCCTAAGGCAGACAGGGAAGCAATATGAAAAAACAATCTTCTGTTTCTTGTGGAATGCAAGAAGTGAGGAGGGGGCTCTGAGGTGTAGCTGGAGGCCTTTCCATGCTTTAAGAGGAATGTAGGAGAATATCTGATTATTGGACCTAGTTCTGTCTGTGCATGAGATGTGTACAATTGGGAGTTCTGCCAAGTAGAGGTGTCTGGTAGGTTTGTGAAAGGAGATGTGTCTGTTAAGGTGGTCCGGGCCTATGTTGTGTAGTGCTTTGAAGGTGTGAGTAAGAAGTTTGAACTATGTGCTTGTGCAACAGGGGCCAGTGGAGCTCCTTTAAGGGCAGGGTGATATGAGTACTGCATGCAGCCGCGGCCCGTGGAGGGAGTTACGGTGGGGCAGGGAGACGGGGAGGGGTAGGGTGGAGGGTGCTAAAAACCGGCATATGGATAATTGCAGGTAAGTACACACTTTAATTAATAAAACGAAATTCGTAGCACCCACAGCATCGCATTTTGCGATGTGTTGAGGGTCTCATTCAAGAGGGAGAATAGGAGCTGTGTGTGATTGGTGTAATAGAGGACATTGGAGTTGTGAGTGTTGATGATGCTGGTTAGTGGGATCACATAAAGGTGGAAGACGGTGTGGTGAGAGATGAGCCTTGAGGCATTCCGTAGATGAGTTTGCAGGTATCTGAAGAGTAAAGGAAAATGCTAACTGCTTGATTCGTGCCAGTCAGAAACGAGCAGATCTAGCAGGGAGTGGATCCTTTGAATCCGGTCTGGTGTAGAGCTGAATGAGGGTGGGGGTTGTTGTGTAATTCTACAAAGGTCCTGCAGGATGAGAGCTGCTGTGTTTCCTCTGTGCAGCCTGGATCAAACAGTTGTATTTTCTGGCCGCGGTGATAGCTGCTTCAGTACTGTGGTTGGGTCTAAAGCCTAACTGTGCGGTGTCGAGAAGTTGGATGAAGCTGAGGTGCTCGGTGACGCATCAGTTGATTAATTTATCTTGGGCTGTAGCTGACTTTGGTAGTAAAGAGATCAGTCTGTAGTTGTCAAGTGCTTGTCACTGCAGAGAGTTTCTAGAGCAATGGGAGGAATGTGGCATGTTACCAAGTGTCCAGAAATGTAGCTGTAGTAATGGAGCCATTGGAGATAGGTGTGAGATCTTTACTGATGGGTTGGAATCCTCTAGTAAAGATGTGATGGTGGTAGAGGCAAGATGGGGCCTGATGTGAATAGAGTTCATGACGGCGGGGATTTAATCTTTTGTGGTGGGCCATGAGGTCAAGGTCTTTTCCGTGCTTGAAACGGTAAGTTGCACTGTGAAGAAAGTGGGGTCCAGTTGTAGGTCAAAATTGCTGTATGTGGATGTTATCTTGCTGCAGATGAATTTCAAAAGCTATAGGAAAACTCCGCTTTTTGCATGATCACCCCCAAGTTATGGACTGGTGCTGCTGGTATTTTCTGACTCTGGAAGTGCACGGAGTCCTTCCAGCCAGGACTCAGTGTCAATACTCTGACCCTTAAAAAAAATCAATGTTAAAATGTCTCACACACAAATGGCATAAGTAAACTTACTTATACATCACTATCATATGAGAAGATGTGGCCTAACTGTTAGGGTGGTCGACCTCATATCTGGGGAACCAGGTTTGAGTCTTAGCAACGACGCTCAACATCCTGTGATACTGGGAAAATCACGTAATCTCCCTTTGCCTGACAAAAATGAATGCAAAAATGAACGCAACTGGTGCTCATGTAAAGCGTTCTGATACCCGATACTTTCAGGTCAATTTTGCTCTATATAAAACTCTGAAAAAAATAAATAGGAAGAGAGAGAGAGATAGATAGAGAGAAATAGAGAGAGAGTGAGAGAGAGAGAGAGAGAGAGAGAGAGAGAGAGAGAGGGTAGAGTAGCCGAACAGCTAAGGCAGTCGATCTCTAATCTAATGAACCAGGTTCGTTTCTCTGGAATGAACCTCAGCATCCTGTGATTCTGGGCAAATCACTTAATCTCCCCATGCCTACAAAAATTGAAACTGGTGCTCATGTAAAGTGTCCCGGGCCAAGTTCACGCTATATAAAACTACGAAAAAAAGAGGCACCCAGGACATGCAAGTTAAATTGTCACTCATGGACTGTAGCCCTTATTGTGCACCCATGAGTGTGACAAGCTAAAGCATGACTCCCAGCCTGCCATTGCCAGCTGGCAGAGTCATTTTTTTACTAACTCAACTTTGGTGTGTAAACCAATGGCAAAGAAAAGACCTTCCTTTTTAATATTTGTAAGTCACCCATGATTCAGGCCTACTGATACCCAAAGGCATCATATTAAAAAAAAGAATATTTATTATCAACTTTACATGTACTGAAAGTTTAATTCTTGCATTGCTGTTTTTACTGTGAAAAGGCTGGTAGCCCCATAAGCAAGTATGGAGTTACATGCTGACAACTCAGCAGGTCCAACTTCTGAAAAGAACTACTAAATATGGTACTTTAAGGTATTAAAAGAATAATTGCATTAAATCTGTGTTGTTCAAGTCA
Organism: Lissotriton helveticus; assembly: GCF_964261635.1. Classification (NCBI taxonomy): domain Eukaryota; kingdom Metazoa; phylum Chordata; class Amphibia; order Caudata; family Salamandridae; genus Lissotriton; species Lissotriton helveticus. Next base: position 747,097,050 of record NC_136059.1, on the reverse strand, counting down.
AATTTAATGTAAAGTCTGCACAAATGGGCACTTTAGAAAGTTACAATTATAAGAAAAAACAGTGGTGAGGCACTCTATGTCCTAATAGTTAACCCAATATGCCAATGAATCCAAATTTCTCAAAATTGGTGTGCACCTTCTGAGGTGGTTCCACCCTACCACCAGTTCAACATTGAAAAGCAATTAGACCGAGTGCGCACTACCTAATATACTCAAATTGAGTGTATCAACACAATGTTAATCAAAAACTTTTGGCGTCAAGTAATAATGGAATTGATAAAATGATCCAATATACAAAGAATCTTTCAATATTCAGCAGAAAAAATGATAGTGATAGCTGCATTCAGCTGCGTTTCTTCAACGTGCTTTATTCAAAGATGAAAGCTTCAACAAACACTTGTTGATTCGTAAGTCAAATATGCATTCTACCGTGGATATTCATCACTCCCAATGCATTTCGGGTGTACAATCACCCTTCGTCAGGGAAAATCTATGGATAAACATATATTTAATAAAGCAACATCATTGACTGTTAATCAAACAGTGTAAAAAAAATTGCCTAAACATCCGGTATGGTTACAGTCGTTACGACTCCAAAATCAAGTGACTGGTTGTGTGAAAAATATTTCACAATTTTATTTATTTATTTATTTATTTAAGAAGCTTATAAAGCGCACAGCTACTCCTAAAAGGGGGTGTCCCGGCGCTAACTGATTACATGCTAAGAAAGAAATGTAGCTTAAAGAGTGGTAAACAACCAGGGTTTGAGTTTGCGTCGGAACAATGGTTCCGACTCACTGAACCTCAGATCCAATGGGAGGCTGTTCCAGAGTTTAGCTGTAATTACTCCGAACGCTCTGCCCCCACTCCTGGCGCGGCGAAATCTGGGCACCACCAAGAGACGAAGGCTGTTTGATCTCAACGTTCTGACAGATTGAGAGAGCTTGAGTCTCTTTTTCAGGTAAACCGGGCCTGAACCGTTGAGAGCACGGAATGCCAGGATCAGAGCTTTAAACTGGATGCGACGGGAGATGGGAAGCCAGTGGAGTTTTTTCCGGTAGGATGATACCGAGTGGCAGAAAGGAATATTTCCGATCAGTCTCGCAGCAGCATTTTGTACAATTTGTAGACGTTCAATAAGTAAAGGGGGGCGCCGACATAGAGACTGTTGGCATAGTCCAAATGCAACGTGATCAGGGCATGGACAATGGTCTTACGGGAATCCAAAGGGAGGTAAGGAAAGATCTTCCTGATCATACGTAGTTTGCCAAAACAAGCTGATGACACCTTTTTGATCTGGGATTTGCAAGACAGGGCATTGTCAAATTGGAAGCCCAGGTTGCGAGCCGTCTGTACTGGGACCGGAGGGGGATTCAATACTGTTGGCCACCACAAAGTACTGGGAAGTGCCGTTTTTTGGTTAAAAAATAAAACCTCAGTTTTGTCAGTATTTAGGACTAGATGGTTAGTGGCCATCCAGGAACAAATGTTGCTAAGGCAGTTGCGAAAATTGGAAAAATTGGTGTCAGAGTGATCTCTGAATGAAAATACAAGCTGAGTATCGTCAGCATAAGAGATCACTCTGACCCCCCAAGATTCCACTACCCTAGCCAAAGGGCCTAAATAGACGTTAAAAAAATAGAGGGCTCAGGGCAGAGCCCTGAGGCACTCCACACAAAAGAGGTTTACCCTCTGATTCAAAGGGCCGGAGAAATATCTTCTGCGTCCGCCCAGTAAGGAACGATCTGATCCAAGTCAGAACCGTGCCTCCAATTCCCACTGCCGTAAACGGTCCAGAAGTATTTCGTGGGACACTGTGTCGAAAGCGGCGGACAGGTCGAGGAGGACCAACATGGCCTCCTCGCCCCTGTCCACACACTCACGAATAGTCTCTGAGACCTCTAAAAGCGCAGTCTCAGTACTATAGCCGGTTCTAAATCCCGACTGTGAATCATGGAGCAGCTGGTCGGCTTCCAAACAATGAGCCAGTTGCCGCTGAGCCTCCTTTTCCAGGATCTTAGCTGGCTTAGGCAGAAGGGAAATCGGGTGGTAGTTGCAAAATTCAGAGGGATCCGCGTCCGGTTTTTTCAGGATTGGGACTAGCATAGCCTGTTTCCAAGCTAAGGTAAATTGACCCGAGCTTAGCGAGGAATTCCAGATAGAAAGAAGAGGGCTAGCCAGAACCGGGGCAAGATTGCCCATCACCTTAGCGGGAGCTGGATCCAGTGGTGACCCTGATTTACATTGGATAAGTGATTTGGTGGCAGTCTCGAGAGTAAGCTCTTTAAAGGAGATAAACAGGCCTTTCTGAGAATCAGTATCGCCAATCAGAGAAGGGGCTAAGACTGGTTCAAATGGGGAGATAAGCTTAGTAATTTTGTCCTGAAAGAAATCAGAAAGCCCGTTGCAAAGAGCCTGACTAGGGGAACTCTGAGTCATCAAAGCAGGAGGGTTGACAAAATCCTTCACTATTTTAAAAAGGATTTTGGTAGAATTCTCAGCATTCTTAATTAGCTGTGAAAAGTGACCTCTCATCGTGGAACGTTTTAATTTTTGAAATTTATTCAGGGCCGACTTATATATTGATTTTGACTCGGGGTCATAGGTCTGCCGCCATTTACGTTCCAGCAGCTTACACCGGCTTTTTTCCTCACGTAAAGCAGGGGAAAACCACAGAGCAGAGGGCCTAGATCTAGAGGAAGTAATCGGGTTTAATGGGGAGATGAAGTCAATTGCAGCTAAAAGAGCGGAGTTGTATTTCGCCACTTCCTCGTTGAGGTCCTTAGAAGGATCAAATTGATAGAGAAAACGGGGATCGATGGCGTCACAAGTGACTTTATGCCATTTTCTCCCAGTCTCACCATTCAAAGTAGAAGGTGGGGGCAACGTAGGGATAGTGGGATCAAAAGGGAGAAGAAAATGGTCCGACCAAGTGAGGGGCAGTGAAGGGAGAGATGAAATGCCAGGATGGTTAGTGAATATTAGGTCAAGAGTATGACCTGCGGTATGGGTCGGGCCCTTAACTAGTTGAAGCAAAGTTAGTCCTTGCAAGGTCTCAATTAAATAGGACGCTTGGGCACAGGAGGGATTGTCAGCATGAAGGTTAAAGTCTCCTAATACCGTGAAGTAAGCGTGTCTAAGGGAAAGATCAGCTATAGTGTGCAGAAGGGTGGCAAGTGACGACGTTGAAGCAGTGGGGGGATTATATACCAAGATGCCAGCCAGAATAATAGTGGACGAATCTAAAATCGTAAAATACATGGCTTCAATAAGTCCCAAATTGGAAAGTTTCTTAACCGTCAAAGTAAAATGTGACTTTAAAATAATGGCAAGACCCCCTCCCGTTTTATTGTTCTCACGATTAATACCCACCAAACGGTAGCCGGAGGGAGTGGCCAAGTGAATATCAGGTTTGGACGAATCTTTAATCCAAGTTTCCGTAAGAAATAGGATGTCCCAGGCCTGAGTATCTATTGATAGCCATATCTCAGTAGCATGACGAGGCAGGGAGCGACAATTGACTAGAGCAACCTTTGTCAACCTAGGGGAGCTAAGGGGTTTAGCGGCCTCCATAGATAGAGAGCGACATTTCAATGGAGAAGTAAGCGTGAACTCACAGCATGTACATTTAAAAGGCAGGTCCTCTAGACTAAGAGGGCAGCAGCAATCAGCTAGAGACCACGTACCTTGTCTAAATTGAAGAAGCTGATTAGCCGTCCAACAGATTTTTGTAGCCAGAGTGGCAGGGGGAACGGCGCTAGGCACGGGCCAGGCACGGACGGGCGCAGACGGGCTTGCCTTAGGCCCCCCTTCGGCGCGCCATCGGCGCGCCCGCTGCGCCCGCCCGCTGCGCGGACGGGAAGTCCTCTTTTTTATTTCCATTATGGAGGAGGGTGGGAGGCGTCCAAGAGCTGGAGCGCTACCCTGCCTCCCCCTAAGATGGCGGCTTAGCCCTCTCCCAGCCGGCGTCAGCGCTGCAATCAGCTGCGCCGGGAGTGAGAACCCAATGCCTGAGCCCTGGGACGATGTAATCTCGTCCGAGGATCGGCAAAATAGGTGAATGGCAGTGTTTTTAAAAATGTATCGATTAAAATATTTACAGCCTTTAAAAAACAATCGCACTAAGCTCAGCAATAATTAGCAATAATGAGGGATAGAAGAGATGCCCCCGGCTTCCGCCTCAGGGGGAAGTAGCTAGTAATCAGCCAGAGCTACAGATAATGGCGCCTTAAGTAACATGGGAGGGCGGGAGGCGTCCAAGAGCTGGAGCGCTAACCTGCCTCCCCCTAAGATGGCGGCTTAGCCCTCTACCAGCCGGCGTCAGCGCTGCAATCAGCTGCGCCGGGAGTGAGAACCCAATGCCTGAGCCCTGGAACGATGTAATCTCGTCCGAGGATCGGCAAAATAGGTGAATGGTAGTGTTTTTAAAAATGTATCGATTAAAATATTTACTGCCTTTAAAAAACAATCGCACTAAGCTCAGCAATATTTAGCAATAATGAGGGATAGAAGAGATGCCCCCGGCTTCCGCCTCAGGGGAAAGTAGCTAGTAATCAGCCAGAGCTACAGATATTGGCGCCTTAAGTAACATGGGAGGGCGGGAGGGGTCCAAGAGCTGGAGCGCTACCCTGCCTCCCCCTAAGATGGCGGCTTAGCCCTCTACCAGCCGGCGTCAGCGCTGCAATTAGCTGCGCTGGGAGTGAGAACCCAATGCCTGAGCCCTGGAACGATGTAATCTCGTCCGAGGATCGGCAAAATAGGTGAATGGTAGTGTTTTTAAAAATGTATCGATTAAAATATTTACAGCCTTTAAAAAACAATCGCACTAAGCTCAGCAATATTTAGCAATAATGAGGGATAGAAGAGATGCCCCCGGCTTCCGCCTCAGGGGAAAGTAGCTAGTAAACAATTGATCTGGAGCAGCCACATAATGCGTATATATCAGAAGTATAGCACAAGAGAAAGTACCATTGAGAATGGTAGAACAGGGAGATTCCAGAATGACGTGCTCGGCTGTTGCATGAATGAGAAGGTGTATCCCTGGACAGAGATTATGCAAAAATACTTCCACTGCAAATAGATGACAGAACTCTAGTCGGGTCCACAGACCGTGCCCATAGGCATATGTTAACTGCCCCGTGACTCGGAGCGCCTAAAATAAATGAAGGATCCTGCGCAAGACAGAAATTGAAGAAATACAACATACATAGCGACCTGACTATCACTCGATTCAAAATCTTTATTCGGATTGCAAAAAAATCCATAAAAGCACAGTTTAAAATACAATTCAACATATTTAAATTACAGTTACACTAGATGCAATCAACGTTTATAAAGTGCATATTAGTACAATTACAAAATCACATATTTCCATTATCTAAAATGCAAAGAAGGTCAATAATCATGAGGAGTACAAATAAATCAAGGGCATTCCTAATAATTACAATACATAAAACTGTTGTACAACGGCTTGGGACAATTAAAAGCCACTGAAACACTATTGCCATTACTTAAATGGGTTCCTCTACCCACTGGGTTGTTGACAATGCCCCGGGGACTAGGGGAAAGCATGTAAGACATATTAGGATAAAAATCATGTAGGTTCCAGGTGGAAATAAGTCCATCGCCATTTTGAGATATCCAAGTCTGTATATATGGCACAATGTGTCTGCTCCTAAATCTTATCCAGATCAAATCACCCAAGATGTCTTTTTTAAGGGGTCCAAGCCAACCCACCCTCCGAACACTTATTATTCGGCCATCAAGATGGTAAGGCAGAGGTCTGTTTTTAGATAGCCAGAACTTAACCTTGTTCATAAGTTCATAGTGTCTCTCAGCTTTACCTTTTGTTAGTTCAGGGACTCCCGAGAGAACAATTACAAAAGGCGCTGCTTCTGGAGGTAAGTGTATATGAGTAGTGCGCACATGTTTGGATGGAATATGGTGTACTGTTGTCAATTTCGGGGGGGCCTTGGGATTGATAGACAACGAGGAGGTGGGAGTTGGCAGTTGAGTAGGCACCTTATGAAGCACCGCTTCATAAGGAGTGATCAGATTAGGTAGATTTGAAAGAGCGGTTGTCGGCGGGCATTGAGTTGTTACAACGTGGGTTGAGGATTTCAGGAGAGATTCAACGGAGTACTCCAACCCCGTCAGTTTCTCTCCCAACGTAGTAATTTTGTCCATCAGGGGGTGTATTAAAGATTTGATCATAGTCAGAAGAGCCTGATGGGAGGATGGTGATAAGTCGTCCAGGTTAGCAGCAGGTGACGAAATTAAGGACGAATTAATTAAAGATGGTATAAGACTTACAGAAGGTTTATCAGGTTTTTGTGTTTTATGAAGACTCCCATTGTCTTTGTCCCCATCGATCTTCCTTTTGGCAGGTGTAACCCTGGGGGGTATTTTATGGATATCAGGAAAGGATTTCAGCTCCCTTGGATGTGGTGATAAGCTGCAGCATTTTAACGTGGGGGAAAGTGCTGCTGGAACATACTTAACCTTACACAGGCAATTTAAATCATCCAGCCATGGAAAACTAGATGGAGAATGTGAAAGTATATCTTCCGGGATTTTGTCGGACATATCCCCTATTTTGGGCTTAAGCATAGTAAAAGAAGGTACAAGTCGGAAAATTACCTCTCAACAGACAAAGGGGGTGGCCCGTCCCCGTCCTCCTCAGTCCGATGAGGGCCGTAGAGGGCCCGCCCTTTGCCCGGGCTTAGCCCCGGGCGCCGACCCGCGCGCGATCCCTCGACGCGGGAACTGCTGTCCTTTTGATGCGCCTCCTGGCGCGCTGATCCCGTGTCTGGCGAGATGCTGGGGCGTCTGGGGAATGTAGTTTCCACCCCTCGCGCTCCGGCCGCTGTTGTACTTGCGGCGGCGAGGGGGACACTGTCAGGGATAGTTGACCCCCGGTGCAGGTAAGCCTTCTCAATGTCCCCGATGCTGCTTGCTGTCCCCCCGCTCCCCCGGAACTGCTGTCCTTTTGATGCGCCTCCTGGCGCGCTGATCCCGTGTCTGGCGAGATGCTGGGGTGTCTGGGGAATGTAGTTTCCACCCCTCGCGCTCCGGCCGCTGTTGTACTTGCGGCGGCGAGGGGGAAACTGTCAGGGATAGTTGACCCCCGGTGTAGGTAAGCCTTCTCAATGTCCCCGATGCTGCTTGCTGTCCCCCCGCTCCCCCGGAACTGCTGTCCTTTTGATGCGCCTCCTGGTGCGCTGATCCCGTGTCTGGCGAGATGCTGGGTCGTCTGGGGAATGTAGTTTCCACCCCTCGCGCTCCGGCCGCTGTTGTACTTGCGGCGGCGAGGGGGAAACTGGCAGGGATAGTTGACCCCCGGTGCAGGTAAGCCTTCTCAATGTCCCCGATGCTGCTTGCTGTCCCCCCGCTCCCCCAGAACTGCTGTCCTTTTGATGCGCCTCCTGGCGCGCTGATCCCGTGTCTGGCAAGATGCTGGGGCGTCTGGGGAATGTAGTTTCCACCCCTCCCGCTCCGGCCGCTGTTGTACTTGCGGCGGCGAGGGGGAAACTGGCAGGGATAGTTGACCCCCGGTGCAGGTAAGCCTTCTCAATGTCCCCGATGCTGCTTGCTGTCCCCCCGCTCCCCCGGAACTGCTGTCCTTTTGATGCGCCTCCTGGCGCACTGATCCCGTGTCTGGCGAGATGCTGGGGCGTCTGGGGAATGTAGTTTCCACCCCTCGCGCTCCGGCCGCTGTTGTACTTGCGGCGGCGAGGGGGAAACTGGCAGGGATAGTTGACCCCCGGTGCAGGTAAGCCTTCTGAATGTCCCCGATGCTGCTTGCTGTCCCCCCGCTCCCCCGGAACTGCTGTCCTTTTGATGCGCCTCCTGGCGCGCTGATCCCGTGTCTGGCGAGATGCTGGGTCGTCTGGGGAATGTAGTTTCCACCCCTCGCGCTCCGGCTGCTGTTGTACTTGCGGCGGCGAGGGGGAAACTGGCAGGGATAGTTGACCCCCGGTGCAGGTAAGCCTTCTCAATGTTCCCGATGCTGCTTGCTGTCCCCCTGACTATCACTCAAGTCATTACTGAACTTCAAAAAGAAAAACATTCTTAAGGCTTACCAGTAAATCAATCATATGCAGGATACCGATAAGCATTAGTAAATCAGAATACTGATAACTGTCCTCCTGGCCACTGGTCGTAATGCTAAAGGATCAGTAAAAACACTTGTGATTACCCTGATCAAAAAATTATACCCAATAAGTGCAAATGCGAAATCTAAAGCTTACCGGGCACTAAATGTTCCCAGAAAACGCTTGATAGTTAAAGTGCTGTTCCAGAATGCTAACTTTACTCCGAGTAAATCACATTACATACTAGTTAAAGGAAATATCTATGACATCAGTGCCTCATTTAGCCCTATGCCAGTAACCCTTGGGGAACTAAAACTCACCGAATCGACTTGCATAAGGTATCCCAGCAAATTCCTAGAACACAGGTGTGGTAGAGAGAGCTCGCTGAGGTGTGTTTAAATTTACAGTGTGTCTCCGACTACTCATGTAAAAAGCGTGCAAAAACAGAAATAGAAATAGGACAACAGGAGAAATATAGAGAGACTGATACACGAAAGTGCAGCCATCTCAACAAAGTGCCATCTAGAGCCATAAACACCTATCTCTACTAGCGGTGTGCATCAAAAATGAACAGTATGTGATGGCTAAATACAAAATGTTGAGAAATCAGCAGATACTGTCACGATTATCTTGCTCAAATGACAATAACTATGACATGTAACTGTGAATAACAAACATGCACACATATTAACAATCAAAAAATATAAAAAAATAAACATATCAAATGTGATCACAAGTTGTAATGTGCTATCCTAAATACTTGCACGATCATTAGAAACTGTACTCAAAAGATGCCAGATCTTTTGCAAATATTATGTGAATGTAAAGCATGAAACTGAATCCCGAAGATGGCTGTACTATCTAATCGATTAGTCTCTTGATAACCACATCATATTATCTTATATTTGTCAAACAACGCACACCATGAACTGATTAAATATATGCATGTAAATAAAACAGATGAGAACTGACACAAATATAGCCAAATGCTGTGACACATGATTAATCGCAGAAATAAACATAATAATCGAAGTACAATTAGAGGTTATGCTCAAAACAACCCGCTGCCTTAAGTGAACTCTAGCCCTATGAGGTGATGTGTGAAAGTGCTCAAGCCTGCTTTATGTAAAGTAAATCCTTCCCAAAATATCCTTAAATCACAATATAATGAGATCGACCTCTCCAATGTATACTACGTGCTACTTCACAGGAAACAAGAGAGTTCCAATTTATCATTAAGACCCTTCGCACTCAGGGTATCCAGATACCTTATCCAGAACGTCTCATGCTGTGTAATAAATTTTGACATGACCATGTCTTTACTACTCTTAACAATTTCCAGCACAGTAAATCTTAGCTGAGCAATCGTGTGATGAAACTCAATCCAATGGCTCGCTAATGGGAAGTTATAAACCTGTGTTTAATTCTACTCTTGTGTTCAGTTATGCGTGTGCGCAGTCATCTCTCTATCTTGCCTATGTAATATAAACCACATGGCCATCGTATGGCATAAATTAAGTTTTTAATAACAATTTAATGGGTTTACCCGACCAGGGGTGTGAGACGGTTACCTCTGATAACACAGTGTTACTGTGTGAACAATTGTAACATTTTTGCATGCCCCTCAGTTCTCTCAAACTAACAAACTCTCTCCTTTTTAATATCTCTCTGAGGTTATTCGATCTTTTGTAGGCAAAAATCAGAGGATCCTGGAAAAGATTGTCAAAATCTGGTTGTTTGTAGTAACTCTCATTGGTTAAGAATTACTTTCTTGATAGCTGTCGCCTCTGTGGAGAAGGTGGAACCAAACACGTGTTGTCTACCCTTAGCTTTCTCTCTCTTAGGTAGCAAATCAGTTTTTGGAATGTCATTTGCCCGCCTGGCTGCTGCTTACACAATCTCTTCTGGGTAACCCCTTTCTAAGAAGCCTTTTTTGAATCGTTGAAGGGTTGTTTGATATTGTGTATTGTCAGAAGTAATACGCTTAATAAGCAGGAATTGAGAAAATGGAAGGTGTTATTTTAGAGATTCAAGGTGAAAACTAGTGTACAACAACGTGCTGTTTCGGTCAGTGGGTTTAGTAAATATCTTCGTGGTTATCTCCAAACCATCCAACTCAATCTTCACATCTAAGTAAGAAATAGTCTGTTTATCCATTGTGTATGTAAACTGTATCTAGGATTCCTGTCATTCAACTGACCAAGTTTACGCTTCAATATATCGTCAAATTATTGACAGAATCAAGTGTTCTGTCCAATCTGGGTCACTCAAGATGTGCTCACGTTCATACTTCAACATAAATATATTTGCATAGCTTGGTGCCCACCAGAAAAACATATAGAGGTTCCAGTAGTCTGTAAGAAATACCTGTCCTGCCACTTGAAATAACTATGGAATAGACAGAACTACAAGTGTTCTTAAAGAAATACTTTGTCAGCCTGCATATCCTCTCGTTTGAGGAGGGCCCACTCAACAGACTCAATTCCCTCTGCCTGTGGTATGGATGTATATAATGCCACCACATTCACTGTACATAACCATATTTCTGCTCCTGTTTGCAATATAAGGTTACATTACAGTGTCAAAAAGTGGGTAGTGTCCTGCACATATGTGGAACCTGTTTGTACAATTGTCTGGAGCAAAGTGTCCAGATAGTGACCTAATGGCTCGTGAATCGATCCACAGCCCGATACTGTAGAGCGAAACGGGGGTCTCTGAGATGCTTATGTATTTTTGGTAACATATAGATTTCAGGTCTACGACGAAACCTAGAGTGAAGAAATTCAGAAGTTTTATCCGAGATCCACCCCATGTCCTTTGCGTGTGATAGGATTTGTGAAAGAATCTCCTGAAACCAGTGGGTCGGATCATGATTCATCAGTAGGTATGTTGTCTTATCAGATAAATTCATTTCTACTTTAGCTTCATAAAAGCTCCGGTTCTTGACCACTAATGCGCCTCCCTTATCTGCTGGAAAGCATACGATAGAGCTATTGTAACGTAAACTTCTGAGTGCCTTCCTGTTAGTAGTAGTTAAATTGTGTCTCTTCCTGCAGGGGCCTGGTAGCTGTGCCATGTCTTTTTTGACTAAAGTCTCAAAAGAGTCCAAAACCTTATAGGTAGTAGGAGCTATGAACGTGCTTTATAGTCTAAACTCCTTAGGGTCAGATATCCCCAAACTTTCTTGAATGGTCTCTTTGTTAATGAAAAAATTTTGTAACCTGAGCTTTCTCATGAATTTGTACAAATCAACTTCTATGTTCAAGGAGTTAGTGTGAAAAGTGGGCTCAAATGCAATCCCCTTGTTCAATAGTGCTGTTAATTGAACTGATGAGATGTTAACTGCTAATGTTTCTTGTGTCTGCGACCTGTATGTGCTGATTTTGCTGCCTCCTCCGCCTCTGCTGGTTTTGCTACTTCAGGTTGCACCACTGGTTGTTCTAATGGCGGGTTGTTGGCCGCTGGGCTGATTTCTAAAAAATATACCTCAGTGACTGAAGAGGTAGAGGTTTCTGTGTCCATTGTTCCACCAGTTGATGGAACAGGTGCTCTTGTCATACGTGTATCACTAACCAATACTAAACTCTCTTCTGAGGAAGAGCATTTACCTCCGCCCAGGAGTACACCTCATCTAATTTATAATCTATAGTGTCTCTCGGAAACTTGCAGACCTTCCGCTCTTGGATCTCTTTTGCATAGATGTCTAGGTTGGTGTTAATCTCCTCTAGTGGCGTTGCCCAAATGTTAGTTTTCATACGTTGTTTGATAGTGTCTTGTAGCTACTTGATTTCTTGTTCCAAACCTAACAAGACTCTGGATAGTTCTTCTACTAATAAGAGTATGAGGGCAAACGAACATGTGTTAAGGATAGAGTATCATTTATCCATAAACTTATTGTCGGTCTTAAACATCATGGGTTTCAATGGTAATCTTAGACGTCTTAGTATCTTGCTCGCCTTATGGTACTAAATGAGGGTTGTAGCATGCAACCTCTGGTTGACCTCACAATGCATCAAGTATTCTAATTGTCGTAATTATTGTGTGACAGGTCCTTGGGTCATATCAAATGACCTAACCTCGCGGATGAGGCTGTAAATATCTTGTGCTTCTGTTGCACTATTATATTTTGGTTTCTGCCTTGTTATCAATGAGGTGTAAAATGTCCTCAAATGACATTCTGTGGTTCAACAAAATGCTGCCTTGGGTGAAAGATGATAGAATTAAAATTATATCCACATGCACTCTATAACCTAATGGTAAACCCAATACGCCTTCTGAAGTGGTTCCACCCTACCACCTGTTCAACATTGAAAAAACAATTCTAGAACGCAAGTCTTAGACAAAGTGCGCACAACCTAATGTACTCAAAATGTGTGTATCAACACCATGTTAATCAAAAGCTTTTGGCGTCAAGTAATAATGAAATTGACAAGATTATTCAATATACAAAGAATCTTTCAATATTCAGCAGAAAAAATGATAATGACACCAAAGGTTTTTGATTAACATCGTGTTGATACACTCACATTGAGCATATTAGGTAGTGCACACTCTAAGACTTGCATCCTAGAATTGCCTTTACAACTTTAGAAAGTTTCCAGTTTGTTTCCAAAAATTTCTAGTAGTTGTTTACTGTTGCCCACAAGGTATTGTTCTTGAGATAGTCTTGTGGCCCCCTGGAGACGGGTGTGAAAGACTCTCATGAAGTAACACAAAGGATCTGCCGAGAGTAGAGGCGTGACTTTCTGGCAGGTTGGCCAATTTGATGGTGAGACCAAAAGACTAGCATCAAAGCTGAAGCCACCTTTAAAGGGCAAATTGTTGTCACACATGAGAGGTGTTACTTTTTTGATGAAACAGACAGGCTGCCATCTCAGGCAAGTAGGGAGAAGCCAGTGCAAACTGGTTTTCTGTGGACATGTAGCCTGCAGATAGCCAAACCTCGGGAATGGGCTAAATAGCTCCACACACCAAGAGAGCCATTCTGCCATGTTGGAAGTGGCCAGAATGGTCAATTCTAGCCTTGCTAAATTTCTCACTTCAAAAGAAGTTGTCATCCAGTGGGATGGAAAGTAGTGACCTATTGGCTAGTTAGTCGCCTCATCCCCCCCGGGACAATAACCAGGAATAACATTGGCACCCCTGGCAGCCAAACCTCAGAGCACCACATCTGGATTGGAGAGAGGGCCAAAGAAAGACTGTCCCGCTATTGCCTGGACCAAGCAAAAATAGTCTACACCAAAGACTGGAATGCACCTGCTGCATCTTGGGTTAGCAAAGACAAAACTGTCTGTGATGTCCTGCACAATAAAAGGTGTACCCTAAAGCCCTGACAGAGAAAGTTTCATCAGCCCAGTATCTACACACAGGTACCTGTCACAGATCGAATTTTAGCAAAGTGGTTATGTGGTGTGAAGGCCTTTTAATTTAATTGAGCATCAAAAACAAAATATTCTAATTTCTTTTTACTATAGTGTTAGTCTGTAGCACATTACAGTGAGTCTGTATACCTTAACTGTGAGTCTATAGTGCTTTACTGAAAGCTGTGGTCAAATTTATTCATAGACTCAACATGTAGAAAAGATAACATGCCAAATGTAAAATGAATTTGGCATATTTGCACTCTGTTATATACTTTGGGTTTCAAAGTATTTCCCTCATCCCTTAATGAGATTCAGTTCAGGTTGTTTTTAACCATATAAATATTATTGGGTTTTGTTGTAGCATAGACAGTAAAAACATAGGGTGAGAGTATGTGAAATTACAATTCATACTGTCTTTTAGGGTCTCTGAAAAACTCTTAGCTTCCATAGTATATGTCAGGTCCTGAGCTCGCACACCCAAGCTTGTTATAGTCTCTGATTCCGAATCCTGAAACTTAGTGCAGAAAATTAGCCCAGGGTCATGTGTATAGCTTTCATTTAGGTAGCTCAGCCCTCCAAGGTCTTTTGGCTCTCAACTCCTTGTTTTTTAAATGTGTGTGCCAACAGTGTTAACTAGGCATCAAAGCAAAAGTACTCTTTCTCTATGGTTTGGCTAGATCTCAAGAAAACTCACTCTTTTGTAACCTCTCATGAGATTTCTACCAGTCTTGGTGGCTGTCTTGGGCATAGCTATTATTTAAACTCACCCGACACCAGACTCGATTCACCCCCACAGAACAAATATCTGTGCTCAGTGCAGGGGAAACATTCTTTAACCAACATGCGTTACTTCGCAGTACCTTTACCCTGCAGTATTTACACCGCCAGATCTTTTACAGCGCAGGGCTTTACACCGCAAACTATTACAACGCATTCCCCAAAGTAACACCAAAGTGGAGTTAGAATAGTAAATTGCGTGGTAATAGGAAATACGTTCGTTTGGATTGTGTTTTAAAGCCCGGCATTGTAAAAGATTTTGCGGTGTAAAAACTGCAGGGTAATGGTTTGTGTACTAAAAGTGTGCAAGGTATAGTGTCCTGTTCCAATGGAGCACTTACCTGATATCTTGTGGCGCATATGGAGGTTAACACGCTCAAAGAATATTTATTTCCTGATCCCCCTGGAACTCTGAATCTGTCTTCAAAGAAAAACAAATTCAGCAAGTAAGAACATTGTACCAATCATCCATCATGATAAGCCATGCAGAACCTCTTACTCTTCACAAGGTAATTCAAAGATTTTCTTTTAAAAACGTTATAGTAACAAACAACTTGGTTTACTAGATTGTAAAGGATTTCACAATGTTTACAACCAAATACTTTAAAAGGCGAGGGGCCATATGTATGAAAAACCGAATTTGCAATTCCCAATTTGCGATTCATAGTGAATCGCATTTTGAGAATTGCAAGTCGGTATGTAAACAAAAAATCACAAACAAATAGTGATTCCTTAACATTGCAGCTTTTCTTGCGATTACTCGTTTTGCGATTCCTTAATTGGGTATTCGCAGACTTTGCGAACTCGCAATTAAGAAATCACAAAACGGGGAATCTGAAACTCAGGTGCAGCTTGATGACATCACAACCAGGAAGTGTGACTACCCATGATGCACCTGAGTTCCAGAATCAGAGTGAGAGGCTGTAAGGAGGGCTGAGGCACCAGTGCACTGCAACAGAGAGTGGAGAAATGGCTACACAGGAGCAGCAGCAGGGTGAAAGCCAAAGAAAGAGAAAACAGAAGTTCTCTGAAAGGGAGCAGGAGGTGCTCATCCAGGAGATGGTGGTGAGCCATGAGCTTTTATCTGGAAAAAAATCCCTCAGAGTGCCAGAGACTCGGAAAGGAGAATATGGACAGAGATCCAAGAGATGGTCAATTCCATAGTCGGCACCCACCGCAGCATCGAGGAACTGCGAAAACGCTGGTACGATATGCGCCAGCGATCGAAGGAAAGGGATGCTGCCTGGCTGCAGGAGGCAAAAGAGACTGGTGGAGGGACATCCACTGCCCCCGCTTCCACGCCAATGGAGGAATTGGTCAAGGGTACTTTACTACTGGAGAGTGTGAGCGGCGTGGCTGACCTCAAGTATGCCATCACACCCTTGATACCCAGGCACACCTCACAAATGCCAATCCTGTGCAGGCACACACACAACCACAGCAATGCATTATGGGAGATGGTCACATTAAACAAATAGTGGAACAATGAAAGACAGCTAGGCTCAAGCAGTATGTGTGTATGAGTGAAGGCATTATACAGGAAGTCAGGACCCACGTAATAAACCAAATAGTATAATTTATTGCATTACCAATGCATGACTGGACAGCAAATTAATGTGTGCATTTATGTCCACAGCATCACAAGAAACACAGGGCCAGATGCATGGAGGGGAGGAAGAGTCCCACAGCGCAGCAGTGCCAGGGCAAGTGGAGGAGGAGGAGGGCAGCCCAGTCATCTCACCCAAACTCACCCGGCGCATTGCAGTGGCTCCATTGCCACCGCTGGAGGACGAACTCGGTGACACAGAGAAAGTAGAGAATCAAGTCCAGGGACTGTCTGTGCCACAATCCAGACCACAAGCAGTTCAAAGTCCCACACCAGCCATTCCATCCAGGTGCAGGGCCAGTCCATCCCCAGGTACATCTGCAGCAGGAGAGGAGTAAGTGTTCCGAGGCCTCGAAGGAAACATGCTTGAGGCATAGCCCCTGCAGGGGAGAGGAATAAGACAAATTTAAAGACAGCTTAGGGTGGGCTTCAGGGGCATGACAGGTGCCCTGGAGGCACTCTGTGCAGAGATATGGGTGGACCGTGCTGCTAGGCGCCGTGAAAGTCTGCGCCTCAACACACGCCTTGAACTGTTCACAAGGCTGTTAACCGACTGGCCTCAGCCACCTCTATCCAGTCCCGGCGCAGCATTTGCATGCAGTGCGAGGTTGCACACTGCAGTCAGGACATGGCCAGGGGATTACTATAGGTCACATGTGCTGTGGATCAGCTGCGGACAGTTGCTACTGGTGGGACAGGAGTCCTCAGTTCACTAGAGGAGGACGCACAATCAAGACGTAGCAGCCTCACTCCACTCCCCCCACAGGACAGGCGCCGTAGTGAGCATCATGGCAAGGCTGCAGATGCCACTGAAGATGGGAATGTGCACTCGGGGCGCAGAGCAGTTAGACGTCAGCGCCGCCGTTGAGATGCCAAGACTTAGTAATGGCAATGGGTGGATCAACCCATTGCAGAAAGAGAACAGTGAACAATTTATTGTTTTTTGCACTGTGCATCCAACATGTGCGTGACAATACTATCCACATTGTGTGCCACACAGGCTGTGTGATATTATGAATCCTGACTTAAAGGATATTAAACACAGTTTATCCTGTATACATAGCATTGTGTCATCATTTCTCACCTAGAAATAGTACTGTGTTATGTCAACTTGCCTCTGTCGCCCGGCTGCCGCTCCAATCACACCGGCTGGCCTGCATCCTGGAGCTGGCCCCTCCTCATCTGATGTGTCCGAATCGCTGAGTTCCACTGGGGTGCCTTTCGGGGTGACGATGTTATGCAGCATGGCACACGCAACCACCATCTTGCAGCAGGTCTCAGGGCTGTATTGCAGTGCTTCTCCACTCCTATGCAGGCATCTGAAATGGCTCTTGATGCATACTAAAGGTCCACTCAATGGTACTGCGGGTGGCAGTGTGGGCACAGTTGTACCTCCGCTCCCTAGCGTTTGCAGGATTTAGGTATGGGGTCAATATGAAGTCCTGGACTGCATACGCACTGTCACCTGTGAGGCAAGAGGAAATAGGTTACACACTGTCCTGCCACTACTGAGTCATGGGTGCTGCCTGGGTATTTAGCTACAATGTCTGTGATAATGTACTTGGCATCACACAACACTTGTATATTCAGGGAATGGTATGACTTGCGATTCCTGAACATATACTCATTCTGGGAGGGGGGGTATGGTGACGTGTTCCATCTATGCATCCAATGGTGTGGGGGAATTGTGCTATTTGATAGAACTCCTGCTTGGTCAGGACTAGTGCCTGTGGGGTGAAGGGGAAGTGGATGTGGTGGGGCAGCCTCTGTACCATGGCATCAAGGAACACGTGGAAAAAAAGTGACAATGCACTCTGTGACACCCCTCCTACTAAGGCTATCATCCCCTGGAAGCTACCTGATGCCAAGAGGTGCAGTGAGCACAGGACCTGGATGTGGGTGGGGATGGTGTGTGTCCTGCGTGTGGGGTGTTCAAGAATAGGTTTGAATTCCTCAACTAAATCAAGGATGCTCTCTTCATCCAGCCTGTAGTGTGTATGGATGTCCCCCTCAGTCCGCTGGAACAGGGTAATGCGTGCACGGAATATCCTCTCCTGAGTCTCCTCCTCTCTGCAGCTCTGAGTCGCAGCCTCCTGGCTATCACATACAGCCCAGGCATTGTGGAAAAATCTGTTGCATTGTGGGACTCCTTAAATAGTTTGCACCTGGTTACCACCTGCTCATACTTGGTGTTAATTGCGATTCTCTAAATTGCGAATTTCATGAATTCGCTATTTGCAATTTTTTCATACACTGTATAGCGATTCTTAATTTGCGATATTCCGTTTGCGAATTTCACAATCTGATAAAATCGCAAACTAAGAAATCGCTAGGGAATTCGCAGAATTCTGGTTATCGCAACGTAAGAAATCGCTATTTTGCAATTTCCAGTTTTGCGATGTGATTGTGCCTCATATCTAGGAAATAGCACATTTTTAATCGCAAACGCTGTATTTTGCGAATCGCAATAATTGCGACTAAAAATTAGGTTGATACATATGCCCCTAAAGTATTAAAACTTTTGAGAACATGAGAACAAGTAAGTGTGAAGAAACACTTTTATATGTCATGCCACCAAATTTCTCTCTTTATTGTGAACATCACTAAATGTGAGTAAACAGAGAACTCTCGGTCCATGATAAACTGTATCAAAGTATAGATAGATTCTGAGTATTTTGAAAAGTTCTGAACATGATAAGTGTTGATTGTGTGCTGTAACATGTGTCTTTTATATAGATTTTCCAATGACCTTCAGGTGTGACACCTAGAGAGAAAACCTGTGAATCTATGATAAGAACCAGCTTACACCGAATCCCAAGGAAATATCTGGGAAAACCTAGAGTGTGCTAAGCCCAGAATGAGGTTGATTGGAGATAGATTGGGACCAGAGTTATCTGAACAAAGTACTTAGAAATGTTCTAATGACCCTAGGAAACAATAAGCTAATGAGGTTTTTGTTTAAGTAAAGGTTTAACAGAACAGAAGGTTTGTACAGAAGCAAAGGGGATAGCCAGTTCTCTGGCACAACTCACCTGAATTGGTCCGTATTGAGGTGTTGCAGGGAAGGAGCCAGTGTACTGTATTACTTAACGGCAGAGGGCCCAATTTAGGTCTTAAAGGAGAGGGAACTCCATCTCAATAGTGATGGAGTCCCCTCTCCACCAACATTATAGTCCTCCGTATGATTTTAATTCAGGCAGACCATAGTTTGATGACGACAGAGACTATTCCTTCTCTGCCATGGTCAAACTTCTCTGATGGAGTAAGGGCAGTTGTAGATGTTACTATATGTTCACTCAGGTAATTTAGATGGGCAGACATATAGCCTTTTTCAATGAATGTGACTGCCAGGAAATACCTGACGATAAGGGGCCTTAAAAAGTGTGCAATGCTACCCTTGCCATGGGAGGAACTTCCCATGGCAAGGGGGCATTGTTTTTTTAATTTAAAAAATAAAATCCCACTTTGGGATGTTTGATAGAGCTGTCTGGCATAGTTACAATGTGTTGGCAGTTCCTCTCAATGCTTGATATTTCGACTGGGCCAACAAACATTTCAAACCTGGCAGATGGCACCTCTCTCAGGGTGACAGAGAAATTTACTCAGTCGCCCTGGAATAGGATGGGCTGACCTCCAATATATAATTGAGGCCCAAAGTTACAAACTTTGGGAGAGTTGTCAATTTCCAAAGCTTGATATCGCCATCTTGGAAAATCCCAGGATGATCTGCAGGAGGGTGGATCTTGGGTTGTGGGATGATGTTGATCTTTGGGTTGGGCAGGGACACCCACCTTCTACATCACTCCACCTCCACTTTGAAACCCATGCACAAAGGAAGACCTCAGAGAGAAGAAAGGGAAATGCAGTGGAAGGAAGATAGACCAAACAGCTGATGAATCCTGCCTGTCAGTGTAGAGGATTACAGTCTTCTACTTCTAAGGCCTCCGTTAAAATCTTGTCTCTGGGCGTCTTTGGGGGACAGAGAGTTGTGGAGTTGCTAGAGACCCTGAATGAGAGGGTTCCCTTGAACTTTTACAGGCTGATACTGTGGCGGGATGCTCCTGAAAAGGGACCCTGACTCCTGCTGGACTCACAAGAGATTTGCAAGCTGCAAGGAGACAATGGGACGTGTAGGGTGCAGGAAGGGAGTTTAGCCTGCCTTGAGAGCCGTGTAGTGTTGTTGAATAAAAACCCTCAGCCAATTAGATTACCAGTAGCAAACACAGGAAAGCAAGTCCTAGTATTAGTGTTGACACAAGAGAAAAGGACAGGACAAAGCAAAGTTAGAAAAGTAAGACACTCGTCAGTCGCTGGTACTGGGTGCTCTAAGGTTTTAGCTTAAGGTGTTGCTTCACCAAGCATCAACTGGTCATCAGTACACCCTGAGTTGTGGAGTAGACGTATGTTGCATAGAAGCTGAATATTATTTCAGTCAATTAAAGGGCATATGTTCACTTACCAGTGTGTGCTATGCTCAGGCAGTGATGAACCCCATGAAGTAGCAGGACACCTCCTAATGTTCAAGTGCCACTGGATAACACTAAAAAAGTCGACAGCAAACACAACACAAGAACAAAACCAAAACAGTTAGGCACGAAGGAACAAGGAGGGAGTTGTAAAAGGGGAAATGTGATGGACCAACAAGGGACCAAAATAATAAATGAAACAGAGTGACTGGGAAGTGTCCAGTCTGTTGCATAGTGTCAACCACAACTACTCAGTGACCTATATTTCTTGGAGCACCAGATGACCTGGAACAAGCACACATGCCAACTGCCTATTCTCCAAAGCCACTTACTAATCTCTAGATCCCAGTCTCTTTGTGAGAGTTCTGTTTGAACTGTTTACTAGTAAGCATCTTTTTTTGTGAGGAACCTTGTTTCTACACCCCTGATGTTCAAGTGTGGGTACTGCATCTGACTCAGTGTGTGTGTGATGCTCATTTCCTACTTTGCTTATTCCTGAATGACAACCAAAGGAGACTATCAGGTGCTAAGTGATGGTAGGAAAGGTTTTTGAGCATTGCCTCATTGGAGGGAGAGATGTTGAAAACCATTCCTAAAAATTACTGAAAATGATAGGATGCCCTAATCAAACACTGCTGGTGGTTGAAACACATCACCAGAAGAAAACCAAAACCAACCTGAACATTCTGGGCCCATGGGGTCAGATGAGTCCATCTTACTTTAGCCCTTTTATTCTGGGGGCTGCTTCATGGCTTCCCAGGTCTATCAGACCAAACAAAACATAACCGCACTAGCACATCAGGACTCTGAACACCATATGTGCATTGCTTTTCCACTCCTGCAACTCTTCTGTGTCCCAAATGAGGAATCATCTTGTCTCCAATGGGAGGAGAAGGAATACTGTCACTGTGGCCCATCGCGTTCACAGACAGCTGAGCAACAAGGACAAAATCACAGCTGTTGTCTCCCTATTGCAACGCTGTGGAGAAGAGAAGAGAAGAGTAGAGAAGAGAAGAGAAGAGAAGAGAAGAGAAGAGAAGAGAAGAGAAGAGAAGAGAAGAGAAGAGAAGAGAAGAGAAGAGAAGAGAAGAGAGAAATTGAACCAGTTACCCCACCAGCAAAAAAGTACCTGGGGGGATAGGGAGTCAGATGGGCTGCATGGATTTCACCTCTTTTCTGACCATGAATAGCACTTGTAAGTGCCCCACACATGGGATGAAGTCACCCACAACTGAAAGAAAGAATAATGTGCAGGAGGGTGATTGATTTTTTTAAACAAAAAGGGAAAATATATCAACCTCTTGAATTCGAATTAAAAGGTTTGGATGATAAAGGATTGCCAAGAAGTCCTTGGGACAAATCAATATCGCATATTCTAACTGCGGTGCCACAGGAAGTTGTAGGTATTGATGAAATTAAGAGGCTTAAGAAGCGGCAGCGGGCCCTCCAGAACCTACTCAAGGTGCTCTTCAATTTTGGAAATTTGCAGATTTTGTTTGAAGGCATTAGGGAATTCTGACCACTGCTTCTAGATCATGTGGTCATGTTTTTAACCCTAATAAGGATAAAATAGGGGGCTCATGTTACTTTGATTTAGAAGTTTGGAAGCTTTATGCTCACGTGCATTCTTGATGGTGAATCATTGCATTTATTGTTTTATATTCATAAAAAAGTGGGAGATCTTTAAAGGTGTTGAATATTGATTGGCATGTTTGAGGTCATATTTTGCTGTTGATGTCCTAACAAAGCCAATTGGCCTAACATTAACAAATGCACCTCTTATGCTGTGTTACTACCATACCCTTCATATCCTGGCAACGATTAAACTTTTGAACTGAAAATGGTTAAAACATAGGATGAATTTTAAATGTGTTTCGGGAATAAATTATCCTGCAGTAGAATGGATATGAGATTGAGTGATAAACACATTTAGATGAAAATCCAAATAGTACTACAATAATTGCATTGAAGTGTGCCTCTCCCAAATGGCACATCATAGGATGCAGTGTGTCTTTTTATTTAATTTACTCTGCCTCGATCTGAAAGAGGACTTTCGATGGACCAAAAATGTCATCTATAATTTTAAATTATGTATATTAATGGTGCTGGTTCATCAATAAATATCACAGCTCCACAGAATACGTTTTCTCTTTTATTCACAACATTGCAGACGTTCATTGCTTGCTTACAAACGTTGACTCAATGAAGTTCTGAACTTCATTGGAGATTTTGGTCTGCTGGGACCATGTCTTGGTGTTCTAATGCTTGTGAAAGTTTTGTTATCATCCTAGACTCTGTCTAAAAGGAGAGCTTTACATGCATTTCGGCATGTCACTTTACATTACCTAGTTTAAACAATCACAGTTCTCATAGGAAGCCTCGGAATGGAGCAACAGGCCTATGGAGAGGCAAAATTGAATATAAAGTAAAATTAGGTAACTTAACAGAACTTAGCAAGCACAAAAGATAAAAAGAGTGAAATCTCGCCACGACAAGTGTTTCTGTAAACACTAAACTGTTGTATAACTATACATTTAAGACTGTTCCCCCCAGCAAAACATGGACAGATATAGTTAAGTTGCCATGTAAATTGGCAACACTATCTGAAAAAAATATATGATGAGTCAGGAAAGAAACTTATAGGCCAAGATTTACTGAAATTTGATGCACGATACTGCAGAAACCAAAGCAGCTTGCGTGCATGGGAGATGGACAAAAATGTGCCTTATATACTTTAAGATGCCTTGTAACCAACCCACACGTAGTGCAAGAGTGAGTGTATTACCTAAAGCATAGGTTATGTACTAGAAATGAACCCTTTCAGTAAAGAAACTATCCTTTAAGGCTTTTCTCACTTTTTATTTGTGCTGTACGATGCTACACACAAGCAAAGTTGGAAAAGTAAGGAGAAAGTTTCTAGATAGACATTTGTGTAAAAACCCATCAAAGGTTGCATTGGAATGCCCATGTAGTAGCCATCAAATTCCCTCTGGACACAAAAGAACACATAGCCCAACTTTGCGAAACTTTGGGGAACTTTACAATGTAAAACCTGGTTTGTGTTGGATAGTAAATTATGACTTTGGGTCATATGTATCAAGCAAAATTGCATTCGCAAACACCGAAATTCGCAGAATTTCGGCGTCTTCGAATGCAATTTTGCCAAATGGTATGTATTAAGGCAAAATAAGGAATCACCAAATTAATAAGGAATCGCAAATTTTGTGATTCCATAAATGCAATGTAAGAAGCTCCCAAGTTGTGCGATTTCTCATTAAGAAATTGCAAATTACCACCAAATTGAAGTTGTTGGTAAATTGCGATTTCTTTCACAAATGCACTTTTTGGCATTTGTAAAGGTGCCATGTGGCGCACATACATGCCTTTTGGGCATGTATGTGCGCCATATGCGTGCACATGTAAATTTCAGGGGTGCATCAGGGTGTCCTTATGACACCCTTGCACCCTTGAAATGATTCTCAATTTGCGATTCTCAAATTGCGAATCGCAAATTGAGAATAACTTCCCATTCATTCCTATGGGCCTCCTGGCCCATAGAAATTAATGGGAAAGTATTCCCTAATTGTGATTCGCAATTAGCTAATCGCAATTAAAGAATATCTAAAAAATCGCTATTTAAGAATCGCAAATCAGGGTGTTGATACATTTGTGCAGGGTTTGGGTCACTTTTGTGACCAGTACAAAGCTTTAGCAAATCTGTGCTAATTGCTTTGCTGTTCAAATATTGAAAATCCCAGTGTGCATTAGTAGCATGCACATGCATAACGTTAAGAATGGCTATAGTAGGCACATAGTATGCACTGGCAGTGCATTAATAATTTCACCTCATTTTGGTATTCAGTAAAAATATCCACAGAAAAATTGCCTAGGAACAAAAAATACAATTTGTACTTTGGATGTTTTTTTTTTAAGTAGAGGGAAGGTCGAAAACCATGGTGGGTGAGGGTGTCCCTCACTTCCACATTTAAAAAGCTCATGGAAAAACATAATTGCCCTCTCTCTAAATTTTTTGAAAAAACTAGTAGTAACAACGTATTGAGGTTAATTGACTGGTTTTCTTGTTCATTTTATAACATACTCTATTTTTTTAGCTAGTTAAACACGTCTTACATTTACAAGGTGCAGTAGTTGCAGCGAATGGATAGTCCTGGTTATTTAGCACCATAAAGTAATTTACATTGTCCTGTCCAACTGTGAAATGATTTTCCTATAAGATCTAAATTACAGTAGTGCACCTGTTCAGTAGTGAGTGGAACTTACAGTATTTCACTCCGTGGAATTCTCTGGAATTACATAGAAAAACCTTAAGATTTTGTGGAGTTTCTTCAAGGGGTGGACAAAATGCACATCAGGTTACGATCTAGTGAGTGTACCATGTTCTGCACTGAAAAATCTGTGCCAATAGCATCATGTGGTGCTCAAGAGCGTCTGGCCATTGGAATAGATTTTGCCACCACTCACGTAGAAAATCTACTCAAGAACCATTCCTCTGACCATGACCACGACCACTCCTGCGTCTACTTGTGCTAGAGAATTGCACCGGAAGAATTCCTAGCAATTGGAAATCAGGCTATGGAACACCAAATCTAGCTCCTGCTCGCCATCTTACCTGCTGGAGCCTAGCGTTGAACCAATTGACATTGCATTGGTCATATGGGGAAAATAATTCCACCATGTGCCATTTGGCGAAATTTGGTTGGAAATCTGCATTAAAAGAGTACTATTGAGTGGACAAATTCCTCTATTACCGCAAGTGGAATTAGAAATTCTTCTCGGGCCAACACCTGTTGTTCAGACAGGCGATGAAGACTTTCATTTGAAATGAGACAGTGTGAAAAGCATGAATTCAAAATGCAATAAAGTATTTTTACAAATCGCAATAACAAATTGTGAATCCTTGCAAGCTTATGAGAAAAGAGGTTGAAAAGTGTCCCTTCTAGGGTGACCAACAGTCCGTAAATTTCAAGAACGGTCAATAATTTTAGTGTTTAGTCTGTTGTCCGTTATAATTCTTTTAACGGATGCCTTTTGTCTGTAATTCAGGCGTTTGCAAGGATGACCCCCTTGAGAAGCTTGGCTGCGATGACCCATTTGAGAAGCTTCAGGGGTTTCACAGTAGTCACTGTTGGGTCCAGCTCACACTTCTTTCAAGTGACGAGCCTTCCACAGCTCCTCCCAGACTTGTCAATTAGCTCCATTGTCATTCTGTCTGTCCCGATTCACTCATACAGAATGACAATGGGCCATGCTGCAGTTACAGCATGTGGTGTCTCTGTGTATGCATTGCAGAGTCGGGTGCCATAAATACTGGGGATGTTACTGACTGCCAAACAACAGACACAGTATTCTGCGTTCACTCCAGAGGACAGCAATGGCTGTACAGTCTCTAGTTTGAGAATTGTTTTCATGGAGTGTCAGTCCAGCGCATTCCAGGAACTGAACTCTGCCCATTAATTCTCACCTCCCTTTAATGCATACTTCTCATCCTGCAGGATGGGTATTTTCGTCACCTGCTTTCCCCATCTTTGTTTAGGTCTCACCTAGGCAGCGCGCATGCGCTGCTCTAGGGGATGACTTTTAGAAATGGGTCTGCTGTTTTCCACACATTCGTGCATGTGGCGGCATCCACCTTGCAGGAGCGAGCAACGGAGCTTGCAGGGGCCATCTGTTTTCTAATGAGCTTTCACATTCTTACTTGTTCGAGCAGCGTCGCGCATGCAGGAGCCAAATGTTTTATTTCTAATAACGAGCAGGGGCCATCTGTTTACAATTAGCGTGACTGTGCATGCTTGTTACATGTGTCTTTACTTTGGGGTTTATTTGTCGTGTCTACGACGCACTATTTTTACATTTAGTGGGCCTGCGACTTTTCATGCTCGCCCTGGTCTCTTGATGCCTTGGCACGGTCATCATCTTCATAATGCCACTGGCCCTCCCTGTAAAGCCACCTAAATCCCTTGCTACCTCCTCCCTTTTCTTCTGCCTTATGACCCAGCTCCCTTAACTCCTGCCAGGGGCCATCATGCGGTGAAATAATGGAGGCCATCTCCTCCTTGACCCCACCTCTCCCTGCAATCTATCTTCCAAATTATTCTACAGTTGGCTTCCTATCCCTGACCTGTCTCCCGCTCTACATTTATCCACTGTGCCTTATATCAGCTTTTAGTTCATCTCCCAGCATTGCATTTTTCATATTTTGACCTTTTTCTCTCTACCCTAAAACCGCATGTCTCTGATATTCTCACTCTATTTGTCTCTTGGGTACACTTTGAGCTCTTGATGCACGTGATCTGTCTTCAGCCCATTTACCTTAATCCCTCCTTAGTGGGGGGCCGACAATCACTCAGTTGCAAAATTGAGAAACAGGCTGATCCGCACTTCCGATCTAAGTGCGCAAAGGCCTTTCCTTATATCGGAATCCATCAGTGAAGCTGCACAGCTAATTTGTGTACTCAGAAATTATTGTTTGCGCTATATCGCCTCAGATGAACTTGCTAAGAAGTTGCACTCATTATTGGGCTCCGAGAGGTCTGGGGGGGGGGGGGCTTCTAAGTACTTTAGGAGGATCGGAGCCAAGTGCAAGATGTTATTGGAAAAAATGGCAAATATCCAGCATGCCCCCAGTCACTTCATAATGTTAGGTACATCGACCTAGATAAAGGTGGTTGAGCCAGAACCGAGCCACGGGTCTGGCTCGGCTCTTAGGTCTCGTGTACAAGCAGCGGGTAGAAAATGGTTGGTATGTAAACCATACAGCAAACATCACGTAAAATATGATAACGTGAATGCAAAATTCCTGAAAGTGTATTTGTTAAGTTTAATGGGGTGGTCTGTAGGTTTGTGCAGTGAATTGAGGTTTGGGGGCAAAATGAATCCTGGTTTGCTGCTTGAATCCAACTTAAGTAACCAACGGGATGTGCCTGCTTCAGGCATTTTGGGTTGCGCAAGCAGAGGCTTTCAATGGACCTCTAGATGGGACAGATGTCACAAATCACAACTTCCTGTAAATATAAATATTGTCTCAGCAGCAGCTGCCCGAGTGGGGGCGTGTGTCGAAACGAAGTTGCTTTGCTTCACATATTCAGATGAGTAGTTCTTAAATGGTGTGCATCTTCCAGCCAACAGATGTCCCCTGTAGACAGAGTTGCTTATAGGAGGCGCTCAGCCAAGATACAGTACATTTGTTTTCTTTGCCTTTCGCTCTTTTTGTTAGACAGCATTTTATGCACCAGAGCCCAGGTCTATTTTTTCCCTGTCGTTGATTCCACTGCAGACTGTTGCTTACCTTGGCACAGCCATGTTTGTCACGAAAGGAACACAAATGTGGTAACCTCACGGCATGCATTTTGTGGCTGTTTCTGTGCCTGTGAAATCATATAAAAACAGCATACGTGTTAGGGGTTTGCTTTGGGGACAATTAAGACAAAACTAGATCACATCACGTATATTAGTGCACAGCCTCAGAAAGATTTCCAAAAATGGGGAAGGAAATGTTATTTCTATATCAGTTTGTAAAGTGGCAATGTGTGTTTTAGATAAAAAAAGATTATTGTAGCCATCAGTGTTTTTTTATTTTGTACTACGCGCACCCAACAACTTTCCCAGTAATAACATTTTACAATATTCATGACAACAATAAAAAAAGACTACCAGACAATTCGATACCTATGCCAACCCTTGCTTGCTTTTTCCATGCTCTCGCTTAAGGAATGGTTTCATCCCCGCATCACTTCTGTAAGACACTGGTACTCAAAAGGGTCTTGGCAAATTGAACGTTGGTTAGATGTTGAGTTTGTTGTACAGCCTGGCAAAGGACTGTGTGCCAGCCTGGCACAGACCGTCCTGTGCCAGGCAGGAAAAGCGGACTTCATACATTCTTCTTAGGTACTGTTAACTTCAGGGCCGCCTATGAGGCTTTGAGATTTTAGATGTAGGTGCCTGTCATTGTGGGAGTTTCCTGTTTCACTGCTAACAACTGCTAACAACTTCGTTGGTTGATGCTTTTTTTTAATCATTGTAATATTATTGATTTTTTTTTAATAAGCACAGTGCATCGATGCAGTCCCATCTATTGGGGGCATGTTTCAGTGGGCACCGTCTGCAGCTGCCACTTTTTCGTGTAAGTAAGTAGATGGTATACCAAAATACTCACCTTTTTTAAACCTTTGCCTCCCAATCGCTTCTTGCACACCTTATTTTATTTGAGCTTCTCATATTACATTACAACTTTGTTTTAGCCAGTGTTACGGCATTGCAAGAAGGATAGAGTGATGGTTGGCTGCGAGTTCCCCTTTAACACTTTTTTTACTTGCGTACCTTTACTGGTGCAGAAGGCAGTGGTACCAGCATGCTGTATAGAAGATGGATGCATTCTTTAAGGTGCAGCTCTTGTGCTGTTACTTACACACACTCACCTTGCACTATTGTCATGTTCAAAAATGATTCACTCTGTTTCCCGCCAAGTGTGCAGTAATTGTATATGCCCTAATATAGGTACAATTCACATTGCCATTATTTATATATAGAAATCCAGCCCTTATTTAGGCATTCTTCATGCTAACCAAATACAGGCATGGGCACCTACATCCGTTCATCTACGTCACAATGAGTTCTTTGAAAACCAGACTCTTAACTCTTCAGGACTTCCCCTTGCTTGGATTAATTTCTCCAAGAACTCATTTATTATGCATGAACATCTATTCCTTAGGGGTTCATTCATGATGTTCCTATGCCTGACTTTTATGTCAATACTGGCTTTCTTAAACACCTTTAAGGTATAAATATACCTTCACTTGCCATGACGAATCACAGTCCATGGTTCGGCTGCCTACATGCACAACGCGGCTTGCCAAGGCAAGTTCGGAAGTAAGTCAAGTCCCCGCCTGACGCGCTGACCAGACGCTGCCATCCTCCTTGCAGAGAATTCAGCTTCAGTGTTTCTGACTCCCCTTGCGGGGTGTTAGAGATCGAGACCCGGAAAGAGATTCCAACCTCACTCATTCTAAGGTATGGAGTGGACTAGAACATAGAGGTACTTTTGGCAAATATTGGTAACTATAGCTAAACTAGACTTTAGCTAAACTGCACCTACTTCTTCCATTGTACTACACTTAGGTTAGGTACACTGGGGTAGGATTATTTTAGAAGCGTCAGATGAGTATTATAGCCTGTGTTATTTATGTATGTATTTGTATGAATATATGTCACAGCTGCCAGCCATGCTATTGCAGTATTGTTTCATCTTACTGCTAACGCTGTACGTATTATACATTGCATTCTGTCTTACGATTGTAGCAGTTTATATCTCTTGCACGAGAAATAAGACTGTTCAATAAACCCTTTTTTCTTGCCCGTCTATCTATTTCGGTGTAACTCTGTAGAAACGCAGCATGCACGATTGACTGAGTGAAATGGTTATCTATTGTTTCCACGATTCTGAGATTGTTCCGATTCTAAGAAAAACAAAGTTGTCATGTTTATGCGGTTGTCAGAAACGAATTCCTTTTTGTTCATTCGAGAAGTTTCTAGTGATCACTAAGTTAGCTGGCATACACAAGAAATTAAGTTTAATGTACTCAATAGAGACGTACTGACCTTAGTCCTATGTCAAAAATATAGTGTATATTATTCCAATGCACAGAGCCTATCAGGGATATAGGAACTACACTACATGGTGCCCAACTGTTTGGTAAGGCGCTAATTTAAGGCTAGATACTGAAGTAACCCAGTCGTGCTTTTCTCAGAGACCTTTACTCATAAAACTCCATGAGATGTCTGGAGTGGGTAGGGATAATATCCGCCATAGCTGAGTAGGACGAAAATCCTATGTATTAGCTTTTTGGTTTGTTCAACGTTGAAGGATACAGTGTTCCAAAATATTGTGCACCTTATCTTTGTTCCCATGAAACTTGCTCTGCAACTTTCATTAAACAATGTGCCTAAACGGGGATAATAACACTGAAGCTGTACCCGATGATGTCGCAGCAGCTTTTGATTATACAGGTATTACTGAAACCAATGAAAATGCAAAAATCATATAAAACATGGCCTAACACCAAGAGGTGGTAGAGCAGTTTTTGTGATAGAGGCACATGAATCTCACCAGACAGAAGTATTCTACTTATAGATAGTCTTCCCTGAATCACATTCAGTAGCTAAAATGTTTCACTTCTACAAAGAAGATGAACCACCTGAGTAATATATTCCTTTTGAGGATATTGAAATTCCACTCACATACCAGGAGCATCAGCTCTGGTTTAAAGGCGCCCTAAAATATTCAAATCACATTACCAGGCTTGGTCCACTAGGTAGACCAGGAACAACATGGCCAATTTTAGCCGGCTACACACCTCATCCTGACATTAAAGCAATGTCAGACGAGGCATTATTTAATAAAATACAAAAATTAATAGAATTACACAGTTAAACCACAACTGTCTGAAAGGCATGAAAAGGCCTGTACAAAAAACAATCCTACCTCTTCTAAAAAGAAGTGGGAAAATAATAACCAACATTCAAAAGAAAAAGATTCTCAATCCCGAGGTAGGTCTCCTCAAAAGGAGCCCTCTGAAAGGAGGTATAACCTCAGGAATAGGGATAATTCGATAAAACATGACAGGTATCAAGATACTCATACACGTTCCTCTCGTATCTTTCAGATATTGTTACAGACATCTGAAAGAAGAAGAAGGTCAGATCAAAAGGACGAATGTATGAAGTCCAAAGACGATCAACACGTTCAGAAAAATAAACCAAATCCTTAATTCTCCAAGAAGAAATTAGCAGGTCTAAAGATCAGACAT
This sequence comes from Lissotriton helveticus, assembly GCF_964261635.1. Lineage (NCBI taxonomy): Eukaryota > Metazoa > Chordata > Amphibia > Caudata > Salamandridae > Lissotriton > Lissotriton helveticus. The sequence continues at coordinate 747,065,922 of NC_136059.1, read as the reverse complement.
GCCAAGGACTCTGAGAACTTAGCTCAAGAATGGAGAATGGGCTCAGACAATGCTGGATAGTGCAGCGGAAGTATCAATAGCTCGCCAGAACCTGAAGGGACCTCTGGAGACAGTGGACGTGAATGAAGACAAGTTGAGACTGCAGATGCCAGGGTTAGTTCTCCGCAAAGGTTATACACAATAACGCTCCGTATGGAGGGTGACATACCAAGAAAAGTGAAAGCACTCTTTTGGGAGCGACTTTTAAAGGGTTATGGTATACTTCTAGCAGAACGGGACTGGCCACCAGAATTTGTCAGGGAGTGCCCACATGGCGAAGACATCATTATGCTAGCCTTCTCCAACCATGTTCCAGAACATGTTAAATATACTTATGCCAGGAAATAGAGAGTCGCCCAAGCCCCAGCATTATACAAAAATCATATAGGATGGGATGAGGACTCACCTCACCACACAATCCAGTTCAAAAATCAATCAACTTCACAAAGGCAGTATCCAATTATGCAAGAAGCAAAAAAAACAGGTCAGGGAGAACTTAGCTCAACTTGAATACCAAGGGGGGATAGAAACATGCACCTCATCAATGAACAATCCTTTGTTTCCTGTGTCCAAACCAGACAAAACATATCGTCTAAGTTTTGGATTACAGATACCTAAACTCTTGTTGTAAAACATTTGCAGTGCTAAATGCACACAGTATAGCATTAATGAATAAGATTGTACGTAAAAAATATAAAACCACATTAGATATTTCAAATGGTTTCTTTTGCCAAAACATTGCACCTGAAAGTAGGTATTTGAACGCTTTCTCAATAATGGGAACCGAGCGTCAGTTCTGTCGTCTCCTTCAAGGATTTAAGAATAGTCCGGGGTTATTCTCAGCAAGGGTAACAGAGTTACTACAAACTTATGATGACGAGGTCTTGTCATATGTAGATGATATCTATCTGACAGACGATCACCTGAACAGGCACTTGAATAGGGTGAACACTATTATACTGGGCTTCGCCTCTGAGGGTTATAAATTCAATTTAAAAAAATCAAGAATTGCCCATCTCAACATCCTTTTTCTAGGATATGAACTATCAAGTGAAGACAAAAGCCTTGCAGCCCACTTTTTAGAAAAGTGTGCGCTGCTCCAACCTCCAAAAATGCTGAGAAACTTACAGTCGATTTTAGGTTTCCTAAATTTTGGAAGACCTTACATTCTAAACTATGCAGAAAGGGTTAAACCTCTCTACGAATTAAACAAACCTGATTTTAAAATCACACATTGGACAAAAAAGCCCACAGAAATTTTGTGTGATCACTGACAGAATATCGAGGAGCAAAATATCGACCTGCCAAAATATCGTGGAGAAAATATAGAATGCCAGAATATCTAATTCATATCTACAAACAGGTAAGTACAAAAATATTGAATCCAAAATATTGTTGTAAAAAATATAGACAGTCAAATAATCGAATTTTTTAAATGTCTTAAAAGTAATTTAAAATTAATATAATAATAAATATAATTAATTTAAACATACTTAAAATACTTAAATAAACTTAAAAGTCCGTAGTACTTTCGGTCCTTGACAATCTCAGGGAGGGAATGGACACCAACCAGACCCAGGCTCTAGTCCTCCTCGACCTCTCAGCCGCCTTTGACACGGTTGATCACACCATCTTACTCTCCCGTGTCAGGGCGGCGGGGATCGGAGGCACTGCCCTGGTATGGTTATCCTCCTTCCTGAGGGACCGCACCCAGGCGGTGCGCCTGGGTGATTTTACTGCGGACTTCCGGAAAGTTCAGTGCGGGGTCCCCCAAGGTTCCTCCCTTTCACCCCTTCTGTTCAACCTTTACATTGCCCCTCTTATTTTTTCATTACAACAGATGGAGGTCTCCGTGTATAATTACGCGGATGACCTCCAACTTGTCTTTAATCTGTCTTCTTCCCCTGCTTCTGTTTCCAACTTTCAATCTATCATGATTCACATCCGAGACTGGATGAACCACAACCATCTGAAACTCAACCCAGACAAGACCGAGCTGATGTTGACGGGTGGTTCATCCAGTCCCTGGTCCTCTTTGTTCTGGCCCCATTCCTTAGGTCTCCCTCCTGTCCCCTCCACTTCAGTAAAAACATTAGGCATTAAACTCAATCCCCAGCTCACCCTTCACTCCCAGGTTAGTTCTGTGGTGTCCTCTTCTTTTCTGTCACTGCGCACTATACGCAAGGTGTCCCGTTTCTTTTCTTTTGATGCTCTGAAACTGATTACCTTGGCAATGGTCATCTCCCGCCTGGACTACGGCAACGCCCTATATGCTAGTATACCTGCATATAGTCTAAGGCGGTTTCAGCAGATCCAGAACCAGGCGGCACGCCTGGTGTTTAAATTGCCAAAGTTTCACCATGTCACCCCCCTCCTTAAATCTCTGCATTGGCTTCCAGTCCATCAGCGTGTCCAGTTCAAGCTTGCTTCCCTCACCTTCCAAGCTCGACTGGGCACGGCTCCGATCTTTATTTCATCTGAGATTACTCCTTATGTTCCTACCAGGGAACTACGCTCATCCACCAAATCCCTTCTTACAGTCCCACGGTTTCGGAGGAAGAAATGGGGAGGTTCGAAATTTGCGACCCTTGCTCCACCTCTTTGGAACTCCCTGCCCCCAGAGCTTAGAGCTTCTACTCTTTATTCGCAATTCAGGAAACAGCTTAAAGCTCATTTGTTCTCCAAAGCATTTAATTAGTCCTTATGCAGTTCCAATTCCCTTAGTTTAGTACTAACTGTTCCTACCCTGTTAGTTTGCCAGTTATAGCGCCATGAAACCGCTGGTGATCGTGCGCTCAATAAATAATTTTAAACTCAAACTCAAACTCAAAATAATAATAATTTTAATACATATATATATATATATATATATATACATATATATATATATATATATATATATATATTGAAGCTCCGTGGTCCTCCCAATTGAAAGGAAAACGTAAGCACTCCGGGTACAGCAAAAAAGGTTTATTTCGGCTTACAGCAGGCGAAAGATGACAGACGCGTTTCAAACACAAAGTCCTTCCTCAGTGTCAGTGAAGTGCTGCGCGCGGCTTGTATTAGTACACGCCCTCACAGAAGGTGAAAGCGGACTTATTTTACGAGTGTAGACGTTAGTTCATTAACACTTGGGGAAACGTGACGGCCATTATATAACATGATACAAATAGTGAAATACATTCTTATGTCACGAGCATACATAAAGCAATATCGACTGACCGCCACTGCCAGAGCAAATTAATGCATAGAAATAAGCACCTTATTCCGCCGTGGATCGGCTTATTTCTGGCTAAACCCCCAATTAAATTATAAACACCAAAAAATACACCGTAAATTAAGGACCCTTCATGGCTTAACTCACATACATATTATTAACAAAACATATACAATATTTTTACCGTAGGATAGCGAGAGGGTTAAATTTACTATTACCACTCCAGTGAGTGCAACAGTATGGAAAACATTGGATAGCATAGGGGTAAAAATTACTATTCCCACTCCAGAGAGTGCAACAGTAGGGAAAGCATTGGATAGCGTAGAGGTAAAAATTACTATTTCCACTCCAGAGAGTGCAACAGTAGGTAAAGAATTGGATAGCGTAGGGGTAAAAATTACTATTCCCACTCCAGAGAGTGCAACAGTAGGGAAAGCATTGGATAGCGTAGAGGTAAAAATTACTATTTCCACTCCAGAGAGTGCAACAGTAGGTAAAGAATTGGATAGCGTAGGGGTAAAAATTACTATTCCCACTCCAGTGAGTGCAACAGTAGGGAAAGCGTTGGATAGCGGGAGATTAAAAGTTACTATTCCCATTCCAGTGAGTGCAACAGTAGGGAAAGCATTGGATAGCATAGGGGTAAAAATTACTATTCCCACATCAGAGAGTGCAACAGTAGGGAAAGCGTTGGATAGCGTAGGCATTAAATTTACTATTCCCACTCCAGTGAGTGCAACAGTAGGGAAAGCATTGGATAGCGGGAGAGTAAAAATTACTATTCCCACTCCAGAGAGTGCAACAGTAGGGAAAGCATTGGATAGCGTAGAGGTAAAAATTACTATTCCCACTCAAGAGAGTGCAACGGTAGGGAAAGCATTGGATAGCATAGGGGTAAAAATTACTATTCCCACTCCAGAGAGTGCAACAGTAGGGAAAGCATTGGATAGCGTAGGGGTAAAAATTACTATTCCCACTCCAGTGAGTGCAACAGTAGGTAAAGAATTGGATAGCGTAGGGGTAAAAATTACTATTCCCACTCCAGAGAGTGCAACAGTAGGGAAAGCATTGGATAGCGTAGAGGTAAAAATTACTATTTCCACTCCAGAGAGTGCAACAGTAGGTAAAGAATTGGATAGCGTAGGGGTAAAAATTACTATTCCCACTCCAGTGAGTGCAACAGTAGGGAAAGCGTTGGATAGCGGGAGATTAAAAGTTACTATTCCCATTCCAGTGAGTGCAACAGTAGGGAAAGCATTGGATAGCATAGGGGTAAAAATTACTATTCCCACATCAGAGAGTGCAACAGTAGGGAAAGCGTTGGATAGCGTAGGCATTAAATTTACTATTCCCACTCCAGTGAGTGCAACAGTAGGGAAAGCATTGGATAGCGGGAGAGTAAAAATTACTATTCCCACTCCAGAGAGTGCAACAGTAGGGAAAGCATTGGATAGCGTAGAGGTAAAAATTACTATTCCCACTCCAGAGAGTGCAACGGTAGGGAAAGCATTGGATAGCATAGGGGTAAAAATTACTATTCCCACTCCAGAGAGTGCAACAGTAGAGTAAGCGTTGGATAGCGTAGGGGTAAAAATTACTATTCCCACTCCAGTGAGTGCAACAGTAGGGAAAGCGTTGGATAGCGGGAGGGTAAAAATTACTATTCCCAGTCCAATGAGTGCAACAGTAGGGAAAGCATTGGATAGCGGGAGAGTAAAAATTACTATTCCCACTCCAGAGAGTGCAACAGTAGGGAAAGTGTTGGATAGCTTAGGGGTAAAAATTACTATTCCCACTCCAGTGAGTGCAACAGTAGGGAAAGCATTGGATAGCGGGAGGGTAAACATTAATATTCCCACTCCAGAGAGTGCAACAGTAGGGAAAGCGTTGGATAGCGTAGAGGTACAAATTACTATTCCCACTCCAGTGAGTGCAACAGTAGGGAAAGCGTTGGATAGCGTAGGGGTAAAAATTACTATTCCCACTCCAGAGAGTGCAACAGTAGGGAAAGCGTTGGGGTAAAAATTACTATTCCCACTCCAGTGAGTGCAACAGTAGGGAAAGTAAATACTTCATATATGAATAAAATTAAATTAAATATTAATACCAAATACAAATAATATAAAATAATTAACAATTGTATATAATATATTAATTAATCAATTAAAATTACAAATGAAATGTAATTGTTTAAAAAAATTACCTACTAATACAAAATATTTACCAATTAACACTAAATTAACAAATAATAAATAATTAAATATTGCAACAAAAATAAGCAATAAATAAATTTAAAATTTAATTATTTATAATTCAATTACTTCCCACACTATTCCCCTATAAACGCACAACCCACTACTGAAAAGAAATTAATAAAATTAACATAATTATCAATTAATCAATTAATTAAAACTAATGACCAATTATATTTTAATTAATTACCAATTAATAATTAATTACCAATTAATTCAAAATAAATACCAATAAATAAATTAACAAATTAAATTAATTATATTTAAATTACTTCCCACCCTATTCCCCTATAAACCCACAACCCGCTACAGAATCATATTACGCAAAAATTAAATACAATTAAATTAAATAATTAAAATGAATTATAAAACAAATATACACTTTTCACACATATAGTAACATAAAAACACTTTAAAAAATTGATATTACCTTACTTATCTCAAATTCTATATTTTTGTTGTCTATATTCTATCCATTCTATGGGGCTCATTAGGATGGCGGACGGAAGAGCCACCGCGGCCCTGGAGTAGGCGGAAAAACCCTTTTCCGTGTCCGCCTGCCGCGGATACTCCGTCCGCCATATCAGGATAGGAAAACGTGTCAAATTTCCGTCCGCGACGGAAAAGCACGCACCGCCGCCGAACTACACACGACCACGTGGCGGACGGAACACATCCGGAGGCCCCGCCGTACGTACTGACGTCTAAGACCGTCCCCCAAATCAAGATGGCGGAAAACACACATAAAACCGCAGCGGAAAAACAACCTGTCTGAACACGGCGGAATCCCCACAGCGAACATAGGTGACATAGCAGAGATACCCACCGCAAGCTGACCACCACCATGGACCCAGCGCTACACGCTTTCCCGATGCTCTTCGCGATCCACCACGTCCTAGTCATGGCCCACTATGGACGACGACGCAGGTAAGGCACAAACCAATGGCTGTCTGGAGGGGAATACCAGCAAGGGACGTGACGTAGGGAGGGGGAGGGAGTGTCATGTTACCGAAACCACTGATGAGAAGCATATACGAATACACATTTGTAGTACGCAAGCATGAATGACAACGACAGTCCACGAGACTTGATAGACTACCTTTATTGTACAAAATAGGGGTATAATCACAGTGTATGCGTGAGCATGGGCAAAGTGGGCACCAGAGGATGAACATCATAGGCAGCACATCAGAGGGAGGAATGCAGTATCAGAGCATCAACAGGGCATTGTGCAGTACAGAGCAGGTACATCATTGGCAGTAAACGAGAGGGCAGTATGCAGTATCAGAGCATCAACAGGGCATTGTGCAGTACAGAGCAGGTACATCATTGGCAGTAAACGAGAGGGCAGAATGCAGTATCAGAGCATCAACAGGGCATTGTGCAGTACAGAGCAGGTACATCATAGGCAGGTAACGAGAGGGCAGTATGCAGTATCAGAGCATCAACAGGGCATTGTAGAGTACAGAGCAGGTACATCATAGGCAGGTAACGAGAGGGCAGTATGCAGTATCAGAGCATCAACAGGGCATTGTGCAGTACAGAGCAGGTACATCATTGGCAGTAAATGAGAGGGCAGAATGCAGTATCAGAGCATCAACAGGGCATTGTGCAGTACAGAGCAGGAACATCAGAGGCAGCACGTGAGAGGGGCTAAGTGCATCAACAGTCCATTGCACAGAACAGGTCCATCAGAGGCAGCACGTGAGAGGGGCAAAGTGCATCAACAGTCCATTGCACAGAACAGGTCCATCAGAGGCAGCACGTGAGAGGGGCAAAGTGCATCAACAGTCCATTGCACAGAACAGGTCCATCAGAGGCAGCACGTGAGAGGGGCAAAGTGCATCAACAGTCCATTGCACAGAACAGGTCCATCAGAGGCAGCACGTGAGAGGGGCTAAGTGCATCAACAGTCCATTGCACAGAACAGGTCCATCAGAGGCAGCACGTGAGAGGGGCAAAGTGCATCAACAGTCCATTGCACAGAACAGGTCCATCAGAGGCAGCACGTGAGAGGGGCTAAGTGCATCAACAGTCCATTGCACAGAACAGGTCCATCAGAGGCAGCACGTGAGAGGGGCTAAGTGCATCAACAGTCCATTGCACAGAACAGGTTGATCAGAGGCAGCACATGAGAGTGCAGAATGCAGTATCAGAGCATCAACAGGGCATTGTGCAGTACAGAGCAGGTACATCATTGGCAGTAAACGAGAGGGCAGAATGCAGTATCAGAGCATCAACAGGGCATTGTGCAGTACAGAGCAGGTACATCATTGGCAGTAAACGAGAGGGCAGAATGCAGTATCAGAGCATCAACAGGGCATTGTGCAGTACAGAGCAGGTACATCATTGGCAGTAAACGAGAGGGCAGAATGCAGTATCAGAGCATCAACAGGGCATTGTGCAGTACAGAGCAGGTACATCATAGGCTGCACAAGTACGTGTCCCTACCAACCCGTCACAGGAACCACAAGAGTGCCACGCAGTTCTCAATGGACACACCATGTGAAATAACATTTGAGTGAAGTGTTCAGCACCTCACATCACAGAATCAGGGGGACTGCGTGAACTACCTGCCTCGGACACACTGGCAGCACCAGCAACAGGAGTGTGAGACACAGCCACAGCCCGAGTGACACACACATGGGCCACGGACACAGACACACTGGAAGCACCAGCTACAGGAGTGTGAGACACAGCCACAGCCCGAGTGACACACACATGGCCCACGGACCCAGACACACTGGCAGCACCAGCTACAGGAGTGTGAGACACAGCCACAGCCCGAGTGACACACACATGGCCCACGGACCCAGACACACTGGCAGCACCAGCAACAGGAGTGTGAGACACAGCCACAGCCCGAGTGACACACACATGGGCCACGGACCCAGACACACTGGCAGCACCAGCATCAGGAGTGTGAGACACAGCCACAGCCCGAGTGACACACACATGGGCCACGGACCCAGACACACTGGCAGCACCAGCAACAGGAGTGTGAGACACAGCCACAGATGTAGTCACTGACACGTGAGCCACTGACCCAGACAGACTGCCAGCACCAGAAACAAGAGTGTGCAACACAGCCACAGATCTTCTAACTGACACGTGAGCCATAGACCCAGATACACTGCCAGGACCTGCAACAGGAGAGGGCACAACTGACACTGTGCCACCATCTGATACATGAGAGTCAACTGCACCAGCGACACTGGGATAACTGAAATGATGAGCCACAGGGCTGTATGGGCCAGGAGGCAGGGTGAGCCTGGGAGCTGGGGATAGCTGACCTTGAGCCAAATCGGGGTTGGCAGGTGTCAATGGTGTGTGTCTGCGTTTCTTAGGGATGTGTGAGTGCACCCTGGACAGGACAGGACTGCCAAGTGGTGGGGACTCTAAAGAATCACCACCCACCATAGGTGGAGCATCTGCAGCCGGGGATCTTGTTTCTGGGGACGTGCTGGAGCCTGCTTGTCGTTTGCTCTGTGCCTGCCGCCTGGACTCGGAATCATGTGTGATGTAGGATGCAGCAACAGGGGACACCCTCCTCTGCTTCTGACTGGCCTGGATGGGAGTGGAGGTATGGGGGGACTCCGCCGCGGAGACATCTGTTTGGCGCTCAGTAGAAAACATCAGCCTCAGTGCAGCCAGGGGTGAAGTATGCCTGTCCTTGATTGCGCCATTGTCCATGCTAGATGCCTTGTCCGTAGGATGTGCCTTATCCTTAGGTGGAGTGTTGTCTCTGGATGTAGCCTGTGCCCTGGTCGCCGCCCTAATCCTGCCAGCAGACTTGTCGTCTGTGGTGCACCTGTCTCCAGTAGACACCTGCTCTCTGTGTGTGTCCCTGCCCTTGGGAGATGGACCTTGCTCTGCTGTGGGCCTGCCCTTGGGAGTCTCCCTGCTCTTAGGAGGTGCCTTTATCCTTTCACTGTCCTTGGGAGGGTCCCTTTCCTCTGCTGTGGGCCTGCCCTTGGGAGTCTCCCTGCTCTTAGGAGGTGCCTTTGTCCTTTCACTGTCCTTGGGAGGGTCCCTTTCCTCTGCTGTGGGCCTGCCCTTGGGAGTCTCCCTGCTCTTAGGAGGTGCCTTTGTCCTTTCACTGTCCTTGGGAGGGTCCCTTTCCTCTGCTGTGGGCCTGCCCTTGGGAGTCTCCCTGCTCTTAGGAGGTGCCTTTGTCCTTTCACTGTCCTTGGGAGGGTCCCTTTCCTCTGCTGTGGGCCTGCCCTTGTGAGTCTCCCTGCTCTTAGGAGGTGCCTTTGTCCTTTCACTGTCCTTGGGAGGGTCCCTTTCCTCTGCTGTGGGCCTGCCCTTGGGAGTCTCCCTGCTCTTAGTAGGTGCCTTTGTCTTCTCACTGTCCTTGGGAGATGGACCTTGCTCTGCTGTGGGCCTGCCCTTGGGAGTCTCCCAGCTCTTAGTAGGTGCCTTTGTCTTGTCCCTGCCCTTGGGAGTGTCCCTTTCCTCTGCTGTGGGCCTGCCCTTGGGAGTCTCCCTGCTCTTAGTAGGTGCCTTTGTCTTCTCACTGTCCTTGGGAGTGTCCCTTTCCTCTGCTGTGGGCCTGCCCTTGGGAGTCTCCCTGCTCTTAGTAGGTGCCTTTGTCTTCTCACTGGCCTTGTCCAAGGTACAGTCCATGGACATGTGAGTATCCCTTGCCTTGGGAGTACCTTTTGTGTTGAATGCCTGTGTAGCTCCTGAAGGCATGTCCCCCAACAACACTTGTGGATCCTGTGTGTGTACTCCAGTGTATCTGACGTCGTCTACGTGAACAGATTTAGCTGATCTAGGGGATGGGGTCTGTGCCCTGCGTGCCCTGACGTGCTGTCTGACGCTGCTTCTAGTGCAATAACCTGTATTTGAGTCCTGCTCAGAATAATCACTACCCCCTGAGACATCCAGTGGTGTAGATGGGGAAACAGAAGTAGCACCCTGTTCATGCGACTGTACTATTGCAGACGACACACTGCTTGCCAATGACTGCACTGTCCTGTGTAGACCTGCAAGATCGCCATGCATCCCTTCCATGAATGCCACCACCTGCCCCAACTTCCTATCATGGTCCTGGAAAGCATTTGTCATATTGGTCTGCCCCACACACAGCTGTCGCAGCAGATCAACGGCCTCAGCACACAGTGCATTTTGGCTCACCGTGGCAGGGGCAGCGGTGCCTGCACCGAACGCCACTCTGCTCCCCCTACTCCTCCGGCCACGAACAGTACATGGTGCAGTTGGCGGAAGTGTGGGCCCTGTGTGCTGTCTTCCGACAGAAGGTGATGAGTGCCCACTCCCAGTCTGTGACAACAGTGCAGGCTCACCAAGAGTGTCCGACGAGGAGGACGATGGTGCCTCCACATGCGAGTCCTCAGGGACGGTCCTGTCCCCCTCTCCGGCGCTGGCCTCCTCCGTGTCAGTCTGCGTGTGTGCGAAGTCTGAGCCGGACTCATTTCCTCGACTACTCTCCACCGTCTGTGGCTGAGTGTCCTCTGTCATAGCTGAAATGCACATAAAAGATGTGTGAGTCATGGGCAGACTGACGTACAGAAGGAACAGGATTGCCAAATTACATAGCTGACATAGATTTTGTAGCCCTCATCCTGCACATGGCCCACCTCTACCAGTCATCCTCACATTTCCTGCCATGGGGCCATGGACCACTAGGGGATGTGCTTCAACACTCAACTACTAAGCAAGTGGCGTGTCAACATGGCGGACCTGGATGTCAAATGAGAACCACCCAATGGGACCAAAATGGCATCACAGACATACATACGCAACACGGAACTCAATAGTGTGTCTGTGCACCAATACATGCATAGCACTCACAGGTTTCCTACACAGACAGTATGCTCACCGCTAGTTTGCTGTTGATCGGCACTCAGACGTTCGGCCAGTTCAGGATGCGTCACTGCAATGATACGGTGCATGAGAGGGGTCATGGAGCGTCGGGCCAGACGGGGCGTCCTTGGAGTCAGGCCCAGTGTTACTTCCGCTACATTCTTGCTCAGCCTGGAAATGTCGTCCCAGCGTTTGTGGCAGTGTGTATGTCGTCTGTTGCACACCCCCAATGCCCGTACTTCCCGTGCTATGCTCCTCCACAGGTCCTTGCGAAGGTGCAGCTTGACCTACCATGATGGGAGACAAAAGGGTTAAAGTCAGTGGACAGGTGGCCTGTCACACACATAGGGGCAAGACGTAACTGTCAGCAGCCATGCACAATCAGGAACATATGTCTAGCCCACACTACACAGCTAAGATAGAAATAGGCGTGATTATTTGGCCCCCTCATGCACACCAACATGTCCCACACTGCACTTACCACCCGTCCTGGTGCGCCGTAGAGGCGTCCATAGTTGCGGAGTACACCGTCCACGAGGACATCAAGCTCCGCGGCGGTGAAGGGTCGAGACCGGATCTCTTTGCCTCTCGACATGGCAAGATCACGGAGTATGGCACTAGAGCAGCAGTCGGTGGTCAGCTCAGCAGCAGCAGCAGGTCGAGGTGAACAGGCAGCACTGGTCCCCAGGGTAGGAAGTGTCATTTTGGCCAACACACATATATAGGGCCCTCAGCACGTGTCAGTGGCATACGTCGCCAGCAATTGGTCAGCCCTGGAAGCGTGATCGTGAAATGGGCCAATGACTGGCCCTGTTGTTGCGGTGCACTGCTTCCGCTACTTGCGATTGGCCATATGCGGCCAGCGTCCCTCTTCCCATTGGCTGCATGTGCAGGGACCGTCACGGGCACACATCGGCAACCGCACGTGCAAGCCTCAGGCACGGATGCTTCAGTTGCAACAATGTTCTATCACTGGCGCCTCCATGGCGGCGCACGTACTCAGCGGGGGAGGTGCAGGCCTATACACCCTGTAGATGTACTCAATGGACATGCCAGTTCATGACCCCCCTTACAGTCACCTTGCATCATCCACCGTACACCGGCCGGAGCGGCCGGGCCTAGGACGGCCGTGCCCGGCCATGTACACAACCGCCGTGCCCGGCCATGTACACAACCGCCGTGCCCGGCCATGAACACAACCGCCGTGCCCGGCCATGTACACAACCGCCGTGCCCGGCCATGAACACAACCGCCGTGCCCGGCCATGTACACAACCGCCGTGCCCGGCCATGAACACAACCGCCGTGCCCGGCCATGTACACAACCGCCGTGCCCGGCCATGAACCGGCGCCAATTATGTTATCTTGTCAGACGCTGCACCGTGATGTGTTGTGTGCAGTTGCGTCATGAGGGATGTGAGCGTGATAGGGAAAGGTCATATGTCATACAATATAGCATGTGTGTCCATACAATGCCCATCGGTCGGCACACAATGGGCAACAGATGTGCATTTGTACGTGTTGACGTCGGGTGTGACCCTACAGACGTTCTTACATCTTCACAACTACACAGTACATCACGGCTGTGTGGCCAAATTATGCATCTGTTGTCAGTGTCTTGTTCTGGCGAGGTGACTACAGTGGTGGTGGTACACATGCATTCCGTGTATGTGTTTTGTACGTTGTGTCACCATGCATGTAATTACCGTATGCACATCATTATTGGTGTTGGCATTTGTGCTTGATGACATGGCGTGTGTATAATTATCGTTTGTGTGCATGCAGTTGCATGTGTGTCTGTGATGTGGCTACTAAACATTAGGGTGAAGACTGAAGTTTTGTCAGTAAGGTTCACATGTGATGGAGTTGTACACGTATGCGTCGTTTGTAAGTTGACCTAAGTTACATCTCTCTCCCACACAGGAGGGCTCCAAATGTGCATCGGCCATACACTGTGCTGGAGGATATGGTTGACGAGGAGGTGATTCGGAAATTCCGGCTGGATCGACGTCGGTTGCTGGAGCTTGTGGCTCAATTGTCTCCTCATCTGCAGCCACGTAGGACGTATCCTGGGTCGATTACACCCACTGCAAAGGTCATGGCGGTACTACATTTCTTCGCTACTGGCACATTTCAGTACACAGTTGGACATGCCGGGGGGATGTCACAGGCCATGTTCAGCACGGTTCTTCGGGATGTCTTAACAGCTATGATGCTGTACAAGAATGACTACATACATTTCCCACGGCCGGAAGAGTTGGCAGCTGTCAAAGCTGATTTCTATGCACTGGGCCACATACCTCACGTTGTGGGCTCAATTGATGGCACACACATCGCTATCATTCCACCACGGGCACGGGAACAAGTGTTCAGGAATCGAAAACACTTCCATTCGCTGAACGTGCAGGTGGTGTGCCTGGCAAACAACATCATCTCCCATGTGTGTGCAAGATTTCCTGGCTCCGCACATGACGCCCACATCATGCGGAGCAGCAATGTCCCACGACTCATGGCAAATCTGCGACCCGGTCAAGCGTGGCTTGTTGGTGAGTGTGCAGTGGGGACTCTTGTGATCTCTGTGTTGCATGGGGTACCCACCATATCTTGTTGTGATGTTTGTGTCAGTCATCCCCCTACATAGGCGACTCGGCTTACCCAAACCGGCCCTGGCTCCTCAGTCCCCTACGTAATCCGAGAACAGCGGGTGAAATGCGGTACAATGAAGCACATGGAAGGACACGGAGAGTCATCGAACGTACCTTTGGACTGCTAAAGTCTAGGTTTCGGTGCCTCGATAAGACCGGAGGGGCCCTGCCTTACTCACCAGGAAAAGTATGCAGGATCGTGATTGCCTGCTGCATGCTCCACAACCTGGCAGTACGCAATGACATTGAACTGCTGTTGGACCCTGAAGACGAAGAAGTTCCTCGGCCTCCCATCCCACCCATGTCGACTGATGAGGATAGTGGTGAGGAGGAAGGTGTGGACCAGAGGCGCCAGCTCATAGATCGCTACTTCCCTTGAATGTGAGTAACTTCCTCTAGTGGCGGTTGACAAGGCCTCATGTATGTTTGCTGGTGTTGTGTGGATGTGGGGTTCATCAGCTGGGTGTTGTTTGTGATGGTTGCATATGTGTGTCTTCATGTCTTTGGACATACAAGTCTCCATGATGTGTGTGCTCTCATCCCATGCTTTTGTGATGGTTGTCGTTTGTGTAATGTTGCTGTGCATTGTGTTGTGATGTGTGTGAATCTGTTTCCTGACGTGTGTTTGCTGTCTCTGATTTTCTCTAGGTCACTCCCGCAGCGCCATGATCATGTACGACTATGATCCCTGAACCTGTTTACGTCTGTTTCTGAAGGCAATCATGTGAATAAACATGGAGGCAAAACATCATTGTGTGAGTAAGTGCAATTTATTTACAGGTTGTGCTTCTGTGCTGGTGAATATTTACAAGTAAGTGGGGTGGAGGGAGTTGGAGTTGAAGGTAATGGCAGATGAAATGTCTGTGCTGACACCACATTGGGGGGTGTCAGGGTAGTCCAGCAGACCAGTGGGAATGATTGTCTGTGGGACAGGATACTTAGCTGGGTGAATGTCTGGCACAGGCAGTGACATTGTCATGGTCGTCCCCTCTTGGAGCGTGTGGATGGCGCTCCAACACTGCTCTCAGCCACTTCCTGCCTCGGCCGGCCCCTCCGTCTCTGAGGTGGAACAGAGTCAGCTGGGAGGGCAGGTTGTTGATGGGCCACATCCGTCGCCAGGGGCACAGGTGGTGGTGGCGGCGGTGGAGGCGGAGGTGACGGTGGCGGGGGAGGCGGAGGTGACGGTGGCGGTGGCGCTACGACACTTGGTGGAGGGGGGGTTGTTCCGGCCAACCCATTCCCTCCACATCGTTGCCTGCTGGCCCATGATCTGCAACATCTGGCCAAGGATGCCACAGATTTTGCGCTGGACGTTGGTGTTGTCCAGTGAGTCCTGGTGTGCACGATCTGCGTTTGCCTGGGACAGGTCGTATGACGCCTGGCACCTGGCAAGGGCTTGTAGGGACTGTGCCACTGGATGGGGTAGCTGTCCTTCCTCTGCACGGCGGTGTGTGGCTAGCCTGATTGGCTGATGTCCTGTTGCCTGTGTTTGTGGCCCACTCACCCTGCCTGTGTGTGAGGCCGATGGACCAGCGTCGTGCGCTGGGTACTGCTGGGTGGCACCGGCAGGAGTCGTGGTGCTGGTGGTAGTGGTGGTACTGGTGGTACTGGTGGTACTGGTGGTGGTGGGGACTGTGCAGATCACAGAGACAGGTGTCGCTGGAGTCACACATGCGACGTTGGTCGGTCCCGGGAGTCCCTGTGAGCCAGATGGCCCTGGCTGCGTGCTTGGTCCCGCTCCATCCTCCGCACCGGAGCTGCCTGTGTCCTCATCACCAGAGAGTCCTGTAGGTGTGGGAGGCGAGGCTGGCGGCCGGGTACTGGTTTCCCCAGTCAGTTGACGATCACCTGAGGGACAAGATAGTGCTGGTCAGTAATGTGGACATTACATGGTTATATAGATTTGTAGACATTTCTGTTTCCTGTCGCACACACCCCACCCTCCACCACCACCACCCTCCCCGTGGACATGGGGGCCTGTTGGGAGTTGTAGTTTGGGCCTCTCACACACCCCACACACCCTCCACCACCACCACCACCACCCTCCCCGTGGACATGGGGGCCTGTTGGGAGTTGTAGTTTGGGCCTCTCACACACCCCACACACCCTCCACCACCACCACCACCACCCTCCCCGTGGACATGGGGGCCTGTTGGGAGTTGTAGTTTGGGCCTCTCACACACCCCACACACCCTCCACCACCACCACCCTCCCCGTGAACATGGGGGCCTGTTGGGAGTTGTAGTTTGGGCCTCTCACACACCCCACACACCCTCCACCACCACCACCACCACCCTCCCCGTGGACATGGGGGCCTGTTGGGAGTTGTAGTTTGGGCCTCTCACACACCCCACACACCCTCCACCACCACCACCACCACCCTCCCCGTGGACATGGGGGCATCTTGGGAGTTGTAGTTTGGGCCTCTCACACACCCCACACACCCTCCACCACCACCACCACCACCCTCCCCGTGAACATGGGGGCCTGTTGGGAGTTGTAGTTTGGGCCTCTCACACACCCCACACACCCTCCACCACCACCACCACCACCCTCCCCGTGGACATGGGGGCCTGTTGGGAGTTGTAGTTTGGGCCTCTCACACACCCCACACACCCTCCACCACTACCACCACCACCCTCCCCGTGGACATGGGGGCCTGTTGGGAGTTGTAGTTTGGGCCTCTCACACACCCCACACACCCTCCACCACCACCACCACCACCCTCCCCGTGGACATGGGGGCCTGTTGGGAGTTGTAGTTTGGGCCTCTCACACACCCCACACACCCTCCACCACCACCACCACCACCCTCCCCGTGGACATGGGGGCCTGTTGGGAGTTGTAGTTTGGGCCTCTCACACACCCCACACACCCTCCACCACCACCACCACCACCCTCCCCGTGGACATGGGGGCCTGTTGGGAGTTGTAGTTTGGGCCTCTCACACACCCCACACACCCTCCACCACCACCACCACCACCCTCCCCGTGGACATGGGGGCCTGTTGGGAGTTGTAGTTTGGGCCTCTCACACACCCCACACACCCTCCACCACCACCACCACCACCCTCCCCGTGGACATGGGGGCCTGTTGGGAGTTGTAGTTTGGGCCTCTCACACACCCCACACACCCTCCACCACCACCACCACCACCCTCCCCGTGGACATGGGGGCCTGTTGGGAGTTGTAGTTTGGGCCTCTCACACACCCCACACACCCTCCACCACCACCCTCCCCGTGGACATGGGGGCCTGTTGGGAGTTGTAGTTTGGGCCTCTCACACACCCCACACACCCTCCACCACCACCACCACCACCCTCCCCGTGGACATGGGGGCCTGTTGGGAGTTGTAGTTTGGGCCTCTCACACACCCCACACACCCTCCACCACCACCCTCCCCGTGGACATGGGGGCCTGTTGGGAGTTGTAGTTTGGGCCTCTCACACACCCCACACACCCTCCACCACCACCACCACCACCCTCCCCGTGGACATGGGGGCCTGTTGGGAGTTGTAGTTTGGGCCTCTCACACACCCCACACACCCTCCACCACCACCACCACCACCCTCCCCGTGGACATGGGGGCCTGTTGGGAGTTGTAGTTTGGGCCTCTCACACACCCCACACACCCTCCACCACCACCACCACCACCCTCCCCGTGGACATGGGGGCCTGTTGGGAGTTGTAGTTTGGGCCTTCCACACACCCCACACACCCTCCACCACCACCACCACCACCCTCCCCGTGAACATGGGGGCCTGTTGGGAGTTGTAGTTTGGGCCTCTCACACACCCCACACACCCTCAACCACCACCACCACCACCCTCCCCGTGGACATGGGGGCCTGTTGGGAGTTGTAGTTTGGGCCTCTCACACACCCCACACACCCTCCACCACCACCACAACCACCCTCCCCATGGACATGGGGGCCTGTTGGGAGTTGTAGTTTGGGCCTCTCACACACCCCACACACCCTCCACCACCACCACAACCACCCTCCCCGTGGACATGGGGGCCTGTTGGGAGTTGTAGTTTGGGCCTCTCACACACCCCACACACCCTCCACCACCACCACCACCACCCTCCCCGTGGACATGGGGGCCTGTTGGGAGTTGTAGTTTGGGCCTCTCACACACCCCACACACCCTCCACCACCACCACCACCACCCTCCCCGTGGACATGGGGGCCTGTTGGGAGTTGTAGTTTGGGCCTCTCACACACCCCACACACCCTCCACCACCACCACCACCACCCTCCCCGTGAACATGGGGGCCTGTTGGGAGTTGTAGTTTGGGCCTCTCACACACCCCACACACCCTCCACCACCACCACCACCACCCTCCCCGTGGACATGGGGGCCTGTTGGGAGTTGTAGTTTGGGCCTCTCACACACCCCACACACCCTCCACCACCACCACCACCACCCTCCCCGTGGACATGGGGGCATCTTGGGAGTTGTAGTTTGGGCCTCTCACACACCCCACACACCCTCCACCACCACCACCACCACCCTCCCCATGGACATGGGGGCCTGTTGGGAGTTGTAGTTTGGGCCTCTCACACACCCCACACACCCTCCACCACCACCACCACCACCCTCCCCGTGGACATGGGGGCCTGTTGGGAGTTGTAGTTTGGGCCTCTCACACACCCCACACACCCTCCACCACCACCACCACCACCCTCCCCGTGAACATGGGGGCCTGTTGGGAGTTGTAGTTTGGGCCTCTCACACACCCCACACACCCTCCACCACCACCACCACCACCCTCCCCGTGGACATGGGGGCCTGTTGGGAGTTGTAGTTTGGGCCTCTCACACACCCCACACACCCTCCACCACCACCACCACCACCCTCCCCGTGGACATGGGGGCCTGTTGGGAGTTGTAGTTTGGGCCTCTCACACACCCCACACACCCTCCACCACCACCACCACCACCCTCCCCGTGGACATGGGGGCCTGTTGGGAGTTGTAGTTTGGGCCTCTCACACACCCCACACACCCTCCACCACCACCACCACCACCCTCCCCGTGGACATGGGGGCCTGTTGGGAGTTGTAGTTTGGGCCTCTCACACACCCCACACACCCTCCACCACCACCACCACCACCCTCCCCGTGGACATGGGGGCCTGTTGGGAGTTGTAGTTTGGGCCTCTCACACACCCCACACACCCTCCACCACCACCACCCTCCCCGTGGACATGGGGGCCTGTTGGGAGTTGTAGTTTGGGCCTCTCACACACCCCACACACCCTCCACCACCACCCTCCCCGTGGACATGGGGGCCTGTTGGGAGTTGTAGTTTGGGCCTCTCACACACCCCACACACCCTCCACCACCACCACCACCACCCTCCCCGTGGACATGGGGGCCTGTTGGGAGTTGTAGTTTGGGCCTCTCACACACCCCACACACCCTCCACCACCACCACCACCACCCTCCCCGTGGACATGGGGGCCTGTTGGGAGTTGTAGTTTGGGCCTCTCACACACCCCACACACCCTCCACCACCACCACCACCACCCTCCCCGTGAACATGGGGGCCTGTTGGGAGTTGTAGTTTGGGCCTCTCACACACCCCACACACCCTCCACCACCACCACCACCACCCTCCCCATGGACATGGGGGCCTGTTGGGAGTTGTAGTTTGGGCCTCTCACACACCCCACACACCCTCCACCACCACCACCACCACCCTCCCCGTGGACATGGGGGCCTGTTGGGAGTTGTAGTTTGGGCCTCTCACACACCCCACACACCCTCCACCACCACCACCACCACCCTCCCCGTGAACATGGGGGCCTGTTGGGAGTTGTAGTTTGGGCCTCTCACACACCCCACACACCCTCAACCACCACCACAACCACCCTCCCCGTGGACATGGGGGCCTGTTGGGAGTTGTAGTTTGGGCCTCTCACACACCCCACACACCCTCCACCACCACCACCACCACCCTCCCCATGGACATGGGGGCCTGTTGGGAGTTGTAGTTTGGGCCTCTCACACACCCCACACACCCTCCACCACCACCACAACCACCCTCCCCGTGGACATGGGGGCCTGTTGGGAGTTGTAGTTTGGGCCTCTCACACACCCCACACACCCTCCACCACCACCACCACCACCCTCCCCGTGGACATGGGGGCCTGTTGGGAGTTGTAGTTTGGGCCTCTCACACACCCCACACACCCTCCACCACCACCACCACCACCCTCCCCGTGGACATGGGGGCCTGTTGGGAGTTGTAGTTTGGGCCTCTCACACACCCCACACACCCTCCACCACCACCACCACCACCCTCCCCGTGGACATGGGGGCCTGTTGGGAGTTGTAGTTTGGGCCTCTCACACACCCCACACACCCTCCACCACCACCCTCCCCGTGGACATGGGGGCCTGTTGGGAGTTGTAGTTTGGGCCTCTCACACACCCCACACACCCTCCACCACCACCACCACCACCCTCCCCGTGAACATGGGGGCCTGTTGGGAGTTGTAGTTTGGGCCTCTCACACACCCCACACACCCTCCACCACCACCACCACCACCCTCCCCGTGGACATGGGGGCCTTTTGGGAGTTGTAGTTTGGGCCTCTCACACACCCCACACACCCTCCACCACCACCACCACCACCCTCCCCGTGGACATGGGGGCCTGTTGGGAGTTGTAGTTTGGGCCTCTCACACACCCCACACACCCTCCACCACCACCACCACCACCCTCCCCGTGGACATGGGGGCCTGTTGGGAGTTGTAGTTTGGGCCTCTCACACACCCCACACACCCTCCACCACCACCACCACCACCCTCCCCGTGAACATGGGGGCCTGTTGGGAGTTGTAGTTTGGGCCTCTCACACACCCCACACACCCTCCACCACCACCACCACCACCCTCCCCGTGGACATGGGGGCCTGTTGGGAGTTGTAGTTTGGGCCTCTCACACACCCCACACACCCTCCACCACCACCACCACCACCCTCCCCGTGGACATGGGGGCCTGTTGGGAGTTGTAGTTTGGGCCTCTCACACACCCCACACACCCTCCACCACCACCACCACCACCCTCCCCGTGGACATGGGGGCCTGTTGGGAGTTGTAGTTTGGGCCTCTCACACACCCCACTCACCCTCCACCACCACCACCACCACCCTCCCCGTGAACATGGGGGCCTGTTGGGAGCCATGGACATGTTAGTGAGTTGGTGTCCAACGTGCATGGGTTGGGGCGTAGGAGATGTTTCTTCTCAGTTGTGTGAGCCTGACCATGTCGTGCTGATCGTGGTGCTTGGTTTGTACTCACCAGTCTCTTCTCCTTCGTCAAGTCCGTCTAGGCTCTCTGGGTGTAGTATCACCAGCACCTTCTCCTCCCAATCGGTGTAGGGTATGGGCTCTGGGGGTGTGCCACCGCCAGTATGATTGGCTCTAGCAAAGTTTTTAGCTCGGATGCCCTTGACCCTGGTCTTCAGGTCATGCCACCGCCTCTGAATGTCATGCTTCGTCCTCGGCACAGTCCCCGACGCATTCACCCGAGTGACGATCCTGTCCCACATGTGGTTCTTTTGCGCCACGGACGTCTGCTGGACTTGGTCCCCGAAGATGTGGGGCTCAACACGGATTATTTCATCTACCATTACCCTCAACTCTGTCTCCGTGAATTTGGTTTTTTTTTTGGGTGCCATGGTGTGTGGTGCTCAGTGTGTGAGTTGAGTGAGTTGGGGGGTGCAGGTGTGTGGTGTGTGATGTGTAGGATTTGTGTGGTGGGTGTTTGTGTGGTAGGTGTGGTAGGGTGGTGGGTGGGTGTCTTCTATGTGAGTTTGCAGTATCTCGAATTGGGCCTCTTGCTGGCAGCAATGCTGTGATGCAAAGGATTGTGGTAGCGTGTGGGTGTCATTTTATAGTCGTGTCTCAATGGTTGTTGGCAGTCAGGTGGTAGTGGGCGTGTTGACTAGTGTGCATTATTGGATAATTGGGACGTGTCATGGTGGCTTGTGCTTGGTGTTGGTGGGGGCGGGGGGTGTTGACAATGTTCGTATGTTTGCTTTGGACTTGCGGTACACTTTCTAACATTTGTTTGCCGCTAGGGATGTTGTTCGTGTTGGCCTTCCGCAGTGATGCTGTGGTTATCGTAGCATTCTTTCCACCGCGGACGTGGATGGCTGTGAGTTCCGTGGTACGGGCGGATTTATCCTAATTGCGGCCACGGAGTATTCACAGGTATGGCGGTACATGTGTCATTTTCCGTGGTCATTTCCGTCCGCGGCAGTGGTTGTTCATTGGACTCCGTCCGCCGCGGACGGAGTTGGATGTGTTCCGTCCACCGCGGACGGTGTTGGTTATGATCCGTCCACCTCGGTCGGAGTTTCGTGACATGATTATCCTAATCCCAACCGCGGAATCTCCGCGGCGCAGCCGGGAGTAAAATTTCCCCCACCATGGCGGACAGTACCCATTTCCGTCCGCCATCCTAATCGACCCCTATATTTTGGATTCGATATTAATGCTATTCTATTCGATATTTTGCTATTCTATTTGATATTTTTGTAGTCTATATTGTGTCCATTCTATATTTTTGACTCGATATTTTGCCCATTCGATATTTTTTATTCGATATTATGACTGAATACCTGTGTGTTCACTTCAAACAGACATATATTAGCAACAAAACATTTACAAACACGTATAAATGTACGCAAGTTAGTGATCCGAATCATTCCGGGTCAATGCAGATTCACCTACTTAACTTTTAACGAAGGTGAAAAAGTACCAATTACATACAAAGCACATACACGCAAGCAGAAATTAAATTTACATCAACAGAAAAAATTCTGACAGCAGTTCAAACCGCTGTATCAAAAGAAAGAACCCTAGCACAGGGAAAACGCATTATGGTCGTAACTCATGTACCAGACTTAGAGGCAGTTACAAAAGCTAGCATTCCGAATGCAAAAGCTTTACATCCAAGATGGATGGAATGGGTTAATTCACTTGCTGCAACTGATGTTGAATATATTTTCGATCCTTATTTGAAAACACAAGCATTTCTACAATACGAACACGAATGTCCCCTGCCTACTTAAATTTGCCCTCTTGATCAGTACAAACTTATAATTTATAACTGACGGATCTGCACAACCCGCTGCGGGGGGTAAGCAAGCTTACAGTGCAGTGTGCCCGAACGTTAAAGGTCGTATGCGCGATTACAAATTTCGACCAATGGTCACAAAAACACAATCTCTAGGAGATTGTACCCCTCAGCGAGCTGAACTACAAGCATTCAAAATGGCACTTGAAAATACGGATCATGAATTTCCCACACTCATAGTGTGTGATTGTTTTTACTGTGTTCAATCATATAGTGAATATTTACAGAATTCGCTTCATAATGGTTTCAAAGATACAAAAGGTGGCACAATCCAGCATAAATGCTTTGGTTAACAAGTAGTACAGTAGCGAAACGGACTACAAAACACTTAGGTGATACACACACTGAGTCATCAACGTGATGGCGTTCACGTTGAAGGGAATTCATTGGCTGATGAAGCCGCAAAGGGGACTGTGCAAACGGCTTCTGTAGCTGCAATCACTCGTTCTAAAACAAAAATAGACAGTGAAATAATACTGGCTGTCAATGCTTCAAGCAAAGGCAGCGGAGCAGCATTACCTAAAAAGTTTCCGCTCAAATACTCTTATACAATTGATGCAAACAATGTTCCGTTTACTAGAATCCCTGGAGTGGGGGGATAGGGTAATACCACATATGGAACATAGATTAGGACTAATCCTACCAGCACATGAAGGGTTTGCCTCTGCTCGTGCAGGTGTTTCCACCACAATGTCGTTATTAAAGCAACGATACTGGTGGACCGGCATTAGGAAACAGACCGGAAACTATGTCCTGGAAATATGCCAAAAAATGAAAGTTTCTTCTGTGAAACGTCCTGCGCAGATGCCCCTGTTATTCTCAGATAAACCATTAGCGTGTGTTTACCTGGCACACTGAGGTCCCTTAAAAAGGGAGGGTATCTTTAAATATATCATGGTTGCAGTGAATTTGTGTTCAAGGTTCCTTTGGATGTGGCCTCAGCGCTTGGCTGACGCTCGAACGGTTATGAAGGATTTGTGAGTTCTTATCGGCGCATAGGCAATTGGCACACTACACTCTGACCAGGGTCCTGCGTTTAGCTCTCGAGCTTACAAAGAAGCCATTGCCAGTTTGGATGTAGCATTGCGGTATTCTTCTCCATTCCATCCTGAGGGAAATTCTGTTGTGGAAAGAAAAAAACGGGACATAAAGCAGTCTATGACAACTAGGGTATTAGGTTTGGGTGATGGGTGGCTCAATTATCTTTATGGAGTTCAACGTGCATTAAACAATTTGTCAAGAAGTTCTCTAGGGGGTGTCAATCCATTTGAGGTCCTATTTGGGATGAGAATGTTGGTTCCGGACCTTGATTGTCATGGAACAATGGTGGAAATTTGATATCAAAGATCGTTTGGTAGTTTTACAGGACTTAAATGAAGTTCGAGCAAAACAAAGCAACGTGCTCCTGAAGCCTACCATCACTGGGGAAAAACTGACCATCCCAGCAAGGCCTGTCTGGATCCCAAAGCCTGGTGATCTAGTCAAAGAAAAGATCGCAGACAAGAAGGAATGTGGGCCTTCTTAAAGACAACCAGTACCTGTCCTAGCAATCCACAGATTATGACCAGTACTACTGCCGCCCCTTGCTGGTAAAAAGGAGAAAAGATTTGTGTCCATCGACCAGATCAAACCCCACTATGTGGCGGATACAAAGCAGTAGGCCAAGTGGACTCCAACAACATAGCAGACGCTCTCCTCTAGCTACAATCTAAGAGATTCAAACTGAGAGACTCATCACCTTTGAAGATTCTACAGTGAGAAATGAAGGACTATTCAACAAAACTATGGAACTTGTTCTCTTGTAACCCAAATAACAGTTTATCCTGATACACCTGTCTACAACAAAGTAACAAGTGATCAAGTGGTTCCAGCGATTTTGAACAAATCCGGATGCAATTCCAACCATTGACAGAACTGCCTCTGGCTATTTCATTAACTTTGATACGTTTTCTGAGGATCCCAGTGAACCTGAAACGACGCCAGCGCAAACTTTCAAAGAACAAGCAACAGACTTATCTGGTTTCACTATGGTTTGAACTATGGCTTGTTTTGGGAATATTCTTCTTTCTACTTTGGTTAACTCTGTTGATAACTCTGGGTATGCTGATAAATGGAAGATATATTCAAATGGACACAGCAAGTAAAAAAGTGAACTTACTTCTCCAGCCACACGAATGATCCCATTGTGAACAAAGAGACTTGTCAGCAGTGAACATCACAGCTGTTCCAATACCAGATGGTATAGTTTGGGACAGAACTGATTATGACATTTTTGGGCCGTCTGAGTTTTTAAAGATTCCACACCTTTTCAAGATTTCATTAAGTGACTTTATTACCTCTAGTACCTTTTCTGATGATTGGGACTTCGAGACTGTTAATGTCTGATCCAAAAATGACTGCAGTATTCACAAATAATGAATGTTTGAGGGTTCATCAGGCTATGAACAAATGTATTGTTATAACCATTATGGCCATCATTTTTTGCACAAATCTGCAATGCCTAGAAATATATATATGTATAACCAATGGGAACATTGTCCTACAACTCCAAAGGGTAGCTCAAAAACTTTTGCAATGAAATTTCCATATTTTTCAGAGTTCAATGTATCCAATGCTAAATCATTTTCTCTTAAGAATATGAACAAGACAGGAACAAAAAATATGCTAACAAATACATAACAGATTTATTCTGCAGCCTTTATTGCCCAACTGTCTAGACAAGGGTCTGACTTTTGGAAAGACAAAAGCTGTCTGGGGTACAAAAGATTGGCTAGTGCAGGGGGTAGAAGCTATGTTTAGAGCCTGTATAATCCCTGAGCAAATTATGTTTTTGAATGACACTGTCCAACAAACGTCTGGCCTTGGATTAGCCAAGATTAAACTTAAAGTTGGCGCAGACCTAAGGGAATTCCTGCTAGGACCATGAAAACCGCATCAAAAACTTTTCATATATGCCGGTATCTACGCTTCTTATAATGAATTATGGAAGATTACCCAAGCAGAGACTGCAGAACGAATACGAGAAATTGATCGTATTCATTTAGAGAAATCTCTTTCTGTAGTAGAGAATGGGTTAACGACTCTGTCGTCCAGGATATATTCATTGGACAGCATTGTGTCTTCTGCCATAGACATCATGGAACAAGACTTGGTCATGTTGCAACATGAACAGTCTCAATTACGTTCTATCATGCTATTAGGCTGGACGCTACAAAACTTGTGTGCAGGCTATGTGCCATGGCGTTTAATCAACACCACGTCACTGTTTTCAGAATTCAATCTCACTGATAAACAGATCAAACTGGCACAAAGTGAGCAGACTATACAGTGATGAGCATTGAAAAACTGGAAAAATTACCATTCACAGTGGCAGAAAAACCAGCTACTGAGTGGATCACACATGGTAAAATTACTCTGCCTGTTACAATTTTCCATTTTCAGTATTGCCCAAAAATATACCAGCAGGCAAATATCAAAGGTTGGGTAAAGAATACATCAAGACATCCTGGGATTTACCATATACACAGATATTGGAGTGGGGGGCGTGAATTGCGGTCTTTGCTGTTCTAACTGTGAAAACGCACTAAGCGGTTCTCTCATTTGTCAGGGTATTAATTTACACGGGGCCTGTGATGGTTCCACTACAAACTTATCCTGTCACCTGCAAGGCTCACCAGCTGCAGTGATTAATCCAATTTTGGACTACTTTCTAATGGAAGTTACCTCATGTTGAATGATCACAGCTGCTGTGGCATGTTGCCAGGTATCCCATATCTAGTGACTGTTTCATCCAGGGTCACTTGCTATATGCATGTATTGTTTTCACAAACCAAGACAGCCAGGCCCTTGCCTTTATGGCCTTCACTGAATATCTCTTCTATACGAATTAATACTTTACGCAGAATGAAAGCCATTCTTTTACAACAAACTGTGCCACAGACCTCGGCCAAAGAAATCTATGATCTGCAAATCGCAAGGACTTCTGCTCAGATACATGCCCTTTTGAATACAAACTGCCCTATACATTTCTCAGAATTGTTGGAACGTGTCTTAAACATGTCTGATACGAGCTGTATTGTAAATGTATTTAAGACCGTGTGTTCAGGACTGTTAGCACCTTTTCAAGCGGTCCCCGGAATATTTCCCAACTTTGAGCACTCTGTGTTTGGCAGACTGCCACTACTTTTTTGACTCGTTGCAGGGATCCTATTTTTGCTCCTACTGCTGCGATATGGCAAGCCAAATCACCAGCGTCACTCCAAGCACCATAGAGAGTACTCTATTGGAGATGAAGTGTCGTGAGCGCATTGTCCACATTTTAGGTTTACCTCGTCTACGAGAATTAAATACCACATTGTTTCTGTCATTCAGACCAATCTGGCAAGATTGCATCTTACCTGTTCTACGCTGCCTATTTTGCAGTGAAGAATGCGTGCTAGACATCTGTCTAACACTCCCATCAGTCATGCCTACGGATATTGATACTCTGCTTGACCCGGTAATGGCCCATGCTCTGTGTTGTCCCCAGCCGCTACCAATCCTGATGACGGCCTTCATTGAGATCTAACAGATGCAAATTGCGACTGCTGAGGAAACAACAGGCGCTCAGGTAACATCCGATACGAACATTGCTGATGCGACCAATGCTGACAGCGATGCTTCTCTTATGACCACATACCTGCATTTAAATTGTGCCCTCACTGTGTGTAGAGCGGACTAGATCATTTCTTTACTGCCCACTCGTGGCGCTTGGCCGCCATCTTGGCGCTGTTGTTCCTTCTGCCTGCCACTTGCCTGAGCGCTCTAGTGCTCAGAGAGGAGACCAGGTGAGCATCTACTTAATGCTCATACTTCCCACGCAGCGGTGACGCGCAGCGGTAGCGCCTGACTCGCGCCTGAGTCAAGCCAGAGTCTGCCCGTCTGCGACCGTCCGCGCTGAGGACGCGCGGGACGCATCGGGCCCCTCCTGGTAAGCACCTTTCGGGAGGCAGGATGATTGTATACACCAGTGCATTGCTCCGGGCGATTGGGCAGTCTCTCCCGCGGTGCATGTCGGCACCACACCATCCGCTGTGTGGCCCCTATCAATGCGCCTGCAAGGGATGGTCGCTTGACTTGCCAGTGGGTATTCGGGACCATGATATCTCTCCAGCCCCGCGGGTACGCACTAGTGCGCCTCTGCCGAGTAAGAGTTCTGCTCATGGTCTGCGGATATTAAACCTTAACACCAGATCTATGGTAAAACACCATTTGTCCATCATGGACCTCATTACTGACGAGGAGCCAGATCTGTTTGTCATCACTGAAACCTGGCTCCAGGACACTGACGATGCCATAATTAACTTAGCCTGCCCCTCAGGTTATTCACTTTTTACGTGGAACCGCTTGTCTAGAGGTGGAGGTATCGCCCTAGCTGTAAAATCTACTTTTGCGTGCACTTGGACGGGTCTGCATATTGCTGGGTGCGAAAGCGCCCTGTTTAAGATCTCTATCAGTCCCCAGTTCACGCTGTCGGGGATGGTTGTATACCGCCCCCCAGGCAGTGATGTAGCATTCAGGGGAGCTTTCCCTGAGGCGGTTAGCACGCTGGCTAGTGGCTGCGCCAATTTCTCAATCTTAGGTGACCTCAACCTCCATTTTGACAATCAAGTGTCTGTGGCTGTCAGTGGTTTTCTGGCAGATCTGGAGGCCCTTCAGCTGACCCAACTTGTTACTCAACCCACACATGTGGCTGGTCACATCTTGGACCCGTTTTTCACTAACTTAACGGGTGTCCAAGTTCTGGCTATTTCTCCAGCGGCCTGGACCGACCATTTTTTGGTGTCCGTCTGGCTACCCCTTCCTGTAACCCCTACTATTCCACCTCCTAAGTGGATCCCTCGGCGCCACTGGAACAAGCTTAGGCTAGAGGACCTACATCACATCCTGGCTGAAGAGCCATAGGCCCTCTGCTTAATGCTACCTCGGGCTACGACCAGTTCTGTAGCTGGATTACCAAGGCGCTTGATGTATTGGTGCCTATCATCTCTAGTAAATCCAGTCCCCCGCAGTCGAGTCCTTGGTATGACAGTGCTCTTCGCGCTTTGAAGGGTTCATGTAGACGGGCAGAAAGGGAGTGGCGGAAGACGTATGATGCCGTGAAAAAAACGGCGTACTTGGCTTCCGTCAAGCTCTACCACCGAGCCATTTGTAGAACCCGTGCGGCGTTCTATGCGACGGAATTCCGCAACAGTCTTAATCCATCTAAGACCATCTTCAAAACCCTCAAAGATCTGATGGTTAAGAGAGCGGATCCGCAAGTGGATGGTTCTACTTCCCATTGTGAGACTCTAGCCGCTTTCTTTTTGGAGAAAGTCAAGAACATCTATCAGTCGTTCCCCAGTGTGACGTTGCCCTCCAATCCTTTGAACGGGCCCTGCAGTTGCCCGGTATTACACTCTCTCCCTACTCTCTCCTGGGATGAGTTTGTCAAGTGGGCACAGCGAGTCAAGTCTGGTTCTCCCGCGGACCCGCTTAGACCTGCCCTCTTTAGAGATCCTTCTTTTCAGGGGCGCACGGTAGTGTGTTCGTTGATTAACCTTTCTTTGACCTCAGGTTCTGTTCCTGTCAAGTGGAAGCAGGCGGTGGTTTCTCCGATCCTGAAAAAACCATCTTTGGATCCTTTAAAACCGGAAAACTACCGCCCTATTTCATTGCTCCCCTGGCCGGCCAAAGTCATGGAGGCGCACGTCAACCTGGCCCTCTCTGAGCATATGACCCGGGCCAATGTCCTCGATCCCACGCAGAATGGGTTCCGTGCTGGTCACAGCACGGAGACTGCCTTTCTGGCAATGGTAGAACATCTGCGGATTGTGTTGGATGCAGGTCAAACGGCAGCGCCTATTTTATTAGACCTTAGCGCTGCCTTTGACACGGTGTCCCATCGCATCCTCCTTCACCACCTGGAGGACATTGGCATCTGTGGCTCTGCTCTGCAGTGGTTCCGCTCCTTTCTCAGCGATCGGTCCTTCTGCGGTGCCACCCCTCCTTTTCAGTCAAAATACCATCAGTTGGACCTGGGGGTCCCTCAGGGCTCCTCGCTGAGTCCCACGCTTTTCAACCTGTACGTGCGGCCGCTGGCTGATGTCGCCAGGCAGTGGGGCCTAACCATGGTCTCTTACGCCGACGACACGCAGCTAGCGGTTACGATCAGCTGGGATGCCGAGCAGGATGCCCCCAGGTTCCGAAATGGGCTGAGAGAGGTGGCCAGCTGGATGAATAACAGCTGTCTCCAGCTGAACGCGAAGAAAACTGAGGTGATGATCGTTGGGAGGGGAGCGGACCGCTGGGGGGACAGCTGGTGGCCTCTTGAGTTAGGGCCGGCCCCTACACCAGTGATGGAACTCAGAAACCTGGGAGTGTGGTTAGATCACACCCTCTGCTTTACGACCCACACTAAGAGAGTGGCGGCATGCTGCTTTGGTGTCCTGCGTGGGCTAAGGCCGGTGCTCAAATTTTTTGATGCTCCGACAAGACAGTTGGCCATTCAAGCGACGATTATCTCCCGGCTAGACTATGCCAGCTCGCTCCTGCTGGGAGCAAACCAATCGGAGATCGTTCGCTTACAACACGTACAGAACGCAGCTGCGAGAGCAGTGGTGGGTCTGCCAAGGTTTTGTCCCACTTCTAATACTTTGCGGTCCCTACACTGGCTACCGATCAAAAGCCGAATTCACTTCAAGGGCCTTAGCCTTGCTTTCAAAATTTTAAAAGGGTTGGCACCTGAGATTCTTAATAATCTCGTATCGGCCTATGTCCCGACTCGCTCTCTTAGATCTCTCGGGCAATCCCTTGTGGTTGTCCCGCGCTTCAGGCTCAGCCGGATGGGCGGTCGTTCTTTTCGTGTGAGAGCTGCGACCCTCTGGAATGCTCTCCCTTTAGAAATCCGCCTGTTAGAGGACTTATTAGTATTTCGTAGGGCCCTGAAAACTCATCTGTTTTAATTTTCCTCATATTCATTTTTCTGTTCCTTTTTGCGTTGTGTTATGTTCACCATTCCCTGCGCCAGGACGCTCCTTAGCTGGAGCATCTGTGCGCAAAATAAATGATATTAACATAACATAACATAACATGACATAACATTTATGTGCGGTTAGTCTTCTAAACAAGGTAATCCAACTCTTACCTACAACGGTAGACAACTTTTTGTCTATAGGATTAGAAGATTTTATGTTTTCTCCATTGCCAAAAACTGACTTTAGATTCAGGCACACAGTGTTCCAGAGAGACTCTGAATCTGGCCTTCATTTTTTCAAAACAAAGACTAAACTTCGAACTTTTTCCTATGATTAATTTTTCTTTTCCAAAATTTTCTTTTTCCTTTTTGGGCAAAGTAATCTGCTTATAGTAGAACTATTTATAGAGGACAACATTATTTGAAACACTTTCAGAGACAATATGTCACCTTGTCAATAACAATTGTTTTATCTAACTTGACATGAAATGGTTTTGGCCTATTGGCTATGCCAATGCTTGTTTTTCTTCTTCTTTGTTGTGGGTGGCGCCTATACCCTCCTTTTCAGCAGACTGGCTCAATCTATGCCTAGGGCAGCAGGCATAAAAATGCCTAAGATTTAGGAGACACACAGCCCATGAACTTTAAAAAAAAAAGTGAATACAATATAACTATTTCAAATTAATAAAACAATAGAATTTATTAAGTAGACTTTAATTCCACTTTGTAATTTAAGAGAAATGAACAATTTTTAGGCTAATTTGAACAATGTCTGTGACTTTGTGCCACCGCTCACACTAAAGGGTGCAATGATGAAGTGGGTTGTCCTATAGCCCCTTGCTGTATGTTGCGGTGGGCTGAAGCAAAGTGTAAATTTAACAATTCACAATTTAACAGGCCCATGAATGATGCTGGCTCACCAAAGGGGCCAGTTTATGTATTTATACTATTGCGCAACTTCCTCTGTGTCTGTAAAATGTACATCCCCCCAAACCCCCCACGGGTTTGTCCTGAATTTTGGCCCGTTGTCCTGAATTTTTACACTCACTATCCTGAATTTGCACCCATGGCAGTTGGTCACCCTAGTTTCTTCCCCGTTGGGGTTCACAATAAAATGGCCACATCCTTTCCAATAGTTAACATCTGCACAGGACATATAGTAAATATTCATAAAGTGAAAACTGTCGACATTTGACAGCTCACTCTTTACTGGTGCAGGCTGGGGACAACTGGAGCAGTAGACCAACCCCTCCACGAGCTACCTTATACTTTACTTTCCCTTATGTTACATTCACAGTGTGCCACTGTTTGCGGCAATGTGACATCTATCTATTGCAACCAGGTTCCTTGTAAATGTGAATGCTGGGATACAACTCATAGCCTAAAGAAAACCTCTACAGGGGCAACAGTCTCATTGTTCATGAGGGCTAGTATCATACACTTGGCTATTCCTCCATCACATAATCGAAATTCTACTCTGCATCATTTAGCTATTCCTCAGTTAATGTCAGAAAAACAACTATTCGTGAATGAGCTCCAAACAAATGCGTTAAAAAACACCATATAGCATTGGATTATAAAGGTCACATGTTCCGTTGACTTATGAACATTTGAAAATTGTACTTGAATATATTTCCACACAGCTTATTGCATTTCCAGAGTGTCTATCCGGTGTGCTGCAATGTACTTCACAATAAGTGAGATAAATATCAATAATGCACCATCCAGTTACATTGTAAATCACCATCTGCATCAGGCATTTTACAATGAAAGTTGAAATGGGAAGCTGAGTGCAATGAATTGATCTGCTTGGCTTCAACGTTGTGCACTCCCCCCACTCCTCCTTTGATCATTAGAACCCACAACCAATTTAGGAATGTCCAAGAAAACTTGAAAGGTTGTGGTGAATGAGGTACAACCTTTCTCATCTCGTGGCCCAGATCCTGCTATGGAGGCCACAAAACCTCTGGGAATCTTCTGCCCCAATGCCTGGCAGTTATCATGCTACAAAGCAGAGGGAAGCACAGAGAGTACCGAGCTCAAAGAAGGGGATGCAGTGGATTTCTATGCCGGCCCTGAAGTGTGACCTGACTCTTTGTGTGTCCCATGCGCAAGCAGATGTATCTCACAGACGTTCTTCAGTCATGCCCATATAAACTCGGGACAAACCTTTGGGGTACCTCTCCAAATGATGTTGTTCTTTCTCATGGACATCGAGGCCTATCTAGAGGGGTATGGACACAATGAACATTGGTGTCACCAGGATCATTAGTAGAGATCCACGTACCTCATATACCAGATTGTATTTTTAGGTCTTATAAACATATTTAGCTGTCTGTTGTCAGAACCAATGTACCGTATATACTTACAGTAGGCTTTGTACAGACCTTGCTATTTTTCTAAGCCTTACTTATCTATAGCAGGTCCCACCTTTTGAGTTGATGGATGCCCTTCTCGTTCTTGTCTTTGTCCCACACATTGCAGCATTTCTGTCTCACTATGGTTTTCTGAGTAGGTGATTTCTTCTGATGTCAGCTACAGAGCATTGCAAGTCACAAGGTGAGACACAGGCATTCTGGGAACCCACTTTTCCATACAAGCCCATATGTGTGAAATCTAATTGGCAGTCCTTTTGTACAGTGTGAGTTGGTATATTTTCTTGAAGAAAGCCTGCCAATTTGCACAGTGCAGGTTTTGCACATACAAGTCCATTTAGAACGTCTGACCCATGGCTTGACTAGTTAATGTGGCTCACAATAACAAGTATTGTATGGTAACGAGCAGCAGACCACACCATGTGGCCCATACCCCCAGGGAAGGGCACTTCATACACATTACACCAACACTACTGAATGTGGTTGTGGCTTGTTGACTGTGTTGGGTTTCTTTTAGGAGTCTTTAAACATAGCAAGAGAAAAGATGGTCTTGCACACATTGTCACATATTGATGTCTTGCATAGAAATAGGCATATGATCACATTTTGTACAGAACCATGATAATGCATACGTACTACACAGTTACCTGCTTGCCAAACATCCTTACCTAAATTATTCCTTAAAATGCAAGAAACATCAAAACGCTCAATAATATTCATTATTAGATCTGTATCTATCTTTTACGCTGAAACGTGTAGGTTCAAGAGTTCTTGTTATGATTCGTTTTCAATTAACAAGGTGGTCTATTTTGTCAACAAAGTACCTCAAAACCACAGCAACGTATTGACTGGGTACTGGTCTCTGCAGCCTTCTTGGATAATTGACTTTGACATTTGTCTCTGTTTTCTGGTTAAAAGAGCTATATCAGCCGTTTCAGTGCTGGGAAATGTTATGATACCGCATTAGGTACAAAATATGAGAAACCTTTGTCAATAGATGAAGAATCGATCCTATGCATATATTAGTCAAGCCTACAATAAATCTGCATTCTAGTTCTTAAATTGATTAGGACAGTTTATGACTTTACAATGTTTCGTTTGTATCACAAACGAGTTTAAAAATGATGCTACTTTGTTACGTCTAAAACGTTTCGTCCGGTAAAGTAACCTAGAGACATTGGAACATACATCATGTTTTGAATTGCATAAAACAAAATATAAAAACTGCCTACCCACATCTTCTCAAGTAAGATTCGTTGGGAGAGTCTGTTTTGTGTTGAAAGCACATAAACATTAAAACCTTCATTGCGAGTTGGTGATTATTGGACGCAAAACCGATCGCACTGGACAAAAACGGACACCAACGTGTTAGGTGTTTATCGTTTGGGATATGTATTGCCTGTCAAGAGTTTTTGAGGATAATTGCCTCAAGATCTGCATGCTTCGGTAAATAGGTTTTACCTAACAAGCTCAAGTTCAAATAACTTTTTTCGATTCATGTGAATCATTAAAGTATGTCATTCATACATAACATAAATAAACAAGACTTAAAAAACTTTCTATACAGCAATTGGGATGAGAACATATATAAATTCGCAGTTTAAAATGTTAAGACAGATTTTTATAGTATTTAACATTTTTTCTGTCTATCACAGGTTTACAGAACAAATTTAAAACGTAAAATCACTTGATGGCCCAGTTCCCCTATCACAATTCATATTGTTTCCTAATTAATAAAGCCATTATAATAAAGTTGAGCACAGCACTGCAAATAGCAACAGTGAACAAAGATCGTAAATAATTAAAACCTTCTTGAGAAGAACAAGGGCGAACTTCCTTCAAGATAGCAGTGGCCCCCAAACCCTTGAATTTAATGTAAATAATTGCAGTCAAATGTTTTCATTTCGGCAGCGGACGCTGGGCATTCATTTTTTATAATCAGCTGCGGGCCGGGTCACTTGCATCGTGATGAGTGGGTGTGGCTTGAAGATAATTGACATGCAATCAGGAATACAGGCTCACTTCGTCAACGCACGTACACTTCGAGGTGTGCTAGCCAGGTTGGTCGACTGCCTTTCCGTGGCCAACCCGACATAGTTGACTCCTGAGGCGGAAGCCGGGAGCTGTGTTGTTTGCACCTTGTACTTTTTAATTGTAAAATTTAATTTGGCAAATTGCTAACTTTTTAACTTCGCCGCATTCACCCCTCTCACTCAGCTGAGTAGGCGCTGAGCTGCTACACGCCCTCTGAGGCTGCCGGACTAATCGAGCGGCCATCTTGGGAAGGTACGCAGGGTAGCGGGCTAGTCTTGGGACGCGCTCTGCGCCAGCATAAAAGAAGGAACCTCAGCGCAAGCAAGGGACCTAGTTGACTCCTGAGGTGGAAGCCGGAAGCTGTGTTGTTTGCACCTTGTACTTTTTAATTGTAAAATTTTATTTGACAAATTGCTAACTTTTTAACTTCGCTGCATTCACCCCTCTCACTCAGCCGAGTAGGCACTGAGCTGCTACACGCCCTCTGAGGCTGCCGGACTAATGGAGCGGCCATCTTGGGGAGGTATGCAGGGTAGCGATCTAGTCTTGTTACGCGCTCTGCGCCAGCATAAAAGAAGACGTGCATGCCTCCGCGCAGCGGATGCACCGTCTACGCGTCGAAGGAGTGCCAAAGGAGAGCCAGGACGGGCCCAGGGTCCAGAACCCTTGGACAAACCACCACAGCTAAATTCAGTTATAACAAGGAGCAGCTTCTGGGGCTTAGTTGCTCACTCATTATTTCTCTTGAAAATATGCAGATTTCCTGCCCACGCTGCAATTTTGAAACTCTATCCCCCGAATCTCCCCAGCCAAACACTGCGAAAGGAAAATTGTATTTCTTATCACTCCTCAACTGTCGCTCCCTTCCCAAGCATGCGAGTGAACTGTGTTTGCTTTTAGAAGAAAATTGCCCTGATGTGCTTTTCTTAACAGAGACCTGGACGAAGTCAGACTCTGACCCTGATGTAGTCCTGGCCTTACCCCCTCACTGTGCCATTATTAGACTAGAACGGGATTGTGGTCGGGGTGGTGGTATTGCTATTATCTATAAAAATTATTATAACTGCAGGACTACTAGCTGCCTTCTCTCAGAGTGTGAGAGTATATCTTTCTAGATCAGCTTCTCACCTACCTGTACCTTCGCAAGGATTCTTTTATATCGCCCACCTGGAGGTCACGCCAATTTTTGCAATGATCTTCCTGGCATTGCTATAAACTGTGCCAGTTTTACCCCTAATTTTTCTATTCTGGGTGATTTCAATATTCACCTTGATCAACCTGATTCTCCCGCTTCTCAAGGTCTCATGGCGGGCCTAGGGGTCCTCCAACTGAAACAAATTGTTACTGGCCCTACTCATAAAGCAGGACATCTGATTGATCTTTTCTTCACCAATCTGGATAACATTCTTTTGAATGAATCTACTATCGTCCCTTGGTCAGACCATGTCCTCCTATCCTTTACCTGGTCCCCTCCTGATCGGACACTGCCCGCTATAAAAACAAAAGAAACTGAGCCGTATTTGGTCCAAGCTCCCAGTCGCTAACTGGGTAGCGAACCTTAATACCGCCATTCCGGCATTCTGCTCGAACCCCATATTGGCGAATGCCTCATTCAATAACTGGCTAGAATCCTCGTTAGACCTTACACTTCCTAAAACTGAACTCTCTAACCGTTCTGGCAATAATAAAAAATCCTGGTATACTTCCGAATTAGGATCACTTAAACAAGTTTGTAAGCAGTTCGAAAGGAAATGGAGGAAGGACTTCTCCGAGGTCAGCAAGTGTAACTATAGATCTGCATTACGGATTTATAAAAATAAAATAAACATTACACAATCTAGCTATTATCAGGATAAAATAGCCTCAGCCGCCAATTCCCTGAGGGAAATCTTTAAAAATTTTAAATCATTGGACACTTCCCCCCCCGGGCCCTCTGACGGAGCCACTTAATGCACAGAAACGTTGTGACGAACTGGCACTTTTCTTTGCTACTAAGGTCGCCAATATTTACTCGCTGTTTTAGCAGGTGGAGCCTCTTCTACCTCCCCCCCACTTGACCTTCATGTGGGTTTAGCAGAAGTTACTCAGCTTGATTTACTCATGCTGCAGCGACTTCTGGGGAATTTGAAGTCGGTCTCCCCGTCCGACGCCGCGCCCACCTCCATCCTTAAGCTGGTCTCTGAGACTGTTACCCCATTTATCCGGGACGTAATCAATTCCTCGCTTGCAACTGGGCTGGTCCCGGCGCTATGGAAACAGGGAAAAGTGAAGGCACTTTTAAAGAAACCCAATCTAGACCCGGAGGACTGGGCGAATTGTCGTCCCATCTCTCTGTTACCAGGTATAGGTAAACTGGCTGAAAAGCATGTCAATTCCTTATTAGCAACATTTGTTGAGGATAACAATGCCCTACATCCCACCCAGAAGGGTTTTAGATCCAAGCAGGGCACAGAGACCGCCCTCATTGCCGTAGTTGAAGAAGCCAGGAAAATGGTGTATTCCGGAAGCTGCGCTGCCATTATTCTATTAGACCTCAGCGCAGCATTCGACGCTGGAAAATCATTCTATTATAATTCAGAGATTGAGCGACGTGGGGGTTTCAGGAATGGCCCTCAAATGGCTGCAGTCCTTCCTCATGGATAGAACTTTCGCAGTGTTCGAAGATGAGGCTATCTCAAAACAGATCCCCTTGCAGTATGGCATCCCCCAGGGATCCTCGTTAAGCCCTACCATGTTTAACATCTACATGAGGCCTGGCTGAGGTGGTACTTCCCTGTGGGGTCCAGCTGGTCACCTATGCCGATGACACCCAGTTGGCGGTCTCCCTTTCCCGACACGATTCTCCTGACAACAATCACAATCACCTCACCTCCTGCTTAATCAAAGTACTTGAATGGATGGATGCATCCATTCTTAAACTCAATGGTTCTAAAACCGAAATTATGATGTTAGGACATAAGGCCCCCATCAACTTAGATCCTTAGTGGCCTAGTTGCCTAGGCCAGCCTCCACCCCCTAAAACGAATTTAGAGTCTGGGAGTTTGGAGTGATCCTAATCTCAGTTTCCTTGTTCAGGCACGTAAGGTTGCTGCCACTTGCTATGGCCTGATCAGACTGTTAAGGAAGATCCTGAGTCTACTTCCTTTTGAAGCCAGGCGTCTTCTGGTACAGTCACTAATTCTATCTCGTCTGGATTACTCGAATGCCGTCTATCTGGGAGCGCCGCAGGGAACCATCAATATCTTACAGATTGTACAGAACTGCGCGGCTCGGCTGTTGATGGATGTCCCTAAGCAGAGTTCAGCCAAATCTGCCCTTCGCCAGTTGCACTGATTGCCAGTGCAGCAAAGGATTTGGTTCAAGGCCATGTGCACTGCCCATAAGTCCATTTCCGGCAATGGACCGGCCCAGTTCAAGCCTTTGTTTCAACTTCACCAGATCACCCGGACCTTAAGATCTAACCATAACAAATGTTTGACTGTTCCTAGGATCAAGCGAGCACGTACGGGGGGGGGGAGGGCGCCGATTCTCAGTGCATGCTACAAAACTGTGGAACCAGTTCCCTGACTCCATTCGGTTGAAACCTAACTATCTCAGTTTCAGGAAGTTGTTGGAAACTTCCCTTTTTCCCTGAACATTGAGGAATGACTAGGTGTCTTGATGCGCTGGGATGCCCTCGGGTAGCCATGCGCTATATAAATGCGTATTCATACATTCATGCTCATTAGACTGGCCTCTCATTACTTGTACATAGTGAGTGGGGGGTGGATCCCAGCCACAGGCCCCTGTACTTGGAATGAGCGCTGGGTTCACCTGCTGGATCCAATCCTGGTCTGCTCTCAGCAAGAAGGCAGTTTCTGAATTGGCAAGGGCTCACAGTTAGGCCCGGTCCTCCTCCACATGAGGCAGGGTGGGGTGGGGAGTTTAGGTCCATGGAGCAGATGGCCAATCACTGCACAGCTCAAATATGAAACCATGCAGTGATTGGCCATTCTGTCCCCTGCTGTTCCCTCCCTCTCTCTTTGCGTGCAGAGTCACTAACGGCACTGCAGGAGAAGGATTGGTGGAGAAGTCGTAGTGGTTCCAGGCAAGTGTCTTCCTGGCAAGAAGACAGCTCTTTAAGGTGGCGCGAGACTCCCACCATGGTGTAAAAAATGTAGGAGGAAATTTATAAGATATACTTTTCTGAGGCTGTTTGTGAATTTTTTTAACTAAAGATGGAAAGTTTTTTTGCATTTATTATAAGTATTATGTTACTGTTGTAGAGCTGAAGAGGCCCGATTTTCTAAAAGCTAGTGCAGCTGCTATTTAGAGTTCTTGGACTCCGATCTTGGTCTGACATGCTGTCATTGATAATATCTTCGGGCTTTGCTGCCTGCAACTAACTCACATGGGTCATTTTGATTAGACAAACTGTGAGTGGCATAATTTTTTTTTGGGGGCAGTGCAGTCCTGATTGTGGGAATGCAGTGTGTTTATTTTGTGACATGACATCCCTGAAGTTTTAATGTTTTCTTTTTTTTTAAAAGGGCATCGAAAGATCTCCCCTGCTGTTTTATGAATTATAATTACTCTCAGCGTCACACAGTCCACGACGAGTTACAAACTTGCGCTAAAGCTGGGCAAACCTTGTTGCACACTGCCATCTCACAAAGTAATCAGACGGTAAACTCAAGCTCAGAGCGGGCCTCAGCTACTCGCCTTTGCAAAGTTAAGCAGCATCATAGTAAAAAAAACAATTGTGGTATTTCAAATACCAAGAATAAGGATGTTTCTATTTTCCTCTACTGCACTCACTTCACAGAGTGTTTTGTCTGTGTTTGTCCCAAAAAGTAAGCAAGGATCGGGAGTCGGATGGATCTGTAAAAATAAGCGCGGTGAAATAGCGTTTCACAACTAGTATGTCACTATGTGATTTGTGTATGTCTTGCATTATGTGACCCTCTGCTCAGGCCTGTCACGATAAATCACAGGTTAACTTAAACTCGGAGCGGGCCTCCGAGACCTCGCCTTTGCAAAGTCCCTCATTGTACACAATCAAATATCACAGGTCACGAAATTTGTGTTTTCTTCTCATAGTTATACTATTACTACTGGACTGCAGTGCCCTGAGTGTTCTTTCCGTGTGTTGGTCCTGGCCGAAAGGCAGCAGTTTAAAATTATTATGTATCGGGTTTCTGATCGGTGTCTCATAGAAACTTGTTTGTGATGTGCTGCCTGTGTACGGTGTTGTTGAATTATCATACCCAGAGGTCAGGCCTGCCCCTAAATGAAAAGCCATAGTCACAGGGGAGGCAAGCAATGCAATCATAAGAGCAGTGCATGTAGCGCTACCGCCGCATGACACATATTTTAAAAAATCAGCAATGTTGTGCACACTACCGCCTCACAAAGGATATCTATCTTTCTGTTTAACCCTGCACACTACCACTATGCTGCCCTGCAGTGCCCAATGTGTTCTTTCTGTTTTATTCCGGCAGAAAGGCAGCAGTGAAATAGTATATAGTAACAAGCGTGTGGTGTTCTACCTGAGTGTAGTGTTGTTGAATTATGCGACTCTCAGCTCAGGCCTGCCCCTGAATGAAAAGCCACAAGCACAGTAGGCGAGGCAAGCAATGTAGGCAATACTAAGCAGCTCATGGAGCGCTGCCTGCGCACGTGTTAAAAAAATCTGCAATGTTGTTGATATTGTGGCAATGTATGTAGATTGTCTGTGTGACGTGGCATCAAAGGAAAGGTGCCTGGGCTTATTCCTTCACCAAAGTAGTTTAAAGGTCTGTGTTTCAGTCTTAACAAAGGAATTAGGTCTGAATAAAACTACGGAAAGCAGGCACTTAGGTCCATATTCAAGCAATAAATACAAACCATTTGTCAGCACATAAATACCGGGCCCGGTAACTGATGGAAGGACATATGGATTCGGGTTGTAGTCTGCACTGTGTAAACACTGAGAAAGGAAATCCATTATATGAAATTAATCTCTTTATTGGTGTCATCATAAGTAAAGTTTGTTATAAATAGAAGGAAGGCTTCTACCATTCAGTAACCATACCATACCATATGTAACCATAATATCGAACCATAATGTACATTTTAATTTTTCAATGCCCACCTGTTCGCTTGGTATTACATAATCATTATTGTAGGAAGATTTCCAGCTTTAAGTGCCAACCAGATGCTGTACAGAGAGTGACAACCCTGTGTCCAGGTAGGATAATGGCAGACGTTGCTTTTCGCATTGTACAATTCAAATTTATAAACGACACTAACCGTTGAACAATTTTAATTCACTGATATATGGAGTATCATTATTTATTTCAATATTTTAAGTTTCATTTTCACAATTGCTTCATAAACGTTCTTGGTTTCTCAAATTTGCTTGAAAATGCAGCATTTGTCCTATTTAAAAATAAAAATTCCTACAGGACGAACCCCCCCAAACTCCAAACCCGTTTTATGACAGTCTGTTGAGCTCACTCACTTACCAGTGGCACGCAAGCCAAACTTTTACGCCGCACCACTTTCAAATGTCACCGGTCGCCACTGCAAGGTAGTTAATAAAGCCTGGCCTTATGTCTTTATATAGCATGCAAAACAGTATAAAGTGCATTGTGCTTTGTTGGGCTAAATTATTGCAGGAACAGGAAGTCAATCTCGCACACCAACTTGCCTGTTTAGGAAAAGCCACAAGAAAGTGCAATGTGCAAAGAGGAAACCTGGTCAAGAGGAAACGTGATTGTGTATGAATAGTAAAAGACAAATAAAATTGCTGATAGCATGACGGTCCGTAACTTAGTATCTCATCATCCCGATTGGACATTATTAATTCATTATATGCATTTTTATAGTTAATTTCATGTTAGATTGTATGCCATCAGGGTTATCATAGTAGTTTCCCAAGCCAATATTATTAAAAATATCTTTAACATAACAGTGCCAGGGAATAGACAGGGCTTTTTCCAGACTCATACAATCTCTAATAATTGCCCTGTGAATGATAACTCAAAAATTCACTGCCTATATTGAAAGAACATGGGGCTAGTGCTTCTAAGGCTGTTTCTCCTGCTTTGGAGGTATTCAAGTTTAAAGCCCAATCAGCCTCGCTCTATGGAGTAGAGTTATGGGGGCCATATTGTAAAAAGGACTTCGAACGGGGAGAAAATAATTTGTTTCGGAAACTACTAAGTCTCCCGATTAGAACGCCATTAATCCCAGTAGTTATGGATCTTAATATCAAACGCACTGATCATCATGCATCATTAAGACCATTACTATTTTGGGTTAGGATTTGGTCAACCCCTGAGCTGCTACATTATAGAGAAGGCCTAGAGGAGATTATGAAGATCGATCAAAGTAAAGACATCCTCTGACTTGAACATGCGGCATTGTGGATGAAGAAGCTCGGCTTATCCCATTATTGGGAGGAACAATTACAGCTGACCCCTATTTGTAAGAATCTATTAAAGTCCTCCTTTTGGACCTATGTAAACAATAGTGCGTTACATGGTTCCTCTGTTGGGTATTTAACCCTGATATTTACAGCCTTCAAAAATGCAGCTTAGTTTGAACCTTTTTTGGATGAGGTACGCCCCCAGCTAGCGAAATCACTGGTTTTGAAGTTTAGATAGATGGGGTTCTACAGACAAATGTAAATACATTTAGATGGTGCAAAATAAGGAGGACAGTAGCCATGACTGATGCTCCTTATGTACAAAAGAGGTTAAGGAAAATGAGGTATATATATTCTTCTTCTGCCCTGCATACGAAACAGCAAGAACAAGATGGATTAGGTCTCTCTATAGGAACCTGGGTATTAGAAGCTGCAGTGAGGCTGAACGTATATTGAAGACAGACACGTCACAACTGGTTGTCTTCAGTGTAGCCAGGTTTTTATTCAATGTATACCTAATAAGGAATAAAGCAGGGCTAAAACTCTAGTGTTAAAGACTTATACGCTTTAATTAAATAATGCGTAAAAGAGTATTGCACTTGCACTTTCCAAAATGGTTGTGTTCCTCGTGATTTATGTCTCCTTATAGTATTTTCTGTAGTTTTTGAACAGATACATTTTTAATATGGTATATAATTTATTTATTCTTATAAAAATGAATGCCTAGCTTTTAGATGTTTTTTAATATATTTATGATAGAGATAGGT
Organism: Lissotriton helveticus; assembly: GCF_964261635.1. Taxonomy (NCBI): domain Eukaryota; kingdom Metazoa; phylum Chordata; class Amphibia; order Caudata; family Salamandridae; genus Lissotriton; species Lissotriton helveticus. The sequence goes on along the minus strand of NC_136059.1, from coordinate 747,022,235 downwards.
TTTATTGGCATATTTGGAATGGATCATATAAACTGTATATCAACTAATACCCTTGTTGTTGTGCCGCAACTCTTATATTAATTCTTAATATTGTCAAATTGTATTTTAAATTGTATCTTTTATGGTTACAGTTAACCGAAATAAAGATTTGAATTGAATTAAATTGAATGATAACTCCTCTGAAGGCCACACTCCCCCATAGAATCAGTGGGGTCATATTTACTCTATCTTTAACATAGTCTAATCCCACTTCAGAGTGACAGAACTTTTTGGTAGAACTAATGGGAACCATCAACAATCTGTTTAGGAAATTATTTTCCAGAAGTTGTATCTGGCTGCATTTTTGATTGCCCCATACTTCTTCCCCATAATTCGCTGCTGACAGGCTTTTTGATTTATATAGAGTTAGCATTTCTGCCACCAGCTTATCTCCCAGCTTGCACGCAAAGCGGAACAGACCCTCTATGATTCTACTGGTGTGTTGAACCCTGGCTGCAATCAAATGGACCCAATTCCGTTTGTTGCTAAATACATTCCCCAAATATGTGAAATTAGGTACCTTATCAATAATTGTTTCTTTTACCACACATTTTCTCATTTTTGTCTGTTTTGGGCAACAAACCATGATAAAAGACTTACTGAATTTTACTTTTAGGTCCAGTGCCGTCATAAAATCAGTGAAAGCAATCAAAGCTTTTTGAAGGCTATTGGCTGTTAGAGCCATCAAAACCGTGTCATTAGCATATGACAATAAGGGAACCAGCTTACCTCTTATGTTCGGATAATCAACTGCTGGTCTAATAAAAATGTCTCCACCCCATTTGTATGTAAAATAAATAAAAAAGGGGCCAAAATACATCCCTGTCGTATGCCCTCTGTAGACGCAATAGGCCTGGTCTTCTCTCCTCCTGGTCCATAACGTATAGAGACAGTGGTTGACGCATGCAACCTTCGTAACAGGGTAATAAGGTCTTCCTCAAAGCCCATTTTTTCCATAAGTGCCCACAGCTTCCCCCTGTTGACTGTGTCGAAAGCACTGAATAAGTCCATGAAGGCCAGGTGGATTGATCCGCTCTTGGCCTTCATGACTAGGGACAGATTAAGACATTGTTTGTTTGTTCCCATTCCCCTTCTGAAACTGTATTGTGTGTGGAATATAAGAACAGAGTCATTAGCCCACGATTCCAGGCAAGCAAGAATTACCCTCCCAGGACTTTGCACGTAGCATCAATTAGGGAAATAGGCCTGTAGCATACAGGATCATTCATGTTACCTTTCATATACATCGGTACCACCACTGCCTCTTTCCATGAACTAGGGATGTGGCCCACTATTATTGCTTTAAAAACATTTACCATCAACGGTACCCATAGTTGGGGGTTGCCTCTGAACATGTCCAGGGGCACCCCATCTGGCCCTGGGGCTTTTGCAGGAGTTCCCCTTGTCAATGCGTCTTCAACCTCACCAAGGAATATAGATACACTGAGTTGGTTCAAACTATCTGAATTAATAACTATGTTATCTCTTTGATCTTGCAGCGATACACCTTTTGGGGTGAATATATTCGAAAAGTTAGCTACTGAAGCTTCCCCTGTTATTGTCGATTCTATGTTTCTTCCATCATTTGTGAAAAGGGGACAGTTTATGTCTTCCCAAAACCACTTAAAAACCTTGAGAGTGCTAGCTCTCTCCAGATCTTCCCACGCAAGTCTTCTTAATTTGTCCTTCCTATGCCCAATTGCTTGTTTATAAGTTAGTCTCACAATCCTAATTAAATCCTTATCACGGGGGACCATGTGCAAGGCCTTTTTAAGATCTTTTTGGGCCCTGGAGCACTCAGTATTAAACTATCTTGTTTCCTGTGGTTCATTTCTTCTTAGTAATCTTGTCAAATTATTGGCCACATCTTTACAGATTTCTTCAAAACACTGTATGACCGCCTCCGGGGTAAAATCATCGGATATGCATGTCATAACTTGACCAAAATTAGATTTCACAATGTTCTCCTCAAATTGTACAGCATTTATTTTGCTCCATTTTAGTCTCACCCCCTGGTTGGGATTATATTTCAATGGGTATTCATCATTGTTACCCTTTAATGCCGTTATATGCAAGCTAGCAAGTGATCACTAGTGGGGTTAGGTTCTACCCCGAAGCTATACTGTATGGGTGGGGGGTGCCATTATCCTACCTGTACCTTCGCAAGGATTCTTTTATATTGCCCACCTGGAGGTCACGCCAATTTTTGCAATGATCTTTCTGGCATTGCTATAAACTGTGCCAGTTTTACCCCTATTTTTTCTATTCTGGGTGATTTCAATATTCACCTTGATCAACCTGATTCTCCCGCTTCTCAAGGTCTCATGGCGGGCCTAGGGGTCCTCCAACTGAAACAAATTGTTACTGGCCCTACTCATAAAGCAGGACATCTGATTGATCTTTTGTTCACCAATCTGGATAACATTCTTTTGAATGAATCTACTATCGTCCCTTGGTCAGACCATGTCCTCCTATCCTTTACCTGGTCCCCTCCCGATCGGACACTGCCCGCTATAAAAACAAAAGAAACGGAGCCGTATTTGGTCCAAGCTCCCAGTCGATAACTGGGTAGCGAACCTTAATACCGCCATTCCGGCATTCTGCTCGAACCCCATATTGGCGAATGCCTCATTCAATAACTGGCTAGAATCCTCGTTAGACCTTACACTTCCTAAAACTGAACTCTCTAACCGTTATGGCAATAATAAAAAATCCTGGTATACTTCCGAATTAGGATCACTTAAACAATTTTGTAAGCAGTTCGAAAGGAAATGGAGGAAGGACTTCTCCGAGGTCAGCAAGTGTAACTATAGATCTGCATTACGGATTTATAAAAATAAAATAAACATTACACAATCTAGCTATTATCAGGATAAAATAGCCTCAGCCGCCAATTCCCTGAGGGAAATCTTAAAATTTTTTAAATCATTGGACACTCCCTCCCGGGCCCTCTGACGGAGCCACTTAATGCACAGAAACGTTGTGACGAACTGGCACTTTTCTTTGCTACTAAGGTCGCCAATATTTACTCGCTGTTTTAGCAGGGGGAGCCTCTTCTACCTCCCCCCCACTTGACCTTCATGTGGGTTTAGCAGAAGTTACTCAGCTTGATTTACTCATGCTGCAGCGACTTCTGGGGAGTTTAAAGGCGGTCTCCCCGTCCGACGCCGCGCCCCCCTCCATCCTTAAGCTGGTCTCTGAGACTGTTACCCCAGTTATCCGGGACGTAATCAATTCCTCGCTTGCAACTGGGCTGGTCCCGGCGCTATGGAAACAGGGAAAAGTGAAGGCACTTTTAAAGAAACCCAATCTAGACCCGGAGGACTGGGCGAATTGTCGTCCCATCTCTCTGTTACCAGGTATAGGTAAACTGGCTGAAAAGCATGTCAATTCCTTATTAGCATATTCAACATAAGGTCTCTGTTCCCAGATACCTGAGAGCCTAGCCGGTCACTATAAATCCATTCACAACGCTCAATGGGGTTGGTCTGGATGGTATAGTAGATAGAAAAGGAGAAATTGCTCTTTTTCTAGGTGTCCCCTCACTCACCAGGGTTGCCCCATGGTGACATGCTTCATCATTGGGGCCATCCCAGTCCTCTACGGGCTGGGGCGTGCTGTGACTTGCGAATTACGTAGGAGCACTTGTACTTGACTATGTGTGGTGCGGGTGTGATAGTGGAGTGGACTAGGTGATGTGTTTAAAAATACCTGCCCAGTAGGTTTTCAATAGACTTTATTCCTACCTCTAGGTGGTAGTATTAAAAATGGGGTGGAAAAATAGGGTCCCTAAACGTAATGTGTTAGGGTGTACTTATCAACTCCTGTCAACATGTTTCGTGCATACCCCAAGCACTACTTCAGGACTACACAGGGACCAGCCCTGTGTTCGCCACTCCTTAGCTCTGCAATGAGTTATTTTTAGTAAAAAATGCTGCAATCTATAATTAGTGCATGCAAGAATACCTACGTATTTATTCCAAACACGTGGTTCCTGTAAAACAAAAGACAACTTGAAAAGTCAAGGGGTGTTACCCCCAAACTTAACACACATAGCACATATTTCGGATTGTACGTGGAAAACGTGATTACATTTCCCGTGGTCCTCAAAGGACGTTTTAATATGTAAAAACGTGTTTGTTTTCATGCACAAAAAGTGGTAGTTCTCATGCATCAAAACGTGATAAACACCTTACTGTGACACAACCAAACATTCATCTTGCACACACATTCATACATATTTACATACATGTAGTGGGACCTAACTGTGCCCCATGGACTCGGAGGGGTTCAGTATCCCAGCAAATCTAAGAGAGGTGGGAGAAATGGCACATCATAAATTTCATCCACTGTTTTGTTTTATCCGACCTGTTAGGCTATGCGATGGTTCGTCAACCCGCAAGATCAATAAATAAAGGCTCTTCATTTGCCCGATTTTATTCGCACACACTTACTTGCTCACAGAATACCTCCCTCTTGCAGACACCTACTAGCGTCCCTCCGGTCCGGATGTTATTTGACCGAGGGCGCCGGGTTTGTTTTTAAAGACCTGCAATCGCCCGGTTACTTCCGCATTGCACGCCACGCTCAGTGGAGACCTGGTGCGTGTCGGATGTTTGGAGCGTTCACGATTGGCGGCCATCTTAGGTATATGGCGTACCTTTCACTCATTCGAAAGGTCAATATTTTTGGATCAGGTTGGCCGCTATTCTTAAAAGTTAATTTAAGGCATACTCCCATCAGCCATTGTTATTATCAGCTAATTTGCCGCAATTTTTACCAAAAAGGGATTGAGTATACATATGCCGGTGATTAGGATATTATAAATCACGACGGCCCAAAAATGTCTCCATCAGTTATTTTTCTCCATTTGTTTAGTCATTTTATGAGCAGACATGCTTTTTGTATCACTAAGTTGAATACTTCTTGTCATGTAAATTGTCCCCAAGGAATGTCATCATTCAGACCCACAATATGAGAGCGGAGCTTAAAAACCCAGCGTTGTTCCTTCTCCAGTAGTTTTTTCTCCATGTCTGTGTGTGGTTGTTGTATTTCCAGAACCACCCAACGCATATCATTAGGGGTATGTCCCTTTTCCAAAACATGAGTGGTCATTTTCGTATTTGAATGCTTGCATCTGAAATTGCTGCGGTGTTCCACCATCCTTGTGTTGACCTTCCTGGTGGTCATGCCGATGTAGTGTAAATCACAACTACATGTAATCATACACACTACCCCTGTTGTATTGCAGTTTGAAAAGGACTTCAAATCCCAAATCAGGCCTTTGTTACATGTGATTTGTTTAGTCGCACTCGTTAGATGACACACACTACAATTGGAACATGGATAGTGTCCCATCGGTAGTGGATTTGGGCAACGTACTGGGCCTTCTACAGTCTTTGGGCGTGTATGGACTATTAAATCCTTCAGGTTTTTTCCTTTGCGGTGGCTGAACATTGGTTGAGTGAGGTTAAGGCCACCACTGTTCAGTGTCTTCCAATGTTTTTTGACAATTTTTGTCACTTTCAGTGAGGCCACGGTGTAGGTTGTAACACAGATGGGCCTTCTATCAGTGTCATTTGTGGGTTTCGTTCTTAACACATTACGTTTAGGGACCCTATTTTTCCACCCCATTTTTAATACTACCACCTAGAGGCAGGAATAAAGTCTATTGAAAACCTACTGGGCAGGTATTTTTAAACACATCACCTAGTCCACTCCACTATCACACCCGCACCACACATAGTCAAGTACAAGTGCTCCTACGTAATTCGCAAGTCGCAGCACGCCCCAGCCCGTAGAGGACTGGGATGGCCCCAATGATGAAGCATGTCACCATGGGGCAACCCTGGTGAGTGAGGGGACACCTAGAAAAAGAGCAATTTCTCCTTTTCTATCTACTATACCATCCAGACCAACCCCATTGAGCGTTGTGAATGGATTTATAGTGACCGGCTAGGCTCTCAGGTATCTGGGAACAGAGACCTTATGTTGATTATAGTATTTGGAGGGTGAGCCTTAGCTGTTTCTTCCCTCTAACTCCCTTCTCTTTAGTATTAATTCCTTATTAGCAACATTTGTTGAGGATAACAATGCCCTACATCCCACCCAGAAGGGTTTTAGATCCAAGCAGGGCACAGAGAACGCCCTCATTGCCGTAGTTGAAGAAGCCAGGAAAATGGTGTATTCCGGAAGCTGCACTGCCATTATTCTATTAGACCTCAGCGCAGCATTGGACGCGGTAAATCATTCTATTATGATTCAGAGATTGAGCGACGTGGGGGTTTCAGGAATGGCCCTCAAATGGCTGGAGTCCTTCCTCACGGATAGAACTTTCGCAGTGTTCGAAGATGAGGCTATCTCAAAACAGATCCCCTTGCAGTATGGCATCCCCCAGGGATCCTCGTTAAGCCCTACCATGTTTAACATCTACATGAGGCCTGGCTGAGGTGGTACTTCCCTGTGGGGTCCAGCTGGTCACCTATGCCGATGACACCCAGTTGGCGGTCTCCCTTTCCCGGCACGATTCTCCTGACAACAATCACAATCACCTCACCTCCTGCTTAATCAAAGTACTTGAATGGATGGATGCATCCATTCTTAAACTCAATGGTTCTAAAACCGAAATTATGATGTTAGGACATAAGGCCCCCATCAACTTAGATCCTTAGTGGCCTAGTTGCCTAGGCCAGCCTCCACCCCCTAAAAACGAATTTAGAGTCTGGGAGTTTGGAGTGATCCTAATCTCAGTTTCCTTGTTCAGGCACGTAAGGTTGCTGCCAATTGCTATGGCCTGATCAGACTGTTAAGGAAGATCCTGAGTCTACTTCCTTTTGAAGACAGGCGTCTTCTGGTACAGTCACTAATTCTATCTCGTCTGGATTACTCGAATGCCGTCTATCTGGGAGCGCCGCAGGGAACCATCAATATCTTACAGATTGTACAGAACTGCGCAGCTCGGCTGTTGATGGATGTCCCTAAGCAGAGTTCAGCCAAATCTGCCCTTCGCCAGTTGCACTGATTGCCAGTGCAGCAAAGGATTTGGTTCAAGGCCATGTGCACTGCCCATAAGTCCATTTCCGGCAATGGACCGGCCCAGTTCAAGCCTTTGTTTCAACTTCACCAGATCACCCGGACCTTAAGATCTAACCATAAAAAATGTTTGACTGTTCCTAGGATCAAGCGAGCACGTACGGGGGGGGGGGGAGGGCGCCGATTCTCAGTGCATGCTACAAAACTGTGGAACCAGTTCCCTGACTCCATTCGGTTGAAACCTAACTATCTCAGTTTCAGGAAGTTGTTGGAAACTTCCCTTTTTCCCTTTTTCCCTGAACACTGAGGAATGACGAGGTGTCTTGATGCGCTGGGATGCCCTCGGGTAGCCATGCGCTATATAAATGCGTATTCATACATTCATGCTCATTAGACTGGCCTCTCATTACTTGTACATAGTGAGTGGGGGGTGGATCCCAGCCACAGGCCCCTGTACTTGGAATGAGCGCTGGGTTCACCTGCTGGATCCAATCCTGGTCTGCTCTCAGCAAGAAGTTTCTGGATTGGCAAGGGCTCGCAGTTAGGCCCGGTCCTCCTCCACATGAGGCAGGGTGGGGTGGGGAGTTTAGGTCCATGGAGCAGATGGCCAATCACTGCACAGCTCAAATATGAAACCATGCAGTGATTGGCCATTCTGTCCCCTGCTGTTCCCTCCCTCTCTCTCTGCGTACAGAGTCACTAACGGCACTGCAGGAGAAGGATTGGTGGAGAAGTCGTAGTGGTTCCAGGCAAGTGTCTTCCTGGCAAGAAGACAGCTCTTTGAGGTGGCGCGAGACTCCCACCATGGTGTAAAAAATGTAGGAGGAAATTTATAAGATATACTTTTCTGAGGCTGTTTGTGAATTTTTTTAACTAAAGATGGAAAGGTTTTTTTGCATTTATTATAAGTATTATGTTACTGTTGTAGAGCTGAAGAGGCCCGATTTTCTAAAAGCTAGTGCAGCTCCTATTTAGAGTTCTTGGACTCCGATCTTGGTCTGACATGCTGTCATTGATAATATCTTCAGGCTTTGCTGCCTGCAACTAACTCACATGGGTCATTTTGATTAGACAAACTGTGAGTGGCATAATGTTTTTTTGGGGGCAGTGCAGTCCTGATTGTGGGAATGCAGTGTGTTTCTTTTGTGACATGACATCCCTGAAGTTTAAATGTTTGCTTTTTTTTTTTAAAGGGCATCGAAAGATCTCCCCTGCTGTTTTATGAATTATAATTACTCTCAGCGTCACACAGTCCACGACGAGTTACAAACTTGCGCTAAAGCTGGGCAAACCTTGTTGCACACTGCCATCTCACAAAGTAATCAGACGGTAAACTCAAGCTCAGAGCGGGCCTCAGCTACTCGCCTTTGCAAAGTTAAGCAGCATCATAGTAAAAAAACAATTGTGGTATTTCAAATACCAAGAATAAGGATGTTTCTATTTTCCTCTACTGCACTCACTTCACAGAGTGTTTTGTCTGTGTTTGTCCCAAAAAGTAAGCAAGGATCGGGAGTCGGATGGATCTGTAAAAATAAGCGCGGTGAAATAGCGTTTCACAACTAGTATGTCACTATGTGATTTGTGTATGTCTTGCATTATGTGACCCTCTGCTCAGGCCTGTCACGATAAATCACAGGTTAACTTAAACTCGGAGCGGGCCTCCGAGACCTCGCCTTTGCAAAGTCCCTCATTGTACACAATCAAATATCACAGGTCACGAAATTTGTGTTTTCTTCTCATAGTTATACTATTACTACTGGACTGCAGTGCCCCGAGTGTTCTTTCCGTGTGTTGGTCCTGGCCGAAAGGCAGCAGTTTAAAATTATTATGTATCGGGTTTCTGATCGGTGTCTCATAGAAACTTGTTTGTGATGTGCTGCCTGTGTACGGTGTTGTTGAATTATCATACCCAGAGGTCAGGCCTGCCCCTAAATGAAAAGCCATAGTCACAGGGGAGGCAAGCAATGCAATCATAAGAGCAGTGCATGTAGCGCTACCGCCGCATGACACATATTTTAAAAAATCTGCAATGTTGTGCACACTACCGCCTCACAAAGGATATCTATCTTTCTGTTTAACCCTGCACACTACCACTATGCTGCCCTGCAGTGCCCAATGTGTTCTTTCTGTTTTATTCCGGCAGAAAGGCAGCAGTGAAATAGTATATAGTAACAAGCGTGTGGTGTTCTACCTGAGTGTAGTGTTGTTGAATTATGCGACTCTCAGCTCAGGCCTGCCCCTGAATGAAAAGCCACAAGCACAGTAGGCGAGGCAAGAAATGTAGGCAATACTAAGCAGCTCATGGAGCGCTGCCTGCGCACGTGTTAAAAAAATCTGCAATGTTGTTGATATTGTGGCAATGTATGTAGATTGTCTGTGTGACGTGGCATCAAAGGAAAGGTGCCTGGGCTTATTCCTTCACCAAAGTAGTTTAAAGGTCTGTGTTTCAGTCTTAACAAAGGAATTACGTCTGAATAAAACTACGGAAAGCAGGCACTTAGGTCCATATTCAAGCAATAAATACAAACCATTTGTCAGCACATAAATACCGGGCCCGGTAACTGATGGAAGGACATATGGATTCGGGTTGTAGTCTGCACTGTGTAAACACTGAGAAAGGAAATCCATTATATGAAATTAATCTCTTTATTGGTGTCATCATAAGTAAAGTTTGTTATAAATAGAAGGAAGGCTTCTACCATTCAGTAACCATACCATACCATATGTAACCATAATATCGAACCATAATGTACATTTTAATTTTTCAATGCCCACCTGTTCGCTTGGTATTACATAATCATTATTGTAGGAAGATTTCCAGCTTTAAGTGCCAACCAGATGCTGTACAGAGAGTGACAACCCTGTGTCCAGGTAGGATAATGGCAGACGTTGCTTTTCGCATTGTACAATTCAAATTTATAAACGACACTAACCGTTGAACAATTTTAATTCACTGATATATGGAGTATCATTATTTATTTCAATATTTTAAGTTTCATTTTCACAATTGCTTCATAAACGTTCTTGGTTTCTCAAATTTGCTTGAAAATGCAGCATTTGTCCTCTTTAAAAATAAAAATTCCTACAGGACGAACCCCCCCAAACTCCAAACCCATTTTATGACAGTCTGTTGAGGTCACTCACTTGCCAGTGGCACGCAAGCCAAACTTTTACGCCACACCACTTTCAAATGTCACCGGCCGCCACTGCAAGGTAGTTAATAAAGCCTGGCCTTATGTCTTTATATAGCATGCAAAACAGTATTAAGTGCATTGTGCTTTGTTGGGCTAAATTATTGCAGGAACAGGAAGTCAATCTCGCACACCAACTTGCCTGTTTAGGAAAAGCCACAAGAAAGTGCAATGTGCAAAGAGGAAACCTGGTCAAGAGGAAACGTGATTGTGTATGAATAGTAAAAGACAAATAAAATTGCTGATAGCATGACGGTCCGTAACTTAGTATCTCATCATCCCGATTGGACATTATTAATTCATTATATGAATTTTTATAGTTAATTTCATGTTAGATTGTATGCCATCAGGGTTATCATAGTAGTTTCCCAAGCCAATATTATTAAAAATATCTTTAACATAACAGTGCCAGGGAATAGACAGGGCTTTTTCCAGACTCATACAATCTCTAATAATTGCCCTGTGAAAGATAACTCAAAAATTCACTGCCTATATTGAAAGAACATGGGGCTAGTGCTTCTAAGGCTGTTTCTCCTGCTTTGGAGGTATTCAAGTTTAAAGCCCAATCAGCCTCGCTCTATGGAGTAGAGTTATGGGGGCCATATTGTAACAAGCATTTACAATGCAATAGGTCTCGCAGTGACATTGTTTTGAGTAAATGGCATTGTAAATGACATTGTTTTTTATATTGTACATGTTTTGTAAAAATGTATTTAAATGATTGTAATGTCAAATGCAAATAGTGTTACAATTTGTAAATCCAGTGATGGTAGAGTCCGTTCTGGGGAAGGGGGCGCTTCGCTAGGTGAACAAAAAGCCTCATGTGATTTCTCTTGAAAGGGGAGAGGGTGAGACCTAAAAAGTAGAGGGGACGGGGGAGCGAGGACTTAGAACCAAAGTGATTGGGTTGATCTGTTTAGAATGTGTGGGGAGTTACTGTTAACATTTAGTTTAGGGTGAGGGACATAGTGAGTAAGGTCAAAGTGGACCAGGGATGCAAAGTGTGAGCTTTATCTGCCCCAGAACTACTTGTGTACAAATTCATAAGCATTCCCTTTGGGTTGTGCTCGGTCGTCAACCATGTGACATCATCCGATCCCATGAGAGCCAAGAAGGATGGATCTAGTCGAAAGCGCCTCCTGCTACAGTCTCTGAGCAACAGTAGTCACATTGAATCACAGCTGCTCATTCCTTTTACCCCAGGAACAGACTAGTAAATGCTGCCAGTGGGGCTGGGAAGAAGCAGGTAGTGTGTTACATTGTAGGGGAATTTCCATAGTGCTTGGTATCCTTGATAGGGCTTTGCAGTGGTTGATCGAAGGATATCTGGTGAAGAGAAGGGCCTCCTTGTCATGATCTAAATTTCAAGTCTGGAGGGGGCACCTCTCTGTCGCTCAATAGTTCTCTCATCTCGCATACACCCTAAACCACACACAACCTCCCACACGCTGAACATAACGCACACACCAAACTGCACATGAGCGTCCCCAGCCACACACTCTAAAACTCAACTCTCCCACACTCTGAAAAATACACACACACCAAACAGCACCAGTGCACCAGCCGCACAGTCACACGCAAAATCGCACACAACCTCTCACATGCTGAACCACAACACATATCAAACTCTCCAAAGCACAACTATACACTAGTCCTTACATACACCCACTGGACCGCTAAAACTCACACACCAGCCACACACGCCGAACCACATGCTTCAAGACAAACTCACGGGGTCCATAAACTCCAAACCATGCACATATGTATAGACACCAAACTACAAAAGACATACACACATGAATCTACACAAAAGGCACACAGAGGCAAGCACACTAGTGCTCACAAAGGCGCGCATGCCGATAAACACACATACCCAGACAAGGTATACAGACAAAGGCCCACGCACCCCCCCCCCCACCACCACATTTGCATTCACCCATCATCACCCAGTAGACACATGCATGCCATACGTACACAAGCAGGTCGACGGAAACACACAGACCAAGATGAACATTTGCGTACAGAAGTACATGGGTGATGTCTGAATTGGAGAGACAGCCCCTTCCTCTGTACCTTTGATAAGATTGCTCCTCTCTCTCAGATTTTTGTCATTTCCTCTCTTTTACACGCACACCTACAAACGCGTATTCCTCACCCTATCTTTTTTAACCACACACAGACTCGATCACTCCTCCACCTGTCTTCCATACACACACACACTTTGCTTGCCTCACTCCTCACTTGTCAGTTTCTCCTCTGTTTTCCCTCTCCCACCCCCCTTCTGGTTCTTTCTCTCTGTCAGCCTTGCCAATGCACAAGCCCACCTCCCACCACCCTTCTGCTCACGGCCTTTCCATATCAGCTTCTGTGTAAATATCAGACTCCCGGAAGCTACTGTCCTTGGATCTGGGAGTGAAGGTAGCAGATCTCTCATTGATGGGAATCCACCTCCCCTGCCTGGTCATTGTCTGCCTACAGTTGACAGGTTGTGTGATCTTGGCCATATGACCGCATTCCAGTGCATGACCCCCCCGTTGTTGATAGATTGGTTGTGTATGTTTTAGAATTAAATACATATAGGCATATAGGCCTGTCTGCAGAAGTTTCCCGGGTCTGTGGTACACTGTTAGAAAACCTCCTTTTTGCCCATAGAGAGGCGGCGTCAAGCGCCCTTTGTCACGGGAAGTTCTCACTAAACCCGAGTCAGAAGATTCCCGCGAGGTAGAGCTTACTGTAACATCTGTATTAGATAATGCACTGTCTCTATTCCTAAACACCACCACCAAGGCCCTAGTCCCCATATCTTTTTAACAAATTGAGCGAAACGTGAGCCCATTGTATTGGTTACATAATTTTGCCTCCCCTCTCCCTGAAAAACCTATCCTGCTGCAATAAATTTCAAGGCGTAGGAACCAATTTTCGTTGACTCTAGAGCTGGGTGGGTGAAGGGGAATTAGGTGGTATGGTCGAATAGATGTTCATCCTCCAAAGGTCAATAACATTTGAAATGTGTGCCTTTTGCAGTTTTATATACAATTACAGGATGTTTAGCGTCCCCCACCGGACTTGAAACTGGTTCCCCAACTTTGAGGTCGGCGGTCCTCTGCAGTGTAATAGTGCCCCAGGAGGAGGGTGGAGAAGCTGACTATGGCCACCCAAAAGAGGCCGCAGCGGTTCAACCGGGGAGCCCGGGTGCAAAAGACTTTGATTTCTGGAGACTACGTTTGGGGAGCCTGCCCCTCCCCTTAACAGTTACTTCACGATCTGCAGGAATGTGTGTGTGAGTTAGTTCTAGGTCCCTCTAAGAGAGCCCGGTGAGGCAATGGAGCTCTATGTGTACTCAGCGGATCACCTGTTCCAATCTCGGTAGGTTTATGCACCGACTGCAGAGCTCTGTGCGAGCCGACGAGGTTAAAGGTTCCAATTCCAGTAAAATTGTAGGGTGGGTTAATGCGCCGACCTTGGAGCTCTGTGTATGCCCGGGAAGCTGCAATATCGAAGCCCAACAGGGAGGCAATAGATGTATAGCTAAACGTACCCTCACAAGTTGGTAGGCGTGGCGGGTCACTTGTACTTCCAAAAGAGCACTTCAAGCCACCCACCAAGCTCCGCGGGGACCCGCTGCAGCGCCCAGCGAGCTGCCCACGTGCCCCATTGTGAGCTGCGCATTTCAGTTTCATTTCAATCTTTGTTACTATCAGTGGGTGATAGAGGTACGCCCACCATCTTTTCAGATATACATTTTTTTCTGTGCTGAACTTACTGAGTGCATTATATATCGGTAGTTTATTGACCCCAATTATAAAGCAAAGCACAATCCGGAGACAAACTGGCAATTATTGAGGAAAGAATCAGCCTTTCCTAACTAGCCTTGCGATCGGAATTGTAAACAAGCGGGCGGGGAGGGAAACTGAAAGCACACGGCACAATAGCTCCTCGTGCACACACGCTCACGTACTGAGCTTGCGTGCTGCCAACCTTGCCTGGGACATGGGCAGCGATGGAGCGCACGGCAGTGTCCCGGGCTCCTGTGAGCTGAGGGAGCCCCGCGTGTTGCAGCCTGCATGAAGGAGCGCACCCCGCAGAGAGAAGTCCCATGGAAGCACAACCCGCCCGGTAAGTGGGGCATGCTGTACGTGTGGAGCGTGCGTGGGCATTAAAAAAATGCAATTGCAGGAGGCAGACTTGTCTCGGAAGCGGGACAGGAGATGTGCACGGCACATGGCTGTACGTGCGTGTGCACCTGCTCAAATCGCCAAAAGCTCTGCGCGTGCCCATCTCCTGTTCCACTTCCGAGGCAAGTCCACAACTGGAGTCCACAAGTGGAGGAGTGTGGCTCACTGATTAGAGTGGCAGACCCTGATGCAGAGGTCTGGCCCGGGACCAGGGTTCAATTCCCGACGCGGCAGGGTCCTGAGCCCAAAATGTCCACGGACTCGATAATTCTCACCTCGGTGCCTATTCTAATCATGGGGTCCCACGCTGCAACTCTGGGCAATAGTTGCTTAATCTCCACTACGGCGGCCCACCCGCTGCGGGATGCCTGGCTTTCACCCTGGGGATACCCAGTAGGGGTTATCTCACAGGGAAAAAAGCCAGGACGGGTTCCCAAGGCAAGCGCCTTGATGCCTTCGGGTGATACGTGCGCTGTATAAGTCGCAATACATTTACATTTACACAACAATAAGCCTCGCTGGCGACAGCGCTTCGCGCTGCGTACGCCAGGCTCGACCTAAAAATGTGAGCAGACACGTGGTGAGAAACAAGGTAATGAAACAAACATGTTTTAGTATCCCTTGGCCTCTGGCTAAAGGGGAACAGAGTCAATCCTCTAAAAATAGTGGGTAGACTCCGTAAATCTGCGTCCATCCCTGACTTGTGACCTGGCCAACACCTACAAAACAAGGCTTGCTTCAATGCTGTGATGTACAGATGTCCAGCAGTACTTACATTCTTCAGTGACAATACCTGGCATGTTCTGGGCTCAGCTATATCTTTTGAACAACAATAGACAGGCAGTTCTTGGGGTTTAAAGTATTATTTAGCAAGAACAATACACAGCCTGTCCCTTTGCTCCCCAGCATATTGCACTCCTGACCATACCTGGTCTGTCTCTGAAGTACTGCAGAACGTAGGTTCCGCAGTACGGTACCCACATTCAGTGGAAATACTTGTGACCCGGTCTGTGGCTCTACAATACCACAAGCATTGGCACTACTTAACCTGCCCTATGGCTCTGCAATATCTTTCAGAGGTGACAAGTCCAGGGTATGCGACGTTTACGACGCAACCATTACAACGCTGTTCCATTACGACGCGGTCATAACAACGAAAGTTGTTACAACGAATTGCGCTGGGGGGCGCTCAAGGATAGTAAATCATTTAATTTACTATCCCAACACCTTCCCTACTATCCACGGGGACTGGTGTTGGAATAGTAAATTAAAAATTTTTAATTTGCGCCCCCCCAACGCAAGTCGTTGTAACGACTTGCGTTGTTACAACCGCGTTGTAATGGAACGCGTTGTAAAAGTGTGCGTCGTAATGACGTACATCCCAAGTCCAGACCTGTCCCTGACCAGCATCGGATTGGGAAGGCGGGCAGTCAGGCATTGGGCCGGTGCCTAAGGGTCACCTGTGGACCGGTTTTTGTCAGCAGCTCTGTCCACCCGCATACAGAGCCTTACTGTCTCTTCCCTGCCAGGACAATGTAATGTGGGGCCAGCATCATGAGCAGGAAGGCTCGGAGTGGGTGGTTTGAAGCAACTTTGCTACGCCAGTATTGGTCTGGCTGCTGCAGTCTTAGCCTGGCCCCTTTGAGGCCAGAGCAGACACTGAGAAGCAGTGTCCCACTCCCCTGCTATGCTGTTAAACTGAGGCGCCAGACTGGGGGCAGGTTATGTGACCATAGGGCCATGATCACCTCAGCAGCTCTGGAGCAGCAGCTCTGTGCTTTTCTTCACCCCTCCCCTGCCAGGCCATCGCCCTGAGGCTATAGGCTGGGAAGAGTAAGTGAAGCGGCTTCGCTGACAGCCTGTTGCTGGCACCTCAGTACCAGAGTCTTTCAGGCCTTGGTAGAAAGGGGTCTATGTTTGTATGGGCCTCACAATGAGGCACCTTTCCCAGAGAGGAATATTGAGAGATTCTAATGTTAGAGATGATGATTTTGAACCTATGGCAATTGGTTCAAGTTCCAGTCTCAGCTCAACATTCTGCGATTCTGGCAAAATGACTTAATTATCAAAGGCCTAAAATAAAAATGAATTTGATCTTCTGTAATATGATTAGTGCTCATATAATCGCTGCCCTTCGGCTGAGTTCTCGCTATATCAAACTACAATATAAAATAACCTTCTGTTTGCTCAAGTTTTAAGAGTATGCCAAGGCTGGAAAATAATCAGTGCTCCAGTTTTGATATACATTTTTTTAATATTTCCGAATGTATTTATCCATATTTACTTTGTGAATAATTGTCGATATCGACATTTAACTCAAAGATGCACTCTTAAAGTGAAGCTTGTCGTGTTGTAGCAAATTAAGCAGCCAAATAGAACAGAACGCTGCTTCCACAGGTACATTTTGGCATTATGCTGACATATGCCACTTTATAAGGAAACTTCAGCCTGTTTTTTTTTAATACCGTGTCATCTATCTATTCAGCTGTTGGCCTGGAATTTCATGTAAGACAACACGAAGAGTCACTTTAAAGAATCACACATTTTCTACACTTTTCGATCTTAAAAAATAGATGCAGAAAGAAAAAAACTGTTTTGGTCTTTATTTGTAAAATATCATTAAAAACTGGGAATCTCAATTATAATGAAAGAGGATTCCTTCAACAATAATGAAAACATCTGTATTTCTTCGTAACAATGCTTTTCTGCCACTGTTTAGTTGTATTATCCGTCTGGGATCATTAAAGCAGCTTTAGGCCACATTTCAAACTGTGTTCACCTTTTGTTTACTGTTTAAAGTACATATTGATCAGAGGAGAAAATACCAGCTTTAGGTGATTTTCCTAATTTTCCTACCGGCCAGGAAATTAAAATGCTGGTAATGCTGGTTAAAAAAACAGCCAGGTGGCAAACATAGCCACATCAGGAGTTGTGGTCTTTGGGCTCTTTTATTTCACCTCGCTCGCCCAGCCAACATAGAATGCTTCTAGTTTTCACTAATGTTACTGCCTCAACGAGCCTTTAAATACATAATTTATCAAACATTCTCTAAAAAATGAGCCTAGTGAGATAAGTGATCCTTGATTATGTGGCCCTTTTATGGGGGGTGCCCGGGCCAAATTGGAAACCCAATTCAAGCCTGCCCTGACCCTGTAACACTCTACATCACGGTCAATGCCAGGCATGGGGCTGACATTACTGAGGCTCTGCGGTAACTTTCCTGCAGTTACAATACAAGCAAAGCCTGTTCTGGAGCTCTGTGAATCTCTTAACGTCACCAACCAGCCTGCCCTCTGTGTACTAGTATGGAGTAGGGACAAAAAGCACTGCCTGTCCCTGGGCTCTTCAGCACCCTACCAGCATGGCAACACATGTATAATACCCCATATAAATAGAGGCGAGAGGGAGAATAGAAAACTGGGGTGGGTCGAGGAGAAACAACGGCAAGAGAGTCTAAAAAAGAGAAGAGCAGGTAAAAAGAACTGCAGAAGTGGAGTAGCAAGGAAGAAAGCACACACCGACAGGTGGGAGAGAGGTGCAAGAGAGAGGTTAGGAAGCACAGATGATACAGTGAAAGAAAAGACTGAACAGCGAGGGTGAAGGGTGCTCCGGGAGAAGTGATATTCAGAATGCGGGTAAACAGTAGGTGCGCAGCACGAACGGTAACGGACTGAAGGTGGAGCTACATTTGGACACGGCTACAATCATCATCAGCTTTAAATACTAGAATCCCCAAACCTCAGTCCCGCGCCCCATAAGTCTGCCATCCCTCGAAGCTCCCTCTCACCTCCATTCTCGGTACCTGCTCAAATGCTTCCGAGGACTTTGAAACTCCCCGCACTGCGCATGCGCGTCAGAGGCAAGCGCAAGGCACGCCGGGAGATGGAGTACAGCTGGATTTCGGTCGGACTTCTGGGAACTTTTGTTTCATAAGTGTTTCATTAGAATTAATGGTGGGAACGCCACTAAAGGCTAAACAAGGAAGCCTGGGGCTGCCGTTTGTGTGTGTATGCAGTGTGTGTATGTGCGCATGCGTGAGTGAGTGTATGCAGTGTGTGTATGTGCGCATACGTGAGTGTATGCAGTGTGTGTGTATGTGCGCATGCGTGAGTGAGTGTTTGCGCAAGGGAATGTGGACAGGAGAGGGGCACGGCGCCGTGCGCGCTCACGAGGTGAAAACTGAGCAGCTCTGCGCTCGTGCACCCTCTCCTGTCCACATTCCCGAAAACGGGCGACATAAGGTCTTTCGCTGATGCGAGACCTAAAAAGGACTTCGAACGGGTAGAAAATAATTTGTTTCGGAAACTACTAAGTCTCCCGATTAGAACGCCATTAATCCCAGTAGTTATGGATCTTAATATCAAACGCACTGATCATCATGCATCATTAAGACCATTACTATTTTGGGTTAGGATTTGGTCAACCCCTGAGCTGCTACATTATAGAGAAGGCCTAGAGGAGATTATGAAGATCGATCAAAGTAAAGACATCCTCTGACTTGAACATGCTGCATTGTGGATGAAGAAGCTAGGCTTATCCCATTATTGGGAGGAACAATTACAGCTGACCCCTATTTGTAAGAATCTATTAAAGTCCTCCTTTTGGACCTATGTAAACAATAGTGCGTTACATGGTTCCTCTGTTGGGTATTTAACCCTGACATTTACAGCCTTCAAAAAGGCAGCTCAGTTTGAACCTTTTTTGGATGAGGTACGCCCCCAGCTAGCAAAATCACTGTTTTTGAAGTTTAGATAGATGGGGTTCTACAGACAAATGTAAATACATTTAGATGGTGCAAAATAAGGAGGACAGTAGCCATGACTGATGCTCCTTATGTACAAAAGAGGTTAAGGAAAATGAGGTATATATATTCTTCTTCTGCCCTGCATACGAAACAGCAAGACCAAGATGGATTAGGTCTCTCTATAGGAACCTGGGTATTAGAAGCTGCAGTGAGGCTGAACGTACATTGAAGACAGACACGTCACAACTGGTTTTCTTCAGTGTAGCCAGGTTTTTATTCAATGTTTACCTAATAAGGAATAAAGCAGGGCTAAAACTCTAGTGTTAAAGACTTATACGCTTTAATTAAATAATGCGTAAAAGAGTATTGCACTTGCACTTTCCAAAATGGTTGTGTTCCTCGTGATTTATGTCTCCTTATAGTATTTTCTGTAGTTTTTGAACAGATACATTTTTAATATGGTATATCATTTATTTTTTCTTATAAAAATGAATGCCTAGCTTTTAGATGTTTTTTAATATATTTATGATAGAGATAGGTTTTATTGGCATATTTGGAATGGATCATATAAACTGTATATCAACTAATACCCTTGTTGTTGTGCCGCAACTCTTATATTAATTCTTAATATTGTCAAATTTTATTTGTATCTTTTATGGTTACAGTTAACCGAAATAAAGATTTGAATTGAATTAAATTGAATGATAACTCCTCTGAAGGCCACACTTTCCCCCATAGAATCAGTGGGGTCATATTTACTCTATCTTTAACATAGTCTAATCCCACTTCAGAGTGACAGAACTTTTTGGTAGAACTAATGGGAACCATCAACAATCTGTTTAAGAAATTATTTTCCAGAAGTTGTATCTGGCTGCATTTTTGATTGCCCCATACTTCTTCCCCATAATTCGCTGCTGACAGGCTTTTTGATTTATATAGAGTAAGCATTTCTGCCACCAGCTTATCTCACAGCTTGCACGCAAAGCGGAACAGACCCTCTATGATTCTACTGGTGTGTTGAACCCTGGCTGCAATCAAATGGACCCAATTCCGTTTGTTGCTAAATACATTCCCCAAATATGTGAAATTAGGTACCTTATCAATAATTGTTTCTTTTACCACACATTTTCTCATTTTTGTCTGTTTTGGGCAACAAACCATGATAAAAGACTTACTGAATTTTACTTTTAGGTCCAGTGCCGTCATAAAATCAGTGAAAGCAATCAAAGCTTTTTGAAGGCTATTGGCTGTTAGAGCCATCAAAACCGTGTCATTAGCATATGACAATAAGGGAACTGGCTTACCTCCTATGTTCGGATAATCAACTGCTGTTCTAATAAAAATTTCTCCACCCCATTTGTATGTAAAATAAATAAAAAACGGGCCAAAATACATCCCTGTCGTATGCCCTCTGTAGACGCAATAGGCCTGGTCTTCTCTCCTCCTGGTCCATAACGTATAGAGACAGTGGTTGACGCATGCAACCTTCGTAACAGGGTAATAAGGTCTTCCTCAAAGCCTATTTTTTCCATAAGTGCCCACAGCTTCCCCCTGTTGACTGTGTCGAAAGCACTGAATAAGTCCATGAAGGCCAGGTGGATTGATCCGCTCTTGGCCTTCATGACTAGGGACAGATTAAGACATTGTTTGTTTGTTCCCATTCCCCTTCTGAAACTGTATTGTGTGTGGAATATAAGAACAGAGTCATTAGCCCACGATTCCAGGCAAGCAAGAATTACCCTCCCAGGACTTTGCACGTAGCATCAATTAGGGAAATAGGCCTGTAGCATACAGGATCATTCATGTTACCTTTCATATACATCGGTACCACCACTGCCTCTTTCCATGAACTAGGGATGTGGCCCACTATTATTGCTTTAAAAACATTTACCATCAACGGTACCCATAGTTGGGGGTTGCCTCTGAACATGTCCAGGGGCACCCCATCTGGCCCTGGGGCTTTTGCAGGAATACCCCTTGTCAATGCGTCTTCAACCTCACCAAGGGAGATAGATACACTGAGTTGGTTCAAAGTTTCTGAATTAATAACTATGTTATCTCTTTGATCTTGCAGCGATACACCTTTTGGGGTGAATATATTCGAAAAATTAGCTACTCATGCTTCACCTGTTATTGTCGATTCTATGTGTCTTCCATCATTTGTGAAAAGGGGACAGTTTATGTCTTCCCAAAACCACTTAAAAACCTTGAGAGTGCTAGCTCTCTCCAGATCTTCCCACGCAAGTCTTCTTAATTTGTCCTTCCTATGCCCAATTGCTTGTTTATAAGTTAGTCTCACAATCCTAATTAAATCCTTATCACGGGGGACCATGTGCAAGGCCTTTTTAAGATCTCTTTGGGCCCTGGAGCACTCAGTATTAAACTATCTTGTTTCCTGTGGTTCATTTCTTTTTAGTAATCTTGTCAAATTATTGGCCACATCTTTACAGATTTCTTCAAAACACTGTATGACCGCCTCCGGGGTAGAATCATCGGATATGCATGTCATAACTTGACCAAAATTAGATTTCACAATGTTCTCCTCAAATTGTACAGCATTTATTTTGCTCCATTTTATTCTCACCCCCTGGTTGGGATTATATTTCAATGGGTATTCATCATTGTTACCCTTTAATGCCGTTATATGCAAGCTAGCAAGTGATCACTAGTGGGGTTAGGTTCTACCCCGAAGCTATACTGTATGGGTGGGGTACAGACCAAAGTATCAACAATGTTTGTACCAAAAAGGGGTAACCCTGTGTCCCTCAGAACCAAAGTATCAACAAAGCATGGATCGTTAACTACAATTATGGTATTTAACGCTTCACCCTGCAGAGTATGTTTAAGGTGGGAAAGCGGTTGGTTTTCAGTATCTAGAACCCCCCACATACCATATGCGTACTATACTGACATAAAGTACAATTAAAATCACCCACCCAGATTATACACACAGGAAAACATTTACCCCCAGCCTTATCAATTTCCTCTTTGAGAGTATTAATAATCCTACAAACATTTTGATCAAAAATATTGTAGTACCAGTTGATCAGTACTATTGAGACATGAATCAAGTTAGAGATCAGAATGATCTGGTACCTGGGGGAATCCAATACGTTCTCTGTCTTTATTAATCCATATTCAACAGAGATCAAGGTCACTAAACCTCCTTTTGCCCTCCCTGCAGTGGATGGAATTGCCTGAAAGTTAAATGAACGGAAACCGTCATTAACAACATCATCCCTTCTCCATGTTTCCTGCGTGCAAATGATATCAAATATCTCAACATATTATAGCCATGCCTCATCTGATATTCTAGAACTAATGCCCGCAATGTTCTATAAAATCAGTCTCAGTAAGTGGGCATTTTGATGGTGTGCAGCTGTCCTTACCCCACCAGTACTAACAGTGGGCTGCACTACTAGGGCAAAGTTTGTGTCCTTACTAGCCCTCCTTTCACATTCTAAATGCAAGCGTAATGAGTGGTTTAGGCTTTCCTCTAGATCAGATGAATGAGAAAAGTCCACTGTACCATTTATTAGATTGGGGACTATCTCTGATTTGTTATTTGGTTTATCCATTTTCCCTGGACCTCTCAAATTTGGGTCCAGTCAATCTATGTCACAGAGACCACTTAAAACCCCGTAACGGATTGGCTGATACCAAGGAGGGTACATAGAATGCTGGTTGTCTTGTCTAGATCTCTCCCTTTCTGAACCAAACCACGGGTGTCTAGGTGGCTGGTAAAAGAATCCCAGTGGTAGAATAGAAACTCCCCTTGAACACACAGGCCAAGTGTTTGTCCTTTCTAGGATTGTCTTAACTAGGCATGGGGATCCAAAAGTTAGTACTTGGCAGTAACCTGAAAATTTCTTGGTGGATTTCCCCACCCACCCAATCCGACATGCCATTTTGAATTCCGCAAACAAGTCATCAATCCCCGTCCTATCGCTCAAAACAATGTAGTGACTTGTTCCTCAATGACGACCAGTGCTCTGGAACACCAGGCGACAATAGGGGAACTTCAGCTAATATTAAGGTATAGGGGGTCACTTCTGGTGGTAAATGAAGGTTAGTGTGTGGGCCCCCAGGGGTTCTTTGATCAAGCAATATACCTTCTATCATGCTTGGGATCTGGGGTCTCTTATTTTCTGTGTGATTACCACTTGGAACATTTGCAATCTGGGCATACATAAGGGTTGGATCCTTTACCTAAGAAGGGTCCTCAGCTCTGTTCAGTATTTGTCCCACTGCTGCCACCCTTGCACATGACAGGTCATTCTGATTACCAGCTGTATTAGGAGGTCTGTGTTTGCCCTTAATTCCATTCTTAACATTACTCCCCACCCTGTCACTTTTTGCCATATTTTGGCTACTGCGTATCACTGGTTTTTCAAGATTCGATAACCTGATCTCAATGTCAGTCAGCCTTTGCATCACTGGGTCTAAAAGAGCTACAACTGTGGTTTCTAGCTTTTTCCCAAAAACAACATCAATTTGGATTGGCCCCCCGAGATCATTTCAATATTGGCTAGAGTAGGTTCCTGAATATGCTCTATATCAGCAGTTTTTACTTTAGAGGCTTAGGCAGAAGAAAATGTTGTTTGTTCACGATTTGTCCCTTTCTTTTGTATGAAGTTGATGCGAGACTATTCACATGATTAGTTTTACCTTTAGCTTTTTGACCCAGTGTAACGACATTTAGCCTGGTCGATTTTCCAGGATTATCAGGATTATCATATGTGTCAGGGACATCTATGATTTCAGGGTCCGAAGCAGTTGACTATAGTCTGCTATTTTGGGATGCATTGACTTCCAGGTTTATATGTGACACAGGGGCAGTAGCAGCAGGAACAATAGGAGTAATTATGTTATTAGTATTTTGGGGTTCAAGGGAAAGTCTCCGCTCTGTAAGTCCGATTTCATGAATGAGCACTGATTCAGCCCTTAATAGAAAAGCATCCAATGTCCCCACTACACCCTGCCTATTTCCAGACTTAGGCCTACTCATGTTACCCTCTTCCTAGGCAAGGCTACAGGGAGGCGTATTAGTACCACAGTACATTTGTAGTTCAGCGTTGGTTAAATCCAATACCTTTGGTGGCTGTTAATAACGAGGCCCAGCCTGCCCTATTTCGGCCTCTGACGGGTGCAGCCAGGGGGCTGCGCCCGGTTTTCAAGCCCCTCCTGGCGCTTTGATTGGCTGAATTGTGGCTGGCAGCAAATTCGGTGGCTCCGGCTGCAGGAAACACCAATCATCAGGCAGGAAGCAAGTATCAGACTTCATCTTGCCAATCTAAGAAAAGCCAGTAATGTTGTCATATATTTCAGGATAGTCAAAATAACATATCAAAGGATGGGAAAATTAGTATCATATAATCTACTTCTGAAACATGTTTAGGAAATTAATGTGCACATATAATTATAAAAAGAATTAAACATGATTTGAGGGCGTCTCCTTTGCCAAATGGTTGAAAGAATAGAACAGCACTCATATGACTCAAACCAAGAGATGAACAGCAAAACCTATTAACAACGGAAAGAAAAATGACAAAAACACAAGAGAGTACAGGAACAGATATCCCAACAAGGAACACAAAGGTAAACCCAATACAATAAAATAGTCAAAGCCACAATGAGACACTTTGCTCTAAACAAGAAAATAAGCACCCCAACATGATCACGTCTGACAGGTAACATACCGCAACACACAAAGAACTGCAAACCAATATCTCTCCTCATACATGCAGGAGCACAGCTACTATCCAATGCAATGTCCAAAGCAAAGGCCCTATTACCATGCTACAGCATCACTATATCCAACAATTGTTAAGCTCTTTCACACATGTATGGTATGCATGCACCATAAACACATGCACATTCATGCACTCACCAGCGGCAATATGCAACACAGTCACCCTCGGGTCAGTACTGATCAACTGATCAGATTCATTGAGCATAAGTCCTATATTATGCCACATAGAAAATAATATTATAAAATATATTACAAATCTTTGGAAACTGTTGCCTGCACACAGTGCACTGAGTCCTGAATGCCTTTTGGCTACATTTCATAAAGGGACATTGTCCGACCATGATATATAAAAACACACAGACACACAGACTCACAACTGAAGAGCATTCAAGTCAGACAAGCAAAATCGTCGACCTAATTTTAGATGAACATAAAGCATGTACACCTGCAGGCCCTCATATGGATACAAAGTTGCCAATACGACACAGGACATTCCATGTGTTGCCCATGAAAACAACTCTCAAATGATAGGTGAAGGGCAAAATGACACAGGACACCAGCCACAAACTAGTAGCTTAGCTTTCAATCAATAAAACCACTTTATTTGGCTAACCAAAACCATAAACGTATACCACAGTGAACAATTTACATACAAAAGCTAAATAAAAACATACTAATGCATTTAAAATTTATTGAAATATACCACATACAAACAATAAAATAATGCCAGCAAAAATAAATGACGTATAGGTCATTAATCATGCAATACAAGCAATTATATCTATATATGAAATCAATCAGCACTTTAAAATATCGAACGCCCTGTCTTCCTATGTCTGACTGCTGCAACCAAAAAATGTGCAAAAAACACAGTTGATGGACAGAATGTAGAACAATGTCATATATTCACCCCAGTACAAGGATCTGGGCCTAAATCCATCATTTTTTTGCACTCCACACCACCCTGGGTTAGACATTGGCTATATGCAAATCAGCTCTGACCCTGTGCCTCATGGGAACAGTCCAGTCCGAACTACCAAGCCATGTCTTTCCCAGACCGGAATTAAGCATCCAAGGACCGGTTTCTGGCTATCAGCCTTCATCCGCCTGGATAGCTTGACTCCAGTGGTGTGGAGAGCCTGGGACTCACGTCTGACCATCCCCAGCCCACTCGGGGTGAAATTGCAAAAAACACAGTTGATGGACAGAATGTAGAACAATGTCATACATTCACCCCAGTACAAGGATCTGGGCCTAAATCCATCGTTTTTTTGCATTCCACACCACCCTGGGTTAGACACTGGCTATATGCAAATCAGCTCTGACCCTGTGCCTCATGGGAACAGTCCAGTCCGAACTACCAAGCCATGTCTTTCCCAGACCGGAATCAAGCATCCAAGGACCGGTTTCTGGCTATCAGCCTTCATCAGCCTGGATAGCTTGACTCCAGTGGTGTGGAGAGCCTTGAACTCACGTCTGAGCATCCCCAGCCCACTCGGGGTGAAATTGCAAAAAACACAGTTGATGGACAGAATGTAGAATAATGTCATACATTCACCCCAGTACAAGGATCTGGGCCTAAATCCATTGTTTTTTTGCACTCCACACCACCCTGGGTTAGACACTGGCTACATGCAAATCAGCTCTGACCCTGTGCCTCATAGGAACAGTCCAGTCCGAACTACCAAGCCATGTCTTTCCCAGACCGGAATCAAGCATCCAAGGACCGGTTTCTGGCTATCAGCCTTCATCAGCCTGGATAGCTTGACTCCAGTGGTGTGCAACATTAAAAATCTCCCATGGGTTAATTAACAACTGCAGATATAGAAGGGCTTGTCTGACTTGCACAAAGCCCTTCCCCTTTAAAATGGGTCTTAAAAACCTTCTCCACACGTGGTTAAAATGCTAAAAAATCATTATCAAGTGCATGGTGTCCTGCAAAGACAAATTATCACATGTACAGGGGAAACATCCTTTACAACAAAACTTTTACCACCCAGTGCTGTTACAACGCAAGTATTACAACGAAAACCTTTACAACGCATTACACTGGGGGCGCCCTAGGATAGGGAATAGTTTTAATTTACTATCCAACACCTTCCCTAGTGTCCACGGGGACTGGAGTTGGAATAGTAAATTAAACTATTCACTATCCAGCACCCCCAAGTGTAATGCGTTGTAAAGGTTTGCGTTGTAATACTTACGTTGTACCAGCATGCGTTGTAACGTCATACATCCCATGTACAGGGACCTACATTGTTTACCCTGCTCCAGCCCTGTACATCTGCTAAAAGATGATGAATAAGATTAAAAAGGAACCTAATCAGAAGAAATCAATGGAAAGGTTTTGTAACAATTAACAAGTATGGTTTTATCCGTGGGACTGTCTTTAACAGCAAATGGGCTCTCACCGTGGGTTTCACAAACTCCAATGCCTCTCTCTCTACAGACAGCATATGTAAGAATTGGGCTTTAACCCATGTCACATCCTCTTTCACTATCTTTTCCGGAGTAGCAAAGAGTTCCTGTTGCCCCAATTTTCCAAGCACTGACTTGACATATTGTAGCCATTGGATTTTGCCCACATTATCGGACGTTATGCAGTCCCTAAGCATTTCTCTGTTCAGTCCCAATTCTTTATTAATCCATGTCCTTAGCCTACAAATCACAGGACCCATCCCAATTTGATCCTCAACAAAGCCACAACCCAGCTCATAGTGAATTGCAAAAGTAGAGGTAGATTTGGGGACCGCCAGAAGATATCTCATAAATTTGTTTTCAACTTACTGGAGTACCACTCTGGGTTTATATCCCCAAATCGTAGACCCATATGATGCTATTACAATGCTTTTAGAGCCTTACATTTTAAGCAATGCTTCAAGAGACTTTGCTCCCAATTGAGAAGCAAAAACTTGAATGGCAGCTTTGGACCTTGACATTACCAGATTTTTTGCCCTTAACTGGGGAGTCCAAGAGCCTCTTTCATCGAATAAAACTCCCAAATATGGGAAAGAGAAGACCATTGACATCTCAACCCCTTCACAATAAAAGGTTTTAGATTTTTTGGGCCTCTGCCCCATTGTCATCGTATGCGATTTCGTTTTATTGACAATAAGGTCCAGGGATTGCATAAAATATCCAAAGGAATCCAAGAGTTTCTGCAGACCAACTGCAGTGATGGCAAAGAGAACCACATCATCAGCGTATAGGAGAGCAGCAATAACCCTGTCCCCTATACGTGGAATATCTAAAGTGGCAGTGCTAAGGGAGGTATTTAATTCATTTATATAAAGTAAAAAAAGCAAAGCGGCTAAAAGTACAACCCTGACAAACCCCTTTGTCAATTTTAAAGTGCTTAGTGCATTTAACATCTTGGTTGAATGTTGGTTGAGTCATATCCATCAATATTGACCATACCTTTGTTCTATTTACTAGGTCAAAGGCCGAAGACAGGTCCATAAAGGCCAGCTGCAGCGTATCTTGTTTCGTCACCGTATATTTCTCTACCAAAAGGTGCAGAATTAAACATTGATCAATGGTACTGCTATCTTTTCTAAAGCCATTGGCAATATGTTAAAATTCCATAGTCAACCAACCAATCAGAAAGTTTATTTAAAATAACTCTACCTAAAACCTTCACCACTGAATCAATCAGGGAAATAGGTCTGTAGCAACCCGGGTCGCCTCTCTGCCCCTTTTTAAAAACTGGGATAATGGTCGAGAGAGACCAGGATGGCGGAAATCCAAGCTTACTCGCCGTATTTAGAAGATTAGTTATGATTTTTGCCCAAAGCTGTGGCGTTTGTTTATATAAATCGGCTGGGACACAATCGGGCCCGGGGGCCTTATTGCTAGTCATTTGTGCAATGTCCACCTCCACTTCCGTTTCTATAGAAATCAATGATGAAGTATTGCCCCGGGCTAGGTCATGAGTAACTGGGGAGACCATCTCGGCCTCTGATACTCATGAACAGTATTAAAATAGGAGTACCACTGATCCTCCGTAATATTACATTCTAAGGGCGTGTTATTTACTCCCTAGAAAAAAGGGTTTACTGACTATAGCCCAAAATCTTGCACTTTCCCTATTGACCTCAACTGAAAGCAGGTCATTCCAAACCTCTTCTTTGATTTCCTGTTTATGGTGTCTCAATTGGGCTACAAGGGTAGGGTCTCTAGAAACCTGCTTCAGGGCAGAAATCAGCTTTTGGTTTGCTTTCGAACATTACTTATTAAACTATTTCTCCCCCAAATTAATATAAATGCAGCTAGGCATTGTTAGGCCTGATGCCACCTGTGCGCATATCTCTTCAAATGCCAATAAAACCTCTACGCCCTAATCTCCAGGCCCAAGATATATATTAAAACACTCTTCTGCTTTAAGCAATACGTCTTTAAGGAACGACTCTGGGATTATGCTAGTCCATTTTAACCTCCGTCCCTGGTCTGAGGTCCTTATATGTATAACGGTGGGTAGTTGTCCCTCTTTCTCTTTAAGGCCAATTGACCTACATAACTCAAGTGTAACAGGATTATGGTCACTATAATCAGACCAAACAGCACCATACTTAATAATTCGAGGAGATAATACCGGGGAAATAAATATATAATCAAATATTGAATCCTGCCCCCTTGCCTTAAAAGTAGGGATCCTCCTCCCCGCAATATTTGTGTTTGGCTGGCATAAATCAACTGTTGCCAGGAGATCTTCCAGGCATTCTCCTTGCGGGCTGTGCTCAAAATGGCAACTACGGGGATCCTCAGGGCCAAGATAGTCTCTGACAAAACAAGCCTTCAGGCACGAGTGAACAATAAAATCTCCCAAAATAAAAATAGAATAAGAAGTGGTTTCTTTGAGTCTGTAATCAGTTAAAAAACGTTTTAGGCTATTTAAATGCTCATTTAAAAATCCAACCTCTGGTGAATTGTAGAAATTTACTATTAACAATTTCCTAGAATTAATATTATTAATTTCTACAGTTAATCAATTGGTGGAACCGGTATACAACGAACAACGTTTTCCCATCACCTTTAGTGATTTTAGAGTCCCCCCTTTGCTCTCCCCGCGGCCAAAGACCGCGCTGATGCAAAATATGATTTATAACCGTCTAGCAAGCCAGAAATTATCTTCTCTTCCCCACGTCTCTTGTAAACCCACTATATCATAGGCTTTAAGAAATGTATCCATCTGGGTTCCCTACTTTTTGTTCTAAGTCCTGCATAGCTTTCAACAACAATAAGGCATTGTCCAACAGACAATGCATTGACCAAGTCTTAAAGCCTCCTACATAAATTCAAAAGACCACATCAAGCTAACATTGATTTTATTTCGGGTTCAGAAAATATGGTGTGGGCCTCATCTAAAATGAATTACTTTAGGATTGCTGTTTCTTCCCCACACAATACATGCCAAACATCTGTACACCCACACTTTTATTAATAGACATTGAAACACAAGACTAGTGGACAACTATCAGCAGCTCAAGACGTCTGTAAAACAGACGTTTGTCTCCGATTTAGCTGAAATAGCAGGCAACCATTTGAAGCTCTCCTTCTACAACTCAGGTGAGAATCTGTCTGTATAGGATTTCTGCAGAGCAGTTTTAACGCATGGACATAGTGAGTAGTTGTTCATGGCTGACACCACTCAAGTTCCCAGCTGGTAAACTGATCAGGACATCCTGGGGCATATGTATCAAGCCTTTCTACCGTTCGCAAACGGGAGGATTCTCAGAATCGTCCCGTTTCCGAACGTAAAAAAATCTTTTGGAATGTATCATCCCAAAAGGCCAATGCAACATAGGGAATCGCAACATTTGCGATTACCTATTTTGCGAATGCATTTAAGGAATCACAAATTGCGATTCCTTAAATGCAATTCTGAATGCATACAAGTTGTGCGAATTTGACTTAAAGAAATCGCAAATTACCGCCATCTTCAAGTTTGCGATTTCCTAGAAAAATTCACTTTTTTGCATTTTTCAAAGTGCCATGTGGCACACATGCATATTTCAGGGGTGCAACAGAGTTTAATTTTTACACCGTTGCACCCTTGAAATTATGTTTGCAATTTGGAAGTACCTAATGGGTACCAAATGTGTTCCCATTCATTCCTATTGGCCTTGGCCCATCCTTACTTGGGAAGGTATTCCTTAATGGCGAATCACAATTTGAAATCAAAACAATGGCCGCAGGGTTTTTCCCAGGGTGTCATAGGTTTGATTTGTTTTGAGAACTCCGTATGCCTTATCAGGGGCTGGAGGAATATCGCTTGTCTAATTAGATGGCAAGCGTTATGACCTAATCAGATAACACGTTCCTGTGCCGTAGTGTGGCTTAATCAGATAACGGTTCCTGCATCATGGGGGTTTTCTGCCTCATGGGATGGCTGCTAGTTAACTTGTTAACCAGAATAGGGTCAGGAATAGGGGGATCGATACAGAACCTATAGGAATACATCACACCCACTCCACGCTAACTATGGACATATTTACGAATCTATGCATAGTAAAACATACTGTAGAGTATCGTGTATACCTTACCACCCCAAAATACATAAAATGCATTTTGAAATTATCAAATATACGGAAAAAACAGTCACATGTAACATATGCACTCAAGCCGTAGAATAATGCTAAAGTAATCACGCATATCTATACATTATCACTAATTTGTAGATGAGAATTTACACATGAAATGGCTCTTAATACAGAAAAAAGGTTCGAGACCATTCCATCACAGAATAAAATAATTATGAACATACCAGCGGGCAGCTAATGTCTATAAAGTATCTAAAAATAGAAATTTTAGTTCTCTAAGAATAGTTCTTACTTTAAGCAGAAGATAAGTGTCCCGAAAAATATGTAGAAATATTTTGGGGCTGCTGAAAAAATTGCTGTCCGTGAACTGGAGGGAAAATTGTTCATGGTATTTTGCTATTCTAGCTGAAGGCCACATTCAGGGAACGCCGTGTGCGAGCTTGCTCAAAAGTCTCTATTTCTGCTCTGGTGAGAACATCATATCATTTAGACTGTCGAAAAAGCTGTCAACAGCTTCCTGGGAGAGTTCCACTAACTCGGAAAAGGATGTAACCATGCATTCGTGCGCATGATTGTCTCCATTGACGTTTTGATTAGAATTGCTGACAGAAGGTCGTACCTGATCAATGCTGCTTTCATCTTGAACTTCACTACCCCTTAATCGTAGTGGTGAAGCTTCCACGAATGCCGTCATCAGGATTGGTAGCCGTTGAGGGCAGCACAAAGCATGAGCCTTTATTGGACTCAACAATGTTTCTGCATCCATTGGCGCATCCGATTGTAGCGTCAGACAGGTGTCTAACACGCATTCTTCTCCGCATAGCAAGCACCTTAATACAGGTAGAAACACATCGTTGCCACATTGGTCGAAATGAAAGAAACCAAGTCATGTTCAGGTCTCTAAGCCGGGATAGTCCCAGGATTTTTGATATCCGGTCCCGGTATCCAATGGCTAGGATCGTTTCTTCCCTTGTCGCAGGTGTTTTGTCTGTGACATGGTTTGCCATAACGAAATATAAGGACTAGGAATAGGATTCCTGCAATTAGTCCCAAAATGAGGGGAAGTCCGCCAAAAATCGAATGGACGAAATCTGGAAAAATACCCAGTATGGCTTTGAATGGTGTTAATGCCATCGAAAATACTGTCTTAAATACTTTTGAGACTCCACTGGTATCAGAAATATTTAAGATTTCATTCAGGATTTCTGCGAAATGTATGGGGGAATTAGTTGATAACAATGAGTGAATCTCTGCAGTCGTCCTTGCGACTAGGAGATCATACGTTTCTTTTGATGACGTGAGCCTGGTCGGCGTCTGAAGAAGCACTGTTTTCATTCTGCTTAAAGTATCTATTCGAATAGAAGTAATTTTCAAGTTGGGCCATGCCCTTGCCTCCCTGTCTGGAAGGGAGCTGGGGAACAATAAGCGTCCACAGCACTTGACCTTCGCAGTCGTAGTTACGAGATAAGGAGTCCCGGGCATAAGACTACAGCATCTGCGGTCCACAATTAGAACGTAACTCCCATTATAGAGTCTTTGAAACAATGGTTCTATCTCTGTTGCAGGTGCGCCTAGCTGGTGACATGAAAGGTTATTTGAGTTCCCTTCACAGGCTCCATGCAAACTAATTCCATTACACAGAAGTGTACCGCTCAGTGACATCGCACAATTATTGCCACTAAGAAACACTTTCTGTCCTTTATTACTGACACATGCACGTGAATAGGGCAAGTTCCATGTTGTTTTAATGTACCCTTTTCCCAATTTTTCGTACATGCCAGCCTGTATATATTTTTGGCAGTATTGAAACCTGAAGGTTGATATTGGAATATTGATTATCCCATGTATTATCCATTCACTGACAGGTCGTTCTGACATTGTCACTGGTAATCTCTCGAGTTTCTCAATGCTCAGGATTGTATAATCAGCACCCTTCTGTGCCATACTGATTTGTTTATCAGTAAGGTTAAAGATATTGAATAGTGACGTTGTGTTGATTAAACGCCAAGGCACATAGCCTGAACGCAGATTTTGTAACGTCCAGCCAAGCTGTACAATAGAACGCAATTGGGACTGACCGTGTTGTAACAACAGTAAGTTTTGCGATAATATGTCGATTGCTGAAGACACAATGCTGTCCAAAGAAAAAATTCTGGAGGACAGAGTCATTAACCCATTGTCCACTACAGAAAGTGATTTTTCCAAATTAATACGGTCAATTTCCCCGTATACTTTCTGCTGTCTCAATTTGAGTCACCTTCCAGGCCTCGTTGTATGCTGCATATACAGAGGCTGCTATGAAACGTTTCTGACGCTGTTTGCGCGGTCCAATAATGAAATCACGCAAGTCAGCACCATCAGTAAGTAAAGTTAGGTGTTGCTTAATTTCTGCCAGTGTGGAAGTTTGTAGCCACTGAAGGCATAATTTGCCCACACTGTAGGTGGTTATTATCCCTGGGTGTTGTCTTTGGGAATATCTAGGGTCTGGCCTGGTCATTTTGAACCCCTGTGTTTTGTTCAGGAATCTGTCTTGACAGTTATTAGTATCTGTGGGCCAGATCAACCACTTTTTCCAATCAGGATGTGTTCTGTTTTGGTTTAATACATAATTTACGTCTATCTCTTCATCTGTAGAGCTATTGCTGTTCATTGTTGGTTTTGGAATAGACGGTTTATTTAAGTCTTTGATTTTGGCTAGGCCGAGACAGGTAGTTTGTTGAACAGCCGACATCCTGCACCTACTTCTCACCGAGAGTCCTGATGTCCTATTGTTATCAGAGACCTGGCTCACTGATGACTCACTTCCTGACATCTTGGCTGCACTGCCCCCAGACTACTTCCTGTTAAATACCAACCGCTCAGGAGGTTGTGCTGGGGGAGGGGTGGCGGCGGTCATACGCAAGGACCTGAAGATCATTACTTCTGCTGCTATGACCCTGCCGGAAGTGGACACCCTGGTTCTCAGTCTTGGGACGGAGGCAGGGGCAGTCACCCTCGTGGTACTCTACCGCCCCCCCCACCCTATGCCGTCTTTTCCTTCAGCTTTCATTGATCAACTCACCAACATTGCTACCTCCTCTCCCCGTACTGTCATCATTGGTGCCTTTAATTATTGGTTTCAGCACGAGGACGCTGGCCCGCATGCTTCCGAATTGTTCGAGGGTCTTTCGAGCCTGAATTTTATTCAACTGGTCAGGTCGGCCACCCATAAGGGCGGCCACATCCTCGATCATATCTGGATCCATGGGGTCAAGTCCTCCCACCCACAAATAACACCTTGTGTGTGGTCGGATCATTTTATGATCGACACCACAATATCGGCGGTTGGCCAGATTAGGGTCCCCCCGCGGGA
This sequence comes from Lissotriton helveticus, assembly GCF_964261635.1. NCBI lineage: Eukaryota > Metazoa > Chordata > Amphibia > Caudata > Salamandridae > Lissotriton > Lissotriton helveticus. The sequence goes on along the minus strand of NC_136059.1, from coordinate 746,987,411 downwards.
GGGCGGCATGGCTCGCAAGTGGAAGGCTGTCGATTCCCCCAAACTGCTAGCCCACCTGTCCCAAACCTGTCCCTTGCTACCTAATGACACTGGCACTGATAATCTCTACGGGTCGGTAGCAGACTGGCTTACGACAGCCAGCAACATCTTTGCCCCTCTAACCAAGTTCCCCCAATCCCGGCATAGCAATTCCCACAAATGGTTTACCCCTCATCTCAAATCCCTCCACCTGGAACTCCGCCAACTCGAGCGCAAGTGGAGGAGAGATTACCACCCCCTAAGTAGAGATGCCTATGTGGCCGCCCGCAATAGGTACAAACTTGCCATTCTTACAGCAAAAAAAACTTATGCATCAGGAAAAATTTTATCGGCCCCATGTCAATCCAAAGAAATCTTCAAAGTCCTCAATGAATTTATCTCCGACCCCAGGACGCTCCCCACCCAGGTTGCCACACAGGAAGCATGTAATGCTCTTAGCACCTATTTTGTCGAAAAAATTGTATTGATTAAGGACACCATCCCAGTTACTTCTCCTGGCGCTGGTTCTGTTTCCCCCCCCCCACAACTCTTTTTCATTTACACAATTCCCTCTCTTAGACCCCACTTCTCTGGCCACTCTTGCCACCCGCATCAAGTCTGGATCCCCAGACGATTGTTGTCCCCCGTCCATACTCCGGGCTATCTGCCACTCTTTACCCAACTGTATTCTCCCTCTGTTAAATTCTTCTCTCTCTTCTGGCACGGTGCCTGGCTCCTTCAAGGAAGCCGTTCTGGTCCCCCTCTTGAAGAAGCCAGGGGCGGATCCCGCCGTTCCAGCAAATTACCGTCCTATCTCCCTTTTACCTTTCTTTTCTAAAATCCTGGAGGCCCACGTCACCACCTGTCTCTCACAGTTTATCGAGAGTTCCAACTTCCTCGAGGCCAACCAGGCTGGCTTCAGACCCGGCCACTCTACGGAGACTGTGATCCTGGCGGTGCTGGATGCCTTGAGAGACGGGGTTGACAAGGGTACCCCCCAGGCCCTGGTATTATTAGATCTGTCTGCCGCCTTCGACACGGTGGACCACAACATCCTTTTCCACCGTGTCGAGCAGGCTGGCATCCAGGGCCTGGCGCTGGACTGGGTCAAATCCTTTTTGACCGGCAGGTCTCAGACCCTCAGCCTGGGTACCTTCAGGGCTCCCAGGGAGCACTCGCCCTGCGGGGTCCCCCAGGGCTCTTCTCTATCCCCTCTTCTTTTCAATCTTTATCTTTGCCCCCTTCTTTTTTCCTTGAGGCAGTGGGACGTTACCGTGTTTAATTACGCGGATGACCTGCAACTCATCTTTTCTCTTAACTCCCCTTCTGCTATTCCCAATTTTCAGGCAGTCATGTCCCACATCCTCCAGTGGATGGGCCACAACCAGCTAAAATTGAACCCCGGGAAGACGGAGCTCCTCCTTCCCGGTAGGAGCGCCACCTCCTGGGGGCCACAATTCTGGCCGGCGGAACTTGGCCCCTCTCCCACCCCCGTGGCCTCGGTGAAGAGCCTAGGGGTCACAATTGACTCCGGTTTATCCCTTGGGCCACAGGTGGGGACGGTGGTCTCGTCCTGTATCTACCAGCTGCGCAGGATCAGGAAAGTGGCATCCCTCTTCACACCCGATGCCCTCCTGCAGGTCATCATGGCTCTCGTCCTCTCCCGCTTAGATTTTTCTAACGCAATCTACCACGGTCTGCCTAAAACATCGGTAGCTAGACTGCAAGTGGTGCAAAATCAAGCGGCGAGACTGGCCCTAGGGATCCCGAAGTGGCAATCCGCCAGGCCCCTCCTGGCCAAACTCCATTGGCTCCCCGTTACCGCAAGGTTGGCCTTCAAGATCGGCTGCCTTATTTTCAAATCGCTAACCGGGCCTTGTCCCGCCTTTGTGAAATCTCTGATCAGACCCTACTGCCTGCCCCGGAATTTGAGATCCTCCCATCTTCACCTTCTGACCGTCCCTTCCTACAAGCTTTGTAGATCCGGAGGCCGGAGATTTGCACACCTGGCCCCCAAGCTTTGGAACTCTTTTCCCTCTTCTCTTAAAGCCTCTAACTCTCTGACTCTTTTCCGTAAGTCTCTAAAAACCTGGCTCTTCCCTCAATCTGGTTTGTCCCTCTGTACCCTCTATGTCCATCCAGCGCCAGGAAACCCATGGTGTCAGTGCGCTCTATAAGCACCCCTTACAATACAATACAATACAACAGTGTCATTTAAAAATATAATTTGTTCTGGGATCATGCAGGCTCTAAACAAAGATTCTATACCCTGTACTTGCCATTCTTTTGTACCCCAAACACTCTTTACTTCAACATTTTTGTCCCAATAATCAAAACCAAAAGTATTCATTTGTTCAAAGAATGAGTCTGAATATATCAATTTCGTGTTTGTTATCATGGTCTTTGTCCCTGTCTTATTTGACAATTTGAAATAAAATGTTTCAGCATTACTTGAGTTGAAACCTGAAAAGTATGAATATTTGTCATAAACGGTTCTTGAGCTTCCTTTTGGAGGGGTTGCACAATGTTCCCATTGATTATAATTTAAAACATTTCTAGGTTGTGCAGATCTATGTAGAAAATGGTTACCATAGTGGTTATAACAGTACATACTATCATAATTTGTCGAACCCTGCAAATAATCATGTTTTGTAAATTTAGCAGACATCACTAAGTCAGACATCATATTATTTATACTTTCAAAGTCCCAATCATCAGCAAATGAGCTTGCTTTTACAAAGTCACTCAACGAGATCTTAATTTGGTGTGGATATTTCAGGATTTCAACCGGACCATAAATTTCGTAGTCAGTGTTGTCCCATGCTACCCCACCCGGTATAGGATTGGCTGTGAAGTTGACTGAAGAAAGTTCTCTTTTCTCGACGTGTGAAGATGTGTGTGGTTTGAGGATCAAGTTGATTTTCTGACTTGCTGTGTCCATTTTAGCATATTTTCCCTCAATGAAGCGTCCCAAAGTTAGTACCATGATGAGCCAAAGTATGAGGATAAATGCACCAAAACCCACCCAAAATGCAATCCATGGAGAAATCAGATATGTTTCTTTCAGTTGTTTCAAAAGTACTTTAACTTTATCTTTAAAGGTTTTTGCTGATGGCTGTGTTTTTGATTCAGTGAAGCCTTCAGAGGAATCATCGAAGTTTATGAAGTAGCCGGATGCAGTTCTGTCAATTGTTCCAATTGTTTCAGGATTACTGTTTCTTGCATAGTCGTTTGTTACTTCATTATAGATTGGTGTGTCTCTGCTAAATGTTTTTATTTGGGTTTTCAGAGGTCTAAGTTCCATTGCATTGTTGCATAGTCCTTGTTGTAGTTCTGTAGGTGTTTCGAATGTGATTAGCCTCTTAGATTGAACCTCTGTGTTTGTAGCAAATCTTGGTGTTCTACTACTTTTCGGGAGTCCACTTGGCCTACTATTTGTTATCGGCCACATGATTGTGGTTTTACCAGGTCGATGGATACAACTCGGTTCTCCTTTTTACCAGCAAGCGGCGGTAGTACAACTGATCTTGTCCCGTTAATAGACAAGACAGGAACTGCTTTTCTGTAAGAAGGCCCAAATTCCTTCTTTACCGCGATCTTTTCTCTGACTAGATCCCCGACTTTTGGAATCCAGACAGGTCTTGCTGGGACAGGTGGTGGTTCTTCAGTGGTTGTTGGCTGCTGTTTCAACTTTATGTTGCTCAGGTCTTTTCTTGTTTCGTTTAAGTCCTGCAAAATAGCCAAACGATCTTTGATATCAAAGCTTTTTTCCTTCACCACTGAAGTCTGACTGTCGAGGTCTAAGACTAACATCCTCGTTCCAAACAATAATTTGTACGGACTGAATCCCTTCAGAGAATTTCTTGGCAGGTTATTTAGACTACGTTGGACACTTATTCGATGTTTGACCCACCCAGCTCCCGAACCTAATATCCTTTCTGTTATAGATAGCTTTATGCCTTGGTTTTTTCTTTACACCATCCCGTATCCCTCAGGAAGGAAGTGAGAAGAGTCCCGCTGTGCTATGCTCATTTGGCCATGTTTCCCCTCAGGCTGGAGGGCTAGAGTGAAAACAATGGTCAAACGTAGCATGCTTCTAGCGTATATGCCATTTAGACTCGCAAATCTTTGTATAACAGTCCAGACGTCAGCCGAGCGCTGGTGATCTACATTATAAGTAGAAACTAGCCTGTATATGTTAATCGGACGCTTTGCTTTTTACTGTTGATCTTTTCTTTGAGTGAAACGACACGGTATTACACCGTTTCTCTCACCACTGCGATTTCTGTTACAGTTTGGGCAGTTCTTTACGAACATGGTATGATGCAGGCTCATGCCTGGCCACCAGTACCTTGATTGTAATTCTTCCAGAGAATCTTTTAGTTTGAGGTGTCTGAGACCCTCGCCCATATGTGCGTCTGCTATTAACAAGGTTCTCCTGTCCATGTTTGGAATCACTCTATCCCCCACTCCAGGGATTCGAGCAAAAGGGACGGAGTTTGCATCAATTATGAATGTATAATTGAGTGGATAGTTGATCGGTAGCGCTGAGCAGTCGCCTTTTGATGACGTTTTCACTGCCAGCACTGTTTCACCGTCAATATACTTCACTGTATGCTTTTTTCGAGCTACGGAAGCCGATTTAGTTGCTACCGCTGTGGCTGTCTCAGCCAATGAATTCCCTGCAACGTGAACGCCATCACGCTGATGACTCAGTGTATGTATCACGTGAGTCTTTGGTAGTTCTTCTTGTAACAGAACTATTTGTTCCCAAAGCAGTTTTTGCTTTATTGTTGCACCTGTGTCATCTTTGTAACCGTTTTGAATCCATGTCTGCAAATCGTTGTTATATGATTTGACGCAGTAATATGAATCGGACACTATAAGTGTCGGGAATTTGCGATCCGCATTATCTAGCGCCATTTTTAATGCTATTATTTCAGTCTGTTGTTCTGAATTAGTTTCTACTGAGTGTGTTTTTGTTAATAGAGGTCTTAGTTTACCTCCGCGCCACACTTCTTTTGTAATCTCACATGTGGGGTTGTATGCTTGTTCTCCCCAAACGGAGGGTTGAGCCTGTCCGCCTGTATAGATTACACATGCGTATTGTCGTAAGGGCAGAATGTCGATCGGCAGAGGGAATGTTCTTTCATAGTCTAGATTTTTTAGTTCCTCTAGTTCTGGATCAAAGTAGTAGTATACTTTGTCCTTTGTAATTGAATTCACCCATTGTATCCATTCCGGATTCAATGTTGTTGTTGGTAAATTACACGGTGTTGTTAATGCCTCAAAGGCTGATTCTGCTGTTCTGACTGTGATGTGTCTACCGTCCGCTTGATCTTTTTCTCTAGCTATTGCGGTTTGAACTGCATGAACAATGTTTTCTTTAATGCTGAATTTCTTTTTAGCTTCTGTGTACAAGTGTGATTTGAATGCAATTGGTACCTTTTCTCCCTCATTAGAGGTCAGGTATGTGAATCCGCATCTTCCTGGGATGACTCGAATCACAAGATTGCGTGTGTTATCACGTGTTTCTAATTTTGTTTTAATTAACATGTCTGTTTGTAAGGATCTCAGAATTTCTGTGTGTATTTGAGTCCAATTGGTTCTTTTAAAATCTGGTTTTATTAGATCATAAAGGGGTTTGACCCTTTCTGCGTAATTTGCAATGTATGTTCTTCCGAAATTTAGGAAGCCTAGAATTGACTGTAGGTTTTTTAGTGTTCTAGGTGCTTGGAGTACGGCACATTTCTCTAGGAAATTGTCAGCCAGGCTTTTACCTTCACTTGATAATTCATATCCTAAGAACAGGACTGTTAGATGGGCAATTCTCGATTTTTTAAAGTTGAATTTGTAACCCTCTGCTGCGAACCCAAGTATTATGGTGTTCACTCTCTTCAAGTGAGTATCCAAGTCATCATCTGTTAGGTATATGTCATCGACATAAGATAATGCTTCGTCATCATATGTTTGTAGTAACTCTGTTACTCTCGCTGAGAATACCCCTGGGCTATTCTTGTACCCCTGGGCTAACCGACAGAATTGTTTTTGAGTGCCATTTATTGAGAACGCAGACAAATATCTGCTCTCTGGTGCTATGTTTTGACAAAAGAATCCATTAGAGATGTCTAATGTTGTTTTGTATTTTTTGCGCACTATGTTATTCATTAGTGCAGCACTATGCGAATTTTGCACTGCAAAAGTTTTGCAACATGAGTTAAGGTGTCTGTAATCCAAAACTAGACGATATGAATTGTCTGGTTTGGAGACAGGAAACAAAGGGTTGTTCATTTGTGAGGTGCAAGTTTCAATCACCCCCTGGTATTCTAATTGATCTAGAATTTCTTTTACCTGTTTTTTAGCTTCTTGCTTGATTGGATACTGCCTTTGTGCAGTAGGTTGTGATTTTAACTGGATTTTGTGAGGAGGAGAGTCCTCATCCCATCCTACATGATTTTTATATAAAGCAGGAGCTTGAGCTACTGCCCACTTTCTGGCAACTGTGTATTTTTTATGAATTGGGATATGATTTGAGAAGGCAGGCATAATTATTTCTTCGCCATGAGGGCACTCCCTGACAAACTCTGGTGGCCAGTCTTTTTCAGCTAGAAGGATGTCATAGCCCTTGGAGAGATTATCCCAAAATAGTCCCCTTATTTTTCTAGTCTTATCCCCTTCTATACGTAAAGTTATTTCATATATTTTGTGAGGTTTGCTAACTCTGGTGTCTGCAGTTTCCACTTGAAGATATTCATTCGTGTCCACTGTCTCCAGATGATTCATAAGGACTTTGCGAGCTATGCTCACTTCTGCTGCGCTGTCTAGCATTGTCTGAGCCCATTCTCCGTTTTTCAGTTGTGTCCTCAGTATTCTCGGCATTGTTTACTACCTTGATACTGGCTACCTTCTTTTTTGGAAATTGTAGTTTCTTTTTTAGATGAGCAGATTCCTTGTCTTTGGACTTGGCGTGCTCTTCTCTTTGTTCTGATCCTCTTCTTTCCGATTTCTGCGAGGAAGTCTGAAAAGATTGAGAGGGACGTGTATCAATGTCTTGATATCTATCAGGCTTCTTTATATTATCCCTATTTCTAAGGTTATATCTTTTCCCAGAGGGGTCACTTTGGGGTGACCTGTGTCTTTGGTTCGGAGATTTTTCTCTCCGCCGAGGAGACCTTCCTCTGGACTGGAATTTCTTTTCTTTAGGATTGGATTGTTTGTTTCCATCCCAGCTCTTTTTTTGTGATGTTGAATTATTATTAAAAAATATTTTTCCAGGACTTTCAATCAGTTGTGGTTTTACTGGTATTCCACCTAAACTATCTCTACCTAGTTCCTCATAGGATTTTTCTATAATTCTGGCAATTTCAGCTGGTTGGTCTGCTATATCTGTCTCCTTTAACCTCTGGCGGATCGCCACGTTTGCTGCTTCTCCCTTTATGTTGGCTAATAATATAGCCGAAACCTGCTTGAAGTCTTTTAGTAATTTCATACCAAGAGTTAAAGCGGGTTCTGGACCGTATTCGTCTTGAATTTGTTTTAGCACATCTGGTATTACCGAAATGGATGGAACACCGTGCGTTTTTGTGTAGATGGAAGCAAAGACTGTACCCCAAGTGTCACAGTCCTCCACGTGTGGTGCGATTCCCATTGGAAGACAGATAGTCAGAATCCTGTGTTTTTCTAACGGGGTGGTGTCTGGAAACACCGCCTCTATTTGGGTGATTTTTTGTGCTAACCAGAATGGTATTTGTTCCCGTTTAGCTGGTACCTTACCTAGGCAGGATTGTATGTTCTGTGGTGTAATTTTATTTGTGTTCCCCTGATGAGGGGTCAGCTGTGGAATTTTAATTGCTGGTTGAATTGTTGAAGTCCGCATCACATATTGGACTAATTGTCTATGTAATTTTATTAATTGTTTTAGCTGTGTTAAAAGCTCTGCTGCAGACATCCCATCGATGTCTGGATGTGGTGTGTATCCGGCTAGAACCGGCCACGTTGCTCCTGGTCTACCTAATGCACCGAGCCTGGTGATGTGATTATTATGTTTTAGGGCGCCATTAAATAAGAGCAGATGCTCTTGAAATTTAAGTGGTACTTCCACCTCCTCGAAAGGAGTGTACTCATTAGGAGGTTCCTCTGTTTTGTAATAGTGGAAGACCTTTGTTACAGCATTAGCTGCTGGAAAGTTTATCCATGTGTAGAATACCTCTGTCTGCCGATATTCGTGTGCCTCAATTACGAATATGACTGTGCCACCTCTAGGTGTCAGTCCATTTTCTATAAGTTTTAAAGTTATAGATTTTCTTGTGTTGACCGGGATGATTATTATACCCGGGTCTGCTTCTTGCATAGCAGTATCAGCTGCTGCGAGTTCAGTTGCTATTCTAACTGCCTCTCTGTCTCCTTCACTGTCTGACATTGTACTGTCCAGAAGGTTGTTTTGTTTGTTTGCAGATCAGGTTCTTATGGAAACAAAGATTAGATGCACAATATTTTGGAACAGTGTATCCTTCAACGTTGACTAAACCAAGGACCATACATAGGAGTTTCCTCCTGCGAGGTCTGGCGGATATTACCTTTCACCCACTCCAGTTGTCTTTGGAGTATTATGGGAAAAAAGGGGTCTGAGTGAAAAAGCATGACTGAGTTACTCTAAATGTCTTACGTTAGTTTTATCGCCTATCCAAACGCGTTGGGCGCCATGTAGTGTAGTTCCTATTATCCCAATAGGCTCTGCGCATTGGAATAATACCTTCAATAGTATAGGCCTAGACCAGACGTTAACTAGGTCTACTACTGTCGATATTAGACTTAAAGTTTTGGGTTTGCCAGCTAGCTCACTAGAAACTTTCTCGAATAGGCAAGGAGGAGTTGAACCTCCCTGGATAGACAAGAAGGGATTTAGTTTCTGACAACCATAGAACATGACAACTTTGCTCTCCCCTAATCAAGAGTGTAACTCTAGAGTCGTGTGAAAACAAAAGACGACTTATTTTACTCAGTCAGTACGTGCATTCTTAGTCTCACCAGATTGTAGAGAAAAGGAAGAGACGGGCGTGTTCAATAAAAGATGTTATTTATTGATCAGTCTCTTTTCTCATACAAGAGAAATGGATCGATATTATTGCAATACTTATGGTTAAGTAAAGTGCATACATTAAAAGCAGAAGTATAAAATAATACTGTAAAAACATTGATATGGTTTCTAAGCCATATGATGGTTTAAAATGGATAAAATAGATACATACACATATACATTTGACTAATCGTACTCAACTGGTGTTTCTAACTACGCCTACCCCAGATGTACCTGACCTAAGCCTAATACGTGGGCGGGAATAGAAAGTAGCAGTTTAAGTTAAGTTTGTTTTGCCAAGTGACTGACTAAAGAATTCTCTGCAAGGGGTTATTCAGTTCTGTACCTGGAATCTAGGATGAATGAGGGATGGTATCTCTCGTCTCTGGTCTCGATATTCCAGGCTGCCTGCGAGGGCTACCCGGAAGCGCCGGAGCTGGATTTCTCGGCAGGAGAAAGCAGCGTCTCGTTCTCAGCGCGTCAGGAAGGCGGGGCTGCGCCAGCGGGGTCTGCTCTGCTCTGGGCTTCGGCAAGTCTGGCTGCTCCGATCTCGTCACCACCGCGTGTGTTTGCATAGGGCAATATCGTAATATTTATACCTTTAAGGTGCCGAGATTGACGTAAGGATGGACATAGATACGTCAATAAGGATGTCATACGACCTGGTCGTTAGCACATTCTTTTGCTGAAGTTCTCGGTGAAATCAAAACAATGGCCGCAGGGTTTTTCCCAGGGTGTCATAGGTTTGATTTGTTTTGAGAACTCCGTATGCCTTATCAGGGGCTGGAGGAATATCGCTTGTCTAATTAGATGGCAAGCGTTATGACCTAATCAGATAACACGTTCCTGTGCCGTAGTGTGGCTTAATCAGATAACAGTTCCTGCATCATGGGGGTTTTCTGCCTCATGGGATGGCTGCTAGTTAACTTGTTAACCAGAATAGGGTCAGGAATAGGGGGATCGATACAGAACCTATAGGAATACATCACAATTCTCTCCCTTCTTCTAATCTACAACACCACTCAACCTGACATCCCAGTCACATCCAGACCTACTCAAGGTATGCCCTTTTAAAGATCCTAGTAATCTGACAGTCACTCCAGAGACCATTCAAACCATTACACTAAACTCGCATAGAACCCCCACATATAACTCCAATGCATTGAATACCACGAACCTCATGCAAGTTCACATTGCACAGTCTTCTCCCACTGCAGATCTTGACCTCCTGAATCTCACTGAAACTAACCCTGGGCGGAGTTCACGGAGTTGCACTACGTGGTGCTACACAAAGTGCAAAAAAACCTCAGTCGCACTTTGCGGAGCTCGGCAAGCAGCGGAGTTCCATAGAAAAATGGCATTATGGTCACGGTGATTGCACAGTACGGATGCTTGTCTGGACTGTGCAATCATTGCGAACGGCACCTTGCACAGCTTATGCCGTCTCTTCTTTCTCTTTTCTGCCACTCAAGTAGATTTTTACTCGAGCGGCAGCTTTTTCAACGCGAACAATCAGTTTCTGATCACGAGTGGTCGCGGGCATGTGCGACCCCTTGCAATGAGAAAACTGATCACCCCGCGTTGAGAAATCTAGCAGGGATGTTTATTTTCCATGCTTGCGCTCACCAACTTGATGTTGACGATCACGAACAAGGAAAAATCTCGCCGTGAGGTTGATTTTTCTTGCTTGCGCTTTCCAACTTGATGTTGTTGAATGTGAGCAAGTAAAAAAACTCCGCCCCGCGAAGTACAGTTTTTCGGAACTCCGCCAGCTCCGCGTAACCCGGACTGCGAGAAACTCCTCAAACTCCGTGAGCGAATCAAAGTTCACCGCCCAGACCTAACTGAAACTTGACTCAATGTCTCCCTGGGTCCTGTCCTGGACATCCTTGTTCCTCCGACTCACAACATTATCAGATCAAATCTCTGTCTGCTTCTCTTTCAACTTGTGAATACCTAAGCATCAACATCTTCAGCAAACAAAGACCCCTATGCAACCTCCACATCTTCTACCATCCACCAGGAGATAACCTCCTTCTGATTGAACAAACCATGGAAACCATCTCATCCAATCTAGGACTTCATTGCCCCCAGATCTTCCGGGAAGACTTCAACCTACATTTTAATGACCCGAATGACCTGGCCGCGAACAGTCTTAAAAGATTCCTACTTGACCTCAACCTGACTCAATTTTGCGACAGCCCAACACGCAACTTAGGCTCGACCCTTGATCTAATCATCTCTTGACACCATTCAGATTGAAGCGATAGCCCCATGTGACTGGTCAGATCACCACTTTATCACCTTCCTCATACTTGAAGGATGGAACTCCCAACTACTTCAACCTAAGATATTGAAATATTGGAAAAGATTGATGCAAAATGCAAACATGGACAACCTCATATCACACAGCAATCTGTCCCTGCTTCCACCCATGCTCATGGCAGATGTTCATGAACTCACCGATAACTACAAGAACTCCATGCTAAACATTCTGGATGCAATCGCCCCCCTTCAACTAAAATGAAAATCCCGCAAAGACTCCAATCCTTGGTTCAATGACTGCCTAAACTCAGACAGGCACAACTTAAGACTGGCGGAATGAGATTGGAGATTCTCTCAATCTAAAGAACCCCTCATACGTTTGAAAGTAACAAGGAGTCTGTACAACAAACACATCAGAATTGCAAAAGCGACCTTCTTCAGAAATCAACTAGACAAAGCCAGAAATCACCCCAAAATGCGGTTTGATCTGATCAAACTGCAATCCAACAACACACCCATTCAATAGACAATCACCGCCCTAATTGCGAGGACTTTATTGCCTTCTTCCTCAAAAAATCGAACAAAATTGAATCTGATGTAAGGTCTGCCTTGCTCAAATTATCATTCTTAGCAGACTACCACCTAACTCCCCAATCCCCTCTTCCTACTTACCACTTCACTAAATACAATGCGCATTGGAATCAATTCTCAACCTTCAACCTTCAATGACTCTTCCTCTCTCAACATTCTCTCTACCCTGAAATCACTTCAACGATCCCCTTGCCTCATATTTCTTTAAAGGAATGATAAGGCCTCTAGTTCTGCTCTAGACCAAGATCGTTATTGCCTCCCTACTTCAAGGGAAGATCCTGACTGCCTAAAGTCAGGGCTGTTCTTCCCTATGGCGGACCCTGAGGAGCTGAATAACGTCCGACCAATCTCTTACACCACTACTCTGGCAAAGCTCATTGAGAAATGTGTACATGTACAGCTATGTAACCACATTGAAGAAATCCAGCTACTAGACTAATTTCAATTGGGCTTCCACCAAGGCCACAGCACTGAAACAGCCAACACTCACAGAGTTTATGACACACTTACCCTACAACCCAAACAAATCCTGCCTATTAATCCTACTCAACCGCTCATCAGCCTTCAATAGGGTCAAACATGACAACCTCCTGAGCCTCCTGGAACATAGGATGGGGCTCTCTTGTGCAGTACTCAAATGGTTTGCCTCTTTTCTCCATAATAGAACACGGAGAATTAAATCCAACCAATCCATCTCCCATCCCAGTCCCTGCATGCTGGGGGTGCCCCAAGGCTCCTCGCTTTCACCCATACTTTTTAACCTAATAATTGAACCCCTCACCAAAATCCTCAAATCATCTAATGTCCAATACCACATGTATGCAGACGACACCCAGCTGTACATGAAAATCTCCTCGCCTGATGATATCTATTCACTCAACGGTAACTTGCACAAAACCCTTAACTGGCTTACCGTCAACCATTTCAAACTAAATGCCCTCCTTATTTCCCCGCCCAAGAAAGCACCCATCATTGAGGAATACATGAAAAAAATCTAACTGCTCTTAACTGCACACCACATATCATGGACTCTACGAAATCCCTGGGTATAGTGTTGTATAGGAACTTGAGCATGCAGGATCACATTGTGCTTCTACCAAAGGAACGAACTTCAAAATGAGCATCCTAAGGAAACTAAAACCTTTCCATACCCCTGATGACCTCAAGTTCGCAGTACAAGCATTAGTTATCTCACGATTGGAATATGGCAGTGCAAGACTCTGTGGTCTGCCTAAGTACAGACTGGCCCCCCTCAGAGCCTCCTTGAATGCGGCCACCAGGCTCATCACAGACTCCAAGAAGTACAATCACATCTCCCCGGCCATGAAAACTCTCAACAGGCTACCTTTTGAAGGAAGGATACACCTAAAACTTGACTGCATGACCCGCAAAGCCCTTTACTGTCAGGTGGTGCCCGGACCTCCAGGGGCTCCAGCACCCTCCTACTTAAACCAAAGAAAAAAAGAAAAAAAAACCTACAACCGTTCCTTTTCAGGAATCGCCCTTCCAATGGAAATGAGACAGATTCCATCAGCAGTGTCCTCCAAAAATGAAATGAAAGTGCTACTGATGAATACTTGCCTGTCCTGAAGTCCAGTGGGGGTCAAGAGTCACCTCATCTACTATCACGCTGATGACTGTCTCACCTTATCCTACTGACTAATTATTTTGCCCACCATTAATGTTGTTATGTGACTATTGCTATTGCCCTGACTGCCTAAAGTCAGGGCTGTTCTTCCCTATGGCGGACCCTGAGGAGCTGAATAACTTCCGACCAATCTCTTACACCACTACTCTTGCAAAGCTCATTGAGAAATGTGTACATGTACAGCTATGTAACCACATTGAAGAATTCCAGCTACTAGACTAATTTCAATTGGGCTTCCACCAAGGCCACAGCACTGAAACAGCCAACACTCACAGAGTTGATGACACGCTTACCCTACAACCCGAACAAATCCTGCCTATTAATCCTACTCAACCGCTCATCAGCCTTCGATAGGGTCAAACATGACAACCTCCTGAGCCTCCTGGAACATAGGATGGGGCTCCCTGGTGCAGTACTCAAATGGTTTGCCTCTTTTCTCCGTAATAGAATACGGAGAATTAAATCCAACCAATCCCTCTCCCATCCCAGTCCCTGCACCCTGGGGTGCCCCAAGTCTCCTCGCTTTCACCCATACTTTTTAACCTAATAATTGAACCCCTCACCAAAATCCTCAAATCATTAGGGGCCCGATGTAGGTAAAACGCATTTACCGATTTTAAAATACCGATCCGTACCGAATCGGTATTTCAAAATCGGAAAATGATATGTAGGAAAAAATAGTCGGAAAAATACCGAATCGGTAGCATTCGGTATCGAGAGTCGATACGTACCGAATCGCCAAGTACCGATTCGGTATAGGCCGGGTCGGACACGTCTGAATCGGTAATAAAAAAATGCGGAACCAACCGATTCGGTAAACGCCGAATCGGAAATATAAATACGCCCCATGGGCCGAAAGGCCAATAGGAAGGCATAATACATTCCGATTCGGTATTTACCGAACATATTCGGAAAATACCGAATCGGAAAATACCGAATCGGAGAATGCAGATTTGCCGAGCAGGTTGAGTGACACTGAAGACATCAGCCAATGAGCTGTAAGCACCCTCCCCCACAGGGAGTGGCAACCCAGGCAGGTGCAACTCATCAGAACTTTCTGGAAAGCTGCCTGAGCTGAGCAAACACAGAGAGAGCAGCATTGTGAGCAGGATCCCTGTGAGACATGGATACCAGCACAGAGAGCCAGAAGGCAGCGCGTAAGCGCAATCCAAAATTCAGCACCATGGAGCTGCAAACTTTGGTGGAGGAGGTGGTGAGGGTGCACACCCAGCTATATGGAAGGCAGTCCCTCACTGTTCCGGAGAGCACCAAGAGGAGGCTGTGGATCGACATCGGGGAGAAAGTGAATGCAGTTGGTGTCACCCGCAGGAGCCTAGACGACCTCAAGAAGAGGTTTTATGACATCCGTGGCGTGACCAAGCGCAAACTGGCCGACCTGCACAAGCAGGCTGGACTCACTGGAGGAGGAACAAACCGTGCGCCACCCCTCACTCAGCTGGAGGAACTAGTGGCGACCACCATCGAGAGGGCCAGTGTCGTGGGAATTGGGGACCTGGATAGCTTATTCCGAGCTACAGCTACAGGTAAGAAGCATGCGCAACTTGACACACCATACCAGACACCTCCCCTACAGACCCAATGCACAGCCAAACCCCAGGCCAGTACTGCTAGCAACAGACATGAGCAATGCATCTTGCTAAATGTACTCTGCAAAAGTTACCAAAAATGCCACAGCAGAAGCATAAGATAAATAACAGTAATACAGCATCAACGTGTTTGTAATGAGATGTGCAATGCTTTAATAGTAGTGACTGGAACACATTAGCACCCACTTGACAAATGCTTCTTTATACCTAGGGGCACCATCAGGCGGGGGAGCAGCATCAGCTCCAGCACCAGCTCCAGCACCAACAGCCAGTGCGGCGGTGGCAAGCACCAGTGCAGCAGCACAGGAGGAGGAGGACAACAGCTGTGCCCTGGCAAATGAGGAGGACACTGGACATTCCCTCAGAACTCCACACTTCCCCCGACTGTCTCAGTCTCAGTCGCCCTCATTGCTATTCTCCCCGGAGAACACACCACCACAGAGCCACCCTGCACCTGCCACTTCCCCGGCCCGGAGGAGAATTGTAGCTCCATTAGTCATCATGGAGGGGGCAGCGGGTCAGGCTCCTGCACAAGACCCCGTGACACCAACGTCACCAGAGCACACACAGCAGGGCAGCAGAAATCCACGTAGGCCACGTGCAACCAGCAGCCCAATACCAGCACCGGGAGGAAGCGTCTTCGCAGGGCTGGAGACCAGCATGGTAACGATACAGAGGATGCAGGCAAAATCCATCCTGGCCTGCCATCGCCAGTTGCGCCTGCACAACCTGCAGATGGGTGAAATGACACAGGGCTTCAAGACCTTCGTTGACAGCAACAAGGAAATAGCGACATCTATTGGCCGAATGACCACTGCCATCACCCAGCTCTGCAACAGATTGGATGACCATGAGCTGAGTCGTCGCAGGGATGCACGAATACAGAACAGGTCACTCAACCGCCTTGCAGCTGCGACTGCCCAGCTATGCCAACGTGGGGCAAACATGGAGGCCAGCCTCACACAGAACATGTCCGAGGTCACTAGGGGCATGGGCCGTATTACCACCGCCATGGAGACACTACTGATCTCCAACACCGTAGTGAATCCCGTCCTGGGCGAGGCTGGGGACAGCAGCAGCCGCAGCAGCCCGGCCAGCGCTGCGTCAGAGCCGCGCCGGAGCAGCAGGCGCTCAGCTGAGGCTGCAGGGCATTCAGAAGGGGGTGAGGCTCATCCTAGTGGGCCTGCTAAGCGCAGCAAAAAATAAGACTGCCACTGCGGGTGAGGCAACCCGGACATTGGACATTTCTACCCCTTCTTGTTTAACTTTTCTTTTGTTGCACATCAGTGCAGTAACGTTGATGCAACATTATTAAATTTAATTTCTGAAAACATACATTGACCTGTTTGTGCATCTGTACTCACTCAGAAATAGTTGTCTGTTATCTCCTGACGCCTGTATCTGCCGTCAGTTGGTGCAGAGACTCCAGCAGGTAGTGGTAGTGGCACAGCATTGTCATCGTCAGGGTCCTCGTAGTCGGATAACTCTACCTCAGTGCCTTTCCTGACTGCAAGGTTGTGCAACATTGCACAGACAGCAATGATCTTGCAGCAGGTGATGGGGGTATATTGCCTTGCACCTCCGCTCTTGTGCAGACATCTGAACCTGCTCTTCCAGATGCCAAAGGTCCTTTCCACTACGTTCCTCGTGCTTTTGTGGGCACGGTTGTACCTCCTTTGGCTGGGTGTTGAGGGGTTGAGGTAAGGGGTGAGAATGAACGAGCGTAGGGCATATGCACTGTCGCCTAGAAGGAGAAGGGGTAACATTACTCACATGCATACATGTACTTCACACTGCAATTTTGGTTATGGGGGTCTGACACTGTGTCTTACCTAGGAGGTATCCTTCGCCAAATTCCCCTGCCATCAGCCGTGCATAAATTCCGCTACTCTGGAAGATATAGGAGTCGTGGGTACTCCCCGGAAACTTTGCAACCAGGTCAGTGATCACACACTTGGCATTGCATATCACTTGCACATTTATGGTGTGCCGTGACTTCCGATTGCGGTATACGTATTCCGTGTCAGCAGGGGGGCAAATCGGTATGTGTGTGCCATCTATGCAGCCAATGATGTGGGGGAATCTTGCCATCTGATAGAATTCAGCTTTTGTCTGTGCCAGTTCTGCATGGGTGGAAGGGAAGGAAATGTAGTGGTCCATCCTCTGGATCATGGCATCAAGGAACTTGTGGAAGAACCTTGACAGGCTGCTCTGGGTCACCCCTCCTGCCACAGCAACTACACTTTGATAGCTGCCAGACGCCAGCAGGTGTAGGCAGCATAGCACCTGCACCTGCACAGGGATTGCGTGTGCCCATGGGGTGGGGTGCTGCAACAGGGGTTGGAGGTCCCTGATGAGGTCTCTGATGGTCTCTGCCTCCAGCCTGTACCTCTGTAGGATCTCTGGATCTGTCAGCATGCACAGGGTGATCCGCTGTCTATACACCTGCTCCTGTCTCAGCCATTCCCTCTCTCCTTCCTGCTGTAGCCGTAGCCGTCTTGCTATGACATAGAAAGCTGCCATGTTGCAAGTAGAACTGCATTTTGGGTCCTTTTTTATAGGTTGCACCTGGTTACCACCTGATTCCAATCCATGGTAATGTCCGACTCTGAAATACCGAATTTGAAGCAAATTCGGTATTTCAGTGCTTACCTACATCTCATTCTTCAGCTTTTCGCATCGAATCGGATTTTAACCGATTCGGAATTTATACCAAATCGGCGATTTTACCGAATCGGAAAGTCTCCGAGTCGGTAGAATTCCGATTCGGAAAAAGGTCGGAATCGGAAAAATCTCCGATTAGGTATTCTACCGAATCGGAGATTTTCCCGAGTCCAATTATTTTCCGATTCGGATTTCTACCGACTCGGTGACTTTCCGATTCGGTAAAATCGCCGATTTCGCAGGATTTCGGCCTCCTACATCCCGTTGTCTCTATTCCGATCGGTAACGGCCGAAAATACCGATTTTCGGCCGTTACCGACCGACCTACATCGGGCCCCTAATGTCCAATACCACATGTATGCAGACGACACCCAGCTGTACATGAAAATCTCCTCGTCTGATGATATCTATTCACTCAACGGTAACTTGCACAAAACCCTTAACTGGCTTACCTTCAACCATTTCAAACTAAACGCCCTCCTTATTTCCCCGCCCAAGAAAGCACCCATCATTGAGGAATACATAAAAAAATCTATCTGCTCTTAACTGCACACCACATATCATAGACTCTACGAAATCCCTGGGTATAGTGTTGTATAGAAACTTGAGCATGCAGGATCACATTGTGCTTCTACCAAAGGAACGAACTTCAAAATGAGCATCCTAAGGAAACTAAAACCTTTCCATACCCCTGATGACCTCAAGTTCGCAGTACAAGCATTAGTTATCTCACGATTGGAATATGGCAGTGCAAGACTCTGTGGTCTGCCTAAGTACAGACTGGCCCCCCTCAGAGCCTCCTTGAATGCGGCCACCAGGCTCATCACAGGCTCCAAGAAGTACAATCACATCTCCCCGGACCTGAAAACTCTCAACTGGCAACCTTTCGAAGGAAGGATACACCTAAAACTTGACTGCATGAGCCGCAAAGGCCTTTACTGTCAGGTGGTGCCCGTACCTCCAGTGGCTCCAGCACCCTCCTACTTAAACCCCCAAAAAAAAAATAAAAAAAAAATAAACTACAACCGTTCCTTTTCAGGAATCGCCCTTCCAATGGAAATGAGACAGATTCCATCAACAGTGTCCTTCAAAAATGAAATGAAAGCGCTACTGATGAATACTTGCCTGTCCTGAAGTCCAGTTGGGGTCCAGAGTCACCTCATCTACTATCACGCTGATGACTGTCTCACCTTATCCTACTGACTAATTATTTTGCCCACCATTAATGTTGTTATGTAACTATTGCTATTTGTTGTCCATCATGTCATCATGTAACTATTGTTATTTTTGTCCATTGCTATGATTCTGCAATGATTGCCCCCCGCACATGTGTCACATCCCTCGGTAAAGCACTCTGATATGGTCTAGGGTCATGTTTGCACTATACAAAAATGTCTATATAAATTAATAAAATAAATTAAAAAAAATAGCTTTACCCAAGCTCATATCACCAATGGCGTGTTGGATTTCATCGTCAGTGAGATCCTCCTCAAGGGTGTCACTCTCCTTTGTCGATAAGCAGTTGACTTTAATAGTGGAGAGGAGTTCCCACTCTGCGTGTTCTGGGACCCTCATCGCTGAGGTATATATCTAGTCAGAGTGAGTGGCAAATGCTTCAACAATTTGACTGGGATCAGTGATTTCCTCTCCTGCGGGACCCTGCAACTGGTGCACCCACCTCCATGTCTGTTCTTTTCTTTCCTGCCAGGAAAATAGTTTTCCAGTTCTCTCCCTGTGTTCATGGATCCTATAGAAGGTGGCTTTCTGTTGTGCCCTAGATACTTTGGTAAGCAGTTGTTTATAATCTAAGGTCTTGACTGCCAATAATTGCGGAGCCATAAGATCAGGGGACTGTGCCAGGGCTTTCTACCCTCTCAGAATTTCTACTTCAAGCTGGTCGATACGTTTACTCAGTTCCTTCTGATGGCCGACCATGAGGGCAAGTATTCTGCCCTTAAAGACTGCCCCAAACGTGCCCCATTGGATCTGGGCTGAGGATACAGAGCCATTGTTTTCTTTGAAGTATAGTTCGGTGTCTTTAATGAGTGGTGTCCTGATGTGGGTATTTTAAGCGCCCATGGGTTGATAGTTAGGGTCATACACCTGGGTTGGGGACTTACCGTCATTTTAGTCAGGATAGGGGAATGATCCGAAATCCCCCGAGGTAAGCAGCGGGTCTCACTGAATTCAGATAGGTCTGCGGCAAGTGTGAGCATGTAGTGCCCCAGAGTGAAAAGTGAACTGAGTTGTAGTTGGATTGAGGTGTCGCCAAATGTCCGCCAGTCCCAGAGCCGCGAGGAACCCAGCCAATTTAGATCCCAAACCAGGGTCTCTTTGTGGGGGCAAGTGGTCAAGTGCACCATTCACACTAATATTTAAGTCTCCCTCCAATACTAGCGTGCCAAGGGGGAGGTTAAGAATAAATATACTCAAGTCCTGCAGACTGGCGGGCTGCAACGCGGGGGACATAAATCGAGAGCACGTTCAGCGCCCTCCCCTCTCAGGAGCTCGATACTGCCACAAACCTGCCTTGCCCATCAGTTCATGTTCCCCTGACTATATAGGGACAGTTCCTACGGAGGAGCACACCCATCCCTTGAGAATCAGATGTGAACCCAGCATGCACGTGTATCAACTGATAACCCCATCTGTTCAGGGCTTTGCACGTATTGCCAATTAAGTGGGTTTCTTGCAATAGGACAATGTTGGGGGTCTGAATTTTTATGTATTGAAGGACTATTACACATTTAAGTTTATCTCTTAGGCCATTTACATTCCATTAAACGAACTTGGGTTCCGAGCTCAATCTCATTATTAACGGTGTCAGCAAAAGCTTTGAATGCTAGCCACTGGGATGAAAGTATAGTTTGAAGCAGGAGCAAACCAGGAAGACAGGTTCTGTGGTCGAGTGTAATGTCGCATAGTGACCCAAGGTAAGAGTCTAATATCAATTAGCAATCCAATATAACTGGTGCATTGCTGTGCTGAACTAAAAATATTAAACAATCAACTAATACCCCCACCCTGGACTCTCTCCACCCCCCTCCCTGCCTCCCTGCAAACGGAATCCACAAGCCCACTTCCCTAACTGCAGAGTGCCTGTCACCCTCCCAACCCTGAATTAGGGAAAAACCATGGCCCCACCCGGCCCTCCCATCACCTTCCTGTGGAATCCTGCAATAAGCAACAGTATTGTACATAAATAGTAAGGTGTACTCATCACAGTCCTGGAGTGTCCTGCTCGTTCGTTGATGAGACTCTGCTTTATCCCACACCAATGCCGGGTCACAGCATCCTCCATTACATTGTTTGGGCAATGTCAATCACAGTCAGTCCCCAGATGTATTGTCCACCCTGCCGGATACCAGAGCGGTGGGCTATGATTTGAGGACCAAATCAAACTGCCAGGGTGGTCTCAAGGGCCACCCAATTTGCAGTGCTCTTCCAGTTCCAGCAGGGAGTCTTGTCGATGTTGTGTGTTTGTCCTTCGTTGCTCTTGCTGCTCCGGTCATCACTTCTCTCTCATCCTCTGCCAGCCATCGAGCCAGCCCATCATGTCGGCAGGGTCTGTAAAGAACCAGCTCTTTCCGTCGTCTTCTACATGTAATTTTGCAGGGAACAAAATAGCGCACTTAATTGCTCTGTCCCTTAAAGATTTTTTGACCTCCAAGAAAGAACCTCTTTGCTCCTGTATCTTGGCGATAAAGTCGGGAATAAATGTAATCATGCTATTTTCGTACTTGAGGGGGGCACATCAAGCCGCCTGGAGGATGTGATCTCAGTCTCAAAAGTTGAACACCCTCGCCAAAATAGGCCGAGGGGGTGCCCCCGTCTGAGGCCTGCCCCGGGGAATGGAGTGAGCTCTCTCAATAGAGAAGTAGTTGGAGAGATGTTTAGGCTGTCGGTGCTTAGCCAGAAGATCTTCCACAAAGAGGTCCACCGCAGGCCCCTCTGCCCTTTCCGGCACCCACATGGATGTGGACATTATTACGTCACCACCTCCCCTCGTAGTCGTCGAGCTGCATCGCTAGGCACTCTGTACGATGTTGTAGTTCAGAAATGAGCTTTTTCCAAATAGAAACTTCAGTGGCCAATTCCTGCGTGACATTTTCCACTTCTTTTACACTGGAGTCCATATTACGCTGATGACCTCAAGTTCGCAGTACAAGCATTAGTTAGATCCGTGGCGACTGCATCTATGCGACACTCCAGGGATGTGCAAACATCGGAGATCACAGCAAAAATGTCTTGGAGCATGGGTGGTTCCTGAGCACCAGCTCTCTGTTGGGTTTCTTGCTTTGAGGCCGCACAAGGTTGGACCCCATCCTGTGTCTTCTGCCATGCAAACTTTCTCTTTTGCTGGTGCGCAACTGAGCTACCCTTTGCCGTTGCCGTTGTGGACTCTACAGCCAATGGTACTCCCCGCCACCTACTGCAGCAAAACCCACGTGGCCTGTAGGCTTCCTCCGTGACTGCTGATCCACAGTCTCTTGTTAGAGGGCCCTTGGGGTTTAGTTATCTAAGCCAGTCATTCCAGTACCTGGTCGTTACTGCCGGAGAAGCGGCAACCCCAGACAGAGCTCCTCCTCAGAAGAAGTGTTCATTGGTGGCCTCAAATGGTATCCCCCTATTGTACCGCTTTGTTCGCCATACGTTGGCAGGGTATGCTCAGACGTTGAGTCCCTTGCTCACTTTGCCACTGGATTCAAGCAAGCATGGCTGAAGACGGCTGGAATGCCGGAAACCGGTCCTAGAAAGCTTGATTCCAGTCCAGGGAAGGCATGGCTTGGCAGTTCGGGCTGGACTGTTCCCATGAGGCACAGGGTCAGACTGATTTGCATATGGCCATGTCTGAACTGGGGTGGCAGAGTGGGCTAAAGAACGGTGATGGATTAAACCCAGATCTGTTGACTGGGTGTGAGTGTTTGATTGGTTCAGATGCTCCGTCCATCACCCCCCCCTTTTTGTGCTGCTCAAATGGTATAAGTCTTCTTGATTACCCCAGGGCGCTCCCCCTGGGACCCAGCTCGCTGTTGCAAGAGTGTATCCCGCTCTAGGCCGATGAGATGGCCGACCAATGGTTCGCCTTGATTCACAGACACAATGATTAGTGTCCGAGATCTGGTGTTAAGGGGCTGAATGCTTCTCCGCTTTATCCTTCTTGGTTTTAATTGTGTATTGTTTTTCTCCAAATGTATGGGAAGATCACTGGAACCACGATCCTCACCACAGCAGCCGGCAGCTCCCTGCGCGAGGCCTCGTCAGGAGAGTAAGCAATCCCCACTCCACTGAGGGAATGTATGTCCGTTTGTCCTGGCCACTCCTTTCCTGTGCGAAATCACGAGAGGCCCAGGGAGGATTGGATTATGCCTCCCCTCATCGTCCTGAATAACTATCGACCTATCACAAACATTCCTACACTGGCAAAACTCCCCCGAGAAATGTGTACATGCACAACTGTGCAAACACATTAAGCAATTCAAACTCCTCAACCAATTCCAATCGGGTTTCCGCTCTGGACACAGCACTGAGACGGCCATCACTAGTATAGTTGACAATACCCTCTCTTTGCTTGTTCAGAATGAATCCTGCCTACTAATAATACTTGATCTCTCATCTGCATTTAACGCGGTCAAGCATGACAACCTTCTGAACCTCTTGGAATGTAGGATGGAGCTCACAGGCATTGTCCTAAAATTGTTTGCCTCTTTTCTCAATAACAGAACGCAAAGAGTCAAATCCAATCAAACTCTATCCAACTCCAGTCCTTGCACACTGGGTGTCCCTCAAGGGTCTTCACTCTCCCCCACGCTCTTCAACCTTTTCATTGAACCACTGACTGTAAACCTCAAAGCTTCCAACATTCATTATCACATGTATGCGGATGATACCCAACTGTACATGAAATTATCTTCACCTGAAGACATCCAGTCACTCAATGGTACCCTGCACAACCTTAAACTGGCTAACCTCTAACCCCTTTAAAAGCCCTTAAAACTGAACTCCTCATTTCACCCACTAGGCAATCCCCCAATGTGGGGAAATACTTCACAAACCTCACCACTCTCAACTGCACACCACACATCATTGACTCCACTAAATCATTGGGAGTTGTACTAGACAGGAATATAAACATGCAAGATCACATCAGAGCATTTACGAAACGAGCAAACTTCCAATTGAGCATCTCTTAAACATTTAAAAATATTTATTACAAATCTAATCCATTGGTAAAGTTGGGTTGGTACTAAATATTTTAGAAGAGGTACTTTTACAAAGTCAACTTTCACCTGCCTAAAGACTCTAAAAGCTCATTTGTATGAGCTTCCTACTGGTACCCAGGAGCTAAATGGCCTATTTGATCAGCTTCCAACTTACTCCAAGAGCTGAGACATAAGCCTTGGGTGTGGGTAGCTGTTCTGGGCAGTCACCAGGAACTTAATTAAGAAGGTCATGAAATAAAGGAAGCTGCCATCTGTATTGAAGAAAGGGGTAAAGAAACACTGAACAGTTGTCCTGATTCACCCATAGAAATACTCAGTCTTGACACAGTATGACACTGGGCTAGTATCTGTTTGAGTTCAATGCAGTGCCAAGAAGTCTTCGAGTAATCCTATAATTCTGTGGCTGAAACTCAAGAGAACATTTCCTATTTCGTGTTCTGCCTGTAGTGTCCCCACAGTGGATGATAGCTAATACTACAACCCTAAAGCTATAACACATGGTTGGTTTCCCCGACTAAATTAATCACTTCTCAAAGTGCTCAAATCTTTCCATTAAGGATTGGCTCATATCTAGTATTTTAAAAAGGTCTTCTACATTTTCTACATTCTACATTTTTCTAATGTAATTATGTGCAAATGAGGAGGGGCCTAAAGCGTTAAGATTTTGAAAGGTCTGCGGACATTCAATGTATTTTGGTTGGAGCTTTTTGGAAGTAAACCATCTTGTTGCCCCAACATTGTGAAGGGACCCTGTAATATAGACTGTTAGTGTAAACATTTTTACTAAAATTCTTACACATTTTTTAATGGCTAGTGTATCCATAGTTTGCTGCTATTTATACTCATATTCCTACACTACAATTGTCCATTGCTTTTAATCATGAGGTTTCCCTCACAGTGTCAAACATGAAGTAAACATGCCACCTGCCCTATCAGAAAATGCCAGATGTTTTGCACTTCTGAGTCCTACAATAGGTGTGATATCTTCTTCCAGCCAAGATATTTTGAAGTGTGGACTTCTTACTTTAAACCGTTTGTCATCTTGTTCTGGTTTTTTGATGAGCTGTCGTCCTTAACTTTAAAGGACTATCCAGTCCTGCAATGGAACTGTGCTAGAAATACAGTAATGTGTACATTTAATGAATATTTGTGTGAGGGCATGTTTATTTATTTATTTATTTAAGAGTTCTATATAGCGCTAGCCAGACCTGAGGGTATCGGAGCACTTTACAAAGTATGTGTCAAGAAAATCACATAGTAGCGCAATAGTCTTGGGGAAATCACATAGTAGTGTGGTAGTATACATAATGGTATAATGGATCATGGCGCTTCGCAAGTATGGATATGCTGTACCGCATTAAGGCATGGAAGTCTGATAGAGTCATAGCGGTGTGCATGTTGGCTCAAGTCAGCCCCCATTTAGGAGTGTAGGGGCGAGGTAGGTGTCTGGTGGCTTGGCAGCAGTAGCTGTCTTGATGGCAGAGAATCTGGTATTTGCCCGGTTCCGGCTTGTGTGCTCCCGTTGGCAGCTATTTATACAGGAGTTATGTTATGTTATGTTATCCGGATTTATTACGCGCACAGATGCCCCAGCAAAGGGGCGTCCTGGCGCGAGTGGATTATTGAGAAAGAGGTCTCTGAGCTGCATTTTAAATTTTGAAAAGGATGGGGTAGCTTTGATGTGGACTGGGATGGAAATCCAGATTTTGGGCGTATGTGCAGTTTTTTGTTTACCGTTTTTCGGCGGGATGAGGAAAAGCCTATTGGAGCTCCTGAGGGTCCTTGTCTGGCCGGCCTTCTTAAGTTTGGAGGCCAGGTAGGCGGGTTTCCGGGTGTGCAGGGCTTTGTGCATGAGGCAGACAGTTCTGAAGTTGGCACGCATTTCGACTTGGAGCCATTTTAGCTCTTTGAGTGCGGGTGATATGTGATCGTATTTCTTCGCTCCTGTGATCATTCTGGCTGCTGCATTGAGTGTTCTTCTGAGGGTAGCTAAGTGACATTTACCTTTACCTGTGAGGTCTGCATTACCGTAGTCTAGTCTGGACAGCAATAGTGCTTGAGTAGCTTGCTTGACGTCCTTGGGTGGGATGTAGGGTTTGATTTTGTAGAGTAATTTCAGGTTAAGAAAGGCACTATTTGATTTTGATGTGCTTGGCCATGTCTAGTTTTGGATCGAGGGTGATTCCTAGTGATTTTACAGAGTCAGCCAGGGTGATATTGCCATTGAGGCCATCAATGTCTTTCAGCCATTCTGTGATTTGGGGGTTCTCTTTTTTATTAGAGATTAGGAGGAATTCCGTTTTGTCTTGGTTGAGTGTCAGGTGTCGTTAAGTCTTTGGATGTCATCGATGGAGGAGGTTTCGAGATAGATCTGGATGTCGTCTGCATATAGGTGGAAGGGGATTTTGTTTTTTTTTAGTATGGTGGAGAGGGGTTCCATGTAGATACTGAAAAGTTGAGGGGAAAGAACTGATTCTTGTGGGACACCTCTGCTGACAGGGTGTAGGTCAGTCAAGAAGATTTTAATTTTTATTCTTTCTGTACGGTTCTGGAGGAAGGAGGAGAACCACTGTAGGACCGCCTCTTCTGCACCTAGCATATTTTGAAGTACTTTGTTGAGTAGCTTGTGGCCAACCTTGTCAAAGGCTGCCGATAGGTCTAGGAGTATGAGTAGACAGCATCGGTCCGTGTCTAGTGACTTGTGGATGTAATCTATGATGTTAATGATTGCTGTCTCTGTACTGCAGTCTTATCGGAAGCCCGATTTGTCAGGGTCTGACAAAGGTGCCTGCCCAGATGATGGACTACATCTACCAGAATGCTTTGCACCTTGGGATGCTAATTGTCAGAGTGTATATAGGCCTGTGGGACCTTGTAATAGGTGCTCGTGATTTGTCCAATGGTTTGCTGTTTTTGGCGGACGCCCTGTCCCCGCGGATCTGCTGGGGAGGTGAGGTTCGTCTTTTTGCTCTGCGGCTGTAGAGCAAGCTGGAAACAACACGGGTACAGATTGATGTGGCGTGAGTCATCCACAAGGCGCGTGAGACGCCGGATTGCTCCCTCAGCGCACTTGTGGAGATACTGGTGATTTCGTGAGGAACCCGGAGACGCCGGATTGCCCCCTTCGGGTCGCTCACGCTTACGGTTAAGTGCTGTGTTCTTGGCACCGGCTGGTGCTTTGTTTGTTCATTGCGTGAGAGACGACGGATTGCCCCCTCCACGCTTTTGTGAGATCAGATACTTTGTCGGGTGTACATGTGAAGACGCTTGGATTTCCCCCTTCACTATACACCGAAACTATGAGCTCATAGGGAAAGCCTTATCTCGAATAGGAGACGCAGGATTGCCCCCTCCTTATTCGTTTGTGTTGAACACTGTTTTCGGAATTAACTCATTTGGAGTGAAAAGCCGGTTGGCTGTATTTCTGTTTGTTTGCCTTATCATTTCTAGTCAGGAACATCGGAGAGTCTATCTGACGATAAAGAGCGGGGGAAGAGCCTGTTCTTTCTTTAAATCCTTTGGGTGATCTCCGTACTGCTTCCCTCTCTTTGGCAACTGGTGAGTGAATGTGTGTTGAATTACCAGAGTACATACACCTAAGAAGTAGGGAGTTACAGGAGAGTCATAACCATTGTTTTGTTGTTTTATCTATAGCTGAAGAAAGGGTTCATACAGGGGAAGAGCCATATCCTGAGCATTATCAGGTGAGGGTTCGTGCTAACAACAGTGAGTTTAAGGTTAGAATTACAGGGGATTTAGCTAACGTATGCCTCTTGTTATTTCAGGTCCCTGTCCCGGATGTTCCTGTTTTCTATCCATATTTTCCCTCGCCTGACTGCCTTGCATTCTGAGGTTTTAAACTAGAGTGCGGGGACGTCTGGAGGTGGACCCCATAAGAGCATCATTCCGACTCTGAGGATCAACAGCCGTGACAGAATCACGAGCCCACGTTGTTCTTACCTCCTGGTCGGAAAAAGGCTCAAGCTATGGCAACTATGGACGACGTACTTCAGGCTCTGTTGTTGGTACAACAGGAACTGGCAGCGTCCAAGTTGGAGGTTACTGCCTTAAAGGAGAGGTTAGATCGACAACAGGGTAACCCTTTCGATGCAGCACCAGGAGGTCGCACCATTCAAGTAACAGTGCCTCCTCCAATCCCTTTAGCCAGTCCAGAAAGATACTCTGGTGACCCTCAGAGAATTCAAGCCTTCCTAACCCAAATCACCCTTCACTTTTCCTGTAGGCCGGCTTCTTTCCCCAATAATATGTCCCGAGTGGCGTTTGCCATTTCGTACTTGTCTGGGGATGCAGCGAATTGGGCTGTTCCCTTTGTTAAGAACGATGATCCCATATTAAATGATTGGTCAGCGTTCCGTAGAGAGTTCGAACGGGTGTTCGATCGGAGAGCGACAACCCTAAGCGCAGACAAGGAGTTGTTGGGGCTCCGACAAGGGAAGAAGGATTTAGTGTCCTATATGACTACTTTCAATCGTCTTGTGACGGAGACAGGCTGGCCTGAAGACAAAAGGATGGCGTTATACTACCAGGGCCTGTCCGATGAGTTAAAAGACATCATAGTGCAGATTGATCCCCAACCCACAACATGTACTGATTTGATTAATCTCACCCTGCGCCTGGACCATAGATTAGGGGAGCGGGGAGGCGATCGTAGAAAACATGATAGGCCCTCTGATTCGGTGAGTCATTTGCTACCGCCGGTTCCACGGGCTGGAGACAGTCCAACAGAACCAATGGATGTTGGGGCCATCCGATCTCCTCTTACTAAAGCCGAAAGAGAGAGCCGCCGCTCTCAGGGACTATGTATGTATTGTGGGAAGAAGGGACACTACGTTAAGGAGTGTCCCTCCAAACCCAAAAGGTCCAAAACCTTTTACTCGGCTAAGAAGGTGGCTCTTACTGCTGTTGATCCCGATACCAGTGATGAGAGTCCTTCCGTAAGTGAAGGGCGGAAGACAAAAGAATGGAGACTGACATCGTTGGCCTCGGTTGAAGGCAAGGCCCCCATAACACATATAGCCTTGTCCTCCCTATTGTTGAGCCAGGGCAAAGAACATGCAGTGTGGAGTATGATAGACTCAGGAGCTACTGGGAATTTTGTGGACGAAGGCCTTGTGCGCCGTTTGGGGCTGGGCAGGGTGACCACAAAAAATCCAGAAACCGTGTTGGCTGTAGATGGTACCCCCCTGAAATCTGGTCCTATTGTTGAACGTACTGAAGAGGTGGTATTGGTTCTGGAAAACAGTGTTGTCAAACATACAGAGAGTATCGTTTTGAACATCATCGAGGCCCCACAATACGATCTTATACTGGGTATCCCATGGTTAGAAAAACACAATCCTTCCATAGATTGGAGGGAAAAAACTGTGAGCTTTCAGTCAGAGGAGTGTCAGACCACTTGTATGAGTACCCCCTCATCACATACGATAGCCTTGGCCCAGATAACACACATCGCCACTGCGGTGGAAAAAATAACCGTCCTACCTAGGGAATATCAAGTGTACAGTGAGGTGTTTAGTGAAGCACAGGCTGAAGTACTCCCTCCCCATAGGGAGTACGATTGTAGAATAGATTTGGTGGAAGGCGCTGTTGTTCCCTCTTGCAGGGTGTACGCCTTGTCAGAGCCTGAGTCCAAACATCTGCAAGAATACCTGACACACTTCAGTGCTATAGGGTTCATTAGGCCTTCCCGTTCGCCGGCGGCGTCTCCTTTGTTTTTCACGAAGAAGGCCAATGGGGAGTTGCGTACCCTCATTGACTACCGCCAGTTGAATAAACAGACCGTACGGAACCGGTACCCTCTTCCCCTCATCCCCGTGCTACTGGACCAGGTGAGAGAGGCAGTGATCTACACACGGTTGGATCTCCGTGGTGCCTACCACCTGGTCAGGATCCGTAGCGGGGATGAGTGGAAGACAGCCTTCAAGACCAGATACGGTCTTTTTGAGTACTTGGTGATGCCGTTCGGGCTTTGCAATGCCCCGGCGGCATTCCAGTACTTCCTTAATGATGTCCTGAAAGAATACCTGGACCAATTCGTCATCGTGTATATAGATGACATCCTTGTTTATTCTGTTTCACGCAACCAGCACACCGGTCATGTTCTCCTGGTGTTACAGAGGCTGTTGGAATACCGCCTCTACTGTAAACTCAGTAAATGCGAGTTTGACGTAGAGGAGGTGGAATTCCTGGGGGTCATACTCACGCCTAGAGGGTTTCATATGGCAGAGAGGAAGGTTGATGCGGTGAGTGCTTGGCCGGTGCCAAAGAGCGTGAAAGAGGTGCAATGCTTTCTTGGCTTTGCCAATTATTACAGACGTTTTATTTCACAGTTCTCCTTGTTGGCTTCACCCATCACCAAGTTGTTGCGAAAGGGAGTTCCCTTTCAGTGGAACAGTGAAGCCATGAGGGCGTTTGAGCTGTTGAAGGAAGCGTTTGTTTCTGCTCCTATCCTGAAACATCCACAACTGGACTTACCTTTCATAGTGGAGGCGGACGCCTCTGATGTCGCAGTAGGAGCTGTCCTATCGCAAAGAGATAGAGAAACAGGCCAGTTACATCCAGTTGCCTTCCTGTCCAGGAAATTGAACTCCGCTGAAAGCAACTACTCAATATCCGAAAAGGAACTGTTGGCGATAAAACGTGCCTTCCAAGAGTGGAGACATTACCTGTGGGGGTCACAACACACCATAACGGTATATTCCGACCACAGGAACCTGTTGTTCATGAAAACGGCCCGTCACTTAACGCAACGACAAATGAGGTGGATGCTGTTTTTTGCAGAATATAATTTCATCGTCACCTTTCGGCCTGGTACAGAAAACAAGAAAGCAGACTCGCTCTCCAGACTAGGGGGAGACCAGACAACGGAAAAAGAACAAACAAAAGCGATCATCGCACCCGAGAAAGTGGTTTGTTTAATAACAGCTGATCGCTTTATAGAACAAGTACGGAGAGAACGAAACCAAGTGCAATGGCAGAAGTGGGTGAGCCAGAATCGTCTCCGAAGTCTCCAACACGGGGTCCCCTTGCACGGAGGGAAATTGTTTCTTCCCTCTCACGTTCTACGGCTTCAGGCTTTCAACTGGTGTCATGGGGAAGCGCTGGCCGGGCATCCCGGGGTGAAAAAACCCATCCATCTGGTAAAGCGACACTTCTGGTGGGAGACGATGTCAAGAGACATAGAAAAGTGGATTGGACACTGTGACACTTGTGCAAGGGCAAAAGGGGATCATTCCATGTGTCGTGGGAAACTCAGACCACTACCCACTCCGTCCCGACCATGGCATACCATCAGCATGGACTTCATCGTGGGGTTGCCTATGGACCAAGGAAACAACGCTATCATGGTAGTAGTTGATAGTTTAACGAAAATGGGACACTTTATTCCATGCAAAAATCTTCCCACTGCCAGTCAAACTGCTCAATTACTGTTGACACAGGTGGTCCGGATACACGGAATACCTCGTGTGATCATCTCGGACAGGGGACCACAGTTCGTGGCGCGGTTCTGGCGTATGTGGTGCAAGGCTCTGAGGGTGGAGGCCGCGTTATCCACCAGTTTTCACCCTCAGACGGACGGTCAGACCGAAAGACTGAATCAGACACTAAAACAATACTTGAGGTGCTATTCTGAAGAAGCAAGTCGTTCCTGGGTCTCTCTTCTTTGGCTGGCTGAGTTGTCCTATAATAATGCATGGCATAGCTCGACTGGGGAAACACCGTTTAAGGCCAATACAGGCTTTCATGCTCACACCCTTCCGCTAACCATACCAGAGGAAGTCCAGAACTACCCTACGGTGGCCGCCCATGTGAAGGCCTTGTTAGAGACACATCAACGGATACAGAAGACTCTTGTCCGAGCAAAGACCACATACAAAAAATGGGCGGATAAGCACCGACAGGAGAGTCCTCTGTATGAGGTCGGGGACAGGGTTTGGTTGTCCACGAGGAATATCCGATTTCGATATCGCAGCGTGTTTCACCCCCGTTTCATCGGTCCGTATGTGGTCACCAAAAGGATCAATCCCGTGGCCTACAAACTGAAATTACCTGTGTCTATGAGGATACATCCTGTGTTCCACAGCAGCCTGTTGAAGCCGGCTGGTTCTATGAGGAACAAGACTGCCCCGCCGGTGCTGAGAGATGGGCAACTGGAGTATGAAGTGCGTCGCATCATGGACGCAAGACTCCGTCAGGGGAAGCTGTGGTTCCTTGTCGCCTGGAAGGGATACGGCTCGGAAGATGACTCTTGGGAACCCAGTCATGAAGTACATGCCCCTCGGTTGATCCGTTCTTTCTACGCCCGTCATCCGGGTAAGCCAGGTGCTAGGAGGCACAGGGCGGGGGGGCATACTGTCAGGGTCTGACAAAGGTGCCTGCCCAGATGATGGACTACATCTACCAGAATGCTTTGCACCTTGGGATGCTAATTGTCAGAGTGTATATAGGCCTGTGGGACCTTGTAATAGGTGCTCGTGATTTGTCCAATGGTTTGCTGTTTTTGGCGGACGCCCTGTCCCCGCGGATCTGCTGGGGAGGTGAGGTTCGTCTTTTTGCTCTGCGGCTGTAGAGCAAGCTGGAAACAACACGGGTACAGATTGATGTGGCGTGAGTCATCCACAAGGCGCGTGAGACGCCGGATTGCTCCCTCAGCGCACTTGTGGAGATACTGGTGATTTCGTGAGGAACCCGGAGACGCCGGATTGCCCCCTTCGGGTCGCTCACGCTTACGGTTAAGTGCTGTGTTCTTGGCACCGGCTGGTGCTTTGTTTGTTCATTGCGTGAGAGACGACGGATTGCCCCCTCCACGCTTTTGTGAGATCAGATACTTTGTCGGGTGTACATGTGAAGACGCTTGGATTTCCCCCTTCACTATACACCGAAACTATGAGCTCATAGGGAAAGCCTTATCTCGAATAGGAGACGCAGGATTGCCCCCTCCTTATTCGTTTGTGTTGAACACTGTTTTCGGAATTAACTCATTTGGAGTGAAAAGCCGGTTGGCTGTATTTCTGTTTGTTTGCCTTATCATTTCTAGTCAGGAACATCGGAGAGTCTATCTGACGATAAAGAGCGGGGGAAGAGCCTGTTCTTTCTTTAAATCCTTTGGGTGATCTCCGTACTGCTTCCCTCTCTTTGGCAACTGGTGAGTGAATGTGTGTTGAATTACCAGAGTACATACACCTAAGAAGTAGGGAGTTACAGGAGAGTCATAACCATTGTTTTGTTGTTTTATCTATAGCTGAAGAAAGGGTTCATACAGGGGAAGAGCCATATCCTGAGCATTATCAGGTGAGGGTTCGTGCTAACAACAGTGAGTTTAAGGTTAGAATTACAGGGGATTTAGCTAACGTATGCCTCTTGTTATTTCAGGTCCCTGTCCCGGATGTTCCTGTTTTCTATCCATATTTTCCCTCGCCTGACTGCCTTGCATTCTGAGGTTTTAAACTAGAGTGCGGGGACGTCTGGAGGTGGACCCCATAAGAGCATCATTCCGACTCTGAGGATCAACAGCCGTGACACGATTGGCGGGGGTCCAGGAGGTTGATGTTGTCCATGTGTTGGGTCTGTAGTCGCTTCTGCGGTGTAGTGCTACATAAGATGTAGTACCTATGTACTATCCATTGTAAAGACATGTGAGTGCAGGGCAAAATTGTGTTTCATTGCTTCAGTGTCGGTACAGATATTAATAAATCTACCCCTTACATTTAAAAAAACTAAATACTAAACACAACATTGATTGGCAATACTCACACATTGGTGATAGAACAAAACCAACAGTGGTAATTGTTTCAATTTTCAATAAGAAATGTTTCTATTCCATCATCAATAAGAGTCATGCTTTATTATTTGTGCTGCAAGCTGTTGCATAGTGATAGACCTGGCACCATTGGCATAGTTTCCCTTGTGTTTACACCTCTACCTACTATATTTTTGACTGTATGCTGGACTTAATTTTTGATGATTACTTTATCAGTGCTTTATCATTTGAGATGTTATCAGTGATGTCACTGACCATGTCATGAATGATGTAATATGTGACATCATCAGCAGTGGATTGCGGGTGCGCGAAATATAGTTAGTACAACTAACTATATAGGAGCAATTTCAATGGTTTTGTATGAGTGAAATGTCCAGCTAACTATAACACCCCTAAAACTTATAGTTTTTTGAGTGAATTTCAAAGGTTTTTTAAAAGCTAATTCCTAACTATATAAGGCCTGAAACCTATGGTTTTTTCAGTGAATTTGCGAAGTTTTTAAAATGCTAATTCCTAACTATATAATGCCTGAAACCTATGGTTTTTTCAGTAAATTTGCAAGGTTTTTTAAATGCTAATTCCTAACTGTATAAGGCCTGAAACCTATGGTTTTTTCATTGAATTTCAATGGTTTTTTAAATGACAATTTTTAAATGTATTAATTAGGTTTTTTTTATACTGATTTACTACATTTTTGCAGGCAGGTGTTCAGAGGGCATGCCCCCTTTTTACAACACTCCTCAGCGCAACCCCTGGCGCGTTTGCAGAGGAGGAACTAATTCCCCTTGCATACTGGGGTCCCTGGGGGGCAACTAGCCCACCAGGAGCCTCCAATAAAAGCCAGGGGGCTGCATTGCAGAGAGGTGTAATGAGGCCACACTCTTTTTTACACCTCTCTGCAACGCAGCCCCCGGGCGTGTTTGCAGAGGGGGAACTAGTTCCCCTTGCATACTGGGGGTCCCTGGGGGCCAACTAACCCACCTGGAACCTGCAGTATGCGCCAGGGGGCTGCATTGCAGAGAGGTGTAATGAGGCCACACTCTTGTTTACACCTCTCAGCAGCGCAACCCCTGGCGTGTTTGCAGAGTAGGAACTAATTCCCCTTGCATACTGGGGGTCCCTGGGGGCCAACTAGCCCACCAGGAACCTCCAGTATGCGCCAAGGGGCTGCGTTGCTTTGCCCCGGAGACGGCAGTACCCGGGGAAGTGTGGGGGGGATTGTGGACCACCCCACACTTCTTTATCACTATGCCCTCGCGATTTGGTCCCCCCGTGAGGTAATGTTTTAAAAAACAGACCAGGTTTTTAAAAAAAATAATGTGGTCCTTTTTTGTCCTTGTGGGACCACCTGGGCAGGCCTAGGGTGTCAGGGTGTATGTACCCTGCCCCCTTTTTGTGTTCTTCATGTTTGTTTTTTTGCTTTCTTTTGCCTTTGTCTATCGAGCACAAGATGGATGCCAACACTTCCTGGTTAGAAGTGTTGACAGCGAATGAGCATGCAGCTTTCTCGGGAAGGCATGCTGATTGGCTGCCACTGTCTCTCAACACTAGCACAAGCTGGATGCTAACTCTTCCTGGTTAGA
Organism: Lissotriton helveticus; assembly: GCF_964261635.1. NCBI lineage: Eukaryota > Metazoa > Chordata > Amphibia > Caudata > Salamandridae > Lissotriton > Lissotriton helveticus. The sequence goes on along the minus strand of NC_136059.1, from coordinate 746,951,954 downwards.
AGTGTTGACAGCCAATGAGCATGCAGCTTTCTCTGGAAGTCATGCTGATCAGCTGCCACTGTCTGTCAACACTCCAAACCAGGAAGTGTTGGCAGCCATCTTGTGCCTCGGTAGAACGAAGGCACAAGAAAGCAGTGAAACAAAGGTGCAAAACACGCAAAGGGAGCAGGGTAGATGCACCCTGACCCCCTAGGCCTGCTCAGGGGGGCCCACAAGGAATCGCGATATTCCGAACGATTGAAAATGACTTTTCTTGAGAAACATTTGGATTTGGATTATCATGTCCTATACTTTGGAATTTTTAAAAGACTGACTTTGAGGATGCTATAAATTACTCAAGTCTGGCCGAATTGTGTGGGTAAAATTGATACCTAGTCACTTTGAATAAGAATGTACTTACGTCTCGTCTAACATTTGGAAGAAACATCTAGTTATATGACAACAGGATAATAACATAACTTGAAGGAAATAAGAACGCCCTGAAGAAGTTCTGTTGTACAGAATGAAACACGTCGGCTGGCTGTGGTACATAAACTTAAGGAAAATAAAAGCATTTGAATATACACCAAGATTCAGTGCTTCAATAAGGACTCTAAGTGATATGATTTGATTGGACTTGTTGTGCAAGTGGTGCTGTGCCAAACTTTGGAATATTCTCCACTACTCTCTACTACTCACTCTCTACTACTCCACTACTCTCTAATACTCACTCTCTACTACTCATTCTCTACTACTCTACTACTCTCTACTACTCTCTCTCTTCTACTCACTCCCTACTACTCACTATCTACTACTCTCTACTACTCACTCTCTACTACTCTATACTCTGTACTACTCACTCTCTACTAGTCTCTACTACTCACTCTCTACTACTCTCTCTCTACTACTCTCTACTACTCACTCTCTACTACTCACTCTACTACTCACTCTCTACTACTCTCTACTACTCACTCTCTACTACTCTCTCTCTACTATTCTCTACTACTCACTCTACTTCTCACTCTCTACTACTCTACTATTCTCTCTCTCTGCTACTCACTCTCTACTACTCACTCTCTACTACTCTCTACTACTCACTCTCTACTACTCACTCTTTACTACTCTCTACTACTCACTCTCTACTGCTCTCTACTACTCACTCTACTACTTACTCTCTACTACTCTTTACTACTCACTCTACTACACAATCTCTACTACTCTCTACTACTCACTCTACTACTCTCTACTACTCACTCTCTGCTACTCTCTCTACTGCTCTATACTACTCTCTACTACTCACTCTCTACTCTCTATTACTCACTCTCTACTCTCTACCTCTCTCTACTAGTCTCTACCTCTCTACCTCCACTTCTCTACCTCTACTTCTCTACCTCTCTCTACACGCACACATATACACATATATATATGCATATGCATTTATATATATGTATGTGTATATTACCTACTGGCGGTCGCCAGTAGGTATATATAGTTAGGATTTTTTCTCTATGGGTTTTTTGAAAATTCTATGTCTAATAACTTTGGCGTTTGTGGACGGAATTGGCTGAAATTTTCAGGAAAATGGCACATTTTGTTTCTGAGCAGCCCTTGAAAATTTGGGGGGGGTTCGTCCAGTGGGGGCCGAGAAAAAAGGGGGGTCCCAAAACGTGTTTTTAACATTGAGTTTTCCATAGGGCGGTTGGCCTCACTTTTAGCCCGAACGGCTGAATGGATTTGCACGAAACTTGGCAAAATTGTAGGGACTGGTAGCCCGATGTGCCTTTTGTAGGTCTCAATATATGTGCTCCAGTGGATTTTGAGAAATTAACGTTTAAAAAAAGATATATATCTGTAACAGCGGACCGGTTAGCGCTCTGGTTCGCGGACTTTTCGCGCAACGGAGCTTTGTGAAGCGAAGCTGATTGGTTCTCCGGCGTCTGTCAACATTCCAAACAGTCCGTAGCGGCCGCCATCTTGTCTCTCGGTAGGATCGAGAGACAAGAGGAGGTCAAAACAAAGGGGGAAATAACTATAAGGGGGCATAGTAGATCCTCGCTGACCCCCTAGGTTTGATGTGGAGGTTTTAAAAGGGCCCCGCGGGGCAAAAAAAAAACAAAATAATAATAATCGAACGGCTGAATGGATTTGCACGAAACTTGGCAAAATATTAGGGACTGGTAGCCCGATGTGCCTTTGCTAGGTCTCAATATATGTGCTCCAGTGGATTTTGAGAAATTAACGTTGAAAAAAAGATATATATCTGTAACAGCGCTCCGCTTCGCGTACTTTTCGCGTTACGGAGCTTTGCGAAGCTGATTGGTTCTCCGGCGTCTGTCAACATTCCAAACAGTCCGTAGCGGCCGCCATCTTGTCCCTCGGTAGGATTGAGAGACAAGAGGAGGCCAAAGCGAAGGGGGAAATGACCATAAGGGGGCATAGTAGATCCTTCCTGACCTCTTAGGTTTGATGTACCATTTTGCCAAGTTTGGTGTAATTCCGTTCAGCCATTCAGGCTGTAGACGTATGTAAATGTCCTATGGAAAATTGCATGGGGAAAACACATTTGAAAGTGTTGAAATTTAGAACCAATTAAAATGTTACTTTGGTTTTGTATTTGTGTGTGATGAAAGTTAATTGGTTATGTATATATGTCAAATGAGAGGAAACCACAGCCATTTTGTGATACTACTGTCTGAGGTACATTTGTGAGGAATTTTTGGTGGTGAATTTCTGGTGTTTGATTTACACAGTACTAACACTTCTGCTACTTTTAAAAAGGTGAGTTGTTAATTTGTATGGGGAACTATGTTGTACACTTGAAGATAATTTGAAAAATGTTTTCTGTTATTTATTTGCAGTCCTTCTGTTATACTAAATACTTGATAAAGTTAGTTTTATATTATGTATTACTAAAGACGATAAATGAAAGTGATTATTTTTTTCTGCAATTTACAGCAAGCAATTTCAAAATAAAATGGCTCACAATGAAGAGACCGTGGCAATTTCTTTTGAATTGTCGAACACATTGATTGAAATTGAGAGCACCAATAATGAAATATTGTCACAAGGAGGACATGACTTGTATGATTCCATTAGATTGATTGAAATGGACAGCACCAAGAATGAAATATTGTCACAAGGAGATGACTTGAATGATTCCACTACATTGATTGAAATTGAGAGCACCAATAATGAAATATTGTCACAAGGAGGAGATGGCTTGTATGATTCCATTAGATTGATTGAAATGGACAGCACCAATAATGAAATATTGTCACAAGGAGGAGATGACTTGAATGATTCCACTACATTGATTGAAATTGAGAGCACCAATAATGAAATATTGTCACGAGGAGATGACTTGAATGATTCCACTACATTGATTGAAATTGACAGCACCAATAATGAAATATTGTCAGAAGGAGGAGATGACTTGAATGATTTTTTTGATCAATCTCTTGATGGCGAATTTATCGAGTGTTTGGAGACCATAGAGTTACAAGAATCATCATTGGAGACTTTTAATGAGGACATTGCTGATGAGGACATGTTACTAGTTCTTTCAAATTTAGAAAATTCTGAAGAATAAATTTATATTTAGAAATCAAAAATTGTTTGAGACATTATTCATTTTTATTTTTAATTTATGAGGTTGTAGCGAAGTGATTGTAGTATAAAATGAGACTTATAGTATAGGTTATAGACCATATATAGTTAGGAATTAGCATTTACAAAACCTTGAAAATTCACTGAAAAAACCATAGGTTATAGACCATATATAGTTAGGAATTAGCATTTACAAAACCTTATTTTACTCACACAAAACCATTGAAATTCCATATATAGTTAGTTGTACTAACTATATATCGCGCACCCGCAATCCACTGCTGATCATGTCACATATTACATCATTCATGACATGGTCAGTGACATCACTGATGACATCACTGATGACATCTCAAATGACATCACTGATGACATCACTGATGACATCTCATTTGACATCATTCTTGTGCTAATACGATAAACCTCTTCAGACTCTAATATAACCTTAGATACACTCAGTGTATACAGACACTCACACACTGCCACTCATCCATGGAGTTACTCACACACCCAGTCAGTCATGCAAAGAAACAATCTCACCTCCATTTCTTCAACTATACAGTTAAACACACCTTACTTATTGAAACATATACTAACACATATTTACTCTCTTATACAATCCCTGATACAAGTTCACAATGATCGATACAACCACTCACTCATTCAGTGGCTCTCATGCACAGTTATTTATATATGCCAACTCTCACATGTACTGTGTTTTACATATGTACTTACTATGACATGTAGCATTGAGATATCCATTCACTCATCAATACACTCATGCACACAGTCAACTGCCCATGTAGCTGTTTCCACATGCACTCTTGAACTCATACACCTAGTGAATAAACTGCTCACACATCTATGCATAGAGTCACACACCTTCCAGCCACCCCCACACAAACTCAATCTCCCATAGAAATACTTGGGCAACCAATTAATAACACATATAGCCTCTCGTATAGCTAATGATCAACACATGCAGCAGTTTACAGAACAACAGACATAATGATGCACAAATTAAGACAGTTTAGTCACTAACCCATGCATTCAGTGAGACACATTTAATCACTCACTCATACAGTCAGTCATGCACCTACTAAATCCTTCATCCAGACACTTATACATCCACTCAAGACATATTTTAACTTTACAGAAAAATACAGTGACTGGATGTTGTCATCAGTGATGTCATCAGTGATGTCATTTGAGATGTCATCAGTGATGTCATCAGTGATGTCACTGACCATGTCATGAATGATGTAATATGTGACATGATCAGCAGTGGATTGCGGGTGCGCGATATATAGTTAGTGCAACTAACTATATATGGAATTTCAATGGTTTTGTGTGAGTAAAATAAGGTTTTGTAAATGCTAATTCCTAACTATATATGGTCTATAACCTATGGTTTTTTCAGTGAATATATATATATATATATCTCTACTACTCATTCTCTACTACTCTACTACTCTCTACTACTCTCTCTCTTCTACTCACTCCCTACTACTCACTATCTACTACTCTCTACTACTCACTCTCTACTACTCTACACTCTCTACTACTCTCTCTCTACTACTCACTCTCTACTACTCACTCTACTACTCACTCTCTACTACTCTCTACTACTCACTCTCTACTACTCTCTCTCTACTATTCTCTACTACTCACTCTACTTCTCACTCTCTACTACTCTCTACTATTCTCTCTCTCTGCTACTCACTCTCTACTACTCACTCTCTACTACTCTCTACTACTCACTCTCTACTACTCACTCTTTACTACTCTCTACTACTCACTCTCTACTGCTCTCTACTACTCACTCTACTACTTACTCTCTACTACTCTTTACTACTCACTCTACTACACACTCTCTACTACTCTCTACTACTCACTCTACTACTCTCTACTACTCACTCTCTGCTACTCTCTCTACTGCTCTATACTACTCTCTACTACTCACTCTCTACTCTCTATTACTCACTCTCTACTCTCTACCTCTCTCTAATAGTCTCTACCTCTCTACCTCCACTTCTCTACCTCTACCTCTCTACCTCTCTACCTCTCTCTACACGCACACATATACACATATATATATGCATATGCATTTATATATATGTATGTATATATATATATATATACATACATATATAAACATATATAATCTACATATCTATATGAATACAAATATAAATGCATGCATACATATACATATATGCATACATATGCATGTTATTTACATGAAAGTTTGAAAAACACTAATAAAAGCAAAGCTAAAAAGCCACCTCATTACAAACAGAATGGCTTTAACTTAAACAAGGGCGAGATCTATTGCATTTTCAATGCTTGTTTACTTTGGTTCCATCAAGAAGGCATTCAGATGTGTCACACATTTGCCATAAATTCTGACTGTTAGCACTCTAGTTGCTCATTAGATCACTGTAGTAAAGCTACTGCTCACCAGGGAAGTCTGCTGCTGGTATTCAAAGTGCATGTTTCAGTCTGCATGTCAGAATTATTTTAATGAAATAGAAGAGTATTTGAGAAGTCACTCAAAATGTGTCCTAATTTTTCTTTCTGAAGCACTAATCATACTTTCTATGGCAAACTGAACCCCCTCATTTTGTTCCTTTTAAATTAAATGTTTTCAGACTTACCACTTCTTTCCAATCAAGATGGCTTCTGGTGTGCCATACTTTTGTCATAAGTAAGACTGTTAGCGCTCTAGTTGTTCTTTAGAACACTCTGGGACATTCTGTCATTGGGCTATACTTGGGCTACATCTGGGTGATATTTGGGCTACATTTGGGCTCTTTTGTCTCTGGTGGCCATCTTGGGAGACTGCATGTCAGAATTTTTTAATTAAATATAAAAGGATTTGAGAAGTCACTCAAAATGTGCCCTAATTTTTCTTTCTGCAGCACTAATCATACTTTCTATGGCAAAATGAACCCCCTCATTTTGTTCCTTTTTAAATTAAATGTTTTCAGACTTACCACTTCATTCCAATCAAGATGGCTTCTGGTGTGCCATACTTTTGTCATTAGTAAGACTGTTAGCGCTCTAGTTGTTCTTTAGAACACTCTGGGGCATTCTGTCATTGGGCTATACTTGGGCTACATCTGGGTGATATTTGGGCTACATTTGGGCTCTTTTGTCTCTGGTGGCCATCTTAGAAGACTGCATGTCAGAATGTTTTAATGAAATAGAAGAGAATTTGAGAAGTCACTCAAAATGTGTCCTAATTTTTCTTTCTGCAGCAGTAATCATACTTTCTATGGCAAAATATACCACCTCATTTTCTTCCTTTTTAAATTAAATATTTAAAGAGATACCACTTTATTCCAATGAAGATGGCTTCAGGTGTGCCATACCTTTGTAATAAGTAGGACTGTTAGCGCTCTAGTTGTTCTTTAGAACACTCTGGGAAGCTTCAGTAGAACACAAAGGAATCAACTGTCAGTCTCTGCTCTTGTTGGATGTTCATGTTTTACTGAGAATGTCAGACTTCATTCTCACATGACTGAGAAAGATAATGTGAATTTACAGAAAATATGCTTTCAGCTTAGCTTATAGATCCCCTTCCAAACCACTGTGGGAAAAGCATGAGATAATAGTTTTCTTTCAAACATGATTCATGATATCCCAGCAGAAGGCTTTTTCACATGGTAAAATCACCTTAGAATACACCACGATTCTTAAAATTAGTATGGTACTATCAACAAATGATTTATAATGTAACTAAAGTCTTAAAACCTTCTATTAACTGCAATGCTTTTTAATGAGGTGCTATCATGTATATTGGTCCCAAGATGGCTGCCAACAGTTTCTGGTTTGGAGTGTTGACAGACGGTTGACAGCCAATCAGCATGCAGCTCGTGCTCGGAAAGGTAAGCTTACAGTAAGCTTACACGTAAGCTGCTATAGATATATATATTTTTTTTCTTTTGATTTTCTCAGGAACTAGAGGAGGGATTTTCTGCAAATATAGAAAAGGCACTTCTGCGTACCAGTCCCTACAATTTTGCCAAGTTTGGTGTAATTCCGTTCAGCGGTTCGGGCTGTAGCCTTGTCAGAACGTCCTATGGAAATTAACATGGGGAAAACACGTTTTGGGACCCCCATTTTTTCTCAGCCCCCACTTCACGAATCACCCCGAAACTTTCAGGGAAGGAGCGCAGCGGAGCTGGGCAAAATTTTGTAAAATTACACGCAAATTCCTCAACCGTCGCCAAAGTTATTCCCAATAGAATGTTGCGGATTTCCTATGGTAGCTAGGTCCTAACTATATATACCTACTGGCTATGGCCAGTAGGTAATATATATATATATATATATATATTCCCAAATTTGCCCAGGGGCTTGAGGCCGCACACCGTAGCAGATAGGCAAACAACCTTTATTAAGAACATGCTGACAGCTTCGCATCCTATTTCAAGTCCCTGGCCTGACGCGTTTCAAAGCCGTTATCGCTTCTCATCAGAGGCCGTGACAGCGAAAGTCGTTAATGGCTGAACCATACGTCCCCTGCGTGCTTAATTATTAAATTGGCTTCTGGTGTGCCTGCTCGCTAGCATTAGTTCTTGTAATGCACGCTGGGATTCGTAGTTCTTGGTAACGCCCTTTCATACCCTCCGGTGGGTTCCTTCCGCTGCACAAACTTTGGGACTCAGTGTTGTGGCCCTCCATTGAGCCCGGATGAGATTCAGCCAGCATTTAATCCAGTTCACTGCTGCGCTCGTACAAGAAGGGATGTTGCTCTCCTCATGGACACTCCACTGACTAGGAGTGGTGCGATCCCTCTGCGGCCCGGACCGCCGCATAAAATATTCCCAAATTTGCCCAGGGGCTTGAGGTCGCACACCGTAGCAGATAGGCAAACAACCTTTATTAAGAACATGCTGACAGCTTCGCATCCTATTTCAAGTCCCTGGCCTGACGCGTTTCAAAGCCGTTATCGCTTCTCATCAGAGGCCGTGACAGCGAAAGTCGTTAATGGCTGAACCATACGTCCCCTGCGTGCTTAATTATTAAATTGGCTTAAATTTACCGTTCTCGTTGCCATCTAAACTAGGTACAGCTACCACTTTATTTTCTGCCCACTATTGAAGAACACCCCTTCAACTGAGGTTTTTTTTTTTTTTTTTTTTTTTTTGTACTCTGATGAGCTCTCAGCAGTGTCTTGGGAAGTGCCTTGTTACTGTTTGAAGGCCCATGGGAGGGGGCCCCACTCTCAAGGCCTTCAAGCACTGGATTGCGCTGCAAGGTCATAGTGTGGGGGCCCCCTTCCCTGGGTCTTGTAGCCTTTGGTGTCTGTTTCAGAAAGCGCAGCAGGAGTGTAAGTTTTAAACAGGACTCAATCATATATTGGTGATACATTTAGCAAGTCAGTGAAGGTGGCAATGTATGCCTCTATTGAGCCTGTCCTGGACTACAATATGGTTATCATCTTTGGTGGGCACCGTAGCCATCGGTGGCTATTGGGCAGGAAGCAGAGACGTGAAAAAGTAAGTGAAGCAAAATCAGTTGCCGTGGAAACCACGTTCATAAGTTACTAGTAGAAAGCAACAGCACCTTGCTGTTTAAGTATGGTGGACCTTTTAAATAAGTGCTCTACGCTTTAAATTTTGAACTGGGGCTCGCTTTAACATCCTTGGCTACCGTGCTAATTCTCCGCCCACAACAGTTTTCAGCTGTGCCAGAGGTTAATACCTAACTTTTTACCATTATTATATGTATCTTTTGGTGACAAACATCCCCATGATTCAAATACGTGTTCGGTAATATCCAAATTGATCTTTAGTGCTTCAACATCAACCATATAGTTTTAGAATGTAAATATTTTATTTTTTACTAGATAGTTCGAACACCTTACGTCCCAGGTCTGATACCTTGGAGATAAGTATGTGTCTGGATGCTCTCCCTTGATTAAATGTAAAAAATGTAAATTGAAACTTGTATAGCGCACTACTCACCCGCAAGGGTCTCAAGGCGCTTGTACGAATACCGCTGTGGAACCCATCCTGGCTTTCCCTGTGAAGTGTCCACTCCTGGGCACCCCCAAGGTGGAGGCCAGGGATCCTTAGCGTTGTGGGGGCCGTTGTGGAGATTAAGCAAGCTATTGCCCAGAGTTGCAGAGTGGGACTCCAAGATTGGAATAGGCACCGAGGCGAGAATTATCAGGTCCGTGGAATTTTGAGCCCAAGACCCGCCGTGGCGGGGAATTGAACCCTGGTCCCGGACTAGACCTCTGCATCAGGGTCTGCCACTCTAACCATTGAGCCACACTTCTCCACTTGTGTTGTTTTAGAGCTGGAATTTCGTTGACACAGGCCAAATATACAATGAAGTGTCTCAGTTACATTTAGTGATCTTTGAATCCCTGGAACTGACCAGGGTAGTACTGTCTTCTTGACTCCACATTTTTTCATGTAAAAACACACCACTGTGATTGGGTTTGCGTATTATGGGTTATAAAAACAAGCATTGGCATAGCCAATAGGTCCCGCTTTTGGGACCTTCTAAGTATTTAGTTATGCAGCACAATATCTTTGGTGCAACCACATCAACTGTTGCATGGCTAAACACTTATAAGGTCCCAAAGGCGAGACCTATTGGCTATGCCAATGCTTGGTGTGGTTGTGTGTGTGTGTGGTTGTGTGGTTGTGTTTTTTTTTGTGTGGTTGTTTGTGTGGTTGTGTGTGTGGTGTGTGTGTGGTTGTGTGTGTGTGGTTGTGCGTGTGTGGTTGTGCGTGTGTGGTTGTGTGTGTGGTTGTGTGTGTGTGTGTGGTTGTGTGTGGGTGTGTGTGGTTGTGTGTGTGTGTGGTTGTGTGTGTGGTTGTGTGTGTGGTTGTGTGTGTGGTTGTTTGTGTGGTTGTGTGTGGTTGTGTGGTTGTGTGGTTGTGTGGTTGTGGTGTTGTGGTTGTGAGAGTGGTTGTGTGTGGTTGTGTGTATGTGGTTTTGTGTGTGTGTGTGTGGTTGTGTGTGTGGTTGTGTGTGTGTGGTGTGTGTGTGTGGTGTGTGTGGTGTGTGTGGTTGTGTGTGTGTGTGGTTGTGTGTGTGTGTGATAGTGTGTGTGTGGTTGTGGTTGTGTATGTGGTTGTGTGTGTGTGTGGTTGTGTGTGTGTGGTTGTGTGTGTGCGTGGTTGTGTATTTGTGTGGTTGTGTGTGTGGTTGTGTGTGTGGTTGTGTGTGTGTGTGGTGGTGTGTGTGTGGTTGTGTGTGTGGTTGTGTGTGTGTGTGTGGTTGTGTGCGTGTGTGGTTGTGTGTGTGGTTGTGTGTGTGTGTGGTTGTGTGTTTGTGTGGTTGTGTGTGTTTGGTTGTTTGATTGCAATATTTCCTTTTATCTGGATATTTGCTCACCTGTTTTCCATCCCCTCTACTTTTGGTCCATGTTACTAATATCGACATTAGTTAGCTTCAGTGATTTGAATTTTGAATTTGAATTTTGAGCTATTTGTAAGCGCGCGTTCACTTGGCAGTTTCATGGCGCTGTAGGAATTCAACTGAGGAAAAAAGGGGGTGAAAGTTATGAACTGAATGCTTGCTGAAACAAAAAAGTCTTGAGGTTGCTGCGAAATTCTGTATAGGAAGACAGCGATCTTAGGGTGAGCGGAAGGGAGTTCCAAAAAGTGGGAGCGAGCACCGAAAATTTCTGGCCACCAGAGCGCTTCTTCTTAAACCGGGGAATGACTAAAAGAGATTTTGAAGAGGAGCGCAAGTCTCTGGTGGGGATGTAGTTAGTGATGGCTGCGTTAATAAAAGCAGGGGCAGTGCCAGCCCGAGCCTGAAAAGTAAGGCAGCCGAGTTTAAAAAGGGCTCTTTGTTTTATTGGAAGCCAGTGAAGGGCGATAAGCAATGGAGAGGAATGATGAAATTTAGGTAGGCCGTGTACCAGGCGAGCCGCCTGGTTCTGCACCAGCTGGAGGCGATGGAGTGTGTTGTAAATAGGATGGCCACAGATGACAAGATACTTCTAGTTGATTACATGTAGATTTATTGTAGGACACAGCCGAGCATACAACCTCGCCAGCTGACCAGACCACCAACTGACACTAGTGGAATCCTCCAGGTAGAAGTCAGAACATACATAGGCATTGTGGTAGACAGAGAACAAGAAAACACAAAGAAAGGACTAAGACAAAAGACAACCATATTACATGAAGAATCAATGTACAACACATCTCCCTCCTTTATAGAAAAGAAAAGAAATAAAGGAAAACAAAGATTATAATACAAAAGACTGCAACGACAACCACAAAGACAAAAGAGTATTCAGAGACACAGTAAGAAAAGAGTAGAGTGAGGTGAAACAAAACACTCAAACAACACCTACCCCATGTTGTACAATAACAAGATAAATCCGAAATATCATTACACTCCATCCCCCTCCCTTAGAGATTGGGAGAAACACAATATACCCCAAGAAAGTTAAAGAAACCAACAGTTCCCTTTTTACGGACACACAGACAGTGTAAACAAGACCCCTCAAAATAAGGAACAACATAAGAAACTAAGCCTGGTAAATAACACAACTTTCCTTAAACAGGGTATACCTCAGGATAGACAACCAGGGAACTTACATGGCCAATGACCAATAAGAGCAGCACTAACACTACAACCTATTTCAGAAAAACTAAACCAGTCAACCTGAGAACTAATATAGGTATTGATTATTCACCAACTCCACACTCTCCAAAGTAGGCTACACCACACGACAGCACAGGATGGTTAACCTGGAGATTGACTAACTTCCAACACTATTTCTCCAAAGAAGGGTACAACACAGAGTTCAAACCCTGAAACCAAACCTACAGCATGCCCTACAAAGAGTATACCATGGTTACCAACAGGCCCCACACCCTCCCCAAAGAAGGGTACACCAATGGGTAAAAACACCACCATAGGAAAGTACAACAACAACAACTCTCACAGGTTGCACATGGAACTTATACACCAACATGCCCTACATAGGGTATACCATGGGTACCAACTGGCCCCACACCCTCCCCAAAGAAGGGTACACCATTGGGTAAAAGACACCGCCATAGGAAAGTAGAGCCACAACAGCTCTCAAAACACTTTCCACACTGACCCCCAAAACGCTCAAAAGGTTAAACACACCAGGAAAAACACATAAGCCCTCCTAGATAGAGTACATCGGAGGAAATGGCCCTGCAGACTAGAATGAGACACTAAATGTCAGTGCACCCTCATAATAAAGAATACAAAAGGAGAAGAGACCCATGAAACCGTCATCACACACCTGGTGTTGATCTCTCACAATCATGCAACATTTACTAACAAACTCGGTGACCTAACCACCAACAACACAACAAAACAGGGTGACAAGAAACGTTGCAAAAGGTTCACAGCTTGGAATTTATACTCTAACATGCTATCCCATCCTCGTCGCCAAAATGTTGTAAATAGGATGGCCACAGATGACAAGATACTTCTAGTTGATTACATGTAGATTTATTGTAGGACACAGCCGAGCATACAACCTCGCCAGCTGACCAGACCACCAACTGACACTAGTGGAATCCTCCAGGTAGAAGTCAGAACATACATAGGCATTGTGGTAGACAGAGAACAAGAAAACACAAAGAAAGGACTAAGACAAAAGACAACCATATTACATGAAGAATCAATGTACAACAGAGTGCATAGGCCGGTGCCCCATTATAAATGATGTTACCATAGTCGATTTTGGATAAAATCATGGCCATAACAATCAATTTCAAGGCGGAGGATGAGAAGAACCGAGAGACTTTCCTAATGATGCGTAACGTAAAAAAGGAGGAAGAAACAACGGAACTAATGTGGGTGTGAAGTGTCAGCTGATGGTTAAGCATGATCCCAAGGGTTTTTACCGAATGGGAGGGGGTGGGGGCGGGACCAAAAGAAACAGGCCAAAAGAAGGGTGTCCAGGGGTTATCGCTGCCCCCAGTCAAGATCAGTTCTGTCTTATCCGGGTTGAGTCTGAGGTGATTTGCGTTCATCCAACCACGGATAAACAGAAGGACCGACTGGAAGTTAAGAGCAGCAGAAGAGGGGGAGGAAAAATTCAAAATAAGCTGGAGGTCATCAGCATAGTTATATACTGTGACCTCCATTTGTTGGAGTGCAAAAATAAGAGGAAAAATATAAAGGTTGAACAGGAGGGGGGATAGGGAAGAGCCCTGGGGAACCCCGCAGTCCACTTTCCTGGGAGAGGCTGAAAATTCAGCCAGGTGGACCGCCTGAGTGCGTCCCTTCAAGAAAGAGCCTATCCAGGCAAGAGCCTGGCCCCTTATGCCCGCCGCCTTGACACGGGACAGAAGGATAGAATGGTCAACCGTGTCAAAGGCGGCGGATAGGTCTAATAGGACCAGGGCCTGGGGGATGTTGGTATCTAGGCCCTCCCTAAGTTGGTCCATTACTGAAATGACTACCTTTTCTGTGGAATGCCGGGGGCGAAAGCCCGCCTGGCACGGTGCAAGATAGCTACTACTTTCGATAAAGGAGCTGAGCACCTGGGTGGCATGGGACTCTGCTATTTTTCCCAAATAGGGGAGGAGGGATATGGGACGATAGTTTGCGGGGCAGGAGGGATCCACTCCAGATTTTTTCAGTATTGGGAGGATTGTAGCTGACTTAAAGGGAGCCGGGACAGAGCCTGATGCAAAGCAATTATTCAGAAGGGCCAAAACCTGAGAGGGGCACGCCAGAAAAAGCTGGCTAAGGATGCGTGCCGGGGCAATGTCGGCGGGGGAGCCCGATTTGACACGGCTGAGTAGGGGAAGCAACAGTTCTCTGGAGAGTGAGGGAATGGAAGTGAGAAGACTATGGTTATCGGGAGGTTGAGGAAAGGTGAGAGAAGGGAAGAGGGGCGGAATGTTGGCTTTAATGAGAGTTATTTTATCAATGAAAAAGTCATTGAGTAAGTCGCATAGAGCCTGGGAAGGAGGGATTTTGGGTGAGGTTCTGTCCGAGGCAGCCAGCTCGTGCACAGTGGAGAAGATTACCCGGGATTGGCAGTCGGCCGCTAAGATGCGTCCAGAGAAATAGTCAGTTTTTGCCATGAGTATGGAGGTTTTATATTCTTTGAGTATCGTGATGAAGTGTTGCCGGCTAGAGGGTGAGTAGGCACGGCGCCAGGCACGTTCGGCCTGTCTGACCTTCAATTTCATGGCTTTGAGGTCCGGGCTGAACCATTTGTTGGCCTGATGGGAATGGTTAATAACCATGCGCTTCAGGGGGGCCACCGGATCACAGGCGGTGATAAGCCAGTGATCAAGTGCGGCGGTCTGGGAGAGGGGGTCTAATCCCATGATATCAGGGCAGGAGGCTGAAAGTGAGTTGCAGAGGGAGGTGATGTCAACCTTGTTCCAGTTACTAGCCCAGATATTTGTAGGAGCTGGGGGCGGAGTGTTGAGGTTCAGGTCCATGGAGAAGGTAAGGAAAGAATGATCCGACCAGGGACAAGGCGAAACTATAAGGGAAGAGGTAGGGATATTAAGCGTCCAAATCTGGTCCAAGATGTGGCCACCGGTATGGGTGGGGCTTTGAACATGTTGGGTAAAGTTGAAGCTAGAGAGTGACTGGGTAAAGTCTTTGGAGGAAGAGTCCTCGGCGGGGTCCGTAGGCCAGTAATTAAAATCGCCCAGAACTAAGACAGAGGCATTGTTAATTACCAGGGTTGCCAGAAGATTTTGAAGGGCAGGGAGAAAGTCAGGGGACGGTTGGGGAGGTCGATAGGTTAGTACACATGTGATCGGTGTCTTGAGATAGGTGGAGCGCACTACGAGACAGTCAGCAGATGGTAGTGTAGGCGAGGCTAGAATCTGGAAGTTGAATTCCCTGCGAGCAATCAAAGCTACTCCACCTCCTGCTCTGCCAGCAGGTCGATCAGCACGGAGTATAGAGTATTCAGGGGGGAGGGCAGCAAGGATGCTGGGCAGGGAGTCAGGCCTGTACCAAGTTTCTGTAAGAAACAAGAGATCTGGAGTTTTTGAGTCCAAGAGATCGTAGATTTCAAACTGGTGCTTAACGGCCGATCTCGTGTTCAGGAGAAGGGCGGTGGTAGTTGTGATAGGGGGGGGGAGAAGGTGTGTGGTGGAGCCTGGTGCTGCGATGCCCAGTTTATGGGTGTATGTCCTAGTAGCTTGGTTCAATTGCCAATCAGCATTTAACATGAGCAATTGGTCAGCGGTGTATGATAAAGGTAGGGCAGAGTCCTGTGTCCCGTGGCCCGGTCTGGCGCGGACGGGCGCAGACGGGCTTGCCTTAGGCGCGCCTTCGGGTTGCACATTATATAGGGGACAGGAAGTGAGGGT
Source organism: Lissotriton helveticus (assembly GCF_964261635.1). Lineage (NCBI taxonomy): Eukaryota > Metazoa > Chordata > Amphibia > Caudata > Salamandridae > Lissotriton > Lissotriton helveticus. The sequence continues at coordinate 746,936,049 of NC_136059.1, read as the reverse complement.
TGGGGGCGTGGCCTCTCGAGCGAGGGGCGTGGCCTAAGAGGGCGTCACTGCTGGCGGCAATTTCCTTGTCCCGCGGCAGCGATAAGCTCCGCTGCGCGGTGACTTGAAGAGCGAGAAAGTGCCCAGATCAGGTGAGGAGTAAGCAAGTTAAAACAACAAAGTTAAGGAAGTGACACTCAAATGTTTAAAATACAGCAAAACAAACAGGCCTACTCCTGGCTTTTCGCCTCAGGAGAGAATCCTATCGTCTGGCCGCTTGTCATCAGCGCCAGATAAAGAGGTGGTTGGGGGCGTGGCCTCTCGAGCGAGGGGCGTGGCCTAAGAGGGCGTCACTGCTGGCGGCAATTTCCTTGTCCCGCGGCAGCGATAAGCTCCGCTGCGCGGTGAATGGAAGAGCGAGAAAGTGCCCAGATCAGGTGAGGAGTAAGCAAGTTAAAACAACAAAGTTAAGGAAGTGACACTCAAATGTTTAAAATACAGCAAAAGAAACAGGCCTACTCCCGGCTTTTCGCCTCAGGAGAGAATCCTATCGTGATGCCAAATAAGATCAATAGTACTGTGATGTTACTTTCTGTGATGTCACTTCTTGTGACACAATATTCAATTAGGGGGGCCTCACATCTTCCCTTTCGCCCGCGGCCTCAGAAGGCCTAGGACCGGCCCTGAGCAAATATGTCTAGTGTGTGTTAGTTGAGAGCCTCATCCTGTTACTACGTGGTATAAAACAAGTACCCCTGCATTCAGTTATTCTTCGGTTTTTGCTCAAACGTGTCTGTTTTGAAGGTTTACATGTTTAATGTTTTTCTTCAGAAGCTTTGAAACCCCGAGGTAGCACTGGGAGGTGCGTCATGCTCGATTTAACAAAATGGCCGTTTTCATACTGCAGTGTCCATTTAATACCTCGTACCCACTATTTTCAATTTTTCACTCAGTCTTTGGTACCTGCAGAAGTATAATCTATGTACTGTGGCGATCATTGTTTTATTTTCTTCATCCTTGGAGTCTCATGGAAGTGCATGAAATACTTCATTTTACCAGACGGAAGAAAGCACCAACTTGCAGAATTAGTTGCTCCGTTCTAGAAAGAAAGAAATGTCTCGCATCTTTGTTTTTCCTACCCTTTTATTGTCTGAGTGAAATTCTAATGCATATAAAGTAATTCATTTAAGTATTGAATATGTTGTGATGGTTTTAGTTCCCATGATAAAAAAATGACTGGTAGTTGCTTGGTGTTTTCTTAATCATTTGTGTGCAGATGCCAAGGACCTCGATTGAAAAACAAATGAAACAGATAGTCTTCTTCTTGTTTTAACACGGGTACAGGAATGACAATATTTGATCTGCACTTGAAAATAAATTCCATTGAATAAAAAGTATTTTCTTGAAAACATTTTTCTAAAGGCAAATGCTTTTTATTAGAACAACAATTCAGGGCACATCCATAATACCGATTTTAACAACGAATGTAATGGAGAATTTCAGATATGTATGTTTCTCCGCTATAATAGATTGGATTTTTTTCTTATGCAAATTACTGTGTTGCTGTTAAATTTAGCAAATCTCCAAGAACTGTGTCTAGTCATTTTTTGGAGAGATTAGTTACCTCCTACTTTCTGATGTTTTATAAGGTCTCGCTGCAATTAACAGTTGAAAAAATAAACACAAAGAGCATGTTGATTTCTTTTATTGAAAATGGAAAGCTGAGAAATGAGCAAAAATAAGATCTTTTTTCCCAATACTGTAACTATCTCGAATATGTATGAAAATCCAAAGAAATAGTCTGCAGCATTGTTATGCTTTAAAATTGAAGAAGATTGAAGCCTGGATATTCAATATCTTCAATGAGCCACCCATGCCCAGCTGAGAAACAATTTGCTTTCTCTAATATTCCAACTGTTCGTGCATTCCGATGACACCTAGTATATACATCATTGTGTGAAAGTAAAGACTTTGAGATTCAACCCAACAAAAATAACAAGCACCATGTGAAAACTAGAAAAATTAGATCCTGTTTTTTTTTACTGTTTAATCGGTCTCATTTCTGTTAAGCTTGTAGTAAATGACATCATGTTACCTGGTAGTCTATTTGTATGCCTATAACTGCACTGCTCAGTATGAAGTACCATTTTGGAAACCTCATGTTGTATTTCAGTATATAGAATTGGATACAGTACATGCTTAAAAAAACCTAAATATATTAGTAACCATTTCCAGCACTTAAAATGCATATCAAACTTGGCCCTTAGATTTGACGTTCAACTGTTTGTTGTGCTTATACCTCTTTGCAACTTTCCAAACAGCCATTACGCTGTCAAAAACCTAAGGGGTTCCCGCTAGTTACAGTAATGCTATGATTTCGTTTGGTAATCCCCATTACTCTTAGTCCTACTCGTCCTCGACCCAGTCATCACTCATGAGGTATTCCACAGACAGGAAACGCTTTTAGGCTCCACGCCCCCTCCTGCCAGGTGCTATATCAGGCCTAACCACCAGAAGCACATCCTGACACACCAAGCAACAAAGGCCTGGACAGGGAGGGAGGGTGGGAAGTATGACTGGGTCGAGGACGAGTAGGACTAAGAGTAATAGGGATTACCAAACGTAATCATAGCATTACCTCTACGTCCCTCGTCCTTGACCCAGTCATCACTCATGAGGCATACCAAAGCAACGCCCAAACAGGCCTATGGCAACCCAAACACAACATAACACAGACCAGACACAAAGGAGTGCAGCAAGTGAAAAGGTGTAATAAACAAACAGAATCAGAGCGGAGGGGGAATCCCCACAGCCTGCAATACCCCACAACCAAAATTGGTCCGGTCAGACAGGGCACAATTCAACCTGTAGTGCCTCACAAACGTGGACTAGGAGGCCCAGGTCCCAGCCCGACAAACCTCATCAAGAGACACACCATGGTAAGCAGCCCAGAAGGCAGACACGCCCCGAGTGAAACGCGCCTGGACACCCGCCGGACAAGGCAAACCAGCACCAAGATAGGCAAGAGTGATGACAGCCTTAATCCAGCGACCCAAGATGAGCCTGGAAGCAGCTCCACCCTTACCAGCCAAACCAAAGGTCACGAAGGGAGAGTCAGAAGAGCGAAACACCCCAGAACGAGCCACATAAATGGACAATGCACGCCTGAGATCCAAAGAATGAAGTAACAGCTCAGAAGGAGAAGGACACAAAGGAGGAAGAACCAGCTCCTGAGAGGAATGGAAACGGGAGTGGACTTTGGGGACAAAACCCGGATCCAAAGAGAGCACCACAGCGTCATCCAGAAAATGAAAAAACGGGGGGGAACAATGCAAGGCCGTAAGCTCCCCCAACCGTCTTGCAGAAGTAATAGCCACCAGAAAAGCATCCTGTAGGACAGAAACTTAAGGTCCACAGACTCCAAAGGCTCAAAAGGGGAAGACTTCAGAACACCCAACACCAAGGAGAGATCCCAAGGGGGCACCAGAGAACGAACAGAAGGTAAAGAGATAGAGAAACTCCGAAAAAGACGAGAAACCAACAAGCCATCCGAAGATTCAGAGATGAACTGCGGGTCCCCCCTGGTGATTGATATAGGCCACAGTCACCATGTTGTACGACCTCACCAGGACAGGGCAACCCTCCAGACGAAAAAGATGGCAATAGCGAAGCGACCTCTCCACTGCAGACAACTCCCTCCAGTTGGACAACCTGCGCGACTCCGATGGGAGCCAACGAGCCTGCACCACCCAACGGTCCAGAGTCGTGCCCCAGCCCGAAGCGCTGGAATCTGTGGTCACAACCAGAGAAGGAGGCAGATGAAACAACATCCCCACGGAAAGGTGGGAGGGATCCAGCCACCACTGGAGAGCAGACACAACGTCCAGAGACACAGGTACAGGAACCGCAAAATCCCGGACAGGAAAGGGGACCCACCGCTGCACATGCCACAGCAGAGGCCGCAGATGAACCCTGGCCCAGGGCACGGTGAAAACAGAAGCAGCCATTTGGCCCTGAACCTCCAGCCACTGAAGGAGGGGAGCCGAGGCCCGTGACAACAACTTCCTCAGCAAGGACTGAAGGTGACGAATCCGGGCGTCCGGCAGGAACATCCTTCCCAACACAGAATCGAACACGGCTCCGATGAAGAACCTCCGAGTGGCAGGCTCCAGGTGACACTTCGGCAAGTTGATCAAGAACCTGTGTTTCCTGAGCGTAGACATGGTCAAGAGAAGGTGGCGAGACATGACCTCCAGGGACGGAGCCTGAACCATCCAGTCGTCTAGATAAGGGAACACAGACACCCCCAGGAGATGGAGATGGGCCACCAAGGGAGCCACCACCTTGGTGAACACCCTGGGCGTGGACCGAAGACCAAAGGGAAGGACGTAGAACTGCCACTGCTGACCCTCCAGGCAGAAGCGCAGAAATCGCTGATCCCTCACAGCCACCGGGACGTGCAGATACGCATCCTTAAGGTCCAGAGTGGAGAAAACCCAACCGGACTGGATCAGCGGAATAACCTACTGGAGAGTATCCATCTTGAACGGGATCTTCTTCACGAACAAGTTCAGACCCCGAAGGTTGATGACCACCCAGAAGCCCCCCGTGATCTTTGGCACCACAAAGATGATGGAGTAGATGCCCAACCCCCGCTCCGCCATCGGAACAGGGACAACCGCAAGCTTGCTGACCAAAGAACGAACCCCGTCCAACAAGGCCAGATGGTGGGAGGCATCCTGAGGAGAAGGGGTCACCACCACCCCTTAGGGGGGGGACAAGAACTCGATCCGGTAGCCCCTCGACAAGACATCCAGCACCCATCAGTCCGAGGTCGTCAGGCGCCAAGCAAGAAGGAACCTGCATAGTCTCCCACCAACCAGAGGCTGACCACCAGCCACAACGTCTCCCAGGGTGGCATAGTCAGGAACGCTGCGGACCAGACCCGGCACCCCTCTGAGGCTTTTTCTGAAACTTCCGGGGAAAAGACCTGCCAGTGCCACGCTGAGACCGGAAGAAGGATTGTTGAAACCGGAAGGCTGGCGGAAAGTCCTGGCACCTGAGAAGGAGGAACCCTCCTCGGGCGGAAGATCACGAAAAGACAAGGAATGCTTGCGCTCCTTGAAGACTTTGTGCAGCTTCTCCTCCAGTAAGTCACCAAACAGACGGGCACCAGTGAAAGGCAGCCTCAAAGCCACTGTACGCTGGGCCACATCCGTCTTCCAATCCTGCAGCAACAGGTTACGACGGGCAGCAATAGAGGAACCACAGGACATAGCAGAAGCCCTCACAGAATCAAAGGCGATGTCAGACAGAAATTCCGCCTTGCGCTTTATGGACTCCAGCAACTCCGGACAACTGGCAACCTCCTGCATCGATGAAAACAGGGATTTGAAATCAGACTGAGCAACATACGCCTCATAAATGCCAGAACGAATAGCCAGGTGAGAAGCGGCATAAGACTTCTTCAGGGCAGAATCCACCTTCTTGTCCACAACGTCCATCAGAATGTTATCATCCGCCATGGAAGGACTACCCACAAGACTGGCCACAACAGAGTCCACAGGAATGGAATCAGGCAAAGAGTCCGCCATATCCTGCAACGGATAAAGCTTAGACATAACCCTGGGCATGGCAATATAATCCGGGTCCTTCCACTCCTTCAGAAGGACATCAGACACAAAGGGATGCACCGGCAAGGAAGAGGCAACAGGCTTCCTAAATTGTGGCAAGAGCGAATCCTGAGAGGTACTGGGCGCAGAATCAACAGGAAATCCCATGTTAACCTGCACATAGGAAAGGACGTCAGGCAAGAGATCCCTGGAAATGTACTTGCCCTGAAGCTCAACAGCAGCCAGAGAAGACTCATCAGACTCAGCAGAGGAGGAAATATCAGAATAAAGGGGAGCAGAACCAGAAAGTCCAACAGCATCCTTCTTGGTCGCCTTTAGATCAGAAAGAGTCTCCAGGATAAGGCGCTTAATCCGATCATCATCAGCCTTCCTGGTACGCTTCACCGGAGGAGGATTGGAGTCCCCACTGGAACCAGGGGAAGAGGGAGGCACAGGGGAGGAATGCTTCCTCTTAGGATGGTGTTTGCCCATAACTGAACACCCAAGCACAAAGCAGTAGTCAAAGAAGAATGAACACTACAAAGAAAACACCTCCCCCCAGGGGACTATAAATACATGCAGGGCACACCCTACCAATTAGCCCCCCCATCAAATGCACTGCAAATACAGGCAGGGAGGCAAGCCCCCGACCCCCCAGCCAACCAAGAGGAAAGGGGAGGGGTGGGCAAAACAAAACCACGGCCAAGCAGCCGGCGCTGTAATCCCAAAATGCAAATCACGCCGAAGGGAAGAGAACTACACTCACCCAGCTTGCCGCCAACCATCCCACAGTCCTACGAGGTCAGGACGAACGGAAACGCCCCCCAAGGACCGGAGCGCCCAGAGCCCACCCGGGCATCCATCCAGGTCAAGCGCCTGGCAGGGAAGTGAACATTGCGCATGCGCGAACACCGCGCATGCGTGGACACAGAGAGCAGCCGGGCTTCCTCACGCAGCTCCCGAGGAAGCCCGGCGAGCAGATGAGCAACAGACCCAGGACCCGCGTAGAGGGGGCAGGAAGACAGCAACCCCTCGCCCCCCCCACCGCCGCGAGCAAAGAAAACGGAGGAGACACCGGGGCCCCCATCCACAGAGAGGGCCAGGCGCGAGCTGAGAAACACACGGGGAGGAGCGCGCCACACAGCCCCTACCTGCACGGCGTCCGGTACCACGGAAGCAGGACATCACCACCAAAGGAACTCCTTGCACAGTAGGAGAAACCTCAGGGCAACTGCAGCAGGAACAGACATCTGGGCAGCAACAAAACCAGGAAGACCCGAGAAGCCAAGCAGCCCAGGTCACCTGAGCCCAGGAGGAGACAGGAAAGCCCAGCAGCCCCACTCCATGGAATCCCACGACGGTCCATAGGAGCCCCCCAAAGCCCAGCAGAGGAGGATCCACAGGACAAAGAAGCAGGTAAGTGCCCGTCACTCACCCCAGCGTCTCCCATCAAGTAATCCACTGACAGGAAACAAAACAGATGTGCTTCTGGTGGTTAGGTCTGATATTGCACCTGGCAGGAGGGGGGTGGAGCCTAAAAGCGTTTCCTGTTTTGTTTCTTGTCTGTGGAATACCTCATGAGTGATAACTGGGTCGAGGAGGAGGGACGTAGAGGTAATAACAGAGGAGGTAAAACCTACCTTGAGAAAACAAATCGAGAAACGTGATCGAAAGTGCCCACTTTAATGTGTACCATAATTAGGCAGTCGCTCCCCGCATTTTCCTGACTTCTATGAGCCTCTCCAAAAACGGTACAAGTTAAGGGAATTGTTGCCAGTCATAATGACTGGGACAAAGATGAGTGTGACTAGGAGTAAAGAAAATTACAGGTAAGTAACCCAGCCTTTCCGCTACATCTCTCCTAGTGCCAGACATATGTGAGGAATACTAAACCGGGTAAAAGATTAAAGGGAGCATGAATCTTCAGTAGGCTTGCTCATCTTCCTTAGGTATACACAGTATTACTAACAAGGAGCCCGCCCACCTACCTCTAGATTCATATACCTGTAACATCAAATAAAAGCCTTACATGTTTTTTAACAGGACTCTCACCTTCAGAAATTAAGTGACATGAAAATACATCCCAACCGGACTCAATCTCACCCTTAGAGGGAGCTCTTTGATGCTTTTTTTTTTCAAGGTATCCACACAACTATGTTAAAATTGCCTAAAGGAAATTCACTTAGGTGCACTATTTTAGTAGACATGTGTATTTGTGCAATAGTGTGTGCTTTATCGATACTATTGCACACTTCAGTACATTTTAAGCTTTAAACCTTCGTGCAAGGCCCAGTGTACTTCATCCTATCAAGGTGGTGTTGCATGCTTCCTAATACCATACAGTGTTACATCCATGCAGTTCACTGAGTACCATGCACATAGTTGGTGCTTCAGCATGCCATTGTATATATTTGCAAATTAGGGAAATAATTGGTGGTAAAATAAAGACCCCCTTGTCGGGCAGATCAAATATCTTATGGATATATTTGTCTGCACTATTAGTGTGTCTCATTCATGCATGCACAATGAGTAATACCAAAATAAACTACTGTATGAAGGGGTGGGGCTGCTCTGTTTTCCGAGCAGGACAGGGAAGGAGAGGTTTGCCTACTCCTGAGTGCGCAAAGACTGTTTGGTTGGACCTCTCGGCCGCCCAAACCAGTCCTGTGCTCTCTGCCCAACTCCATGCTGGCTGCATTGAAGCCTGCATGGAGAACATGCCCAGCCCACTAGTCCCTGACTGGGCACTGTCCTTACCAGTCACGATGTTGCATTACAGCGCTGTGATTGTCTTAGTGGAGGGAGCCTGGATGCATGCGGACTGTTCCTGTTGGAGACAGGAGAGCAGGAGAGCTGGAGGAGAGAAGATGCGGGAACCGGCACAAAGGTAGGCTTTCATTTTTTTAAATTTCATTTTAATTATGACCCCCCTCCCCGCGCAACGCTCTCACCCCCGCCCCACCAACCGCAAGGTATGCCGGTTGCTAATGCATTCAGTGGTAGAGGGCATCTGTTTGCATCAATCTATGGACCACAATACCCATTAGTGTGTGACATCTGGACAGTGAATTTAACATATTGCGTCATCTTCCTATGGTGCAGTCCCAGTGCTTCAGTGCTTAGCCAAACCTTGTTGTTTTGCTTAAAGTTTGTACACTGTATTGAGGATGGGTCTAGATGCTACTACGGTTTTCAGTGGCCCATAATACCCATACCAAGTAGCCACTACTACTTGATATTCTAAAATAAATTAATCATTAGCAAATGTCCTATATTCATTTTGTGGCATGCTGTGTTTCTTCCTGTGTGTGATGCAAGTCGATTGAATATATTGGTTGTTTAGATGTGAGTGTTTAACCCTGATAATTAGGTGTCGTGGATTAAACATGAAGGCGTGCTTATACACCAGTGATCATCATCATTTAAGATAGATGGGGCTGGGGGCGTGGCCGAGCCGGCGCCTAACATGGCCGCCTTACTCGAAAGCTCCGGGGCTGTCGCCGATAAATTTCCACTCACCGGCGCATCCATGATATGAGGCGGACATCCGCGAAATCCTAGTGACGCCGTTAGTGATCATTCGTCCTAAACACAGCAGCTGAAAGTGCCCCTGGTACAGAGATCCAAGAGTGGCGTTCCCCAGCCTGAAGCTGCCCTCGGAGGCCCCGAGTTGACAGGGGACTCGGGTGAGCGCTGTGCTTAATTTGTAAAATATTAAGTCCAGGTGCTCACATTCATGTAGAAGGTCACACCCACTTACCCCAACTCCACCCACTTCATCCACTTGCCCCACCCATTCACTCTATTGGCTCCACCCACATCCTCAACTGGCGTAGAACAGCTATTGAGGTACCCATAAATCCTGAAAGATATTTTCAGAAGCAATATTGCAACTGAATAATGTATAATAATATAGTTCAGCTTTAAATGCTATCTGCCTACATCTCACACACCTCACAACATTGCCCACTGTAGAAATGTGCCTCTTCTGAATCTGTCCTGTTCTGCATATAGATTTAATTGTGCATGGTGGCACAGCATAGAACAGTGCACCATATCCATAATGCAGACCATGGGCTGTATAATCTGCATAGAGTAGGAAATCACTTTTACTTTTCATGGACACATCCTTAACCCAGTCATTCTCCCCATATGAAAATTCAGTGATGCAGAGAAAAAAATAGAACAGAAGCCCACGAGCAGCACTATCCCACCCCCGTCGTTGTCATATTGAGAATAACTAAAGCCCCTCTCCAGGACAGGTGTACAGTTATTGAGGAATGATTGTACAAACTCCTAATTAAAGATATCAAACCTATGTCAATACCCAACTTTTCCATATTTTGACAACAGTTGTTTTGAGTCACATATTCTAAAGCCGGGACAACCTCAAGGAATCAAATTAAAGATGTAGATTTTGCTTCTCTTCTCGTTTGTTACAGAATCCCTGTCAACAGCCAGCTTGATTAAACTGAAGAACTCCATTTTAAATATTGTGTTTCTGGATCTTGCCCAAGATTCACAAGTAATACATTTGAACACATATCCTGAGGATTTTTGGCCCTATATGCATCCAGGTCACCAGTTTTCTTTTCTACGTGAAACAGATTAATCTAGTGTCAATATGTGACTCTGTAATCCACAGCTTGCCAAACTGTGTGGCGCGACACATTACTGTGTCGCGCCCCATCCGTAGGTGTGTCGCGGGATGAGATGACTTCTGCCGGCAATCAGCAGAGTGGGGCTGCAAGGGCTCTTAGAAGGGGTGAAACAACAACAAAGCCCCATTAACATACACAAGGTCTTTAACGACCTGTGAAGTGCTCGGGTGCGGCTGTGAGCGGGCCCGGGATGCCACACACGACGGGGGGGGAGGATTGAGTGGGGGCTGAAGCCCTGTGATGCCAATGGGGGGGGAGATTCGGCCCCCACTTGGGTTGCACTTGCTACTTAGCATTTTTTTATTAGCATGAGCAGTATTTTAATGTCCCAGCCAATACATGGATTCATAAAATCACACAAAGCCAGTATTTGACACATAAAACAGTAACTATATAAAGAAAGCTCTTTAAAAAGTGCTCTACAGCTGCCTTGGTGATTCCTGACTGATCATTAAATTAAACAAAAAACAAAAAGGCCATGTGAAAATGAACACAGACGATTTTATATAAAGTTAAGTCCAGGTATCGTGTCCTCACCTTTGCAGAATCTTAAAAAAAAGAAACATATGTCTGGTATTTATCGGTGAGACAGGTGGCAGCCCTAGTAGTGGTGAGGGGACCTGAGACCATACATTCAGAGACTTTAGGTTAATTGGGGGCCCAACTCCTTTAAGGAGTTAGTAACTTTTTAATGGAATTGCAACTACGATTGTGCTCACAAACTATTGATAAACCTCGTTGCAATTGGCAGTATAGGTATGAGTCCGTAAACGCACAGTGCAATTAGAAACGGCTTTACTGATTCTCAAAAAGGGGTAAAATGATGGCTAAAAGCCGTTCTGCAAAACAAACCCTTTGATTTTGTAGGTCGCAGAGTTGGCAAAGGCAAAACGGCTTTGTAAATCTGGCCCTAGTTTAGTTCCTTTGCAACAAAATGCGTAACGCTGATTTATTTGCTTGTTCTGCCATCTAGTGGGCAAGGGTCAACTAGCATCAAGGTCACAAAAATTCATATTTTGGGTTGGCTGGCTGCCTGACCTCTGGGGAAGCACTGCCTGCCCTGGCAGGCTGGAAACGCTTGTATGCTGCTTTTGTAACCTGGGGGGCAATATTGCAGCACGGCTGCAAACTCGGCCCCCAGTAACAAACCGGCCCCGGTGTGTGTGTGTGGGGGGGTGGGTGTTTGGTTGTGTGTGTGGGGGGGGGTGTGTGTGTGTGGGGTGTGTGTATGTGGGGGTGGGGGGGTGGGGGTGTGGGGTGTGTGTGGGGTTGTGTGTGTGGGTGTGTGTCTGTGGGGGGGTGTTTGTTGGGTTGTGTGTGGGGTGTGTGGGTGGGGTGTGGGGGGTGTGGGGTGTGTGTGTGGGGTGTGTGGGTGGGTGTGTGTGGGGTGTGTGTGGGGTTGTGTGGGGGGGTTGTGTGAGGTGTGTGTGTGGGGTGGTGTGTCTGTGGGGGGTTGTGTGTGGGGTTGTGTGTGGGGTGTGTGTGGGGTGGGGTATGTGTGTGTGGGGTGTGGGGCCCGAACCCATCATAGGTGGTTCGGGCTTGCTCGCTGTGCTTCCTCACGTTACCGTGTCCCTGAAAGTTTTTTCACAAAAAGGCGTGTCACCAACATGAAAAGTTTGGAAAGCTGTGCTGTAATCCATCATCTGATATTTAGAAAAAGTAACATGTGCCCCTAAAAATTTCTAGTAGTGTTATACAAGCCACCATGCTGGGGTGATGGCCTATTGTGAATCAAGCTCCTTGAACACTAAAGACAGAAACTCTCCATTGCTAATCCTTAAACTTTAAAAGACCTGAAGGAACATCCTAGGACCATAAAACCTAGTGATACTCAAAGTAGCCCAGAGTATGGCAAGCTTATGTCACCGTGGCAAAGTCAGACCATACTCTGAATGCGATTCTCAATGTTACTGCTGAGGCTGTCATGTACTCCCTAAAGGCCCTCATAGCCAAAACTCCTCACTATACTTATAAATTGACCAACAACAGTACTTCACAGACAAAATAAGCACCAACAAGTCTCAACGTCAGGAGCACATAAAACTCACACTGATCAACAATAACACAGTCTTACCTCACAGTACTATCTCAATAATATCACTTCTAGAAAGTAAATCTAAATTATTTCTTCAAACATTGACTAGTAATATTAATAGCACCTATAATATGATTTGTGAGTGAATCTGCTCTTTTTTGTTTTTTTGCAGTTTTATATAGCGCACCCTAGACTCAAATGTATTGAAACGCTGTACAAGAGGATCAGTTACACAAAGACACATTTATTATGTTAGGCACAGTGAGATTAAGTGATTTGCCCAGAATCACAGGATGGTGAGCCGATGCCCAGACCAGAACTTGGTTCCCCAGTTCCAAAATAGACAGCGCTGGCTGTTTTGCCACATCCTCTCCCCTAATCTGGGGAGAAAGCCTGGAGAGTGGATGTTCAATTGCTACAGTGCCTTGCAAGGGATGTTAAGACCCACAAACTTGCAAGTTTGCAGGCATTCATAGACGTACATTTAAACGTTGATTTATTTTTGTTGAGGGAAAAGTAATTTGCTTTCACAAGGACGCAGTGCAGTGGGAATAATCTCAAAATTCGTGGGGTGTAGAAGGGGATTGCCTACGGGAAAATCAGCATTACCCTGAAAGAAAGAAAAAGTTATGTGTAAACCCCATTTTCTTAAACGTTAACAAATGTGTAACTGTGCACAATGCATATTGACAAATGTATGTGTATTCCTGGAAAGCTACTGTAATAATAATCAGTACTTTAAATGTGGGGGTACTTTCAGGGACCGAGTACCTGCACTTCTTTCATTTTCAAGTGAGAGTACCTGCACTTCTCTGCAGCAAGAAGGTACTTTGGAATAGTAAATATCCACACTTTTCCATTCCATGCATCTGTCATCCTGTCCCTGGAGTGCTCTCAGATGTTTTGTCCAATTTCAAATTATACCTGCAACACCATAAACGACTGGCCAGGCCCAATCTAAGCAGGTCAAGTCGCATCCTTAAAACGCTGCAGGAAAGGGTGGGTAGCGACCTTACATTATTAATTCTCCTTGGCGACTGGCACATCAAGATGACCAGGAAAATCCCAGGTGGCGCCTTCATATACAACTTCACAAAATCAAAGTACCACTCAGGATAGGGGTACAGGGAGCTTTGCCTACGTCCAATATATTACCGAGAGAACGCATTGCATTCAACCCGGCAGATATATTCATATGTAGGCCTTAGCATGCCACAAAACATCAAACAGTAACAAAACGCCAGCTTTAACAAACGACGCTCTGTAGGTGCAAAAATAGGACATTTGCCAGATTCTGAGGTGGCTGAAAGGGGGTAATGTTGCAATGGTCTTCGCTTTAAATGAGCTGGCTGCACCCTCATTTTGTCAGGCCCCCAGGACTCCATAGGAATTAGTTTTCCATTGTGGCGCATCTTCGAGGACTACAACCAACCAAACCCACCGCGGTAACACTGCAAAATATTCTCAAGCCAGAGATATATTTAAAATTCTCCAATATCTACCCAGTTACCCTTGTCTACAGGGAGCACTATCAGCAGAGCCAGTTCATGCTTTCACGCCCAAAACCGTTTTGCAGTAGAAAGGTCAGACGCCTGCCTGCATTTTTAATCCCCAAATACGAAAACAAAGGGACGCTTCCATCTAATAAACAGTCATGCATCATTCCTGTTCTTCCGATTACAAAAAAACAGAAATGAGGTATGGCGCACCATATAAATGATGCTCAAAGCCTCAAGAATGTATCCGCATAACAAGTGACATAATCTTTAACTTTAATGGGGCACACTGAAAAGCGTCACCCGCCAAATTTAATCAAGCATTCGAAAACTCACAATAGCAATGCCCAACGTAGGGCAGCCATGCAACATTTTCAGGATAAAACGCAAGCTATGATTTAGTTCAGACAGGAATCGAATAAGAAACTGCAGTGATTAGGTTGAAAAACATTTTTTAATTGACTGGGAAGAAAAGTGTGCGTTTGTTAGCATTGGAAACTTTATGCACATTTTAGCGCAAATCTGAGAATTCGAAAAAGAAGTTGATAGCAGAGAAGTGCAAAAAAAGGAGCCATAACTAGAAAAAAATAAAACAATTAGGCCTACCAGGTCCTGCCTCAGCTGGTGCTGTTCAAGCTTTTGTAACTACTATCTCCTCCTCAAAGCTCGCCTCAGCAACAACGTCATCCAGGTCGCGTTCTTAGACTGACTTTGAACGGCGGCAGCCATTGAACCACGATGACTCGGTGCCGGTGGTGAGGTGCGGCCGTGAGGGTATGCGTAACGATACTTGAGGGGGCCCCCCTGCAAACTACATGGACGGGGCCCCCCTCCCAACCTCTGTGCCAGTCTAGAGCTCTCAGGCCAGCGGCCCGCCATACTGCAGGGGATGCGAGCGATTGTTACGCCACTGTCACCAATACAGCCGTTATAAGTAACACTGGATGGTTTAGTTAAAGGTTGGGCTTAGTCTGCCAGCAGGCTATCATAGGTGGTGGTCCATTCATTACAGGGTCCCTTCCATCAGTACGCCGGGGATGTTTGCCCAATGTTAGGTGGGTTTCCTGATGCAGCCTCCTGTCATGATATACAACATCGGGCCCACTCATCGTTCAGTTTTGACAAAAGTGTAGCCACTGCTCCTTCTCGTTTTCGTTTTAAAACATTAGACAATGCGACAATGCAGTATTTCTACAAAGATCACATTTTCATAATACATTTTTATTAGTAGACAATAGCAATCTTAAGAGGCATTGCATAGCTTCATACACACTTTGACCCCAATTCCATCACAGTCTCTCTCTCTCTCTCAGTGAGTCAGTCTCTCTCTCTCTCTCTCTGTCATTCAGTCTCTCTGTCAGTCAGTCTGTCAGTCAGTCAGTCTCTCTCTCTCTCTGTCAGTCTGTCAGTCAGTCTCTCTCTCAGTCAGTCAGTCTAGCTCTCTCTGTCCTTCAGTCTCTCTCAGTCAGTCAGTCTCTCTCTGTCAGTCAGTCAGTCTCTCTCTCTCTCTCTCTCTCTGTCAGGCAGTCGGTCTCTCTCGCTTTATCAGTCTCTCTCAGTCAGTCCCTCTCTCAGTCAGTCCCTCTCTCTGTCAGTCTCTCTCTCAGTCAGTCCCTCTCTCTGTCAGTCAGTCCCTCTGTCTGTCAGTCCCTCTGTCTGTCAGTCCCTCTGTCTGTCAGTCCCTCTGTCTGTCAGTCTCTCTATCAGTCCCTCTCTCTATCAGTCTCTCTATCTCTCTCTGTCAGTCAGTCTCTCTCTGTCAGTCAGCCTCTCTCTCTGTTAGTCAGTCTCTCTCTCTCAGTCAGTTTCTCTATGTCAGTCAGTCCCTCTCTCTGTCGGTCAGTCTCTCTTTCTCTGTCAGTCTCTCTCTCTCAGTCAGTCCCTCTCTCTGTCAGTCTCTCTCTCAGTCAGTCCCTCTCTCTGTCAGTCAGTCCCTCTCTCTGTCAGTCAGTCCCTCTGTCTGTCAGTCCCTCTGTCTGTCAGTCCCTCTGTCTGTCAGTCTCTCTATCAGTCCCTCTCTCTATCAGTCTCTCTATCTCTCTCTGTCAGTCTCTCTCAGTTAGTCAGTCTCTCTCAGTTAGACAGTCTCTCTCTCAGTCAGTCTCTCCCTTTCTGTCAGTCAGTCTTTCACAGTCTTTCTCTGTCAGTTTCTCCCAGTCAGTCAGTCTCTCTCTTTCAGTCAGTCAGTCTCTCCCTATCAGTCAGCCAGTCTCTCTCTATCAGTCAGTCTCTCTCTCTCTCTCTGTCAGTCAGTCTCTCTCTCTCTCTGTCAGTCAGTCTCTCTCTCTGTCAGAGTCTCAGCCTCTCTCTGCCAGTCTCTCTCTGTCAGTCAGTCTCTCTCTTTCAGTCAGTCAGTCTCTCTCTATCAGTCAGTCTCTCTCTATCAGTCAGCCAGTCTCTCTCTATCAGTCAGTCTCTCTCTCTCTGTCAGTCAGTCTCTCTCTCTCTCTCTCTCTGTCAGTCAGTCTCTCTCTCTGTCAGAGTCTCAGCCTCTCTCGGCCAGTCTCTCTCTGTCAGTCAGTCTCTCTCTCAGTCAGTCTCTCTCTGTCACTCTCTCTCTCTCTCAATAAGTCTCTCTCTCTCAATCAGTCTCTCTCAGTCAGTCAGTTTCTCTCTTAGTCAGTCTCTCTCTTAGTTAGTCTCTCTCTCAGTCAGTCTCTCTCTCAGTCAGTCCCTCTCCCTGTCAGTCCCTCTCTCTGTCAGTCTCTCTGTCAGGCTCTCGCTCTCAGCCTCTCTCTCTCAGTCTCTCTCTCTCGGTCAGTCAGTCTTCCAGACAGTCTCTCTCTCCCTCTGTCAGTCTCTCTCAGTCAGTCATTCTCTCTCTCACGCAGTGAGCCAGTCTCTCTCAGACAGTCTCTCTCTCTCTCAGTCAGTGACTCTCTCTGTCATTCAGTCTCTCTCTCTCTGTCAGCCAGTCTCTCTCTGTCAGTCAGTCTCTCTGTCTCTGTCAGTCAGTCTCTCTCTGGCAGTCAGCCTCTCTCTCTGTTAGTCAGTCTCTCTCTCTCAGTCAGTTTCTCTATGTCAGTCAGTCCCTCTCTCTGTCGGTCAGTCTCTCTTTCTCTGTCAGTCTCTCTCTCTCAGTCAGTCTCTCTCTCTTAGTCTCTCTCTCTCTGTCAGTCAGTCTCTCTCTCTCCCAGTCAGTCTCTCTCTCTCCCAGTCAGTCAGCCTCTCTCAGTCAGTCAGTCTCTCTCTCTCTCTCTGTCAGTCTCTCTCTGTTAGTCTCTCTGTCAGTCAACCTCTCTCTCTGTCAGTCAGTATCTCTCTACGTCAGTCAGTCAGTCTCTGTCAGTCAGTCAGTCTCTCTCTATCTCTGTCAGTCAGTATCACTCTCAATCAGTCTCTCTCTCTGTCAGTCAGTCACTCTCTCAGTCAGCCAGTCTCTCTCTCTCTCGGTCAGTTTTTCAGTCAGTCATTCTCTCGGTCAGTCAGTATTCAGTATCTGAGTCAGTCAGTCAGTCTCTACTTTTTCTCCACTCCCTCCATTCTCTCTCTCCATTCTCTCTCTCAACTCTGTCCACTCTATCTCTACTGTCTCTCTCTCCACTGTCTCTCTCTCCACTTTCTCTCTCTCTACTCTCTCTCCACTCTCTCACTATCTCTCTCACCACTCTCTCTCCACTCTCTCGCTACTCTCTCTCCACCCTCTCTCCCCACCCTCTCTCCCTTCTCTCTCGCTCTCTCTCTCCACTCTCTCTCCACTCTCTCTCTCTCCACTTTCTCTCTCTACTCTCTCACTACTCTCTCACTATCTCTCTCTCTCCCTCCACTGTCTCCCTCCACTGTCTCCCTCCACCGTCTCCCTCCACTCTCTCTCCACTTTCTTTCCACTCTCTCTCTCCACCCTCTCTCCCTTCTCTCTCTACTCTCCCTCCACTCTCTGTCTCTCTCCACTGTCTCTCTCCACTATGTCTCTCGCCACTCTGTCTATCTCCACTCTGTCTCTCTCCACTCTGTTTCTCTCACTCTCTCCACTCTCTCTCTCTCTCTCCACTCTCTCCACTCTCTCCCTCTACTCTCTCCCTCCACTCTCGCTCTACTCTCTCTCCACTCTCTCTCCACTCTCTCTGTCTCTCTCCACTCTCTCTCTCCACTCTCTCTCCACTCTCTCTCTCTACTCTCTCTCCACTCTCTCCAATCTCTCCACTCTCTCTCTCCACTCTCTCTCCACTGTCTCTCTCTCCACTCTCTCTCTCGCTAACTCTCTCCACTGTCTCTCCACGCTCTCTCCACTCTCTCTCTCTCTCCACTGTCTATCTCCACTCTCTCTCTACTCTCTCTCCACTGTCTCTTTCCACTCTCTCACTCTCTCTCTCTCTCCACTCTCTCTCTCTCCACTCTCTCTCCGCTGTCTCTCTCTGATCTCTCTCTCTCCCTCTCTCTCCACTGTCTCTCTCTGCTCTCTCTCCACTCTCTCTCTCTCCTCTGTCTCTCTCCACTCTGTCTCTCTCCACTCTGTCTCTCTCCACTCTGTCTCTCTCCACTCTCTCTCTCTCTCCACTCTCTCCCTCCACTCTCTCCCTCCACTCTCGCTCTACTCTCTCTCCACTCTCTCTCTCTCTCTCTCTCTCTCTCTCCACTCTCTCTCCACTCTCAGTCTCTACTCACTCTCCAATCTCTCCACTCTCTCTCTCCACTGTCTCTCTCTCCACTATCTCTCTCTCGCTAACTCTCTCCACTGTCTCTCCATGCTCTCTCCACTCTCTCTCTTCCCCCTCTCTCTCTCCACTCTCTCTCTCTCCTCTCTCTCGCTCTCTCTCTCTCTCTCTCTCCCCACTCTCTCTCTCCACTATCCCTCTCTCCACTCTCTCCCACTCTCCACTCTCTCTCTCCAATCTCCCTCTCTCCACTCTCTACTCTCTCCCACTCTCCCTCACTCTCTCCCCCTCCCAACTGCACCTCCGCCTTGCACCCTTTTCTACCTTGCAGCATTCTCCCCTCTGCCTTGCAGCATTCTCCCCTCTGCCTTGCACCCTTCACCCCTCTGCCTTGCACCCTTCTCTCCTCTGCCTTGCATCCTACTCCACCTCCGCCTTGCACCCTTTTCTACCTTGCACCTGTCTCCCCTCTGCCTTGCACCATTCTCCCCTCCCCTTGCACCATTCTCCCCTCCCCTTGCACTCTTCTCCTCTCCCCTTTGAACCCTACTCCACCTCCGCCTTGCCCCTTTTCTACCTTGCACCATTCTCCCCTCTGCCTTGCACCATTCTCCCCTCTGCCTTGCACCCTTCTCCTCTCTGCCTTGCACCCTTCTCCACCTCCGCCTTATACCCTTTTCTACCTTGCACCATTCTCCCCTCCCCCTTGTACCCTTCTCCCCCTCCCCCTTGTATCATACTCCACCTCCGCCGTGCACCTTTTCTACAGTGCACCATTCTCCCCTCTGCCTTGCACCATTCTCCCCTCTGCCTTGCACCCTTCTCCCCTCTGCCTTGCACCCTTCTCCCCTCTGCCTTGCACCCTTCTCCCCTCTGCCTTGTACCCTTCTCCTCTCTGCCTTGCACCCTACTCCACCTCCGCCTTGCACCCTTTTCTACCTTGCACCATTCTCCCCTCTGCCTTACTCCCTTCTCCCCTCTGCCTTGTACCCTTCTCCCTTCCGCCTTGCACCCTTCTCCTCTCTGCCTTGCACCCTTTTCCTCTCTGCTTTGCACCCTTCTCTACCTTGCACCCTTCTACTCTCTGCCTGGCGCCCTTCTCCTCTCTGCCTTGCACCCTTCGCCCCTCTGCCCTGCACCTTTCTCTTCTCTGCCTTGCACCCTTCTCCCCTCTCTGCCTTGTACCCTTCTCCCCTCCCCCTTGTACCATACTCCACCTCCGCCTTGCACCTTTTCTACAGTGCACCATTCTCCCCTCGGCCTTGCACCATTCTCCCCTCTGCCTTTCACCGTTCTCCCTTCTGCCTTGCACCCTTCTCCCCCCTGCCTTGCACCCTTCACCCCTCTGCATTGCACCCTTCTCCCCTCTGCCTTGTACCCTTCTCCTCTCTGCCTTGCACCCTACTCCACCTCTGCCTTGCACCCTTTTCTACCTTGCACCCTTCTCCCCTCTGCCTTGTACCCTTCTCCGTTCTGCCTTGCACCCTTCTCCTCTCTGCCTTGCACCCTTCTCCTCTCTGCCTTGCACCCTTCTCCCCTCTGCCTTGCACCCTTCTCCCCTCCGCCTTGCACCCTTCTCTACCTTGCACCCTTCTCCTCTCTGCCTTGTGCCTTTCTCCTCTCTGCCTTGCACCCTTCGCCCCTCTGCCTTGCACCTTTCTCTTCTCTGCCTTGCACCCTTCTCCCCTCTCTGCCTTGCACCCTTCTCCCCTCTGCCTTGCACCCTTCTCCCCTCTGCCTTGCACCCTTCTCCCCTTCTGCCTTGCACCCTTCTCCCCCTTGTGCCTTTCTCCCCTCTGCCTTTGCACCCTTCTCCCCTATGCCTTGCACCCTTCTTCTCTCTGCCTTGCACCCTTCTCCTCTCTGCCTTGCACCCTTCTCCTCTGTGCCTTGAACCCTTCTTCTCTCTGCCTTGCACCCTTCTCCTCTCTGCCTTGCACCCTTCTCCTCTCTGCCTTGCACCCTTCTCTTCTCTGCCTTGCACCCTTCTCCTCTCTGCCTTGCACCCTTCTCTTCCCTGCCTTGCACCCTTCTCCTCTCTGCCTTGCACCCTTCTCTTCTCTGCCTTGCACCCTTCTCCTCTCTGCCTTGCACCCTTCTCCTCTCTGCCTTGAACCCTTCTCCTCTCTGCCTTGCACTGTTCTCCTCTCTGCCTTGCACCCTTCTCTTCTCTGCCTTGCACCCTTCTCCTCTCTGCCTTGCCCCCCCCTCCTCCCTCCCCACGGACGCACATGGTGCATTCTAACAAGAGTGCTTACCTGAGGGCCCCATTTTGCTGCGTCATCCCTTCTCGTATGAGCTTTGCCCTTGAGAATGCTCTCTCTGGGGGCAGTGTTCTGTGCTGCCTCCTACTCTCTGGGGTCCCCACCCCATCCTTGTACCTGTCTCTTCTCTTCTCTTGTGGGGTGGGGCCCCCACCCCATCCCATCTTTGTCCTGTCTCTTCTCTTCTCTTGTGGGGTGGGGCCCCCACCCCATCCTTGTCCCTGTCTCTTCTCTTCTCTTGTGGGGTGGGGCCCCCACCCCACCCCATCCTTGTCTCTGTCTCTTCTCTTCTCTTGAGGGGTGGGGCCCCCACCCCACCTTTGTCCCTGTCTTCTCTTGTGGGGTGGGCTTTGCTTATGGAGAGGAGAGAGTGGGGGCCCGGCTCTGAGCTGCCTCAGAAGAGCAGTGGAGACTGCTGTCTCTGGGGCCCCCACCCCCACCCTTGTCCCGGTCCTGCCTCTGGCTCTGACTGAAGAGAAACAATGTTGATACTTTGTTTCTCTTTAGTCAGAGGGAGGGGGCATGGGGCTCGGAGCAGGCAGCAGGCTGCACCTGCTTCAGATACAGAGGGAGTGAGGCTTTGCTTTAGCGCAAGCCTCTCTCACAGCTTTCAGAAGAGCTGAGGGGGCCGGGCCCCCTTAATTAACTGAACGGAGTTGCCCCCCCCCCGCACCGCGGGGGCTGCGGGGATGTTTGTTACGCCCCTGCTGCCTGGGGCTTGGAAAAGCAGCAAATGTGCGCACAAGCCAAAAAATCTGCGCATGCTGCCTGCTGCCGCGTACAGCCCTAACCCCCACACAAGACAAAAATCCAGCCCTGCTCAATTCAGTGTCCCGCCCACAGGGCAGGCAGCACTGAGCTGCGGCCCCTGTATAAACAACATTTAAATTGAGATTGAGAGGCACTTGAAGACGTGAAGAACAGAACTTGAAGAATCATAGTCAGAAAAGTTCAACATCAACACAACAGTAGGTAACACTCTGAAACAGTCACAGCAGCACTTACGGTAGAGGAGCACTCACTCTGTGCAACTAATTACTATTAAATCAATTAGGTGCACTAACTGCGTGTAGACCCGGCCCTGGTAATTAAGTGCCGTTGCTAAGCACCGGAAAGCACCGGCACAAATTAAGCACTGGGTGAGCGTGAGGGCATGGCTCAGAGTTCACTGATGAACAGGGCTGAGCTGAGCTGGCAGCGACCCCTTCAATATCAGCAGTGGTTGCAGCGGGACTCTGGCTGCCTCACTACTGACACCGGCACTACCGCCCCGCAGATAGTGGAGATGTGATTCATCGCATTGACCGCTGCGGTGGCACTCATCTACTGGGACTAATGGCGGTAATGGACAAGATGAGGGGATTGTGCTGCAACGTGGCGGACCGCGTATTATTTGTCCCACAGTGCACAGCTGTTTACTGACTTTAATACGCCCGAGGCACATATTTTGCATCTATTAACTTGAATAAAACATGTCCCAGAAACCAGAATTGCCTTAAATATAAACACGCACCAATGCTGATTTCAATTGTGATGGCTGTCCCACTATGTGGTTGCCTACTAGCTGAATATTGTTTGATGGACTACACCACTCTAAATAATTTGCCACAAGTAGTCACGACTTGGGCATACAATTTGTACTTACCTGAAGTGCTGTGGTAAAATGAGCCTATAGGCTGCACCCTGATGCTGGCTTCTGTACACAGCGTACATTGGCAATCCCAAAGCGGAAACTATTTCTTTCTTGCTTCTCTCCCACCACTGAGACTACAGTATGGGCTGTACTGAGCCCAAGTAGCGGCAGTTAAACTTTGACGGTGGGAAAACCCCCAGGCGTGAGTAGACTGATGACGCTACTGAACCAGAACAGCTGGAAGGTGCGGCGGCCATCATGGCCCATTCCCTTCTTCTCCCGCGTCTGCTCAGGATAGGGGTCTCAGGGTCCGCCTGGAACTGGCTTAGGTCCTTCCTTGAGGGTCGGGCCTAGCAGATCTGGATACCACCTTCGGCCTCTCACACTCAGGCTGTTACAATGGGAGTCCCTCAGGGGTCTTCTCTCAGTCCCCTTCTTTTTAATATCTAAGTGACCCCACTGGTCTATCTGGCTGAGAGTTTGGGGGCGAAGGTGATGGCGTATGCTGATGATATGCAGCTACTCTTCACCTGCGATAGCAATGACAATTAGGTCACTCTAATTCATCACTGTCTCTCCTCTGTCTTTAGGTGGCTTTTGTGAGCACCACTAAAATGTAAAAATGAGAAATCGGAGATTTTGCTGTGTGGCAAATTCCCACCTAGGTTTAGGGAAACTTTGTGGCCACCCGACCTCCCCCTGCCATCCTCTGTTGGGAAACCGACTACAAATCTGGGGGTCTGGTTTGATTAGGGTCTCTCCTTCTCAGGTCACATCTCGAAGTTGACCGGTACTTGCTTTGGCCTGCTCAAGACTCTGAAGAAATTTCTTCCTCTCTTGCCGCAGGCCGCAAGAGAAACGGTCAGATGTGCCATCATCTTTTCTCGGCTGGACTATGCCAATGCTCTTTTCATTGGTATTCCTGCCTACCTGATCAAAAAGTTGCAGGTTGTCCAGAACTCGGCAGTTAGACTTCTGTTGGGCATCTCCGCCAGACATAGCATGCAGCATCATCTGAGTTCACTTCACTAACTTCCTGTGGCAGAGCGGGTGAAGTTCAAATCGCTGGTCCTAGTCCATCGCACCCTTCAGGACACTGGTCCATCTTATTTGCAAAAGCGTTTTGCATTTCACAATCCCTCAAGACTGTTGTGATCGGCATCTCTCTGATTAGCAAGGGTTCCCTGTTTTCAATTTCAGAGGCTGGGTGTCAGGTCTCTGTCCTGGAAGGCGGCGGTAGCATGGAATGCCCTTTCCCTGGCTCTTCGCACCATTGATGATCTGGCATCTTTCCATCTGTTAGTTCTCTGCTTCCCTTAAGTTTTCGTGCCGGGACACTCATGAGTAGCTTTGCGCGATACAGGTACAATTAACATAACATAACATAACTTAGAGCAGGTTTTTAATCCATCGATGCCTGCTTGGACACTCTCACCAGTCGCCTCAATGATAAAAATGGCTGCTCAGAGGTACAGGAGACCCGGATTGAAAAACAGAACATTGGATCTCTGAACTGAAGGTCACACACCCTTCCATCCAGAAAAGATTGGATAGGACAGAAGGCCTACTTAAACAACTCGCAACAAAAGTGGAAGACTTAAAAGATCGCTCATGCAGAAATAACTTGTGCATTGCTGATATTGCGGAAAAAAACAGCACAAGCCCCATGTCCAGATTTATTGAATCCATCCTGGTAGAATTGTTTGGAAGGGAGTCCTTCTCTGCCACATTCGCTGTTGAGCAGGCACATCGATTGTTGGGTCCCCCTCCGCCACCTGGGGCGGCCGCTAGGATAATCATCGCTAAACTCCTCAATTACAATGACCATGACACTGCGCTCCGTCTTTCTAGAGAGCATGGCTTGCTCACTTATCAGGACTCAAATATTTAGCTATTTCCGGACTTTACGCCCTTAGTACAATAGGCCTGCCGCAAGTATACCAACGTTAAGCGCTCAATCCAGAAAGTAAACATCAGATATGCTATGCATATTTGTGACACGCCGGATGCAGTGGTAACATTTTGGAAAAATCTCAGCAGACGATTCAGTGACAAGAAAAAGATGGACAACTCAATCCTGATGCTGGATGTTCTTTGGAATCAGTCGAGGTGCCCCATCTATGGAACATTACCTGCACTGACAAACCAATGGTGAATGGTGAATTGATTGTCTTAAGTGTGCTGGGATAGACAGTTGATTTATATGCTATAATACTGTTGTCACCATTCCACCTCTTTATTTAGCGGCAGCACAGACCTAGACTCAAATCATGAAACTGGGCTGAGCGGACATATTACCAGCAGTGACTATAGGGCAACGTGATGGCTCCATTGGAGCGTTGCTATTCCCCTCAGCATAACTTCCTGCACTTTTTCCTACCCTTCTCCCCTTCCCCCCTTCTTTCCCTATGTTCGTTGTTACCTATTTGGGATTCACCGGGTGCCGCATATTTGTGTATCCAATGGGGGTGGGGGGTGAGGTTGAAATGAGGTTTTCATTCTAGTTTGTTTCTTATTAGTCGTTTAGTTTGTCTGGAGCACACTATTTCTGTACAGCATGAAAAGTTGCAGTCTAATCTTAACGGCTAGTACACAACAGATCATTGGTGGTTAAAGGATTGCAAAGGAGTTAAACACCACTGGAATGTGCCTTAGATGTTTATCTTGGAATGTAAGAGGGCTCCCATGCACAAAAAAGGGCAGACAGGTGTTGGCCTATCTATCAAGACACTCTATTCAGATTGCTTTTCTCCAAGAGACACACTACATGCCACTTCCTACCCATGAGGGGTATGCATCTTAGTACACCACTCTCTTCCCTTCCAGACCATATCAGCGGTAACAGACAAAGAAGGCAGTGCTTCTAGCTAACATATATGGGCAAATTCCTCTCCGCATTCTTGCATTGCACTCACCTCAGCGACTTTATTTTAGATTCTATTACTACCACACCTTGGACTGACCGGATGCTATGCACCGGGCACCTCCGGGCATCCCACCCTTAGGCTCTTGGACCTTCGCTGTTGTAAAATGTATGCACCTGTTTTCATCCTAAATGTTTCCACCCCCCTCCTAAGTCTTTTGTTTACAACTTGTTAATCCTGTAAATCACTCTGAGACCCTAATGGGTCAGGTTTGTATGCTATAAAACACAAATAACTAAATATATATGTATATGTATCAAACAAAGGTGTCCCCTTCAAGGAAGCCTCACAAGGGCAGCGTGAGTTTTACATGACATTTCATCGACCCACATGGGGAGTTATCATGTTTTAATTTGGCAGCGCACAGACGACTCACTGGAGTAAAACATTATTTGGGCACTACGAGGACCGGCAGGCAGCAGTGTTGTCTACACCCACTGGGGCGTGTCCACGAACTATAAACAGGTGCTCTGCTCGTTGTGCGTATGCTACAGAACTCAGCCCATGAAGAAGTGAAGGGATTCACGAAACGCGTCGGGCTTGCTATTTTGAGGTGAATGTTGCTGTTTGCCAGGCTGTCTCTTTTCACCATTAAAGCGCTGAACCACACCCTACTGTTTGAGGCTTCCTTGAAGGGGACACCTTTGTTTGATGGATTTTTGCACGACCAGTCCTGTCGTGAAGGGAGCCCCGCCACTCAGAAGTGGTCCGATACTTGACGCCAGGCGGCTGATGGTATATGCACGGACAGAAAAGGGGCGCTGTGAAAAGCTCACAAGGGCAGCGTGAGTTTTACATGACATTTCATCGACCCACATGGGGAGTTATCATGTTTTAATTTGGCAGCGCACAGACGACTCACTGGAGTAAAACATTATTTGGGCACTACGAGGACCGGCAGGCAGCAGTGTTGTCTACACCCACTGGGGCGTGTCCACGAACTATAAACAGGTGCTCTGCTCGTTGTGCGTATGCTACAGAACTCAGCCCATGAAGAAGTGAAGGGATTCACGAAACGCGTCAGGCTTGCTATTTTGAGGTGAATGTTGCTGTTTGCCAGGCTGTCTCTTTTCACCATTAAAGCGCTGAACCACACCCTACTGTTTGAGGCTTCCTTGAAGGGGACACCTTTGTTTGATGGATTTTTGCACGACCAGTCCTGTCGTGAAGGGAGCCCCGCCACTCAGAAGTGGTCCGATACTTGACGCCAGGCGGCTGATGGTATATGCACGGACAGAAAAGGGGCGCTGTGAAAAGCTCACAAGGGCAGCGTGAGTTTTACATGACATTTCATCGACCCACATGGGGAGTTATCATGTTTTAATTTGGCAGCGCACAGACGACTCACTGGAGTAAAACATTATTTGGGCACTACGAGGACCGGCAGGCAGCAGTGTTGTCTACACCCACTGGGGCGTGTCCACGAACTATAAACAGGTGCTCTGCTCGTTGTGCGTATGCTACAGAACTCAGCCCATGAAGAAGTGAAGGGATTCACGAAACGCGTCGGGCTTGCTATTTTGAGGTGAATGTTGCTGTTTGCCAGGCTGTCTCTTTTCACCATTAAAGCGCTGAACCACACCCTACTGTTTGAGGCTTCCTTGAAGGGGACACCTTTGTTTGATGGATTTTTGCACGACCAGTCCTGTCGTGAAGGGAGCCCCGCCACTCAGAAGTGGTCCGATACTTGACGCCAGGCGGCTGATGGTATATGCACGGACAGAAAAGGGGCGCTGTGAAAAGCTCACAAGGGCAGCGTGAGTTTTACATGACATTTCATCGACCCACATGGGGAGTTATCATGTTTTAATTTGGCAGCGCACAGACGACTCACTGGAGTAAAACATTATTTGGGCACTACGAGGACCGGCAGGCAGCAGTGTTGTCTACACCCACTGGGGCGTGTCCACGAACTATAAACAGGTGCTCTGCTCGTTGTGCGTATGCTACAGAACTCAGCCCATGAAGAAGTGAAGGGATTCACGAAACGCGTCGGGCTTGCTATTTTGAGGTGAATGTTGCTGTTTGCCAGGCTGTCTCTTTTCACCATTAAAGCGCTGAACCACACCCTACTGTTTGAGGCTTCCTTGAAGGGGACACCTTTGTTTGATGGATTTTTGCACGACCAGTCCTGTCGTGAAGGGAGCCCCGCCACTCAGAAGTGGTCCGATACTTGACGCCAGGCGGCTGATGGTATATGCACGGACAGAAAAGGGGCGCTGTGAAAAGCTCACAAGGGCAGCGTGAGTTTTACATGACATTTCATCGACCCACATGGGGAGTTATGTTTTAATTTGGCAGCGCACAGACGACTCACTGGAGTAAAACATTATTTGGGCACTACGAGGACCGGCAGGCAGCAGTGTTGTCTACACCCACTGGGGCGTGTCCACGAACTATAAACAGGTGCTCTGCTCGTTGTGCGTATGCTACAGAACTCAGCCCATTAAGAAGTGAAGGGATTCACGAAACGCGTCGGGCTTGCTATTTTGAGGTGAATGTTGCTGTTTGCCAGGCTGTCTCTTTTCACCATTAAAGCGCTGAACCACACCCTACTGTTTGAGGCTTCCTTGAAGGGGACACCTTTGTTTGATGGATATATGTATATGTATATATATATACACTCCAAATATTGACACATCAAATTTTTTTCTCCACAATAGCTTTGAACATTGACCGACTAAACTCGGATACTATATCAATGGGCGGAAACTTCAACCTCACACTAGATCCTACCACTGACACTACTAGGCCTGGGCGTGTCACGAAGACCTTCTTGCTCTACTGCAGACAGGCAATATTGCTGGCAGACCCCTGGTGAATTAACTATCCTAGATCCCAAAACGACTCCTTTTATTCTGCCTCACACTGCACTTGGTCCCGAATCGACCATTGGTATCTCATACCGCAGCTACTCTTACAGGTACAGAAAGTTGAATATTTACCCCTTACTATCTCTGATCATTTCCCTGTATTGTTGGAGGTGTTTTTCCCCTTCAATCCCCATGCGGATCACTGACATAATATAGAATAGCAAAATATAGACTTACCAAAATATCGTTGACAAAATATAGAATGCAAAAATATCGAAATCTTATCTACAAACAGGTAAGTACAAATATATTGAATCATTCCCACTTCAGTGAGTGCAACAGTAGGGAAAGCATTGGATAGCGGGAGGGTAAAAATTACTATTCCCACTCCAGATTGCAACAGTAGGGAAAGCACAGTAGGGAAAGCATTGGATAGCGAAAGGGTAGAAATTACTATTCCCACTCCTTTTTTTTTAAATATTTTTTATTATTGCAAGAAGGAACAGGTTAAATTTACATGTCATGAAAATAACAATAAAAAAATAAAAATAAAAAAAACAGATAAGTAGATCGGTTAACATCGACAAAAAGAACAGAGGAAAAGCAAGTGCATTTAAAAAGAACAAATGTAATTTTTAACAGAAAAAAAATAAGAAATCTCAGTAAGCTTGGCCTCTTACAATATAATGGACATGAGGTTCATAGTTCAGAGTTCAAAAAAATTTAGCCACATTTTTTCCCTCTTTTTGGATGCCTTTAGACCTCTATGTCTTGCTAACGAAAGTTCCATTACTCTTATTTTGTTTATCAAAGCGCACCTACTGATACATTTGGAGGTTCTTTTGAAATCCATGATCTTGCTATCACTAGCCTAGCACATGCAAATATTATGGTTATTAGATCTTTGTATTGACAATTAGCATCCTGGATGTCCAAAAGCACCAAATGTGCTGAAAGAGCTGGGGTAATGATTTGTTTGCTTTTTTTTTTTTTTTTTTTTTTTTTAAACTTTTATTTGATAGAAGTACATACACACAGCTCCTCGCCTACAACCCTGGGGCCGGCAGCAATCTGGGGCAATGACATCGATGAAACAAGAACAGCATGTTATAGCGGCCCATCCGGGCTATGCCCCAAACCTGCAACCTCCCTGCTCCCCGCCTCCCCACCACCCGAGAGTGCGGAGCTATGGTCACCATGTTGTCATGCAGCGTGTAAAGGAGTGTGTACGTCTGCTACCCGGACTGGAAACTAACTGAACTCCCAATGCCATCCCTCCCAACCCCTCCCCTTCCTCCGGACTGCTTATGCGCTTACCGTTACCACCACCCTACCACGTAAATTCGGCGTATCCCTCTACTAAGCTCGACACCCACCTCTTGCCCATTCTACCCATCGCCCGTCACCTCCCGCCTGACCTTCCGCACCCAGAGCCCCCTGTGTCAGTGATCGCTGTATGTCGTGTGCCTTTCTAGCGTCTCACTAGGCCCCGATGTGTCAACAGCCATCTCAATCAAGGTCTAGAGGATTGTGCACCCGATCCTCCTGTGCCTCTTCTCCTTCCTGACTCTCCTCCCTCTCCTCCTGAGCTGCGTCCGCAGCATCCTTCGAGGATCTGTAGGTTAGGTACAGGTCCCAAAAACTTCTGGGTCTACTAACTGGAGGTTGTAGCTCACTGTACAGCTGCGTCTGAGTACAGCCGAACAGCATATCCCTGGCCCACCCACGTTTGGTCGGGAGGGGGCCTCTCATCCAGCATTGCGCCACCGCTCGCCGAGCCATCAGTAACCCAAGATCTGCCATGCGGCGTGCCGCCGGGGGTAGGACCTTTGTATGGCCCAATAACGCCAGAGCCGGGTCCACCGGGAGGTCCAGCTCAAGTATCTGCCCCAGCTCTAGAAATATGTCATTCCAGAATTTGTTAACGCCCGGGCAAGACCAAGCCAGATGCATAAAGTCAGCCATCTGTGCGTGACAGCGCTCGCATTCAGACGTTTGTCTAAGCCCGTATCTGTGTAAGCGTTCTGGGGTGTAGTACACTCTCTGCAGGAATTTGAAATGGATAAGTCTATGCCTGGCGTTAAGCGACACCCTTCTAGTGTTTAGGCAACAGTATTTCCACATTGCGTCATCAATCGATGTGCCAAGGTCCCGTTGCCATGCCAAGCGGGCCTTCGAGACCGGGTGACTCTCACTGTGCTGTCCGATCTTATAGAGCCGCGAGATCAAGTGAGTCGGCGATGGCGATTTGATGACATAAGTCAGTTCTGGAATCTCGGGTGGCTCGGCCATGGCTGGTCCCAACAGCTCGCGGAGCGCCGCACGGACCCTGTGCAGGTGAAAGCGGTGCATCAACGTCCCCGAGTTACGGGAAGAGGCAACCTGTTCCCATGTAATGGCCTTCCCGTCTCTGAACAGGTCTCCCAGCTTCAAAATGCCCAGGTGTTTAAGGGCGCGCTTGACCCCTACCTCCCGCAACGGCGCCAGCCAGCCGACCCATTCAATCGGAGCAAGTGGGGAATATAGGAGAGCGCAGCCCTGTCTCTTAGCCAATGAGTGCCATGCATGGTTAGTTGATGAGATCGAGTCCAAACATCCCACCCGACGCGTGGCTGGCTCGAACACCGTAGCCGGTGGGGGAAGAGGGTCCGTGAACAGGGTCTCGAGCACCACATGCGGGATATTACGATCCCCATGTATCCATGTGTGTAAGTGGGTCGCCTGCGCGATCCTGTAGTACCTTTCCATATCCGGGGCACCCAGGCCGCCTTGTTCATATGGTAACGTTAGGACCTGCCACTGGACTCGTGGTTGTGCACCACCCCAAGCCAGCCGCGTGAGAGTCTGAGTCAACATGTTAAAGAAGGCCCTAGAGAGAATCACCGGTAGATTGTTAAACAAGAACAAAAACCTCGGAAGCACGATCATTTTCATTAATGCGACGCGGCCAGCCAGAGACAACGGAAGTTTGCACCATCTGTCCACATCCTCGGCTAATTTATGGCAGGCAACCCCATAGTTTTCCCTCACCAATATATCCGGGTCCGGATGTAGCTGTACTCCCAGGTATCTAACCGGGTCCTCAGACCACTGTAGAGGATAATCCATAACAATTTTTTTGGTTACCGGGGAAAGAGGGAATGCTACCGATTTTGGCCAGTTCACCTGTAAGCCAGACAACGCGCCAAACTGGACCACTTCCCTCAATACTGGGGAAAGGTTGAGCTCTGGGTCTCTCACGTAGAGGAGCGTGTCATCCGCGTATGTAGACACGCAGATTTTGTAGGAGGGGAAGCTGATGCCTTCGTGGCTATGATATTCCCGCAACGCACATGCGAGGGGTTCAGCTACCAGTGCATACAATAACGGGGAAAGGGGGCAGCCCTGCCTGGTGCCTCTGCAAATATTGAAGGCGTCCGTGACTCTGTCCCCTATACGCAGCCTGGCCTTAGGTTTGTAGTATAAGGCACCTATCATTTGTAGGAAGGGCTCGCCCAACCCCAACTTCCTGAGCACTCTCGACATGAAGGGCCACTCCACGGAGTCAAATGCCTTCTCCATATCGAGGAAGACCGCCAACGCTTTGTTCTCCGGTTTCACATGCTGCATCGTTCCCAGCACCGTGCGTATATTGTACGTGAGGTTCCTGGACGGAATAAATCCGGCCTGCTCCGGGGCCACCAGCTTCGCGTCAACATTTAGTAGGGACAGCGGCCTATAGGAGCCACACTCCGTGGAGGGTTTCCCAGGCTTCAGAAGCATCACTATGAGTGCTTCCCGCATTGTGGCTGGCATGCTGCCTTCCCTGCATATGTCATCAAACAGCTCAGAGAGGTAAGGCACCAGTTGGTCCTTGAAAGCTTTATAGAAGCCCACAGTGAGCCCATCAGCCCCCGGGGCACTACCAGTGCGCATGCTCTCCAGCGCCTCCACTATTTCCTCCTTTTGAATGGGCATCATGAGGAATTCTCTCTGTGAGTCGGACAACTGTGGCATTTTTATATAACTTAAGTAGTCATCTATCGCCTCTTCCATTCCCTCCGATCGTGATCTATATAGAGAGGAGTAGAATTGCCTGAATTCCTCAAGTATCAGCCCCTCTTCAGTAAGGGTCTCCCCTGAACCCGACACGAGTTCTCCCACTATCAATTGGCGCCTCTCGCCTCGGACCATTCTGGCCAGAAGTGAGCCAGGTCTATCTCCCTCCCCATAAGTGCGAGCGGTGGCATATTTACCCATATGACGCACTTCCCTATCTGCTTCTTCGTTAAATTCCATCACCAGTTGTTTAATTTGCTCCGAGGCATCGCCCTCTGGTTTCATCCGTTGCCTCTCTTCCAGTTCAGAGAGCCGAGTCTCAAGGTGTTTGAGTCTCTGCCGAATCGCTTTCAGGACCCCGGAGTGTTTGGCCATGGCAACCCCTCGAATACATACCTTGAACGCCTCCCAAAGCGTTTGGACGCTGTCCACCGTGCCCACATTAGTCTCGAAAAAACCGTCAATTTCATTTGCCAGTTCGCCCCGGAAAACGTCATCCAGTAGGGAGTATGGGGGAAAACGCCACGTAAAGGGGGGGATTCTGCGTGCTGGCGTCTCCAGAATCAGGAGGAGGGGGGAGTGGTCAGACAGGGTGCGTGGCAATATCAGGCAGTCCCTTACTTGATTGGAGAGGCGATGTGATGCTAACCAGTAATCTATTCGGGTGTGGAGTGCATGATAAGCGGAGTAGTGTGTGTAGCCCCCTCTAGAATGGTGTCTACTGCGCCACGCGTCGAGTAGGTCCAACTGTACCAATTCAGTCCGGACCACCTCCGCAGCGGCCGACAGGGCCCGAGGGGGTCCCGCCGATCTGTCCAGATTTGGGTCCAACACTAAATTGAAGTCCCCACCCCACAGCAGATTAGAGTAGTCATATGATTTGCACCTCCGGGCCAACTTGGTGTAGAAATCTGGACAATCGTAGTTCGGACCGTAAACATTGGTCACTAATAAGTCATGCCCTTTACCACGACACCTGCATATTACATAACGACCTTCTGTGTCCGCCTCGAGGAGTGTTAGTGTGAGTTTGGAGCGTGGATTGGCCCATGTGAGTGTCCCCCGTGCATGGGTAGTGAAGCCCGCTGCTACACTACAGCCCGCTACGCCCTTATGGGATAACATCTTACTGGTAAGGGGCAAATGAGTCTCCTGCAGGAGAGCGAGGTCTATGCGGTGTCTGCGTAGATAGCTAAGGACCTTACGTAGTTTCCTGAAGTCATTAAGGCCCCTGACATTCCACGTCAGCACTCGCAGGTGCTCCGGGCCAGTTCCCTGTGGTGTATCAATAGTCTCAGCCATAGCCTTGCCTTGTGAAAGAAGTAATGCAATAACGTCGTACCAGGGACAAGCGACCCGGTGGGACGAATTCGAATAGGCAGTGTAGTATGGAAATGGTGGCAGCGCGCGTATCAGGATGAAACCAAATATCATTTAAATGCGCAACAGCAGTTAAAAAAAGGAACAACATGTACCCAAGCAAAACCCCCAACAACCCTCCCCCCTCCCACAGCAGACCCTCCCCAACGCGGCATAACATGTCCCCGGCCCACCCATCCCTCCCCAGCAACAAAATCAACATCCCCGTGTGCTTAGCGCTCAAGGGCGAAGGCAGCAAGGCAGCTCGAGCTCAGTGTACAACTCTCAAATCCACCACCCGGCTTCCCCCCCCCGCCCAGCGCCACCCAAAGATCATCAAAACATCAACCCAAGGTCTGTTTCAATATACACCCTCTTTAACTCATGACTGCACTTCCCCCCTCCCGTCACCCCCAATGTGTTAACCGCAGTCTGACTTCCGGCAAGCTAGCCAGGGATGGCTCAAGCATGTATTGGAGAGAGTTCACAATTAACAGTCTGTACCATGGAATCCCAGCCCCACTTATCTGATACCACGTCTCTGCAGGGATCTTCCACTAGCATAGCTCCCTCCCGGCATGAAGGGAAGAGAGCACGTTCCGAGTCCACTGTTCTCCAGTCGGCGCGGCCCAGATTCAGTCCTGTTCGTCCATTGGGCCACCGTCTGCCTCCTGTTGAGCAGGTGGTAGATCCCCTTTCCGCTCCCTCGCCCACGCTTTCAAGGCCTTCTGTAACTCAGCAGGGTCAGTGAAAAAGTGCGAATGTCCCTGCCTATTCACTCTTAGCTTCGCAGGGTACAACATTGCATAGTCAAGCCACATGTCCCTGAGACGTTTCTTATGTGGGGCAAAATGTTTTCTCGCCTCCTGCACTCTTGCTGTGAAATCCGGAAAAATGGAGATCGCGGAACCCTCGTAATGCAGGGCACCCTTGGCTCGAGCCAACCTAAGTGCCGTGTCTCTGTCTCGGTAGTTCAATAGTTTGGCGATGACTGGCCGGGGGGGAAACCCCGGTTTAGGTAGTGGGGCCAGCGCGCGATGTGCTCTTTCTACTACGAACATCGCGGAAAACACTCCTTCACCTAAAAGGGTAGTAAGCAGTTTCTCCACGAAGAGTTCCATCTTCCCCGTCGACGTTGTCTCCGGAAGGCCGGTGATACGTAGGTTGCAGCGTCGTGACCTGGCTTCCAAGTCCTCCGTCTTGTCCTGGAGGGATTTGATGAGCGTCTCCGCCCGCCTTCTCGCCGTGTCCAACTCCGTCTGGCCCTCCTCCACCTCCGTGATCCGCCGCTCTGCCATGTCGTGGCGTTCCGAATGCTTATCAAGGCGTTCCGCCATGCGATCCATCCGGTAGGACATGGCGTCTATCTTGGTGCCCAGCGCCGTGAAGTTCGATTGAATATTCTGCTCCATGGAGCGGAGCATAGACTTGATGTCGGTGTCATCCTCTCGTGCTTCAACCGCAAGTGGCTCTGCTTCTCTCGGCGCCGGGGAGCTCTGTACTGGCAGTCGTTTCTGTGAAAAAGGGAGCTTGCTCTGTGTCCTGTCGCCTTTCCCCATGCTTGGTGGCGTCGTGTGCCTGCCTCGCGCCACAGGTGGAACAGCGTCAGTGATAACAGGACTGTCCCTGCGCAAAGGGAGTACACACGGTTCCCAGCTGGCACACTTCTCCCAACTAGGACTCAACGCGCTACTCCGGCCGCCACCGGTCCAGGAGGGACGTCCCCGGCGAGGCAGCCGATCAGGCAATGGAGGGAGACACCAGAGACACCACAGTCCCTGCAGCCAGGGCCGACTCCACGTCTCGGTAGGTGCACCGCAGGGAGGGGGGGAGGGAGGTTGCCCCTAACTCAGCTACCCGCCGCTCCCACACCCTCCTACCGTGAGTGCCACACGATCCAGGCACTGGTGTTGGAGCCCTCCTTGGAGTCCGGTATTTTCGCGCCAGAAAATGGCGGCCCGCGGCCCTCTGCGCCCTGGTGGGCCGGGCGCTTCTCACGCCGTGCGGGTAATCAGCCGCAGCAGTCAGCAGTCTCCGGATACACTGGGTGACGCTCTCCCCTTCCGCCGCGTCCACTGCAGCTTTTGGCGGGGTAGGGGGGCCCGTCCGCGGGCGGCTCTCACTACGCGGCCGCACGTCTAGTCACGCAGGCCGGCCAGGCGGATCACCCGAGACCGCGGTCTCGCGGCCTACTCGCCTCGCCAGCAAACAAGTGCCCAGCCGTCCGCCACGCCCAAGTTGACCCTCCGCGGCCAGACCGGACAAGCACCCGGGGTGCCGGCAGCAAGTTGGGTGCCGGGGGTCTGGGAAAAACGGGTCGATGAAGGATATTGCCGGATTATTGCGGTGGCGCCGGCGGAGCCCGTGAGCTAGACGTCCATTCTCCGCGCTCGCTGGCCA
Source organism: Lissotriton helveticus (assembly GCF_964261635.1). NCBI lineage: Eukaryota > Metazoa > Chordata > Amphibia > Caudata > Salamandridae > Lissotriton > Lissotriton helveticus. The sequence goes on along the minus strand of NC_136059.1, from coordinate 746,900,237 downwards.
CGCCCCCCCTTGTTTGCTTTTTAAGACATCCATTATCCCCTTCCAAAATGTATGTAGCCTTGGGCAAGAGAAAAGCATGTGTTCTATGCCAGCTGCTACCATATCGCATTTCGGACATTTTGTTCTATCGGTTACTTGATTTCCCTGCGTCCAACTGGATATTCTTTGCGGAGTGTAATATAGCTGCGTAATAGTTCTGTATAATTGTAGCCTTAAATTAGAGGAGTGAACTATTAAATTTATATGAGATAGTGAGGCCACAATCTGTGTGGGATTGATATTCATGCCAAATCTACCAGACCATCTAGACGCAATTTTAATGCTATCGTCATTTTTGCCACAAATTAAATATCAGTAGCCCAGGCTAATAAGTGCTTTTATTTTTCCAGAGTATAGACATGCTAATATGTCAGATTGGGCCACTTCAGATATTTTCATTTTTCGGAGCAGGTAATCTCTTACTTGAATCTTCAGTTAAGTCAAATACGAATTTTTTATGTGTCGAAGTCCAAAAAACCATTTGGGCCATATAAGTCACCCAAAGTACTAATACCATGTCTAGCCCAAAGATTTCCTGCCCCGTCTGAGAATATGTCTGGAAGGCCTGGATTGCCCCATAGTCTAAGTTCGGCATTAAAAAAGGAAATCTTATCAATAATCATAATTTGGTCCCAAATTTGTTTAATATGTCTAGCCGTCTTAAACTTAACTCGTTTGAAATAGTTAGGATCATGTAAACGAAATAGGAATTGGTTGCAATCGGGTCGCAGCATGTACTGGTGATAAAATAGTGAGCTCTCATTTTTCATCAAACTTCTTATGCGACGAAAAAAGTTGCAAGAAAGTATAACTTAAAGTCAGGAAAAGAAAGACCCCCTTTTCAATTGGTAGGTCCAGGAATTTCATGGCCCTAAGAACCTTCTTGTAGCCCCATAAAAAGCTACTGCAGATGCCTTCCAGTTTAAAAAAAAAAAGTTTATTAGGTTGTAAAGGTATGGCCCTAAATAAATATAATACTTTAGGCAGTATCTTAATTTTTATAAGATTGATTCGCCCTACTAAGCTAAGCGGGATCTTGTGCCATTTTTTTAAGATTAGAGCGGTTTCCTTTAATACAGAGTCATAATTCATAGTTAGTATTTTATCAATATTGGCTGCTAACTTGATTCCTAAATATGACGCACTTTGACATGTGCCAGATATTGGTTCGGCTGGATTGTAGTTAGCGATGTCTTGCTTACGTTTAGTTTATATCCTGACACATTGCCAAACTGTGCAGCTTCTTCAACTATTTCAGGTATAGCTCTAACTAGGTCTGTTGTGTATACCGCAATGTCATCTGCGAAAGCAGTTATTTTTAGACTCTTCCCGTCATGATGAGTTGGAATAATATTTGCCTGTGCAGACAGTGCATTTAAAAATGACTCCAAAGACAGAGCAAAAAGCAGAGGGGACAGAGGGCAACATTGCCTTGTTCCCCTTCCTATCTGGAAGTTAGCTGACACCCTTCCCCATAGCTGATCTTAGCCAGCGGATTATCTTAAAGTGAGCGGACTCAATCAAGATATTGGCCATGGATGCCCATTTTCTTTAGTACTTCCCACATATATTCCCACCCCACTCGGTCAAATGCCTTTTCCGCATCTAACATGACCATTCCGAGTGGGGTGAGAGTAGTTGCGGCTACGTCAAAAGCTGTAATTGCAGTATTTACATGGGCCGTAGTATCTCTTCCCATCACAAAGCCATGTTGCTGCAGATTAACCAAATCCGGCATGATGGGGGCTAGACGATTTGCCAGGATTTTAGAAAAGATTTTTGCATCCGAGTTGAGCAAAGATATCGGCCGGTAGGAGCCACATTCCTACGGAGGATTTTTTTTTAAGAAAGAAAATTATTTTAGCTATTTTCCAAGATGTTGGAGCCTTCCCAGTTTTAGCTATAGAGTTAATGACCAATTCTAAAAGAGGTAGCAGCTCCTGAGCACAAATTTTATACAGTTCCAGAGGTAGACAATCCTCTCCAACTGCTTTTCCTAGGGGTAAAGCAGAAATTGCTAAATTTATTTCAGTTAATGTTATTTTTGAGCTAAGTTGTTAAGAGGTTTCTGTACCGATATCTATTTGTAATTGATAAATATTCGATAAGATATTGCAATATTGTGGCCTTAGTAGGTATATTGTCTGGGGTATACAGGTTTTGATAATATCCAACAAACTGGTCTAAAATCTGATCTGGCTGTTCATATTCGCGTTGATCTAGACCTTTGATTGTTTTAATCTTAGTTCTTGCTTTCTTGTCAGCTGTCTTGTATGCCAACACTTTACCGATTCTATCTCCTCTTTCGTATTGAGCCATTTTATATTTATGAATTTTGGCGCTGTATCTCTCTCTAAGTGTCTTTTTAATAGAAGATTGCAATTTACCCAGCTCTATTCTTAGCTCGTCTATATTTGATTTTGCTTGTATAGTAGCTTCGGCAAGTTGCTGTTCTACTTGCAATATATTAGAGGTAGTTATTTTAGTAACTCGACGATTCTCAGCATTTGACCTCAATATATATTGCTGAGCGAATCCCCTAATACTACATTTGCAAGTGTCCCATACTATGTTTATACTGGCTGAATAAATATTCAGTTCTATAATTTCTTTAATATGCTCTTTTAGTAATGTGACAAAGCTAGATTCTATGAGTACGTATCTTGGAAATGTGAAATTTCGTGTCTCCCTCCTCTGATCCCTAATTTCAAATTCAAGTAAAATCGGATTGTGGTCGGATGTTATCCTTGGACATAGTTCCATGTTACAATAGTCTGCGATTTGATCCGTTGCCCAGACCATGTCTATTCTGGAGCAGGATCTATGAGGTGCCGAGTAATAAGTGTGGCCCGCTATAAGAGGGTATTTAGAGCGCCATGCATCCTTCAAATTATGTAATCTTCCAAGTTCCAATATTGCAGATCTCACCTTGCGCATCCTATTTAAGGAGCCCTGTCCAGTGGAATCTATTTAGTAATTGCTAACCCAATTAAAATCACCCATGACCAAAACCTCCCCCTCCCATTCTAATAGCTCTATGCTAAGTTGTTCGTACAGTTTAGATTCATCTATGTTAGGCCCATATACCACACATAAAACACATTTTTTACATTCAAATTGAATTTGGGCAATTGCCCACCTTCCCCGTGTGTCTGAAGCTGTCTTAAGAATTTCGATCGCAGTTCGTTTTTGTTTACAAATTGCCACCCCCCGGATTGAAGCTCCCAAAGAGCATACCACCAGCTCGTAACCCATTTGGGATAGTAGTTTTCTATCCTGATAGCTAATGTGGGTTTCTGAAAGAAGCGCAAAATGGGGTTTATACATGTCTATCTCTTTTTTTACCAATCTCCTCTTTTGCTTGCTGTTGAGGCCAGCAACATTCCAAACTAGTAATCTTAACTTAAACATATCTTATATTCGTATTAATAACCTTGATTCTCCTCTGTAAATAATCTTTATTAAACAGATATGACTTGCTTTTGTCTAAAACATATTCCCTTCTCTCAATAGAATTTTTCCCCCTTTTCTTTAACCCACCATTACCCACTACCTTCCCCCACCCTCTCACCCTCAAGTCCCTAAGGGGGGAGTACCCCTCTATCCCTTGCTGCCGCTGTAGGGGCAGCACAGTGAAGTGATAAGCATGGAGACTACCCCATCTGCTTCCAAAATAAAGTCATCAATTTGTCAAAGAGGAAAAGCGAGAAGATAAAAGAGAGAGACAGAATAGAACAAGGAGAGAAGAAGAGAAAGAGAGAAAGAAAAAATCAAGAGGAGAGAGTAAAGAATGTGAAAAATAGGTTTTAACCAAAGCGTGCCTCCATTTAACAGTACAAATTCAAGTAATTCTTAAATAATCAAGTAATCAGGATTATGTCCTGTTGATATAATTTCATTTGTCTCTCTCTGTTTTGAATTTTTCCAGAGCCTGGACCGCCTGGACCGCCTAAAGAATAATAACTGGCCATTTCTAATAACCTTAAGGCGGGCAGGTTCTTGTAGGTAAACCATGCAGCCTATTGCCTTAACCCCTTCGATGCTGATGACGGAGCGGTTCCGTCATCAGCATCGGTTGGGCTGTGCTGATGACGGAACCGCTCCGTCATCAGTACAGCCCTGAGGGGAGCGCTGGCGCTCCCCCCTGGGGCATAGATGTTGGTGCTTGTACCTGGGGTGGCAGCAGAAGACTTTCCTCTGCCACCCCCTGGCCCCCCCACTATTCCTGGTAACGTCAGCGCGCACAGCGCGCGCCGTCGTCGTCAGGAAGCGCTGGACGCGCTGGAAGCCATTTGTTTCCAGCGCGTC